>NW_020954630.1:9731615-9919559 GCF_900497805.2 Vombatus ursinus
GAAAGAATCCACCATCTCCTCCTGAAAGAGATCCCCAAAGGAAAACTTCTAGGAATATTGTAGCCAAATTCCAGCATTCCCAGGTCAAGGAGAAAATATTACAAGCAGCCAGAAAGAAACAATTCAAATACTGTGGAAATACAATCAGGATAACACAAGATTTAGCAGCTTCTATATTAAGGGACCGCAGGGCATGGAATATAATATTCCGGAGGGCAAAGGAGATAGGATTACAACCAAGAATCACCTACCCAGCAAAAATGAGTACAATTCTTCAGGGGAAAAAATGGTCATTCAGTGAAATAGAGGACTTTCAAGGATTCTTGACAAAAAGACCAGAGCTGAATAGAAAATTTGACTTTCCAATACAACAGTCAAATGGAACATGAAGAGGTAAACAGGAAAGAGAAAACATAAGAGACTTATTAAGGTTGAACTGTTTACATTCCTGCATGGAAAGATGATATTTGTAACTCATGAGACCGTTGTCAGTATTAGGGTAGTTGGAGGGGAAAAATTATAGGTATGTATACATAGATAGATAGATGGATAGATAGATAGATAGATAGAGGGCACAGGGTGAGTTGAAGATGAAGGGGTCATATCTGGAGAATAAAATTAAGGGGTGAGAGAGGATTATACTAGGAGAAGGAAAAAGAGAGAGGTAGAATGGGGTAAATTATCACACAAGAAAAAACAGAAAAGAAAAGGCTCTTACAGTGGAGGGGAAATGGGGGAAGATGAGAGGGAATGAGTGAATCTTTTTCTCATAGGATTTGACTTAAGGAGGGAATAACATACACACTTAATTGGGTATGGAAATCTGTCTTACTCTATAGGAAAATAGGAGGGGAAGGGGACAAGAGAGTAGGGGGATGATAGAGAGGAGGGCAGTTTGGGAAAGGGGGTAATCAGAAGCAAATACTTCTGAGGAGGGACAGGATGAAAAGAAAGAATAGAATAAATGGGGGGGCAGGATAGGATTAAGGGAAATAGAGTTAGTTTTTCACAGTATGTCTGCTATGGAAGTGTTTTGCATAACTGCACATGTATAACCTATATTGAATTGCTTGCCTTTTCAATGAGGGTGGGTGGGAAGGGAGGAAGGGAGAAAATTTGGAACCCAAAGTTTTAAAAACACATGTTTAAAAAAATGTTTTCACATGCAAGTGGGAAATAAGAAATATAGGAAATGGGGTACAGAAATCTATCCTGCCCTACTGGAAAATATAAGGGGGGGAGGAGAGATAGCGGGGAAAGCAGACTAGGGGAAGGGGTATTCAGAATGCATGCCATCTCGGGGTGGGGGGAGGGACAAGATGGGGTGAAAATTTGGAACTCAAAATCTTGTGGAAATAAATGTTGAAAACTAAAAATAAATAGATTTATTAATTAAAAAAAGATAAGCAGTATGTTTTGAATCGACAGTCGCATATAATTAAATTTGAATTTCTCATTTTAGTTTCAGTTTCTCATACCACATGTCAGGAAGAACACTGGTAAGCTAGTGATCTTCCAAAAGAGGGCAACCAGAATGAGGAAGGGCCTTCAGCTTATGCTCTATGCAGGAACTGGGTGCACTCATGACCTGAATGACATGGGATGCCACTTTGACCCCACCCTCACCTCAATTTCCTCATCTGTAAAGAGAGTGGGTTGGCCTCTGAGGTCCCCTCCAGATCTATATCTTTGATCTCATGAGCTTGTGTTTGGCCTGGAGAAAAAAGATGGTCATCATGGGATGGTACAGAGTGAAGGGCCCCGGATTTGGAGTTAGTCGGAGGACTTCAATTTGATTTCCAGGTCTACAACTTTGTACTGGTGATTTCTGGGTCAAGTCAAGTAATCCGTCTAGATTGTAACTTCTTCATTTATAAAATGAGGTGATTAAACAAGATGATCTCTAGAAGTCCCTTCCAGCTCTAAATATACAATCTTAAGTTGAGGGATGACCTAAATAAGTAGGTATGTCCTATCTGGGCCCAAGAAATAGTGGAAACTACAAAAAAAGGTAGATTTAAGTTGGGATCAGGGAAACAACCAACAACTTTCTAACAATTGGAGCTATCTAAAAGTATGATGGGATGCCTCAGAAAGCAATGGGATCTCCTTCACAGGAAGTCTTCAATTAGAAAATAATTTGTTGGGTATGTTATATTCATATGCAAATTGGACAAGATGACCTCAGAAGTCCCTTCTAACTCTGAAAATACATTACTCTATTTTTTAAAAAATCAAATGTTATTATTACAAATACAGAATCAGAAGCTCATTTTTTTTTTGTATTTTTTTAGTGAGGCAATCGGGGTTAAGTGACGTGCCCAAGGTCACACAGCTAGTACGTGTCAAGTGTTTGGATGGAGGTTGTATTTGAACTCACGTCCTCCTGACTTCAGGGCTGGTGCTCTATCCATTGTGCCACCTAGCTGCCCCTCAAAATCTCATTTTTAAAACTCCTAAAAATACTAAAATGAACAAGTAGAAATGACATGAATAGCATGCTGGACTTGGAATCTGGAAAACATACATTCAAATGTCACTTCCGATACTTGACAGTTCTGTGACCATACCACTTAAAACTCTCTGAACCTCAGTTTCCACACAGATATTTCAGTGCTAATACCTGTTATCTATGTGATGGGGTGGTTGTACTTTTAGGGGTAAGATGTGAACGTGAATTCCTGCTTGCCATTGTAGTCGGGTCCCTTCGTGTGGGACTCTTATGAGAAGGGCCTCTGAAGGTCTCAACTCCTTGGGATTTTATCAGAGCTGGCTGGTGTTTCTCATGCCTGTCTTAGTACCTTTATTTCTCAGTATCTTTATTTCTGAAAAGATTGACATGGCTTCAATTAATTTGCATTTTAAAATTCTGTTGTATTCATAAATTGCAAATTTCTTCCGTTCTCATTGGCTGACCTTGCTTTTAATCAATAAAGGATTTATCTGGTTGCTTAACCATGGAATATATTCCTTTCCTCCAAGTTGCAAAATTTCTCTGTCTGTGTCCAGAGATCTTGAGTATGAATGACTCTGTCCTTTGCAATTGGCCTAATCAAGGCATTCAGGTAGACTTTAGGAGTTGAAATGAGGGATGTTTATGTTGTGATGTCCAAATCTTGTCTTTTACTTCCCAATTCTGAAGAGTAGAGGACTTTCTCAACCCAATATCTAATATCAGATCACCCTCCCTTCCCCAATTTCTTAACAGGCTGATGAATGCCAAGGGTCTCACTGATATTTAGCGCTTGTGGTGGCTGTGATGCCAGCCCCTGGATCCTCCTAGCTACCCTCAAACACCAGTATTTCTTCTCTTTTAGATGTTTGCTTCATCCAAAATGCTGGGTTTTTTCCTTTCTTTCTTCCTGGGTACTCCTGCTTGTACCCCAGAGTGGCAGTGCCTTGGGAATAGGGAAAAAGAACAAGTTATAGGTAAAAAGGTGAAGGAGGAAGGACTTGTCAATAGGGCCCCACCAAGCAACCTGTCAATATGCTCCACATAGAGCTTTTATACCTCATTTGTGAAGGCACTCAGTGATTTCATGGGCTTGCAGCTGTCCATGACCCTGCCATGCTGAGAAGTCCCACAGAAGCTTGCTCTTCTTGGACAGTACCTCAGGTTTCCTGGTGACTCCTTGTTCTCCATCAAAACTGAACTGTCCTGTTTGTTTGTTTTTTTGTTTGTTTATTTTTTTTTCCTTTTGATCTTTCTCCTCTCTACATTCCTAAGTGAGAGCTAGCTCATTTCATAAACAGTCATGATACTGTGTTGCCCCACCCTAGGCAATATATGCACATTTTAACAGGAACATTTTAAGATATGACTTCCTTCCTTCCTTCTTTTCCTCTCTTCCTTCTTTCCTTCCTTCCTTCCTTCCTTCCTTCCTTCCTTCCTTCCTTCCTTCCTTCCTTCCTTCCTTCCTTCCTTCCTTCCTTCCTTCCTTCCTTCCTTCCTTCCTCCCTTCATCAGTATGAAGCGCTCCTGGTGTGGAAATTTCTTCTTCCACTGCAGATTGGCAACCCAGCTGTCTTAGAGAGGGTCTAAGAGATTACATGACTGCAGGGGCAGCTAGGTGGTAGTGTATAGAGCAATGGCCCTGGAGTCAAGGACCTGAGTTCAAATTTGGCTTCAGACTCTTACTAGCTATGTGACCTTGGGTGTGTCACTTAACCTTGATTGCTCAAAAAAAAAAAAAAGAAAAAAAATGAAAGAAAAGAGATTAAATGACTTGCCCACGGCCATTCAATCCATGGTTCAAGGATAGGGCTTGAACCTAAATTTTGCTGACTCCAAGTTGTCTCTAAGCCGTGCTGCCCCTAATTGAAATATTCTGCCTTAACTTAAAAGATGAACTTTAGTCATGAAAATTTCTTACCCTTTGGCATATTGAGATGTTTTAAAGTATCCCTAAAATCCCATTGTATATTTGACAATATTGTCAGTAGAGCACGTGCAACTGTGTCCCCAGTGTCAGGGATGGATTTAGGTTGATTCATTTACATGTTGTTTTCAGTTCCATCCTTGAACCAATGGCACTTCCACAACAGCTTGCTGGGTTAGGCCTTGAGAAAAGGGCAAACCTATTCTATCCCATTGCTTTTAGATTAATATTCCTGTTGTATCACTTCTCTCTCCTCTTTAAAGGCTTTCAATGCTTTCCCATTTTCTAATGAATAAAGTTTAAACTCTTTATCTAACCCTAATGGCCCTTCATAATCCAGTGTTAATTGACTTTCATACCCTTATCTAACACGATTCCCCATTCTATACTCTATGATCTAGGCAAGTGGACTCCCTCCTGTATTCATGGCTTCCTGTCTCCTTAATTCTGACCATACTGTTGTCTGTTTCTTTTTCTTTTTTTTCTTTTTTTGTGAGGCAATTGGGGTCAAGTGACTTGCCTAGGTCACACAGCTAGTGAGTGTTTTGTGTCTGAGGCTGGATTTGAACTGAGGTCCTCCTGACTCCAGGGCTGGTGCTCCATCCACTGCACCACCTACCTGCCCCTGTTGTCTGTTTCTGAAGTACCTTTTTCCACAATTTCTGCCTCCTGACATTTTATAAATTCTTCTAAGGTCTAATTTAAGTGTTACCTCCTCCACGAAGCCTTCCCTGGCTCAGTTTTGAGTGATCTCTTCCTCTTCTGCAATCCTATCCCTTCTAAACATTTATATTTCATTTTGGTATTTCTCATTGATGCATACAGATTCTAAGTTCCTTGAGGGCAGTGACTATATCTTATTTATCTTTGTAATATTAAACACAAAAGAAATACTAATCAATATTCATTCTGCACTTTAAGATTTACAAAGTGTTCTATATTTATTGATATGTAAAAAAAAAATTAGTAGAAGGTACCAGGACTGTGGAGTGGGCAGCTAGGTGGTGCAACGGATAGAGCACTGGACCTGAAGTCAGGACGACATATTCCTGAGTTCAAATTTAGCCTTTGACACTTCCTAGCTGGATCATGCTGGGCAAGCCACTTAACCTTTTTTGAATGAACTGGAGAAGAAAATGGCAAGCCACTCCCATATCTTTGCCAAGAAAACCTCAAATGAGATCATGAAGAATCAGACAGAATGGAAATGAGTGAATAACAAACGAAGATTGTAGAATCACAGCCTTTGAGAAGGAAGGGACCCCTTAAGCCTTCAGCTTATTTGATACAAAGAAAGAGGGAATGCTAATTACCTTTGTGACTTTAGGCCTGTATGACTTTGGACCAAGACCCTAGGTTGTCATTTTACAGGTGAGAAAACGGGGATCCACAGAGGTTAAGTAATGACTTGCTCCAAGTCATCCAGGTAGGAAGTTTCAGGGCTGGAATTCAAACCCAAGTGCTCTAACTTCAAATCTAGAGCCTGCTTCCACTCTACCATGACATGTAACATTGTTCCCATTTTGCAGAGAAGGACCCTGATGCTAGCACAGAATAATCTGAATGTCATTCAGCTAACAAGTGTGGAAGAGAGGTTTCAAACCCAGTTCTTCCCAGGGCTCCACAGAAAGCACCTCCCCCCACACCTCCTACCTAAAAGTCTGCTGTCTCTTGAGTAAAACCAGGTTCTAATGCAAGCTCTGCCCTTTTCTAGTTACTAAATCTTGGGCAAATCACTTAACCTATTTGTATCTCAGTTTCACCATCTGCAAAAAGTGTGTTGGAAAGGATAACCTCTAAGGTCTTCTCCAGCTGTAAATCTATAAGGTTGTGATTTAACAGATGATTATAGAATGAATGAATGCTTCTGATCACATACCTTTGGCCCTCCTAGCACATGCTCTAATCAGATGTATGCCGGCATCTCTGTATACTTCAAGTACATGCTGCATTTTAGATATGGCATTTAGATGGTGCAGGGAATAGTCAACCTGGAGTCAGAAGACCTGATTTTGAATTTGGTCTCAGATACTTACTAGCTGTGTGACCCCAGACAAATCATTTAGCTTCATTTGCAAGATGGGGAGAATAATGGGGATAAAAGATTAAACGAGATAACATAGAAACCTCTCTATACACTTAAAGTACTAAATAAGGGCTAGCTATTAGGATATTGCCAATATAAACATCAAAATATTCCAGTAACATCAACCCAGTTAGTTTTCTCTTTGGTCAGGTTAAGAGAAAACACTGAACTATACAATCAGTGTATGTTTGTGTGGCAGGAAGTGTGTGTGTGCGTGTGTGTGTGTGTGTCTGTGTGTGTGTGTATGGAGGGATAGGGTGGGAGGTGGAGTGGATAATGTGCCTTTACCTTTTCAATTTCCTTGCAATGGAGTCAGCATTGACTGCACACCCTTTCCTTCTGTGTTTCAATAATCATTTTGGCACGGAATGGATATTAACTGCACACATCTGCCTGACTTGTTTCACAGGGCTAGAGGGGAAAGCGTAACACCTGTGGGGGACACAGAAACTCCCACTGAACACTTGGTACCTCCTGGGCAGCCCCAGCTCTGGGATGAGGGAGCCCACCTGCTGGATTTCCCATAGCCACATCCCAGGATGAGAGAGCCAGAGGCCGGGAGGTCTAATTTTGATTTCTCTTGGAGCAAACTCACAGCTGCTTATATGCCATCAAAAGCTGCCAACTCATTTCCCTCCAGTCACACCACTATGCAGTGTGACTCCAGAGTCAGAGGAGCCGAGAAGGCTAGACACTACTTTGTTTTAATAACAAACCACAGCAGTCCCAAGCCCTGAATCTGAGAATGGACATGGTGTTAGGCTACTCAAAGAGGACCCAGGTTGTCAGTGAGCTGTGTGGCCTTGGGCAAGTTACAAAAGGTCCCTGGGTCTGTTGCACATTTATATAATAGTTTAAGGATTTCAAAAGTACATACATACCTCATTTGATTCTCATGTTTTTCCTATGAGGTAAATACTACAGATAAGATTTTCCCATGTTGTTGATGAGGAAACTGAGGAAGAGATTGGTTAATTGACTTGCCCAAACTCAGAGGGCTAATGAGTATTTGAAGTTCAATTTGAACCCAGGTCTTCCTGACCCCCCAAGGACAATGGAAAGTGGGAGTCTTGATTGTAGACAATTTTAAATGTCAGACTGAGGAGTTTGGATTTTATTTGGTATGGTAATCTTTCAAATACTGGAAGACAGCTATAAATCTTCTTCTCCTGCTACTCCCTACCTTTCCCAAGTTAAACATACCTAGTTCTTTCAACTATTTCACCTAAGGCATGATTTTCAGACATTTTTATTACTCTGGTCACCTTTCGTTGAATACACACCAGTTTGTGAATGTTACTCTTCAAATGGGATGCCCAGACCTGAACAAAATCCTGCAGATGTGGTCTCATGACTGCAGTGAGATTATTGCCTTTATTACTCTTGACACCGTAAGTTATCACTGATGTCTAAGATTCATTATTTTTTTGGTGTCAGCTCTTCAGCGTGGTCACCTGATATTGACCTTTCAGTCAAATCCCATTTCTAACACTTACAAGATATTGAGACTACTAGATTTTGGGTAAGAGACCCCTGAGATTCAGTGTGTCCGAGACTAAAAGTGTTGAAATGACCCAGCCAAGGACAGAGGTGGATAGCATAGTCAGATCCTGATCAGTGATTATGTGACGATTAATGAAATGGTCACATGTATTCAAATTTACAGTATTCAAAGTTATAATTATGTAAAATATGGTCATTGGTTCTAGTCCAATGGAAATATGCAGTGAAGATTTAATTTAATACAACCACTTCAGAGGGATTCATTATTTGTGGTAATCAGGTCCTAGCTGTATTCATTCAGTTAGTAAACTTTTATTATTAATCACCTACTACATGCCAGGCACTGCTATGCACAGGAGATACAAAGAAAGGCAAAGATAGCCCTTGCCCTCAAGGCACTCACAGTCCACTGGGGGAGATAATATGCAAAACTGTATACAGGATACATTGGAGATAATCAAGGCACTAGAATTAACAGGAATTGGGAGAATTTTAGCTGGGACAAGAAGGAAGTCAGGGAAGCCAGCACTCAGATGAGGATGGAGAGCGTGTCAGGAATGGAATGGGGGACAGCCATAGAGGACGCCTGGAGTAATCTTCTTTCCTTTAGGCAGATTTCTCTCCTTGGAATACTCGCTTAACTAACAAGCACCCATATCACTTACTTGACACACATATACTGCCTTACAGGAGCAAGGTAGCCTGGCAAAGTGATTAGAGCCAATAGATCTGGAAGGAAAAAAATGACCATGACATGGTCAGTGGGTCAGGTTTCTTTGATTCATCCAATGTTGCTGGATAAGAACACAAGAAACAATTTATATAATTTTATAATTTACAAACTGCTTTCCTCACAACTTTGTAAAGTAGTACTAATAACTCACATGATTATTTATTAACTTATATTATCATCATTATCATTATTGTTGTTGGTGTTATTAGTATTATATGTAAGCAGTAACTAGTGTAGACTAGTTGGGCCTTTAGCCTAGGGTGGAAAATTTAGAGTTTACTAAGAGCACCATCTGTGGATGTTTCCTTCCTTACCTGCCCCATCTCCAAGGTCTCACCAGAGAGGTGCTATCTTCTTTGTTATCAGTTTAAATACTCTGTGATTCCCCAGGGCATACTTCCTTGCCTCCAGGTTGCTATCCAAGTGAAATTCTCCACCATTTACACTAGGGGCAGAATGACTAGATATTGTTTCTCAGGGCTTATAAAGTCCAAGTAAGGTGGAGAATGCTAGGACCTCTATTTTACAGATCAAAGACGGTCATGTTGAAAAGGCTTTAGATTTACTCTATACAGTTTCAAGGGGCTGACAGAATTGCCCACCAGATTAAGTCCTGACTTCTCCATCTGATAAGTCAGCTGTCCACAATTTACAGTTGTTCTACTTTTCTAATCTTATCTCAAACTCCTTCCTTTCATGTATGCTATGCGCTCACCACCATCCTCTAAATATTTACATGCTTTCTCACCTTCTGCATGCAATCCGTGGAACTATTGACATGTATCGTATATGGCACATTTTGCTAAAGTTATTTTGCTGTTGTCATTGTTCAGTTTTTTCAATTGTGTCCGATTCTTTGTGTACTCATTTTGGGGTTTCTTGGCAAAGATACTGGAGTAGTTTGCCATTCCTTTTCCAGCTCATTTTACAGATGAGGAAATTGAGGCAAACAGGGTTAAGTGACTTGCCCAGGGTCACACAGCTAGTAAGTGTCTGAGGCTGGATTTAAACTCAGGAAGACTCCAGGCCTGGCTCTCTATCCACTGTGCCACCTGGCTGCCCTACTGAAATGATATACTTCACCTTTATACACACACATATAGACACACACACACACGCACACACACATATATATATACATACGTGTATTTAATGTAAGGTAACATGTATGCTAGAATGGAATGTTATATATGTACTATCAATTCACATCTTTGTTACACATTTTAATATGCAATATTACATATATACTATGGCTATATACATATACGTTATGTTTTTATGTGTAACCTGTATATTTGGTAATTTATGCAACTCTGGTATGCATGCCACATGCCTTGTATTATTGCTGTTGTTCAGTTATGTCCAATTCTTCATGACTCTGTGGACCATACTGTCTATGGGGTTTTCTTGGGAAAGATACTGGAGTGGTTTGCCATTTCCTTCGCCAGCTCATTTTACAGATGAGGAAACTGAGACAAACAGGGTAAAGTCACTTATCCAGAGTCACACAGCTAGTAAATGTCTGAGGCCAGATTTGAACTCAGGTCTTCTTGACTCTAGGCCCAGGGCTCTATATACTGAGCCATTTAGCTGCTTGTATGACCTGACTTCCTTTTTTTGTTTTTGGTTTTTATATATGCAAGGTCTATGCTATGATTACATTATGTGCAAAATACTGTAATGGTTGTATATTCTGTGGCCAGTTGTATACAATTCTATTGTGACTCCCATGTGTTAGGTATCACATTTGTATGTTTTATTATTTACTCTGTTAGCTGTATGAACTATGTAATATGCTAAATTTTTATATGAGTTGTATGCTTACAGACTTCCTGATGTTTTCCTTTTAATTTTTTTTCATTTTTTTCTTTTTTTTCTTTTCTTTTCTTTTTTTTGGGTTTTAGTTTTCAACATTTACTCCCACAAGATTTTGAGTTCCAAATTTTCACCCCATCTCACCCGTCCCCCCACCCCAAGATGGTATGCATTCTGAGTACCCCTTCCCCTAGTCTGCTTTCCCTGCTATCTCTCCCCCTCTTCCCCTTCTATTTTCCTGTAGGGCAGGATAGATTTCTGTACCCCATTTCCTGTATTTCTTATTTCCCAGTTGCATGTGAAAACATTTTTTTTGAACATGTGTTTTTAAAACTTTGGGTTCCAAATTTTCTCCCTTCCTCCCTCCCCACCCACCCTCATTTAAAAGGCAAGCAAATCAATATAGGCTATACATGTGCAGTTATGCAAAACACTTCCATGTTGTGGACATGTTGTGAAAAGCTAACTCTATTTCCCTTAATCCTATCCTGCCCCCCCATTTATTCTATTCTTTCTTTTGACCCTATCCCTCCTCAGAAGCATTTGCTTCTGATTACCCCCTTTCCCAATGTGCCCTCCCCTCTATCATCCCTCTACTCTCTTGTCCCCTTCCCCTCCTATTTTCCTGTAGGGTAAGACAGATTTCCATACCCAATTGAGTGCGTATGTTATACCCTCCTTAAGTCAAATCCTATGAGAATAAGATTCACTCATTTCCTCTTACCTTCCCCTGTTTCCCCTCCACTGTAAGAGCCTTTTCTTTTCTGTTTTTTTTTGTGAGATAATTTACCCCATTCTACCTTTCCCTTTCTCCTTCTCCTAGTATAATCCTCTTTCACCCCTTAATTTTATTCTTCAGATATGACCCCTTTATCTTCAACTCACCCTGTGCCCTCTATCTATCTATCTATCCATCTATCTATCTATGTATACATACCTATAATTTTTCCCCTCCAACTACCCTAATACTGACAAAGGTCTCATGAGTTACAAATATCATCTTTCCATGCAGGAAAGTAAACAGTTAAACCTTAATAAGTCTCTTATGTTTTCTCTTTCCTCTTTACCTCTTCATGTTCCATTTGACTGCTGTATTGGAAAGTCAAATTTTCTATTCAGCTCTGGTCTTTTCATCAAGAATCCTTGAAAGTCCTCTATTTCACTGAATGACCATTTTTTCCCCTGAAGAATTGTACTCATTTTTGCTGGGTAGGTGATTCTTGGTTGTAATCCTGTCTCCTTGGCCTTGAGGAATATTATATTCCATGCCCTGCGGTCCCTTAACATAGAAGCAGCTAAATCTTGTGTTATCCTGATTGTGTTTCCACAATACTTGAATTATTTCTTTCTGGCTGCTTGTAATATTTTCTCCTTGACCTGGGAACTCTGGAATTTGGCCACAATATTCCTAGGAGTTTTCCTTTGGGGATCTCTTTCAGGAGGAGATGGTGGATTCTTTCAATTTCTATTTTGCCCTCTGGTTCTAAAATATCAGGACAGTTTTTCTTGATAATTTCTTGAAAGATGATGTCTAGGCTCTTTTTTGGATCATGGTTTTCAGATAGTCCAATAATTTTAAAATTCTCTCTCCTGGATCTATTTTCCAGGTCAGTTGTTTTTCCAATGAGATATTTCACATTGTTTTCTAATTTTTCATTCTTTTGGATTTGTTTTACAGTGTCTTGATTTCTCATAAAGTCACTAGCTTCCAATTGCTCTATTCTAATTTTGAGGAAGTATTTTCTTCAGTAGTCTTTTGGACTTCCTTTTCCATTTGTCCAGTTTTGCCCTCCTCTACTTCTCTTACTTGCTTCTCAAAATACCAATTGAGCTCTTCCAAGGCCTGGGACTGATCCATAATTTTCTTGGAGGTTTTGGATGTAGGAGCTTTGACTTTGTTTTCTTCTTCTGGTTGTATGTTTTGATCTTCTTTGTCACCAAAGTAAGATAATATAGTCTGACTCTTTTTGCGCTACTTGCTCATGATCCTGGTCAATTATTTGAGTTTTAAACTCTTTGTTAAGGTTACAGTCTGTTTCCAATGTGGAGAATGTACTGTCCCAAGCTTTGGGGGTTTGTACAGCTGTTTTCAGAGATACTTCTAGGGACCTGAAAAGTGTCAGTTCTTCCAAGGTGCTATGATAAAGCGCAAGGTGTTCCCTCTGCACAGCCACAAGAAGTTCCACCACGTGAGCACTCCTCCTCGCCCCAGGACCGCCCCTCAGAACTGTGACCCAGATCCAAGCATGGGCAAAGCAAGAGATTCCTGCCTCAGCACTGGCAAAGAGATCCTTGCAATACCCCTCTGGTCAGCCACTTGATTCCCCCTCAGTCTGTTGGCCAGAAGCTCAGAAGGCAGTCGCTGCCCTCAGGGTGGCTGAGATCTAGCTTCTTTTCTCACTGCAGTTACAGACTTTTCCCACTGACCTTCTAAGTTGTCTTTGGCATTTGTGGGTTGAGAAGTCTGGAAACTGCCATAGCTGCCCTCGATTCAGTCCTCTGAGGCCTGCTCCAGGGTCGCTGTGGCCTGCGCACCCACGCCGAACTGCGCTCCTCTCCAGCCTGGCGCGATATACCTTTCTGATCAGCCATCCAGGCTGTCTTGGGCTGGAAATTTGTTTTACTCTGTTTTTTTTTGTGGGTTCTGCTGCTTTAGAATTTGTTTAGAGACATTTTTTGTAGGTATTTGGAGGGGTTTGGGGGAGAGCTCTAGCAAGTCACTGCTTTCCCTCTGCCATTTTGGCTCTGCCCCCTTCCCTTTTAATTTTTAAGAACAGCAAATTCTTCAGTGATACGCGAGGGAGGAAGCTGGAGGATAGGCTGGTCAGAAGCCATCTATAGGTATGCAAGGCATTCTTGTTTCTGGCCATACACACATAATAAAGGAAGGAATGTAGTTTGGTCTGCAGAAAATAATGATCTTGCTCCTGTGCTTAGCTTTTCCTATGATTTTCCCCCTCCTATTTATTTCCCTAGAAGAGCAAAACAGCTGGAGTTAAGAAGCCATGGGGACCAGAAGAACATCTGAATAGATAATGACTAGAGTTTGGCCATTGAAAATTAAACAGGCCCCCACAAGGAATTTCTAACCTAGGTTAGAATGATGCTTCTGAAAGGGCCCTACGCACTGGGAACCAGGAAATATGGAAGATGTGAAGTCTGAAGGTACTAGTTAGCTAGAGCACTTCTGGCTCTGTGTTCCTAAAGACTTAGTACCTAAGGAAAGGCATTTCCTTTTGGAAAGGAAACACATCCCATACAAAGCCCAAAGAAAATGAAGACCTGTTAAATGAGTGGGGGAAATGGGAAGATTTTTTTTTCTCTATAGGTCAGTGATTGGCATATTAGGACTTCTTTCTTTCCCCCACCCTAAAAGAACTATACCAAGAAATACTATGGTTCTTAAAATTAAAGATTAAGGGCATCATCTACTCCTTCTAGGAGGAAGAGATAGTACCTCATCTTACTCCAGAAGGTAGAACTTGAGAACAGCACTACATCAGTGTTGTCAAACTCAAACAGAATGGGAGCCACTACCAAAAAATTATTTTATAGAGCTAGAAAAAGTAATAACAAAATTCATCTGGAAGAACAAAAGGTCCAGAATATCAAGGGAATTAATGAAAAGAAATTCTAAGGAAGATGGCCCAGCTATACCAGATCTTAAATTGTATTATAAAGCAGCAATCATCAAAACTACGTGGTACTGGCTAAGAAATAGAGTGGTGGATCAGTGGAATAGGTTAGGTACACGAGACACAGCAGTCAATGACTATAGTAATCTACTGTTTGATAAACCCAAAGACTCCAGTTTCTGGGATAAGAACTCACTATTTGACAAAAAACTGCTGAGAAAACTGAAAAAATAGTATGATAGAAACTAGGCAGAGACCAACATCTTATACCGTATACCAAAATCAAGTCAAAATGGGTACACAATTTAGATATAAAGGCTGATACTATAAGCAAACTGGCAGAGCAAGGAATAGCTTACCTTTAAGATTTATGGAAAATGGAAGAATTTATGACCAAACAAGAGATAGAGAACATTATGAAATGCAAAATGGATAATTTTGATTGCATTAAATTGAAAAGTTTTTGCACAAACAAAGCCAATGCAACCAAGATTAGGAGGGAAGCAGAAAACTGGGAAAGAATTTTTACAACCAGTATCTCTGAGGCCTCATTTCTAAAATAGAGAACTGAGTCAAATTTATAAGAATATAAGTCATTCTCCAATTGATAAATGGTCAAAGGATATGAAGAGGCAGTTTTCAGATGAAGAAATTAAAGCTATCTATAGTCACATGAAAAAATGTTCTAAATCACTATTGATTAGAGAAATGCAAATCAAAACAACTCTGAGGTACCACATCACACCTATCAGATTGGCTAACATGACAGAAGAGGAAAATGATAAATGCTGGAGAAGATGTGGGAAAATTTGAATACTAATGCACTGCTGGTGGAGTTGTGAACTGATCTAACCATTTTGGAGAACAGTTTGGAACTATGCCCAAAGGCCTATAAAAATGTGCACACCCTTTGGCTCAGCAATACCACTTCTAGGTCTGTATCTCAAAGAGATCATACAAATGGGAAAAGGGCCCACACGTAAAAAATATTTATAGCAGCTCTTTTTGTAGTGGCAAAGAATTGGAAATTGAGAGGATGCCCATCAATTGGGGAATGGCTGAATAAGTTGTGGTATATGAATGTAATGGAATACTATTGTGTTATAAGAAATGACGAACAGGCTGACTTCAGAAAAACCTGGAAAGACTCACATGAACCAATGCTGAAGTGAGCAGAACCAGGAGAACATTGTGCATGGTAACAGCCACAATGTGTAATGACTAACTTTGACAGATTCATCTCTTCTGAGAAATGCAAGACAACTCCAAAAGACTCATAATGGAAAATGCTGTCCACATCCAGAAAAAGAACTGTGCAGTCTGAATGCAGATCAAAGCATATTATTTGCTCTTTTTTTCCTTTTTCTTTTTCTGTTTGTTTCTTCTCTCTTGTGGTTTCTCCCATTGGTTTTAATTCTTCTTTACAGCATGACTAATGTGAAAATAAGTTCAATATGAATGTATATGTAGAGCCTCTATCACATTGCATACCATCTTGGGGTGGGGGGGAGGGAGAGATGGGGAGAAAAATTGGAACTCAAAATCTTATGGAAGTGAATGCTGAAAACTGAAAATAAATAAATAATTTTTTAAAAAAAAGAGTGGGAGCCATTAAATTATTCATGAGGATCTCTGCAGGTCACATATGGACTTAGCAAACTCCATATTAACATGACCCATGTTCTTCTGTATTTTTATTTATTTTGTTAAATATTTTAGTCAATATGATCCCAATTTAATCTGGTTAGGGTAGGGCCAATTGTATGATTTCTGTTCTATACTTTGTGCCCAGTGGTAGTGGCCATCTGTCCAATGGAGTGAGACTTAGTAAGTACTCCTTGACTTGACCTCAGGAGCAATCACACAAAATCAGCAGCAATAAAGCCCAGCAGAGTACACGTCTTGTAGAAATTACCCGCCATGTGAGAGCAGTAGGGAGCAAGCCTCCTGGTGAAAGCAGTTTGGTGCCATTCCCCGAAGACACCGGTAGCCCTGCAGTATCAGAGACATGCACAACCCTTGTACATGAGAAATGGGTTCCCCATATATGTATGTCTCTGTGTGTGTGTTCCTTACGTTTCACATTGATGGTGTATTCGTGAGAGAGTATGCTCCAAGTCTATAAGGAAAATCTCCCCTCCCCCTAATTTTCTTATTATGCTCCTGTATTAAGTGCCCTCACTCTGAATTAAACCTATCCTTTGGCTGACTGGTAAATGTAAACCTGTTAGAAGAGGCTTCTGAAATATAGTTTGGAGTGGCTGTGGTTCCACAGCGTACCATGAACCCAGCCTCATCAGGGGAGCCTACTGCATGTTACTTGCTATTTTTTAACAGCATACTGTAAATGATTGCTTTTAGGAATATTATATCCCTTGTCCATCCTCTTGGAAATTTCCCAAACCTTTCCTACTTGTCTTCATTATATAATTCAATTCTTAGATTATTTTTGTTGTTGTTTTTGTTTTCAAATCACCATCTAAATTTTCTCCATCTTGGTCTAGACATTTGTCTTTTCACTTGATCTCAGAATTATTCTAAGGGGTATATTTTGTTTAATAATTTATTTAAAGTATTCAGGCAAAACAAACACAATCTATAGTGAGAAAACATGATATAATAAAATGTTAGACTTTGTCAGATTAGAACCCCAGCTTGTATATTTGCTAGTTACGTGACTGAATACACTATAAGGAATAAAGATTATTATAATGAAAGCTCACATTTATATAGCACTTTAAAGTTCACGAAATATCTTATACTCACATGATGCTTATAACAGCACTCTAAGATATAATTATTTATATTTTATGATTGAGGGAATGGAGGCACAGAATGGTAACATAATTTTCTCCTGGTCGTGCAGGTATTCAATGTCAGAAAGGAGGTTTATTTTTTAAAAATTTAATATTTTATTTTTTCCCAATTACGTGTAAAAGCAATTTTAACATTCTTTTTTTCAAATTTTAAGTTCCGAATTCTCTCCCTTTCTCCACGGTGCCGCCTCATTGAGAAGACAAGCAATTTGACATTGGTTATAAATGTGTAGTCATGCAAAGAAAATAGGTTTAGATTTAAGTCTTCTTGATTCCAAGTTTAACACTGTATCTTCTATACCACTCAAACTGTCTGAGCCTCAGTTTCGTTATCTATAAAATGGGCACAATAATTTCTGCACTACCTACTTTATAAGGTTGCTGAGAGGAAAGCCCTTTGTAACCCTGAAGGTGGTATATAAAAGCGAACTAGTACTCTTACAGTCAGGACACTGACGAATTAATTTCTTTCCACCAGGAGAAAAGTCTAATAGGCTTTTAAGGACTCATGAAACTAGGCAGGTTAATTCATAACAAAATGGAAGAATGTATTAAGAAATTCTGGAAACATTGCAACCTACTCTTCAATGTCTTTGATAAAACTTCATTATTTCAGTAGTCACTCTTTCCCTGGGTTTAGTCTCTGTTTCCTTCTCAAGACTCTGACACCTGCATCTTCTCTCCCCTCCTCCCCTCGTTTTCTAACTCTTCCTTGCCTCCAGTAGCGCCTGCATGAGTCACCATTTATGTGGCTGAATCGCTTAGCCATGCAATCTGTAAGAAGAGGCACCATTCTGAGAGCAGTGACTGAAATTTGGGTGAGTCAACACTGGATGGCGCCATTGTCTATTAGGTAGTAAAGCTCAGCGCTGCAGGTCTCCCAAAAATGCAGAACCTTAATTTTCCCACAGCTTGTAGGTGGATATTATGCCTGTCTGTATAAGAACAGAACTGTACTATACAAAGGGCCGCCCTTCTCTTGCCCACCTGCTCTGAAACATTTTCATTCTGCCTTTTTCTGCAGAACACATAATGGCTCTGGTGATTAGACATTTTTAAAATGCTAAAATAGATGGATGGGTTGCTTAATCCTTTGTTTTGATAATTAGCAGCAGCAGTAAATCTACCTTTTTAATCCCTCTACCCTAAGCCTGGCTATTCATTAGTGTGAGGCTTTAATAGAAAGGAGAGACTGGCTAAAGGGCGATTGGCCCACAGTGAGATGTTACACTTTCCGGGATAAAGGAGATAAAGGAAAACCAGGTTGAGAACTGAGGTAAATACTCCTGGGAGGAGGGGATGACAAAGGGACTTTGGTACACTCCAGAGGGGAATGCTTGGTATTAGAGCTTTCCCAAAGGCTAGCTCTGCATGAGGGAGAAAAAAATGTGAGCTCCTTAAGGAGAGTAATTGGTTTTTTGTTTCTGTTTTCGTCTATGTGCTTTGCACATAGTAGGTGCTTAATAAATACTCATTGAATTGTGTCAAATGGAACGGACTTCCCAATTTTCCTGAGACTAGTTCTCCATTGTTTTGTGTTGAGTCCCTTGATGACCCAGGTTTACCTGGTGAGTGTGCTGACTCACTTGGCAGATGTAAGGGGAAGAAGGCCTGAGAGACCAGCATTTTTTGATACCTACCGTTTGGTATAATAAGGTGTTCGCTTCTACACCAATGGTATGAGATTAAAAGACCAAGCACTCTGGGACCAGGTTGAATGCAGTTTTGAGATTTTCTCAAAAGGTAGTTCTACTCCAAGTCAAGAAAGCAAGAAGGTTAACAGTAGTCTAAACTACATATCTTGGCACTGAAGGATTTTCTGCCTGGTGTTGTTCTCAAATTATATACATATCTGTTGTGGCTCCCCCAATGAGACTATGAATTCCTCAAGGAAAGAGACCCTATCTTCCTTTCCTGTATTCTTCTAGAGCACCTTGCACAGAACAGGGAAGCTATTAGGTACAATAAATATTCAGCCCAATTCAATAAACATTTATTAATAGCTGTGATGTGGAAAGGTGCTATGCTAAGCAATGAGGAAACAACAGAGATGAGAGATTTGGTCCCTGTCTCAAAGGAAGCATACTCTAGTTGTGGAGACAGGACATACCGTCCGTGAACAGTAATTAGAAATATGAGTCAGCCTAAGCTAAATGCCAAGTGAGTCAGTCAGTAAATGACAAGCGTTTAAGTAATTAGGAAGTGCCAGACACTGTGCTAAGAATTGATGATACAAAGAAAGGCAAAAATAAACATCCACCACAATAAAAACAGTCCCTGTTTTCAAGGAGCATACATTCTAATGGGTTGTACAGAAGACAAGAGTTAAGGGACACATGGTAATGATGGCCCGGGAAGCTCTGGAAGTGATGAGACTCAGCCTAGGCCTCAAAGAAAGGCCTATTCAATGTGGGATCAGCAGATTTAGTACCTGGAAGAGGGTCTTAATGAAAAAAAAAAGAGCAGAAGAGGTTAAGGGTGTTGCCTGAGGAAGTAGGTAGCAGAACCAGGATTCAAAAAACTCGGTCCCCCTTGACTTCAAACCAAGTGCTCTTTACACTATGACCCTCTTTTTCCTTTGAGTAACCATTCTTAGGATAAATATCTAGTGGTTGTATAAGTGCTTCAAAGGTTGTCTGTTTTGCAGCTTTTTTTTTTGGCTAAGTATTTGTTTCTCCATCTTTTACACAAAATATTAAAAATAAGAAAGCACCTTACATAGTTTTGTTGTACTTCTTCCTTTTCTCTTCCCTTCTTATAACCCCCATTCTCCACCACTCCAAGTCCTAAGCACTCCAGAGCAGTTTATTGATTGATATTCAGGCCTATTGAATCCCTGATATCTGACAGGCCATACAAAGAGCATGCCAATCAGTTCCAATTTTGAGCTATTTCTTTGACTCCAGTTTTCATAGCCCAGATGTGGATAATGGTTGATATTTCCCTGCCCCACTGCCACTTTTATTTAAGATTTTCAATACCTCACTACCATTATTGCCAGGTTTTTGATGGAGACATTGTGATTCGGGAGAGGTTAAATGATTTATTCTGGTTCCTTGGCCAACCGAAGGAAAGGAGAGAATAGATCACTGCTTCTCTTTTTGTTTCTCTTCCTAGGATAGGCTTTCCTTTTCTAGGCCTTGGACAGAGTTACATTACTCCGGGGGAATTTCAGGGGAATTTAATGTTTTGGGGGACTTATTATACTTTTCCAAGTATGGCGGAACCAAGGTACAGAAGGGAAAAGTCATATTTAGCTCCTATACCTCTGGTCTATTTCACAGATTGTCCACTATCTCCCAAGGCCCCATCCTGGGAACTTTCCGCCGAGTGCACCACTCTGAGACTCAGTTAAGTCTGAAAGGAAAAGGTAGTTGAACTCTGGTCATAAGAATAGATAGGGAGCTTTTATGTAATGATACAAGTCCAGGTTTGGTATAATTAAGCATCAAGAAAGCAAGCTTTCACCTCAGGAGAACACTAAGGAAATTCTCTCTATCATAAGTCTTGTTTCCTTGGTAAGAGCAACTCTACACTTTTAAATACTGACAAATTTGAGGGTTCTTTCTATTAATAAGTTTTATATTTTAAAGCATTGCTGATAATTTAATATGAGAAATCGATGATCATTTGGTACTAACTTCAAAGCATGGTTGGTGTAAGTCAATTTCTTTATCATATTCACACAAGCACTGACATTCCATAAAAAGTTACAAAACACATTTGAATTCTGAAACAGAAACTGGTGACTTCTGGGCATGAGGGAGAAGTCTGAATCATAAGGAATAGAAAATTTCATTTAGTCTGATCTCAGGGATTTTTTTTCCCCCAAAGGAAAAATAATGTAGTGCCAAACTCCTTTGTTACACTGAACTAAAATGTAAAATGATGTGTTTAAAGTTGACAACACTATAAAGCAGGCTTCTACTCTATGGAGTTATTTTTATGGATCTATGATTTGCCTCATGATATAGTCACAAGTGTACAATAATATAGAATATTTCATAGAACCAAGAACTGGAGGGCTATAAGATACTCAAACCCTTCATTTTCCAGAAGAAACTAAGGCCCAGAAATGATTACACAGATAGTATCACAGCCTGTAACAGAAGCTGGCTTCTCTGATTTTCTGTCTTACATATTAAAATGGGGCTATTCTAAGTGTCATAATAGCTCACAATTATACAGGATAATTACATTTTACAAAGTATTTTGCAGTCTCACAATGACTCTATGAGTAAGGTTCAATTCAATTCAGTAAATAATTTATTAAGTGCCTTCTACGTGCCAGACACTGTGCTAAGTGCTGGGGATGTGAAAAGAGCCAAAAGACAGTTCTTCCCCTCAAGGAGCTTACAGTCTAATGAAGAAGACAACATGCAAATAAATATATACAAAGCAAAGTATATACAGGATAAAAAGGAAATAATTAACAGAGGGAAGGCACTGGAATTAAGAGGGGTGGGGAAGGCTTCCTGTAGGAGGTAGGATTTTAGTTAGGACTTAAAGGAAGCCAGGGAGGTGCTATTCCCATTGAGATTATGCAATGAGGAAACCAAATCTCAGAGATTAAATTAAATTTCACAGAGCACATTATACAAGATGTGAATCCATATCTTCCTGATTCCAAGTCCATTGCTCTAGTCATCATGCCATAGAACATTCTCAGGACAAAAGCCTAGGATCACTTAGGCACAATATCTTATCTTCTTCTGTCCTAATCCTGAAAACCTAACATTTTATCATACCAAAGCATAAAAACAGAAACCTTGAATGAACAACCATTGATCCCAAAGATTTCAGTGCCAGTCTCTAGTCCCCAGTAGTGGAGCTCCTCTAGCTAAGGACACCCCTCCCCCAATCTGGACCTTCCCAGTTGCTCTCTATGGATGTCTCTCTCCATTTTCCTCAGCTTCTTTGGAGCTATTTTCTAGGTCTCCTAACACCGCTGTCTTTTTTAGGGGCATAGTCTCTCTACCCAGGAAAGGAAGAAGCTTCATCAGCACTCTGTCCATCAGTATAATAACCTCCTCCAAGATGACAACAGTGTTTATTTATTATCTGTGTGACCTTGAACAAGTCACTGAACCTCTCTGGTTTCCCTTTCTTGCCCTATACAATGGCCTAGATGACCTCTCTTAGGTCTTTTCCAGATCTAAATCTATGGTCCTAGGGAAGGAAAAAGAATTTTAGTGAGTTCTTCTTGCTTGGTAAGGATTTATTGCCCCCCCTGCAGCATATCACAGCTCTTTTAATTCAGTCTAGATTGGTGACTTCCCCACTTCCCACCTCACTCTCTCCTCCCTTATACACAACTTTCTAAGGCAATTTCCATTATCACTGAGGTTGGGTTAAATATAACAGTCCTTAAGACAAGAATGTCCTCAGGCTACTACAATTCATGCATACATTCAATAAGCATTCATTAAGGACCTGATAAGTGGAGACACTTAGGGCAGTTAGGTGGTACAGTGGATATAGTGCCAGCCTGGAGTCAGGATTTTCCTCAGTTCAAATCTGTCTCTGGACACTTACTAGCTGTGTGACCCTGGGCAAGTCACTTAACCTTGTTTGCCTTAGTTTCCTCATCTGTAAAAATGCTGGAGAAGGAAATGTCAAGCCACTCCAGTGTCTTTGCCAAGAAAACCTCAAAGGTGATGAAGAGTAGAACATTGTGCTAAATCCTGCATTACACACACACAAAAAAAAATCACACCCCAAGATAGATACTGTATATATATGATATAACAATATTATATATATATATATATATATATGTATATACACATATATATCCCATTATTAGCAAGGGGGGTGATGGCAAGTATAGTTTTCCTGACTGAAAGGAGGGACTGAAGGATCATTATAAATGAAAGTAACATAGGGCAAGAGAATCCCAAGGAAATTTGCTGTCTCCTAAGAGAATTGGGGTTCAGGTAGATGCATGCCATTAGCAAACCCATGGCAAAGGTCTTTGCTACATCAAACTGAATATTATCATGAGTAGTTGGAGCTTTCTCTGGCTCACTAATCCCCTTAAGTAATGATCTACCTACAAAGAATTTGTCGTTTTCCTAGATGTACCTGCTCACCACATTCTAGAACACAGTAGAGTTCTCCCTTCTCAACTCTTTCTTCCCTGACTCATAGCTGCCTGGTCAACTTGGCATCACCATCCTCTGGGGTTGACTACTCTACTTAAATTTTGTTTATTTGTTTCATGTACTTTTATAAGGGGTTATTTATCTCTAGATACAGATAAGCTGAATTTTTTGTTGCATTTGGAGTACTAGAAAGTCAGTGGACCACATGAGGAAGAGAAGGTTAAAAGGAAACCCGCGACCTACTGTCCGGGGTATAACTTTGATTCTATACGAAGTTCCTTCATTGGCTGCACAAAGAGTTTCATGAACAATGCATATAGGAAGCAATTCCAGGGGGAGAGGAGAGAACAAATGGGGGGACAGGTGACACTTGAGTCAACCCTTGAAGAAAGCTAGAGGTTTTATGAGGCAGAGCTGAGGACAGAGAACATTCTAGGAATTGGGCACAGCATATAAAAATACATAGAAAAGGGAAATGGAATGCTATGGACATGACATAATGATGTCACCAATTTGCCTGGAATTCAGAGTGCATGCAGGAGAGCAATATATAAAAATTTGAGGAAGTGAAGCGTAAACCAAATTGTGAAGAATTTCAAAAAATACAGGAGTTCTGATTTTAGACTAGAGGCAAGAACAAGCCACTAACACTTCTTCAAGGTGTGAATAACAGGGTGGTGCCTAAGCTTTAGGAACATCAATTCAGCAACTGCAGGGAAGATGGAGCAGAGGGAGAGATGGGAAGCCAGGAGACCAGCCAACTAGGATGTCATTACAATAGTCAAGGGAAAAAGTCGTGAGGGTCTGATATAGGATATTAACGTATGAGTGTAGAACAGGATAGACATGAAAGATTTTGGAAGATAGCATCAACAAGATTGGCACTGACTTGATATAAGGCCTGAAGGAGATTGAAGAATCAAGGATAAGCCCAAGGTCATGAACCTGGGTGATTGGAACCATAATGGCACCTTCAATAGACATAGTTAATTTATGAAGAAGACTTTTTCAGGAAAAAATAATTATATTTTGGACATGTTAAGTTTGAGATGCTTACATATATAACCTACATCAAATTGCCTACCATTTTAGGAAGAAGGAAGGCAAGGGAGGGAGGGAGAAAAATTTGGAACTCAACATCTTGTAAAAATGAATGCTAAAAATCGTCTTGACATATAATTAGGAAAAATAAAACGTTATAAAAACATAAAAAAAATTAGAGATGCTTATAAGATATCTAGAGGTAATTGCCCAATAGGTCATTGTTGACATGGAACTGGAGTTCAGGATAGAGATGAGAGCTGCAGACATAGATCTGGAAGTTATCTGCAGACAGATGCTTGTTTAACCATGGAAAATGGTGGAATAGCTAAGAGTGCAGAGAAAAAAAGATGAGAGGGCACAGGACAGAGAGGCAGGGCATAGATGATAAGAACCACCAATGTATATTGAGAAAGAGCGGTCAAACAAAGAGGACAACCACTAGAAAGCACTGCCATGAAACACCAGAGAGGTGGAAGAGGTAGCCAATAATGCCAACTGCTTCTCAGAGGGCAAGAAGCACAAGGACTTGGAGAAAGACTTTGGATTTAATTATTAAGAGATCACTGGTAACTTTGGAAAGAGAAGTTTCATTTGGATAGTATAATCAGAAGACGTACTACAAGGGGCTCAGAAGTAAATGAGAGAAGAAATGGCAGCAACAAGTGTAGACAATTTTTCCCAAGAGTCTGACAGTGAAAGAGAATGAAATATACATAGCAATAGTTTGAAGGAATAGTAAGATTAAGTAAATATATTTTGTTTTGTTTTGTTCTGTTTTTCTTTAGAATAGGGGAGACTTGGGCATATTTGTAGGCATCAAGAGATGTTTCACAGGAATATTAGGAGAGGGGATGATTGCAGAGGCAAGCTGCCAGAGTTAGCTTAAAGAAAATATAGGGAAGAGAAAGAACCAAGTATCTGAAAAATATGAATGAAAACTAAGCAGAATTTTTTTTTTCTTTTCTCTATGGCTATAAGCCCTTTGAGAGCAGGATCTGAGACTTCTGATGGCTGTTGCAAGGCACAAAGCTTAGCCTCACCTGAATGCTCATAGATATTCATTGATGATGTTTTCAAAGGGATCCTTGAAGCAAGGTGTCTCTTGCACCAGTGGCCAGAGCTTGAGTCTAAGCAATCTTTGAAAAATGTTCTATGTGTTCTCATCAGGATCAAAATCAATACAACATCCTTTGGTCCATTACCTTATGTATAATTCTGATATTTTAGTGTTGGATCCTCTTTTAATATGGTGACAACGACATCTATCATTTTCCACACAGAAAACCATAAAAAAGCAACTTAGCCAGTCTTTACAGGCATGTTGTGTGTGAACTGTGTATAATACTAACTGCTTGATTTCCACTGAGGCTCTTGAGTGGTGTGGTTCACTCTCTGGATAGTTAGCTTCCATTTCCCTGTCTTTTGTTTTGCTTATTCTGCTGTCCTGAAACAGTTTCTGATGCTAAAAAATGACTTGCATTTAAAGAATCCATTTTCCCAAAAATTTTGAGGCATTCCCGCTAGCTACCAATTTTAGATTGCTGTAAGATGGCTTGGGAAGGGGAGAGAGTGCTTTTCATAAAGATAATAAAACTGAAGAGAACATCTCTGTTTAACTCAATCAGTCACAAAATCCTTTATTAAGTGCTTACTATATGCCAAGCACTATGTTAAGTACTAGGAATACAAAGAAAGGCAAAAACAGTCCCTGCCCTCAAGAAGCCCAGATACTAATATTTAGGTTAATGACTTCTCATTGTCCTGCTGAACAGGTACAAGATTCAGTTCAATTCCACAAACATTTATTAACATGCACTTACTATGTGCAAAACATGATGCTAGAACAAAGGATATAGAGACAAAATAAAAAAAATAGTTCCAAGTAAACATGAAATTCCTCAAAAAAGGCTTACATTCTACTTGGTAGTGGTGATGGTGGGAAATAATATATAAGATAGTACTCCTTTCTGATTTAGACTACGTGAATAATAGAAATAGGCAGAAATAAGGACAGTTGTGAGAGAAACACTGATAAAGCAGGTCATAGAAAAAAGACAACCCCAGTAAATTTACCTAAAATACATTGTTTCATCACATCTACTTTGCAAATGAGTGGTATGAGGACTTTGAGGCTGATTGATGGGTGACCTTGAGGTTTAGGACTGTTTAATGACTGTGAAATAAATGCATATTGCCTAGTAATGACTTGGATGGCAGAAATGTAGATTTTGGTGCTTCTCTGACATTAAGGTGAGTCATATTACATAAGAGATCCTCTTTTGGAACAGCAAAGTTGCCTGAGACAGACTTCCAAATAAGTCATAACAGATCTTAGAGCTGAGTCTCAGAAGAATCCTCAGATTTGGACCCAGGAGAGAGCTCCTATTTTGTATGAGAAAAAACCTAATAGCTTGTACTACACTAGCTGCAGTTGGAAGAGCTGAATGGAGTAAGAAAAAAAAAGGCCACCTCCTGTTTGGAACAGGGCTTACTCTGGGGCTCAGAAAAGAGGTGAGTAGAAAGCAGAGTTTGACAGAGCTGAGCTTAGGGCTCAGGGAAGACTTGCGTTGGGGTCAGAGAGGAACTGAGCTGAGAGCTCAGGAGAGACCTTTGGTTAGATCTGGGAAGAGAACTCAGTAATGTCATTGACATCTGATGCCTGAGAGACAGAAAGCCCTCAGAAATCAGCCAAGGATACAGATCCGAGAAAGATAAATAGCCATCAGAAGAGCAGAAAGGCCCAGGAGAAGAGTGGGCAGCCAGCAGAGAAATGGCTCCATCAACCATTGATTTGTGGTTTAGGCATTTCCTAAAAAGGATAAAGGATTTCAAGGTATGAAATTCCAAGTTGTGAATTACTTTAGGCACAAGTTTGCTATACAAGTACTCCCTTGCTATGATTCTATAAGTCTGTGGCCACTTTCTCATATGAACACTGAATGCATTTGTGCAAAAGTATATGTGAGGTTTAAGTATGAAACATTGTATTTTAATTATTCTTGTTTTGCTTTTTGTTTAGAAAACATTTCTGATTAAGAGTTAATTGTGTCATCTCCGGTGATTTGTTCAATGGGAAGCACACCAGTAGGGGCTCAGGAGGTACAATTGTTTTAGAAGTGTATTCTCACCACCAGGGTTACTCCTAGTACACTAAGATTGAGTCATAATGGCATAGATACCTTTTCTGAGAACCTTCAACTTGTCAGCATGAGTGTAAACTTTGTCACTGAGCCAGTCCAGGGGAAAAATAAAAGAGGGAATAACTAGGAATTGGTATGCTACCCCTTGATATGCAATATATACATAGATTAGTAAATATAATTAGAAGAGGGAGAGACTAGTAACAATTAGGGAGATCAGAGAAGGATTTTTTTGTTATTGTTGTTGTTCAGTCATTTCAGTGCTGTCCAACTCTCTGTGACCCTAAGGGATGTCACCTGAGCTAAGCCTTGAAAGAAGCTAAGGATTCTAAGAGAGGTAGTTCATTCCAGGCCTGGAGAACAGTATGGAATATCAAGTTCAAGGAATGGCTAGGAGTCTGTTTTGGCTCATTCTGGTCTTCTAAGTCCTTCTTCATTGGGTCAGGATAACTACACCTACCTTAGCTTTTCTCCTCTGCTCCTCTCAAGTTAGCAAACCTTTCCAGAGAAAAGATGATTTCCTCAATCTGTCCTGGGCAATCATTCCATCTAAGCTGTTTTACCCAAGAGCAGGGATGAATTTCCATCACGTTATCCACAGTCTCTCATCCAATCCATCTTTCGAACATTAATCTTTCTTATGAGATGGTTGGCCAGAGTGAAGGGCTCATTTTTATGGTGACAGATTGGAGATTGGAATTAAGTTTAGTTGTTCTTTCACTAGCCTGAGTAAGACCTTGGTCACTACTACCCTCGGACCATCTGAACCAGCCACCTCTTTAAAGGTATTTCTTCTTCCCTATACCTCTTCTTGAGCTGCTACCTCTTCCTCATTTTGGCTCCTGATATGGCACATTCATGCGTTAGAACTGACTATTTCAGTAGTTTCTTTAACTGTTTGATATTTTGCTGTTTCTGTTGCATAAAGGGCACTAAATGGAAGAGGGAGCAGGGAGATTCCATCATATGAAAAGCCTATTGTGATCTCGGCCTATTCTTTGAAGATTCACTACTTTTGGATAAATATAAAAATCAGATCTCTCTCCCCCTTTGCATGGGGAAGGAGGGCAATTGTATAAAAAGACTCTGACTCTACCTGTCTCCCTCTGCTTTGTTTATATGTTGAGATTTCATCTCTGCATTGTTTATATGAACACACAAGAAAGTCATCAAATAGAACATTTGCTCTTTATATATTTTATTTTTTCCCATGTTATTTATGGCAAAATGGCTCAAAGACTCCTGAAAGCAACTAGACTGAAAATAAAATAAATGTGCTTGGTTATATGGCCACTTTCATCAGCAGAATCTTATGATACCTCTCTTTCCCAATAACCTTTTCTAGCTAAAACCTCTTTGAAATATTTGAAGCAAAAATTTAAATGACAAAATACCTCCCCATTGGTGAGATAAGGTGCATTATCATACATTCTCATACGTAGTATTCCACAGTAAAAGAGGCCTGGTGTATTTTCAGAACTTGTATGAAATGTGATTATAAAGTAATGGGATTTTTCTTAAAATATACATACATACATATATACATATATATATATATATATATATATATACATATTTTAGAAAGCATAGGACTCTTGGAGCAAAAGGCACTTTACAGATCATCACTACTTTCATTTCAGATGAAAAACCCTGGATGTCTCAGTGAGGATAGTCCTTCAAAGTAGTCCCCCTGGGAAACTATACACTTATTTCAATGTACTACATTGTACTGTACTACAAAAATATTTTGGGGCCCCCTCCTTTGGAACTAGTGTTTTCTGAGCCAAGGTACTTGGAAAATGGATAAAGAGCTGGATATGGAGTTGAGAAAATATTTCATATCCTGCCACTTTGACTGGAAAGGAGAGGGCATGAAGAGATAACAACTTTGGGGTAAATTACCCATTTTCCCAAAGCTACTATTCATTTGGCTGTGTAAATTCTGCTTGTGTAATCCTGGGTAAATCATTGAGCTTCTTTTAACCTTCTGTAAAATGGGGATAATAAGAGAATTACCTTACATGATTGTTGTGACATTCAAATGGAATAATCTACAGGGCATCCCCAAAGTCTTAATGAAGATTTAAGCTATTAGAACTTCAAGCTGAAACAGCTACTTGATATTAAGCAATAGCTTAAAATTGTAGTAAGACTTTTTGGGATGTCCTACATATAAAGTACTTTGTAAAATTCAAAGATTAGACATGTCAGCTACTATATTGTCATTATATTTAAGTTCATAGTCTCATCAATTGGACATAATGTAGCCAAGTTGCTCGCTCCCTCACGGTCTTGACTCCAAGTGACTTCTGGCTACTCCCAGAAATCAAATCCATCCTCACAGAACAAATACTTGGTCTTACAAAAGGGATGCTGTATTGCAGACTTGAAAGGTAATTGATAAAGAGAGGTTTCTAAAATGCTTTGAGTAATAGCAGAAGCATCAGGTGTTCTCTCGAGGTAAGATTTAAAAATTCAGTTTAGTAAGTATTTATTAAGCACCTGCCATGTGAAAGATACTGTGCTAAGTGCTAGCATTACAAAGACAAAAATAAATAGTCCCTACCTCCAAGGAGCTGGAGAGGGACATGTATTCAGGTAAAGTAAATGAATACATAGCATAAAAAACTAGTTGAGAGACACAGAGAAAGAAGAGAGAGACAAAGGAAAGAGAGGGAGAGAGGGGGAGAAGTGGGGAAAGGGAGAGGGGGGAAGGGAGAGAGAGATATCTAATTCTTGGAGAAATCAGGAGAAATCTGATAGGTAGCAGGTGGCAGCTTCTTTGCAGAGCAGGTGTGCTTTGAAGGAGGGGAGGGGTTCTAAGAAGTAGAGGTGAAATGGGAGCATAGTCCCAACATATGGGACAGCTTGTACATAGGCATGGAATTCTTGAGAGATCACATATGGGGAACAACTAATGAGCCACCTTGACTGGAAAGAAGAGTGCATGAAGGGATAAAAAAAAAAACAACACAGGTGTGAATTTCACGTTTCTCCAAGGCCAGTAGCACCCATTTGGATGTATAAGTTCTGGCACAGTGCTCTAAAAATTAGACTCTGTCTCACCTTGCATTTCCTTCTATTCCTCCTTTGGTCATAACACTCTATCATGTAGTATAGGATAAATTAAACAGACATGCATCAAGCTGCCTTTAAGGTGTTTCCAGCCTAAAACTGATAGCACTCAGGTAGGTTACTTTGAAGGCAGAGGGCACATATAGAGAAGAGAATAAAAATCTTTTCAACTACACTGATAGCTGGTTAATTATGGGGATAAGGGCATTTTAGGGGTGAAAATGGTTAATAAGTTGATGGTGACATTTAGGCCAGCCAAGAAAGAGGAAGAAGAAAGAAGAAAAAGATATCCACAGAACAAAGTGTGTTCTGCCTCAACCCATCATCTAAGATTAAAGAGTTTCCCTGAAAATGGCCCCCAGCTTTGAATCTCAGGGAACTGGTCCTTCTATTAATACTTAAAAATAAAGGCCTGCATGAACCCAAGATATGCATAATTTGGTTTCATCCAGTCTTACAATCAAGTTCTTATTTGCTTGGAAGAGGTGCCAAATAGCTTGCCCTGCTAGCTTCTCATTATCTCCAGGCAGTGGGAGTTCTCCTGGCTCTCACACCCAGACTGCAGGAGCTCCCATGTATTTTCATCAATTCTGGCTTTGTTCACTTCTCACCTTCCGCTGTTCCCTTGAGGCAAGCAGGGATATTTACTTCCATCCCCAAGGAACCAATTCATTGCACATAGACCACCGAATCCCAACCATCCAAGGTGAATACAGAACTCTATAGATTCTTGGAAATGGAAGAATACAAGGGATCATTTCAAATTATAATTCAATTATACGGTTGCTTTCTAGATCCTGGTCAATCTGATAATATTTGGGTAGGGCAGGCCACACATCTCCTTCACTTAGTTAGGTATGGCAATGGCAATAGGAGAATAGCTGAGCCTTACAGTCAGTCAACTAAACAGTTCTTGAAAGTCTACTGTCAAAAAAGTTCCAAGGTACAAGGTAAGACCTCCATTTCTCTTGCCTATATTTTAATCATGAAAACAAGAAGTAGGTACTTAAGTAGTTTTGATGGTGTCAGCAATTGAAATAGAGAAATTGGGCAGAGTAGTAAGGTTGATTTTTTTTGAGGGGGGTTGATAATTAGTTTGTGAGCATGTTGAGCAGCTTGAGGTGCTATGAGGGTAAAAAAAATTATCCAGCACATAGGAGGAAATCAATGACTTGGAGTTCAGAAGTGGGCTAATTATATAATGTACATACATAATTATATAATCCTCTAACATATAGGTATATGTATACCTGCGTATATATATGGATGTATATCTCTAACATATACATATACATACATCTCTATCTCTATCTCCATCTCTATTTCTTTTTCTCTATCTACACGTTACAGGATGTGGAGACAGAAGAGAAGAAAGCCCAGGACGGATGCATTGACTCATGTTGAGTGGAGAAAAATGAACTAATGAAGATTTCCTTAAAGGAGGGGTAAGTCTGGTAGGAGAAAGCAGTGCCACAGAAGCCAAGAAAGGAGAGAACACCAAGAAGGAGAGGTTGGTCAATAGGATCAAATGCTGGAGAAAGGTCCATTGAGTAGAGTGGTCAAGTCATTGCTGGTAACTTTTGAAATCACAGTTTCATTTGAGTGGAGGGGTTGGAAATCAAATTGCCAGGGGTTGGGAAGTTAGTAGGGGGATGAGAACTAGGGAAAAGCCATTAGATCTGGCAATTTTAGGTGAGGTTGTAAGCACCTGTTTTAGTTAGATGTTGGAGATGGAAGGTAGAATGCAGGGGACTAAAATTGAGGAGTAGGTGAGTAGGAGAAGCAGTGAAGGGAGACAGAATTTAGTGGCAAATGGCAAAAGGAATACAGGACAATAGCTTGGGTTGCTGGGAGGGGCTGTAGACATTTTTAACTTTTTTTTAAGAACAAGAGGAATCTTAGCATGTTTGTGAGAGAGGGAAAGGATCCAGCAGAAGAAGAGATTGAATATGAAACAGGAAAAAAGGGAGGATTGATGGAGTAGGACCCCCAAGGATAAGAGAGGGATGGCATAGTGAACCGAAGGAAAAAAGTAGCCTTGGTAAGGAAGGGGCTACTCATCTTTGGGTCCTGGAGAGAAGGAGCAAAGGAAAAAAAGTGTCTCAGAAACAGAAAAATTTTCAATTGTAGAGCTTGTGAGATGAGGGTACTCTTATGGACAGCATCAATCTTCTTAGTGAGGTAGAAGATGAGGCCCTTTCCTGAGTAGAGGTCGAGTCAAAGAGGTGCACCAAAGGATTGTTATTCAGCAATAATGGCTTGATGAACTTGAAAAGAGAACAAATTTGTTATAGATCCAGTTTGCCTTGTTTCATGACTTCCTCTAGTTTGAGAGTGGGATCAGAGAAGCCAGGGCTGGGATGATCCAGTGTAATATGGGGATTGCCAGGTCAATTAGGGAGACCATAGGTGAGTGGGGAATCAATTTGCCTTCTATCAATGGCATCCTCTTCTGCCTATGTACAAATCTGATTGAGTAAAGCACACCAACGCCAGACTTAGAGTCAACACTTAGAGACATCTGGTAGACATGAAGAAGACTAGCAATGGTATGTCTGCCTGGCAGCAACTCTCCTCCATGGGGGGAAAGGTCCCTTCTGGAATTTTAATCAGCTCAATAGGGCAGGGAATGGGGATCTGGTTAACTAACATCTATGGCAATCAGCTTTCTGGGTGAGTCACCCAGGAAACCCTTACAGGCTCCATTATATATAAAGGAGATCCATTAGGCATATAGAGAAGGGGATGGCATTGGTGATAGGAAAGGACAGCCACATAAAGCTGTGCATGGTATAGCCATCTCTCCCAGTAGCTTCCTGTGTGACCTTGAACAAATCACTTTAACTCTCTGTGCCTTGGTTCTCTCTCCTGAATCCTCAGGTCCCTCACCTAGCCATCTCATGAAGCCTAACAAATAGAACTGATTGCAAGCCACCTTGCACCTCTGAAGAGCTGCCTCAGTGTCTAATAACAACAATAGCCCAGGCAGGCAGGCCTCACAATAATAGGCTGATTTGGATGAACTGCCGGATGCATGCATTCCCACCTTGCCTGGCTGAAAAAATGTCCAGTGTGACAAAGAAGCAAATAAATAAATACGTTCCAGGTGGGTGAAATAAAGCTTTCACATAAATCAGCCTGAATTGTCAAGTTCCATCAATTTTCCATCTAAATTACATAAATATCCTTCTTACAGGGAAGGCAAATCCTCTTAGACTCAAGTGATGAAACATCAGTGGCTAGGTTATCTTGTTTTTGCAAGTATTGATGAAAGGATTTATGACTTTTTTTTTCCAATGGACTCTCCTAACTGCTGATTTTGCAAGCTCCAAGTGAATTATCTTCTTATTCATTAATGGCTCATATACTTTGCTGGAATGACTAGTTTACTATGGGCTGATGTGGGGCTCAAACAAGAATGGAGACCAGAGTATTTAGTACCCAATTATATCCTGCACGGCCACCCATACAAGTCAGCCATAAACTAGGATTTCTGAAATAGTCATTCAGTAAAGATTTATTAAGTATATGGCATATGGAGATCACCAGGCTGGGTGATTGGGGGTGGAAGGGCAATACTGAAGAAATGTAAAAACATAATCCCTGTTCTCAAAGAGCTTGCCATCTTTGTTGGAGAAATAAGACAGAGACAAAAAGAGATAACATACAATCCAAGGTAGAATATGATAAATGCCAATGAGTGACAAAGAGTAAGAGTTACAGCACTTCAGAGAAGTGAAAAATGACTGGAAGCTGGGGTGGCCAGGCTGCTAGTTGGTGCAATGGATAGAATGTTGGGCCTGGAGCCGGAAGATCTGAGTTCAAATTTGATCTCAGACATTTATTAGTTCTGTAACTTTGGGCAAGTCACTTAACCTGTCAGCCTCAGTTTCTTCATCTATAAAATGGGGATAATATTAGCACCTAGATCTCAGGGTTGTTGTAAGGATTTAATGAAGTAATATTTGTAAAGCACTCAGCACAATGCCTGGCACATAGTAGGCACTATATAAATGTTAGCTATTATTAAGTAACGAGGAAATGAGACTTAAGCTCAGAGGATCATAGATTTAGAATTTCAAGGGGCCTTTGAAATCATCAAACTGAGCCCCCTCATTTTACAGATAAGAATATTGAGGCTAAGAGAGTTTAAGTGCCTTGTTTAGAACCACAGAGCCAGTACACAGAAGACACAGGGCCTAAACCCAGACATCTTTCTGACTCCATGTCCAGTTTTCACTCTGTTGTACAATTCTGCCTCTTCAATGCATCTGGGATCTCATCAAAGTGGATATCCCAGGAAATGGCATAGAATGCATCCCATCTATACCTTCTAACTCTTGCCTATGTCCTCCTGGAAATCATCCTTCCCAAGAGGTCCCTGTGATATTGTATAGTTAACAATGGAGCACACAAGCTGTCCTCCTTCTTACTATGTGACTGGTCTACCTACTATTTTGGTTATATATTTCCTTGATATGACCTGTTACGTCATTTTTCCTGTGTATTTCTTCATTGGCATTATAGTGCAGACTACTCACATTTACCAAGTGCCTTTCATTGCTCTTTGGCCAACCTGCAATTTTTATTCTGCAGAGACTATGATGGCCCGTGTTTCATGATCACATAAGCATCATCAATATACTGGTGTTAGAGAGATGAAGTTTTATTCCAGGGAGGAGTTTGGAATCATAAAAAGATCATAATTTCTCAAACTCAATCCAGCCGACTCTTTTCTTTCTTTCAATTTAGATCCCAATCTATTGTCTATCTGCAGTATTTTCACAAAGAAATACATACTTAAAATTTATGTACTAACAGACCAGCTTTACAGATTGTCCATCCAACTGCATATCATAATCTGAATAGGAGACTTTACATTTATTTGGGCTTTTTTCATGGTCAATTAGACTGAAAACTTTTGATTGATTGTGGATCTCATTTTCAAAGTTTTGCAATGCCTAGTTTGATGTAATCAATATGATGTCATGTGCATGCAACATCTATACCTCACCAGACAACCACTTCTACTTGAACTGTGCTGGATTTCTCCCATGACAATGGGAAACACCTTTATTGAGAGAACAATTCTCTGTTATACACCTTACTTGATATTAATAGTCAGTTATTGAACAAAGTTATTTCTATTATTGCTTTTTTTCAGTCAATCTCATAGGATTGTGATGCATTCATGGGAGGTACCTTGTTAGAGTAGAGCATTTAAGTAAAGCAGTTTGCTTGCCTGAATCAAATGCTTTTTTTAATGAATAACAAACAAAAAACTCAGTGAGATTTTGTATTCTCTGTACTTTTCAATCAATTGTGTGATTGTAAACTGTAGTCTGCTATAGAATATCATTTGTGAAAGCTTGCCTGCTTCTACTCATATTTTTTTTTATCAAGGGTGTCTCCTATACATGCAAATTATTCTCATAAAGATTTTGTTGAGATGAGAAAGTAGGCATACAAGTCAGTATTTATTTATATCTTCTTGATTAATTGTTTGTGGTATGGGTGTGTGTGTATGTGTGTATGTGTGTGTGTGTGTGTGTGTGTGTGTGTATAACATCTGAGATTTTTCTTCCAGTCATTTAATACTTTTCTCTTTTTCAGATGCCTCAAGAATTGACCAGCTAAAACACTGGATCACTTCCAGCTTGGAGTCTGGCCTGGTCCAGCTACTCTTCTACTCTTTTAACTTTTTTTTTTCTTTTTTGTGCCATCACATAGCATGTCAGGGATTATATACTTTGGTTTGAAGGCAAGAAGAGTTCCCTGGGTTGTAAAAAGGTACCATATAATGACACCTACACTGCTAGAATGTAAGCCCCTTGAGAGCAGGGACTTCTCATATGTGGTTTTGAATCACCAGCACTATAATTGGTATTTAATAAATGCTTATTGATTGCTTGATTGGAATCCATATGTCATGGCTCCACTGTCACTGACTGAGAAAAGGATTTGTTGTAGAAATCTTGACAAAACCTTACAAATTTTCATTTTTTCCTTTTAGTTTTATCTTTAAATGCCCTTGAATCTGACTTACTTGGATCTCATGCCAAGATTTCGATAAGCTTTTTTTCTGGCATGAGATAAATAAGAATTTTGGCCTAGCCTAGTTAGAGTTTGTGCTTGGCTAGAAGGTGGGATCAGTGAAGGTACAGAAAACAGATTTAAAGTTGGAAAGAACCCTGGAGGCTAGCAAATCCAAGCCCCACAATTTACAGATGAGAAAATTGAGGCTGGAAAAGTGAAAGGATTTGACTGGGATCACACAGCTAGGAAGTACCTGAGGTAGGACTGGAATTCATACCTCTTCCCTGTACCACCGAGCTATCTACATCAAAGTCATCCCTCTAATCCCCCAGTCAGGTGGCTTTTCTCTGCTCTTTTTTCTCTGCCTGTCTCAGAGGTTTGTAGTATTGATTATAAAGAGGACCCAGAAAAGAAGATATGAATGGTTTGGGGAACATCTGGATCCCAATTCTGGAATCAAGACTGAGAATATCGCCAGCAACATTGATGGCCTGATATGCATTTCCTTCTAAAAAGAATGGAAATAGTATTGTACAGTACTTTATCATACTCCAAGGAACTCTTCTCTGGCCTCAAATCAGTCATTTTGGGGAACATACTAAAGCTAGCTCTTGTTAGTGAGTTTGCCGTCGCCAGGAGAAGAAACTAGCAGTACTTGAAGACTCTAATTCTTCACCCAAAAAGTACAAAGGGAACTAACTGCCCAATGACAAAATTAGAAAACCTCTAAGGGGCTTTGGAATTGTTCCCTCAGAGAATCTAGTAGCACACTGTAGATGTGATTATAGATGTTGGTGCAAAATGAGAAAGCCTAAGGGTTGCTCTTGAGTTCCTCTGCAAGTAGGCATTTTGTGTTCCCCTTTCTGGCACAAAATAACCCACACATTTGAAAAGTTCCATATTTGGGAAGGGCCATAGAAACAGATAATCTTTCATTCAATTAACATTTATGGAGTACCTAATGTGTGCTAAGTGCTGAGGCGGGTTACAAAGAAATATCTATATCTACACACGTATACATATCATAAATCTAACTATATGTGTGTGTATATCTATATATAAAGTAAAGTCTTAGTACCGTTTTGAGCAATTAAAGCTTAAAATTACACTAGAACTTTTGGGATATCAAAAATATTTTTGTGTGTGCATATATATTTATATATACACATACATATGTGTGTATATATATTGTGCATATTTATATGTGTGCATATATATTTTGTGCATATATATTTATATATACACATACATATGTATATGTGTGTGTGTGTATGTATATATACAGAGAGAGTATGTATGTGTGTATGTATATATACAGAGAAAGAATGAAAATGAGTAAGAGCAGTAATGAAGTGGTAAGTTTAAAAGAGGCAGCATAGTGTGGTACATAGAATCAGCCTCAGATCCAGGAAGACCTGGGTTCGAGTCTTACCTTTGATGCCTACTGGCAGTTTGATCCTGGGCAAATCCCCTAACTTCTCAGCACTCTAGGCAACTCTTTCAGATGATAAGTGGCAGAGACGGTGCTGACATCCATTAGTAGAAGAAATTCCTCCCCCAAAAGCAACTTTACCAATGATATTGTGGGTCTAATCCCTATCTCTTGTCTCCATGAGATCATGAGGGGTATGGCTCATGTCTGCCTACATGGATCAGAACAGGAATGATTTGCTGCACGGAGGAGGCAGCATTTGAGCTGTGCTTTTGACAGAAGGCTAGCTGCACCTGGTGCTGCCTCCACTTCCATATGGCCCCCGATTGCTGCTGCTTTCCGTGGGTCCTGACAGTCAGTGCTATATGAGTTCAAGGACAGAGAAGATCAGGGTGGACTATAACAGGTGGGTCTTAAGTTGGACTTTCGAAAATGAGTGGGATTGAAATAGATGGAGGTAGGGGCAGGTAGGTGGCACCGTGGATAGAGCACTGGCCTTGGAGTCAGGAGGACTTGAGTTCAAATCTGGCCTCAAACCAAACACTTGACACTTACGAGCTGTGTGACCCTGGGCAAGTCACTTAACCCCAATTGCCTAAAATTTAAAAAAAAAATTAAAAAAAGAAATAGATGGAGGTAAAGGTAGATGGCACCCTGAATCAGGGTAATAGCATAAGTAATGAGCACTGAGCCCTGGAGAGGTAGGGCAGTATGGTGGAAATGATTTTAGACTCTGATTCAGGGGACTTGACCTGGAATTCCAATATTTACCAAGTGTGTAAGATAAAGCAAGTCACAGCCTTTGCAACCTTCGGTTTTCTCATCTGCAAAGTGGAGCTAATAATATATTCACTAATCACTTTAAAAAGGTTATGGAGGTGCAGTTAGGTGGTGCAGTGGATAGAGCACTGGCCTGGAGTCAGAAGGACCTGAGTTCAAATCTAGCCTCAGACACTTGACACTTAATAGCTGTGTGACCTTGGGCAAGTCACTTAACCCCATTGCCTAGCAAAATAAATAAATAAATAAATAAAAATAAGAAAGGCTATTGAGAGGAAAACACTTCGTAAATGTTCAAATGCTGTAGAAATGAGTTATTATTGTTGTTGTTCTTAGCAGAAGTATTAATGTTATACAATAGATGTAAGGAGAGAAACCATGTTATGGAGGCCTTTGAGGGTTAGCCATGGGATGCTAGGGGCATGAGTAGAGATGTCTCAATTCAGGCTTGCTCTCTGATTAATGAACACATCTTCAAAACATGCTTGCAAACATTCTGGATTTGAATGCTTTATCTGTAGTGGCAAATGCTCTCTGTGAATAACCCTAAGGAGAAAAAATCCATTTCTTTTTTCCCTTTTTGGGGGATGGAGGAGAGAGACTGAATGAAATAAATTTCTTATTTCATATGTTTTTATTTTAATCAATATTTTATTAAAGATACTTTTTTACTTTAAAAATATGAATATCCATTCCAAAGCTTGCCCTTCCCAGCAGCATCTTCAGTCTGTTTTAATGCATTACACACATCTAATCTGATTATTCTATGCAGGTAAGAGTAACTCAGAACGAGAAAATGAACTAATACTGACGAACATAATTGATTCTGCTTGGCTTCATTAGAGATTAGACTTTGCCGTTTCCCCTACGTGGAGTGGCAACATCCGAATCAAATAAATACCATCACTTATTGAACATTGTTTTCTCCATTCCTGGGAAAGAACCGTAGTGATTTATTCAGCTGGTATATTTAGTTTGCAGGAACATATCATGAGAGGTATTCATTAATCCATTTGGGGAAGGTGGCATACTCTCCCCATGCAAGTGGCAGCACATATTTTTTAAACACTGAGCTCCACATGAAAACAGAACACAAATCCCCATTTCTGCCCCCATTGTGCTGAGAAATCTCTGGGTGATAGAACATAGTCAAAAAGCACATTTTCAGCCTGCATGAAAACAAATGTTATGATGCAAGATGGTAAAAAGGAAACACACACACACACACACACACACACACACACACACACACACACACACACCAAAGATGCACAAAATGTTAATTTGGTGGACTTGATGCGTTACTACTTTGCCACCAAAGAAGATTTAAGGAATATTCATGTGAAGGAAAGTGAGTACTTAATAACTTGCAAGGCCACTCCAAGAAAGCCCAGTGGGCAGTTCCCCAACATGAGCCCACTGAATTTGTAGGAAACCCTCTTTCTTGACCCCATTTGGGGTTTTCTTGGCAAAGATACTAGAGTGGTTTGCCATTTCCTTCTCTAGATCATTTTACAGATGAGGAAACTGAGGCAAACAGGATTAAAAAACTTGTCCAGGGCCGCATAGCTAGTAAGTCTCTGGGGCCAGATTTGAACTCATGAAGTTCAGGTCTAGTACTCCATCCACTGAGCCACCTAGCTGTTCGTCATATATAACAGGTACTTAATAAATGCTTGTTGATTAACTATGTATATCCAGTGCCTATCATAGCACATTGCATTGAGTAAGATTAAAAACAATTGTTGAATCGGATTAGATTAACTAAGGTCTTCACAGTAGAAAAAAAAACCAGCAAACAAACATAGCAACTTTCTTTTTGAGTGTTCCTTTGTATTACGTATAGAGGCAGTGTGGCATTATGCCTGTGGATAAAGAGCTGGCCTATGAGTCAGGAAGAGGAGGGTTCAACTGTTGTCGCCACCTGCTGGCTCTATCACCCTGGGCAAGGATCAAAGCAACTCTGTACACATCAGGTGCACATTCCCATTGGCCAAGGAACTTCTCTGACTAGTAATTTCCTACACCAATGAATTCGTGTCTACTGAAAAAAGAATTAGACTGACTGGTTTTTCTTCTAGGCAGTTAAAACAATAAGAAAATGGTCATCATCATCTCCATCACTGTTTGTCAAAGGAAACATGATGAGAGCTGGCGATGCCTCTTGGTGCAGACATGGGCAAGAACAATAGATGTTGCTCCGTCATTAGTGTATGTAAAATAAAACAAATAAATTTAAATTTTAAAATAAAATAAATGTCTTACCATGGGAAAAATCTCTAGAAAGAAGGCATTAGAATAGTGAATAATTCTTTACTGGGTAGAAAAGGAGGCCTTTATGTTCAATGTCACACTTCAGGAAGTGGGCTGCTTGGTGTATTCTACTTTGGAGGCCAAGTTTAACTACTATTGTCCTTTAACTCATTTAACTGTTTCTTAAGTTAATATCTTGATTGGGAATGTCTTTGTGGTAAAATAAATGGCATCCAGCCAATGAATACTTGTTAAACATCTACTATGCGCCAGGAACTGGGCTAAGTGCTGGGGATACAAAAAGAGGCGAAAGGCAATCCCTGCCCTCAATGAGCTAATAATCAAACTGGAGAGATTCCAAGCAAACACATATGTACAAACAAGCTGTATACAAGATGGATAGTAAATAATAAAGAGAAAAAACAAATAGGAAGTAATTAAGAGAGGAAATACGGAGTGGGGATTGACTTCCTGTAGAAGATGGGATTTAATTTGGGACTTAAAGGAAGATAGGAAAGCTAGGAGGAGGAATTGAGGAGACACAACATTCCAGGCATAGGGAACAGCCAGAGAAAATGCCCTGAGTGGAGAAATGGGCCGTCTTGTTTGTGGAGCAGCAACGAGGCTAATTTCACTGGGTCAAAGAATTTGTAGACGGTAGAAGAAGAATGGAAAGGTAGGAGGTGACTAGGTTATGAAGGGCTTTGAATGCCAAAAAGAGGATTCTGTATTTAATCCTGGAGGCCAAAGGGAACCACTAGAGTTTATTGAGAAGGATCCTTACCCTGATGCGGTCAAACCTGGGCTTGAGGAAATCACTTTGGTGGCTGAATGGAGGATAGAATGGGGTGGGGAGAGACTTGAGACAGGCAGACCCAACAGCAGGTTATTGTAATAGTCCAGGAGGAAGGTGATGAAGGGCTGCATGAGCGTTGGCAGAGTTAGAGGGGAGAACTGAGGCATATTCAAGAGTAGTTGCAATGGTGAAATCAACAGGCCTTGGCAAGAGATTGGATTCCTAGGTTTCAAGCCTGGGGGACTGGGTAGACGGTGCTGTAATTTACAGTAAGGGGAAGGTGAGGGGAGAGGAGAAGGTTTAAGGGGAAAGATAATGAGTTCCATTTTAGACACAGACACATTGAGGGTTTAAGACTGATACCAATAATAATAATATAGCGTCCATTTATGTAGCCATCTAAGGTGTGCAAAGGGTTTTACACACGGGATCTCATTGTCTCTAACTAGCAAATGCTAGCTGACTAACTGACCAACAACAGCCCTATGACAGGAGATTATCTTGTATAGATGAGAGTCTGAACTGTGGATGGTATGGGACCTTCCCAGGTTGATGCTGCTAGTCGTTGGCTAAGCTGGAATTTGAACCCAACTCTTAGCACCTCTAAGTCCAATACGCTACTCTTCCAGGCTGCTTCTAATTCACATTCTGTTTTATTTCCTTTTTAAAAACAAAAAATACAAACCTTTAGCCTCTCAGAAGAGTTCAAGAAATATACTTTTGCCAGCAAACGCATTTTCATGAACCCTTTTCACTTATCAAGCTGCTAGCAGGTGGTACTGAGTGTCAACAACACAGTGCTCTTCGTTCGTTTCATGTTTATCCCCTATCTATAGTTTTTCCAATTAAAAAAAAATGCCTACTATGTGTAAGGCAGAGGGCTGCTTGATTTCCCCCTCTGGCCTGGGCCTGTGGCACAGAGCTCATTTCCATAGCTGAAGATGAAAACCCTCATTTTCTCTCTTCATGTCTTCTTGGAGTAGCTGTGCTGTTAGCAGTCTTTACTATCTTTCCTAACTATGATACTCACCCTTTTAATTGTTCACAGATTCCTAATACGCCGGTGCCAAAAGGGACTTTTAGAGATAATCTAGGCCAACTCTTCATTTTACAGATGAAGAAACTGAGGCCCAGAGAGATTTGAGGAATTGCTCAAAGTCACCCAGCTAGTTAGTGCCAGAACCAGGACTAATCAATGCTCTTCCCATTACATGACATATCACTCCCCCCCCCCCGCCTCCCCCTCCCCCCGGCCACCTTCAGCTGGTTTCTCTCTAACAAGGGGGAGATCAAAGATAATGGCAGCACCTCAGGTGTGGTCTCACCAGAGAAATAAAGGAGAATGCGAAGATTGCTCTGCTGCAGGATTTAATTTCAAACTGAATATGTTTGCTGCTTAGGCCCTATTCCCTCTTATTCCTGAAAATGTGAATAAAACCAACAAGCTGAAGCTAAGTACACTACCAGGGCTTACTGACACATTTTCCACCAAATCATTTCATTCCCCTAACCCCAAATTCCAATAAAACCGAAGAACTGTCTTTCCCTCTTCCATTATCGTTAGCTCCCTTTCACCTCCTACTGCCTTTTATACCACGCACTTGAAAGGACTTTTTTTTATATCTCGTTGTTTCATTAAGACCGAAAGAAATATATATCAGCAATTCAGGGTTTAAAGAAAACGAAAAGGATGTCAGCTTATCAAGAATGAAAGGTGGTTTATTCTCCAACATCCTAGTTAAAAGTTCAAAGCACATTTTTCTTATAAATTAGGCAGGACTAAATTCAGGGAGACAGGAAAGGAAGAAATAAGATTTTAAAACATGCAAGGAATTTAAATGGGCAACTGGGAGGAAAATTAGATGCATGCAACATATATCAGACATGAAGTCCCTGGCATTTAACATGCATTTAAAATTTTTTTGGTCACCACTATAGTGGTTCCTTACATCCTTGTTTACTGGAAAAGAGAGAAGTATGGAAAAATAGATCCTCTGTGAATAGGTTAACAGTGCAGTACAATGTAACTCTCTATCAATTAGCTTAACAATGTACATATAACAAATCATATTTTCCAATATGGGATGAAAGAATTTCAACATTGGAGGAAAACACCATGCTAGTAGGCGGCCCAAGGCAGTTCTACCCATGAAGTAACCACAGAGACATTGGAATAGCTTGATTTTACTCAAAAGAGCATGAAGAACCCACATGTGTAAGGTGCAATTCTGCTTTAGTTATATCATTACATAAATGACACCGTGGCTTTTCTGGAAAAATATGAGTATCATGTGGACTCTGAAACAATAAGCTCACACAGGCCTAATTAAGTGCTTACCTCTCTTTTGTCCATTCCAGACACATGCATTTATATCTGTGGGTGTGTAATCGAGGCTGAAGGCAAAGCCTAAGTTTTTTTTTTTTTCGTTATCAGTTGTGGAGTCAGACTGCACACAAAAGGCTCCCTTTGCTTCCCTCATGAAGATCAATAAGAAAGATTCATAAATGCCTGAAAAATTCTTATATGTATTATATATTGCATTATGCATATTTGAGCATATGTTCATACAGATAGCTATAGATAGATGTGTACACGTATCTATGTGTATAGATATATATACACATGCATACATATGTGTGTATAGATACATACATATTTTATATATGTGAAATGTTGACTCGTTGTTTCATCTGAACTTATCTACAGGACATCTTTGCTGCTAAGTAATGTGGGGCCTTTCTGTAAGTGCCCCAAAAGCTAGACTAAGCCTAAAACACTTGGCAGCTGGTTATCTTAAGTGAGTGACACTAAAGTCAGCACTTAAATCCCACTTTTGGAAAGTGAATGTCTATCTGTTCACTCACACCGGGCTGATCCTTTGTCAGACTTCAAAACAGAGCATCGTTAAGCTCCAGTTGTTTCCAAGCTGGGGTGCTCTCCAGACTCTAGCTCCTCATGCTTTCAGGACAATCCTGGATGCCAGGGTATTCTACTCTCTCCTCTCCTCTCCTTCCCCCCAACATTTTCTCGCCCCTTCCTTCATTGAAAGCTCTCTTCTTTTATTCCTAAACCTCTACAAACCTCACCCAATCTACAGACTTCTTCTTGCCCTGAAAGATGCTCCTGTCTTTGGTCAGACTCTTGAAGGAGGGAGGGAAATATGACCCTTCTAACTATTAGATCTCAGTAATCTACATCCTAAACTGTTGATGGATTGTTTGTACATCCATGTTACTGCCCTTGGGCATTTTAATAGTGAAATAACTAGCAACTGCTGCCTTTTTTCTGGTTGATTAGAAATCTGCCTTATACCCAGAGAGTGTTTGCAGGGGATTCAGGTAGCCACCCGACAGACAGGGTAATCTCCTTTCTCTGCAGCTGACAGCACACAGAGATGTTCAATGCAGAACTCAATGATGTACAGGGAATTTGTCAGCTATGAGATAACTGGACCTTTTCTTAACCCTCTCCTGATGGATTGTGGGAGGCAGAGAAAATAAGAATCTGCTTCCTGTCTGATAAGTCATTTCTGATCTCTAAAAGGAGAGCTAGGACTGTTAGAAAGGTGAAACTATTTATGGCTGGTTGGGGAGGAAATGATTGTAACATGTGTGAGGGAGCCAGAAACATGTTTGTTCCTAGAAGATGGAAGAAAAAGGACACCAGCACTTCTTATACCTAATCATTTTGGACCTGGGATTTGGGGATACAGGAGGGTTCAGTTCTCTTTTTTGATCCCAGTATAGTTTAAGCTCTAAGACCTAATGAGTATGGGGAAAGAAAATGAAAAGAAAAACCTACCAAAGCTTCCTGGTCATCCTCTCCTGTCTTCTCTACTTTTCCTGCCTAAAGATCTATATCTTCCACCCTCACTTTTCTTCAAGCTCCAGATCTGCATTTCAAACTGCCTCTAAGACATCTTCACTTGAATGTAAGCTCCTTGAGGACAGGGACTGTTTTGTTTTTTGTCTTTATATTCTCAGTATCTAGCAAAATCCCTGGCACACAATGGATGCCTCATAAATGCTTATTAAATGAATGGATGGATGTTCCACCAACAGCTCGAACTCAAACAGCTAAAACTGTTTATTCCTGTCTTCGTCCCTTCTCCTAAAACCAAACCAAACCAAACCAAACCTGTTATTTCTGACTTAATTATTTTTCTTAGTGAGAAGCCCCCAGGTTTCCTTGACTTCCTTCAAATCTCAGATAAAGTCTCATCTTCTGTGAGAAGCCTTTCCTCCTTTATGCTAGTACCTTTCCTCTGAGACTACTGCAATTTATCAAGTATATATGTAAGCCCTGTTCCAAAGCTCATCATTCTGGGACTCTGTCCTTACTGGTGGAGATGAACGCTCTGTCCTGCATGAAAGGTGGGGTGGAATAAGTGAGAAGTGGGAGAGCTCCAGCCTTCACCAGGCCTTTGGGGGAACACCTCAAGCTTCAATCCCCTTGGGAACTCATCAAACTTCAAGTGAAATAACTTCTTTGAGACTCTTCAAGCTTTTAGGCTCTTTGGTCACTTCTGGCTTCTAGCTACAAGACGGAAGGTAGAAGAGACCAATCCCACTTCAGGTTGCTGAAGGGAAAGATTCTGGGGAAACATGAGAGGAGCAAGCAGTCTCCATCACATCTAGATTTCCAGCTAGCTACAGAAGAGACTTTCCCCTTGGATGAGATCAAGGTGAGCTTAGTTAACCTTGATCCCAATCAGAGATCTCCTTCACTCTGTATTATATGGCATATATTCTCCTTTGCATACATTCTCTGATTTATATTTAGCTACTGATTTGGGTTTTCTTTGCTATTTGTGTTCATTGTGGAGCTGTTATTTAGTGAGAAAGGAGTTAAGTACTGGATATAGAGCTTGGGGTCCCCATTCCCCCCAATAATGACAAAGCCTTCAGAATTTAGATGGAACCTAATCATATCTCTTAGAGAAGATTAACAATATTTAAGGGAGCATATGGTCCTAGCCTGGTACCTCTTCTCTTTGAGGAGAGCAGAACAACCTCAGTCCCGATTTCCTGTTTTGACACCCAGCAGGAATTAAAGTCTCCCTTGGAGAAGGTGCAGGGGGGAATAGGCTAGAGATGTCTATTCTGCTTCCCTTTAAGCCTCACAATGACAGCCATCCCTACATGTGTAGGCCCTGCTCTTATTGTATCTATCTACCTATTCATCCATCTAAATATATATGTAGCACACACATATTATATATATATATACATATATAGATACATACATACATACATATATATATATATATATACATACATATATACACACATAAATGTATAACTCCTTGAAAGCAGGAACTGTTTTTGTTTTTCTTTGTATCCTTAGAATTTAGCACACAGCCTGGCACATAATTGGCACTTAATAAATGCTCATTGATCTTGATTTGACTTAGTACTATTCATTCATTCCCTCATGTTCAAAATCTTGGTGTTAATCTTTGACTTTTCCCTTTCCTACAACACTAATACTTAATTATTTTCCAAGTCCTGTTAAGTCACCCTTCACAATACTTCTCTCATACATTCCTTCTCTATCCCCACTGCCACTATTCACCCTAATAAGGTTTTTTATTACTATTTTAACCTACCCAGAAGAGCCAATGGGGGACCTCTCCCCATTTCTCTATCCCTCTCTTTCCCAGCCTTGTGATTCCTAAACTCATTTGGAAGCAGAATGATCAAACACCCCTCCCAAAAGACCTGCTACCATCTGGGCCACTCTCTCCCTTACCTCCCCTTTGCCCCACTGAAGTTGTTTCTCTGCTCGCATGGCTTGGATAATATAGGACTCAATGGTATTTCCTTCACTGAGAGGGCCACTGGGACTTTTGCTCTGCCATGGTCTGGTAAGGTTATCCACTTCTTATTATTTGCCCCACTTCTATGTCCACCAGACCCAAATGACTGTCATATGCCCAGCTGAGGTACCCTTAGGACTTTGGGCCTCTCCATCATCCTGAAGCTCATTTTATTTAATGTACTCTCTCCTCAAATTACTTTGTGAGCTCCTTCAGAGCAGGAACTGTCTCCTTTTTGTTATTTGAATTCCTGGTTCTTAGCCCATAGTAAATGCTTTTTAAAATTCACTTCATTCAACTGCCTATACTATTATGATAGCTTCTTAACAGATCTTCTTGCTTCATAGAATCTCAGGGAATGAAAAGATCTTAAGAAGCTATGTAATTATACTAACAGCTTACATTTATATAGACCTTTAATATTAAGAAAAACACATCACACTCTTTATCTTATTTGGTCTTCACAATAACCTTTAAGGTAGGTGCTCTGTATATTCTTATTCTACCACTTGAAAGGTGAAGAGTAATCTCAAGCAGAAAGATCAAGCAACATGCTCAAGGCTAGTGGTGAAATTGAAACTCAGATCTCTTGTGACTCCAAGTCCAGGATTCTTTCCATGCCAGGACACTGTCTCTTTCAATCCACTTCTACCCTAAAATCTTCTCTACAGCACAACCAAAAACCTTTGCCTGATGCCTTCTAATGAGGAGGAATCCACTACCTTCCAAGGAAGTCCATTTCCCTTTGGGAAAGCTCTGATTGTTAGGATGTTTTTCCTGATCTCAAGCCTAAACTTATTTCTTTGCAGGATCTGGCCATTTGGTATTCTTAGTTCTGCCCTCTGGAACCAATAAGGACAAATCTAACATTTCTTCCATATGATAGCCCTTCAAATATCTGAAAATGATCATATCTCCCCTGACATTTTTTTCTCTTCTCTAAGCTAACCCCTATCCCTAGTGCTTTCAATTAACCTTTATATAGCCTGATTTTGAGGATTCTCATCAGACTATGAATATCCTTCTCCTACATGTGTCCTTTAGGAGAATATATCCTCCTAAAGTGTGGCACTCAAAACACATACTCTAGATGTGGTCTAATGAGGGCAGCGTACAGTGGGACTATCACTGCACTAATGCTAGATGCTTTCTCTCTTAATTCAGCCAAAGATCAAATGAGCTTTTTTTGCCTGCCAAATCCCATTATTGACTCATATTTTGATTAGAGTCTGCTGCCACCTCCAGTTCTTTTTCAGTCAAAATGCTGTCTAGTCCCATTTTCCCTCTCTTGTCCTTTAAAGTTGATTTTTTTATCCAATCTTATGAGTTTAGGCTGAATATTCTAGCCTGTTTTACATCCTATTATGGCAGAAGAGGGATGCATACCCAGCATCTCAGAGCTGAAGAGTACATCAAATACCAACTAGTTCAATGTCTACAAGTACAGGAATCCTCTCTGCAACATTCTCCACAAGTGGTTAGCCAGCTTTCCCTGGAAGATCTCCAATGAAAGGGACATCATGCATTTCATTCCACCTTTAGAGAACCCTAATGGACAGGAAGATTTTCCTTACACTGAGAAACCTTCCTCTCTCCAACTTCCATCCATTGCTCCTAGTTTTGATCTTTGGGGTTAAGCTGAGGAAATTTAATTCAGCTCCTCTGTGACAATCCTTCAAATATTTGACGACAGTTATCGTACCCCACCCCCCTACATTTTTTCTTTTCTACATTCAAGTTATCCATATGTGGCATGATATCAAGGTCTTTTGCCATTCTGGATACATTTTCCTCTATACTTTCTCTGGTTTGTCAACATCTACCTTAAAATGTTCCATGCAGAACTGAATAAAATCCTCTAGATGTGGTCTGGCCAGGGTAAAGTAAAATAGAATGCTAATCTCCCTTGTTCTGGACTCTGCGATTCTCAATGATTATCATAGTTTTGGGGTGCCATAATATGCTATTGATTCATGTTTAATTTGTAGTCCATTAAAACCTCCAGATATTTCCCTATAAACCGCTATCTCTCCATAGCTCCATAATCTTATAGAGTTGGTGGTTTAAGTACAAGCACATTGCATTGCATCTTCTTAGATCTGCCCCAATATCCCACTTAGTCAATGTCTTTGTGGACTTATCTGAAAAGACTTTTTTCATCTGTAAGTAACAAGTGAACATCACTGCAGGTGGAGCATTACCTTGGACGCAGTACTTCTGCAGCCCTGAACGTGACCTTAGCCAAAAATTGAAGGGAAACTGTGTATTTGAATGTGTTGTATTTTTTGCTTTAGACTGTCTTCTGGCAACTGGAAGCTAATTTCCACAAGTTTATTGGTATCTTAGGAATTAAATTCCAGCTCTAAATATATGTATTACCCACATAATGCTATACATGTGCAAAGAGACTTCTTCTTTTTCTGCCTTCCTTATCCCGCACTTCCTCCCAAAGCTAATTCCTCTCCCCCAACTCTATCACACATCAGCACAATCACGGAATAAAGAAAATGTTACCCTGGTGTAGGGCTTGAGTTTAGGGTTATGAGTTGGTTGAAACTACTTTAAAACACCTTCCACATATCTCCATAGAGGGCATCTACCTGTACTCCTCCTCTTCTTCTTCCTCCTCCTCCTTATTCCTGTCATCTCTTCTCTTCTGCCTCCTTTCTCCTCCCTCTTCCTTTTTCCCCTTGAGGGAATTTGGCATGGAGGAAGGGAAAAGCATTATGGAAATGGAAAGAAAATAATTCTATTTCCTTCCCATACTTTTAAGCATTCTCTCTCTCTCTCTCTCATATGTATATATATATATATATATAATATATAAATTATATATATATGTATAATTTATACTCATAATATGGATGGTGACAAGGATAGTGAAGGTCCTCAAAATCATGATATATAATCATGATGATTGTAGTAGTATCTACTATTATCTTTTCCTGCTGAGGAGAAAGGAGATGTTACAGCTTATGGCTACTAATCTCTACCTCTGTGTCCTTGAGGGCTATGAAATATTCCACGTCAGAATAAAAATCTGTTATTGAAATGAGAAAATCTCAAAATTGACAAGTGAACAAAATATCTCAGAAATATGAATATCTGAGAAATGCTTTCAGGTCCAGCCCAATAAATTCAATTCAATTCAGCAAGTATCTATTAAGTACCTACTACGTACCAGGCACTGTACTAAGTAGATCATGAAAGACAAGGTTGCTAGATTATATCGTCAGCTCATCTTCTACCATCACTTAACTGTTATATATTCAGGAGGTGACAAACTATTGCTTGGCTACAACTAAACACCGAACAATTCTGTAAGGAAACACAAACCCTAGAGTCTCTGAATGGTCAGGGCAGATCTACTGCCTAGATCTATATTGTAAGGAAAAACCCTGGTGAAAGAATAACTGTACAAAGTTTTGTGGTCAAAGGATTTCAAATGAAAGAAGCCCTTAAGTCTCCTCCCAGTCTATTTGCTGGTCCTTTTTGCTGGCTGTACCATTATTTGAGGCTCTGTCTTAGCCTCCTTTGTTACTAGCTATATATCTTGCTCTCTGTAGAGTTATACACCATGTCTCTGTCCCAGGCTCACTTTTCTCTCTGCACTATCTTTTGGTAATCTCATTAACTTCCAAAAGTTTTAATAACCGTCTCTGTTCAGATGACTCCCAGATCCATTTATCGCTATAGCCCTTGCCTCTTTCCTAAACTCCATTATTGCACAACTATCTGCCTATTGGGCATTTCCAACTAGATGCTTTGTAGTTGTCTTAAACCCAACAATCCCAAAATCAAACTCATGACTTTTGCTCCCAAATCCTCCTCTCTTAAATTAAAAAGAGGGAAATTACCCTCTATTTTTGAGAACATATGACTTTTTAGTCACCCAGATTCTTTTCAATCTCCCTCACCCTTCATAGCCAAGCAACTCTCATTATTTCTATTAACACAAATAATTCAAAAATTAATCTAATTCCAAAACAGTTCTCAAATATGTTTCCTTCTTCCAATTTAACCAACTACCACCTTTCTCCTGAACTATTCTAATAGCCTCCTAATGGCCTCTAGTCTTTGCCCTTCCTGATCCAGCCTCCATATGGCTGCCAAGTTAATATTCCTAAAGTGCTGAGTTCAGCTACATAATTCCCCTGCTCAAGAAGCTTCAATGGGTCTCTCTTGCCTCTTGAATAAAACCTCAGCTCCTCTGACATTTAAAGCCTTCTTTAAGGCTCCATCCTCCCTTCTGAAGCTCATTGCACACTAGGCTCTTTCATAAACTCTATGTTCTAGCTAAATTGGCCTATTTGCTGTTCCTGGTACATGCCATCTTCCCCACACAATGTGATACCTTTGTACAACTTGTTTCCTCTGTCTGTATCCTCTTCTTCACCTCTACCTCCCAGAATCCTTAGATTCCATTGAGGCTTACCTTAAATGCCACTTCCCACTTGAAGTCCACCTTGATTTCCCATTTGTTAGTGCCTTCCATCAGGAAATGACTGTATTAACTTTTCATTTTGTGTGTACTTGCTGGTCTGATGCTGTTTCTCCTAAAGTGAATGTGGACTCCTTGAAGGCAAAGATTGTTTCACTTTCTTCTTTGCATCTCTGGGATGCAGCAGAATACCCTTGAGCACAGTAGGCACTTTCTACATGCTTACTGAATGGATGAAGTGATTCCATTTGCTATTTTCATCATCTTTACAACCTATGCTGTGTCTTTCCTGTGAGAGATACTAGTGGCTTCCATCTTTCCTCTAGATGTCTCTGGGAAGTGGATAGTCCCAGAGAAAGGGGACACTCATTTTTAAAAGGGATCTTGAAGCTCATAGAGATTATGTACCTTGAATCAAGGGCACATAGCCATGCAGGAACAAAGTCATGGACCAAATAAGGAATTTTCGATCCTTTTTAATGAGAAGAGAAAACTCTTTTGATACTCTTTATGCAAATAAATATTAATGATTTGCAGTTTGAAACAGTTTAGGCTTTTTTCCCCCTTAATCATGCAAAAGGAAGGGTTCCTGGGTGAGGCTAGGGGACCTGTGTTAGGACCATAAACCTTATATTCTGAAACCAGACCGAGGAGTTGAACAGCAACAAAAAAGACAGTTCATTTCATGGCACTTTAGCTGTCATTATGACAATGTCATCCCACTTTAACTAGGGATCTGGCCAATTTCCATCTAATTTGTAGCAGAGGAGGCCTATTTGACCTACACAAGGAAAAACACCTTAGTTCGAGTAAAAAGAAACAGAGCTTATGGAAAAAGAGAACAAGGCCTCTATTGTCATACACATTTTTTTTTCTCCTGGAAATCTCATTTTGGAAGCAGATGCTTTGAAAACTGAAGACTCAAATAAGAAAGACATCACCTAAAATATAAAAAAAAACTCAATCCTTTGCTCTTAAGCCAATTAGTACCTGATGAACAAATGGTGCTAAGGTTAGAAATGGGTCTGGGGCCAGAATGGAAGAAAGGCTGGAATTCAGGCTGGGCATTATATAGCAGGTCATTAAGACTGAGGCTCACTCAAGCACATCCCTTTTAGACACAAGGCAGAGTCTCAGCCTGCTTTGTCAGTTCTGCAGCCTAGGAATGACCAAACAAAACCAGAAAACACACGATGAAACATTTTTCTCCTCTTGGTAGAGAGACGAGAGACTATGGTGTGATTGGGGACTGTTGCATATGTTATTCGATGGAATAGCTTTGTTGATTGGTTTTGATGAACAGTTTAGTTTTCTTACAAGAGAGAGGTCAGGGCAGGGTGCAAAATCAGCAAATAATTAGATTGTAAAAAACAAAAGACATCAATATTTTTTCAAAAGAGAGAAAAATATGTAGCCTTGATTATATATCTGAACAATGATGTTATCAGACTAACCTTATAGTAAGTTGAGCCCTGACTCTGGTGTGAGTATAAAACATTATAAAAGAAGACGGCATTGCAGTGGGAGAATTGCCACTGACTTCCCAGCAGATTAGCACCCAAGAAAAATAGAGAAACTTCATGGAAAGGAAGATTCTATGTCACTACAGCTCCTCCCCTTTTGTCAGAAGTTAGTTAGATCAATTTCTCATAGTATGTTGTTAGTGCCATGCCATGCTATGCTATGTTAAACTAATCTGCGTAATATTGTTAGTACTAGCCAGCAGCACGGTGCAATGGGATTTCACCATCCTTACATTCTTGGACAATATTAACCTAATAGTAAGCTTTATTTTCTCCTTAAATCGTCTCTTTTTACAGTAGCTCTCTGCACAGGTGAAAATGTCAATACAAATGCTAAAGAAACAGTTTTATTTTACATTTCTCTTTACTCCTGCATTTGCACTTTAAAGTTTCTACTCAGCTTTGGTATTTTCATCAGGAATGGTTAGAAATTTTTTGTTTTATTAAAGGTCCATTTCCCTCTATAAGATTATATTCAGTTTTTCTGGATAATCTATTTTTGGTTACAAGTTTAAGTTTATATTTTTTTTTGCTTTTTGAAATATTGTTTTCTACATTCTCTTCTTTATGGAAATCTCATGTGACCCTAACTACTTGAACTCTTTCTTTCTTGTAAAATATATGTATATGTATATGTATACATATATATATATATATATTTTTTTTTCCTTTCACCTGGATGCTCAGAATTTTGGCTAGTTTTTATTTTGGTTTTGGATTCAGGAGGTAACCAATGGATTCTTTCTATGTTCATTTTGCCTTCTAGTTCTAACAGATCTGAGCAGTTGTACTCTAGGATTTCTTTAGATTCAGTTCTCAGGTTCTTTTTTTTTTGGCAGCAGGAGCTTGGGGGTAGAGAGTGGTATCGTGGCTTTCAGGCAGTCCAGGGATTCTTGGATTTTTTTCTTTTCTTTTTGACCTATGTGTTAGGTCAATTGTTTCCAGAAATGAGACACCTTACATTTTCTCCTATTTGTTTCAAGCCTTTTGATTTTGTTCTTGACATTTTTTGGATTCACGGAGTCATTAAACTCTGATCTATTTCAATTTTCGGAGAATCTATTACTTGAGTGAGGTTTCATATCTCTTTTACTAAGCTGCTTATTCCTTTAAATCTTTCCTACAGATCTTTAATTTCATTCTACTTCTCTCCTCAAGGGCTCTCATGTATATGTATGTATATATATATATATGCATAGGTATACGTATACATGTATATATGTATGTATATATGTGCATGTACACACATGTGTATGTGTACATATGTATGTGTACATGTATTTATGTATATATGTAGGTTGTGCTTTCTTTATTCACTCTTGGTTTCTTTATTCCAGGAGTTCTAGTTCATCTTATGAACAAAATGTGTTTTGTCTGACCTGATGCTATGGTATTATTTTCTTTTTCAGGGTTAGCATCTAGAGCTTATCTACCTCTCTGTTGTCTCGTTCCTCCTATTTTTCTTCCCGAGTTGGGACTTTCTTATTAGTGTACTTGTAGAGGGAATATTGGGGCCCTGTTTGGTACTGATGTTTATGATTGGGGGTCCTTGTTGCTAGTTTATCCACATATTGAATATTGTGTTCTTCAAGGATCTTAGTGGTAGCTCAAGCCAAGTAGATGTAACCTTTCAGGGTACCCTAAGTGTTCCGATCTATGGAGTAGTCTGATTGCTTCAATGAAGGAACATTTTGCCAATGTTAAAACATGATCATACCTTGAGCATTCTGAAGGTTGTCTCTGTCAAGGTATTGTAAGGAATAAAAAAAATCATTGAAATAAATCGTCAGTGTTCTTTGACCATGTTCTTCGACCAATGCTTTCAATGAACTTGGTTGCCACGGCTCCATATTCAGATGTCTGTCTAGCCGAGGCTAACTGTCAGCCACAATCATGTAATCTCAGAATTAAAAGCTACCTCAAAGATCACCTAGTCAAAGCTTTCCCTAAAGCTAAATTTCCTTTACAAATCCTGCCCCTCCCCTATCAAATGGTAGCGTGGTATAGTAGAAAGAGCATGAGACAAAAGACCTGGGTTCAAATCCTGAATTTACCACTTACTACCTGTGTCACCTTTTGACAAGTCACTTGAACTCTCTGGCCTTCAGGTTCCTCATGTGCAAAACAAAGGACACTGGACTAGATAATTCCTAAGGTCTTTTACACTAATCTTTGCTGCTAGAAGTTGTCCTCCAGACTCCTCTTGGAGGTATTTAGTGATGGGGAACTCACTACCTCCTAAGCAGGCCATTCCAATTGTTGGCAGATTTAATTCTAGGAATACTTTACCTTTTATTGAACCAAAATCTACCTCCTCTGTAATTAATGAAGAATCTATTTTTGGATAAGTAGGAAACTATTATTTTGTATATTTATAAAGTCAACCTTGGCCACCTATCATTCATTCAATAAGGTATCCATTAAATTCCAGTAAATCTTCTTGATTTCCAGTTAATAAATAATTCAAATAATAAGAGCTCACATGTGATTGAATGAATTATATCATAATTTATTAAGAATTTTCATTGGATATGCTGCTAGAAAGGGATAGAGAAAAGGAGGGAGTGATATCATTGGTCCCCTGAAAATGAAGAATTGACAAACAATTGACCCAAGAAACATCCTATGTTTCTTCCACATTCCCCAGTTCCTATGCATAGAGGATTTTGCACAGATAGAATTTCTCTGTCTCTCTCTGTCTCTGTCTCTCTGTCCCTCTGTCTCTCTGTTTGTCTCTCTCTGTCTCTCTCTCCCTTTTCTTACTCCTCCTCCTCTCTCCCTCCTTCCCTACCTCCATCTGTCTTGATGTGAAGCCAGAATTTGGGTTTTGGTAACAGCTCAAAATCATTTCTTTCTGAACATTTTGGATTCTCTCAAAGTCTGCTTTATGGAAAACAGATCCTCATGCTTCTAATTCATTCACACAAATTAGTGTGTGATTTTATGACAGCACCTCTTTGGTTTCATTTCAGCCTATTTATAGACCACTTTTCAGTTGATAAGTCTCGTACTGCCAAGAGATAAACTACCTACTTCACATGGTTGTTGTGAAGAGAGATGCCCTGGCTTAGTGATATGAGCACCAGATTTCTAGTTAGAGGCTTATTTTATGAATCATGTTTTCAGGGGGAACTCACTTCTCTCTGTTCTCAGAATTTATATTTGATGATCTCCAAGGTGGGGGTTTGCCTTTCTATTGGAAAATGTGCTGAACTATGGTCTGTAAGTATTAAGACCTCTAGCCCAGGCAAGCCTACAAGAACAGGATGTGCTCCAGAGGTGTTGGTGTGGTCGAGAATTCAGCTATCTTGTGTCATGGAATCATCACTGTCCAACTTTCTGGTGTATGCTATAGACGTACACCAGCTGGTGGTACAGCCTACTGGGTGAACCTGCTCCACGGACACATACACAAATGGGGAATGAACACAAATAAATCTAGAAAGCCATCCATGAGCTGCCCTGCCCTGCCACAGGGAGGATTCACTGGACACGGGGGCTTGCTCTCTCAACCACACACTGGGCCATTTGAAACCTTGGCTTCCTCAGTGGTCCTAGGCTAGCTCTGGCCAGCCTCTGAGAGAGGGAGCAAGGCTGGTGCCACTGCCTTCCTGCTGCACAGATCAATGACTCTGCCTTCCTAAAACTGGTAACCTGAGATCAATTTTTGTTTGGGTCAATAGCTGGCAAGCCCCTCCACCTCTACCCTGACATCATATTTCTCAGAGCTACTGCCCACTGCTAACAATATGGCCTTCCAGAGCTCAAGGCCTAGAACCATTGCCCTGAATTTCTCCCCCTAGGGAAGATTCTAGCTGAAACAACAGAGATTCGGGAGGAGCAGAAAGTATTTAGGGAAGAAATGCTATATCAGGGCCAAGTTTCATGATATTCTAATTTAAAATGAGATAAAAAAATTCCATCTTTGTTTTCAGTTCATGTCTTTTTACTTTTTTTGTTTATTTATAAAACGAGAAACACAACAACAACAACCATAACAATAATACAACCCAGTACTGCAGTAGAAATAACACTGGGCTAGAAGTTACAGAATATGCAGTCTAGTACCAGCCTTACTGCTGATTAACTGTGCGACTTTGGGAAAAATCACAACCTCTCTGAAACCCTGTGCCTTTTAGTAGTAGATGAAGAGGTTGGACAAGATGAACTCTAGCTCTAATCTCCCTATGGTGACTCAGGGAGCCCAACTCTTCCTTTGGTCCCAAATTAGGCTCTACTCTAGGCAGAAAAAAAGGATGTCTTAGTTGAACATGGTTCAGAGCTAGAAGGTCCATTGGAGAGCATCTACTTCATACCTCTACCATTTTATAGATGAAACTGAGGTCTGGCAGGGTAAATAAATGGCCCGAGGACTGATAGATAGCAAGTAAGAAGGCTGAGATTTGAGTTCAGGTCCACTGACTCTGCATCCAGTGACCTTTCCTTTGCATCACACTAACTCCTGTAGCTCCCCAAGAACTCATACAGAGCCATACTGGGCAGGTCTGTGGTTTTTCCCTGGATTATTTGAATCCCATCTTCATGGTGGATAGGTTAGCCAGCTCAGCTGAGCCACAGGTTTCCCTACCACTCAATCACCCACAAGGGTTCCTTTAGATTTCTAGCTCCATTTTCTTCCTTGTACAGCATCTGACATATATTAGGCATTTAATAAATGTTTGTTGACTTCTAAGCTATTCAGAAAAGTTTAGAACTGGAAGGTTTCTTATAGACTATCTTTGCCCACCATCCTGGATGAGGAAATTGAGACCTAGAGAGATAAGATGAATTGTCTAAGGTAAAAGTCATTTGTTACTTGTTAGAGTAGTTGAGTCTAGAACTCAGAGGTCCAGATTCACAGTTCAGTGAATGTGCTATACCAAGCCCTCCCTTCTCAAGTTAAGCTCTTGAAACATTAGTCAAAGATTCTATGGCTACTCAGAACCAGAAGGCTGTAGATGAATTTTAATTCTGGAATGGGGGTGGTGGAGAGAGGAGGGATGAAAGAATGCCTGCAGAGCTATTTCCTTATGTACACTTAGGCCTTGGGGTCCTTCCTCTGCTGGTAGGAGGTACAGGGCAAAGTTTGGCAACAGCATTTCTTCCATAAGACAGGATTTTATTTTTTAAATTCAACTGGATCATTGAATAGTTGTTCCTGCAATTTCTTTTTATTAATGTGAATAAGACCCATTCGAAGGAAGAGAGGATGGTCACAAAGATGGGTCACTACAGTAGGACTTGCTATGGTTAGGATGCAGGGGCAGATGTGGAATGCAACCTCTTGATTCCCAAGGCTCCCCAGGTTTGCCAGTGAGACGTAGGTGGAAAACAGGAAAGGCATGACAGGGTGAAGGAAGTACTCCTCACACATGGACCTCCATCTTTGCTGGCAGGACTCTGGTGGGGAAGGGGAGAGAGAAAGAAGGGAATGACTGTGGTTCTCCTTGACCCCCCTCCCCTCCTCATCATTTTTGCCTCTGTTAATCCTGGACTGTCCTGAGTAGGGTGAAAATCAGCCCTGACTCCTAGCATATCTATACCAGCCTGAATGAAACCCATCTTCCCTCTTCTCTCTTACCTGAGACAATAAAGGGATCCATCACCTTTTGGCCTATGGGGATAGCAGGGTCAGTACCAGGATTCATTTTACTTCAGTTTTTACACATGTGTTGCATTCATCTGTTAATCTGCAAGCTCCGTGAGGGCAGAGATGCCATGTGTCCTTGGCTCTGAAGTCATCTCTTTACCCACTATGTCACATTGCCTTTCCTAGCTAAAAATGTCACCAGTAAAAAAAAAAATTAAGGCCTTTGCAAGATCTCTATTACCTGTCCCCATCATATTTACACAACCAGTTTGTTTCAGAGACAGCACAGTTCTAAAGTTCCCTTAATTATGGTTATCCTTTCTCTTGAGTAAGCTAGCAGGACAGAATTTAGAACTTTGAGGACAGATAAGCTAGGGCCCTGATCCATTTTGCTTAACTTGATACTTCAAATGATTCTTTGGCCGAAGTACTTTAGGCAGTACTACCTACTGGCAGACCAGGTGGTGCAGTGGATAGATCACTGGCCTTGGAGTCAGGAGGACTTGAGTTCAAATTTGACCTCAGAGACTTTCTAGCTGTGTAACCCTGGACAAGTCTTTTAATCCTGTTTGCCTTATTTTCCTCATCTGTAAAATGATCTGTGAAAAGAAAATGGCAAACCACTCCATTATCTTTGCCAAGAAAATCCCAAATGGGGGCAGGAAGACATGATGGAAATAACTCAACAACAACAACAACCTGTTGGTGAAGTGTAATATGACACCTCAGCTCTATTCAGCACTGCACAATAACTGGACAGGGGGAGATGGATGGTGGCAAAGTTTTGAGAGTGGCCAGTTTGCTGGCAGAGAATCCCAAGGCAAGGGAATAAGTGTCATGGTCTGGGTGCAGGTGAGAGATGGCAGAGGATGATCGTAGTAATAGTGATTTGGGAAGCCTGGTCTGTGCCAGATACTTGGTGCTTAATAAATGATTGTTGACTTAACTCAAATAGAACAGTTTTGCCTGTTTTAAAATGCTGAATAAATGAATCATCATCCTCATGACTGATATAGAAGAAAGGAAGTTTTACAATTTAGAAAGTGCTTCCAAGTATTCCCAAAATACAATAATGTATTAATGTAACTCATAATGGAAGGAAATCACTATCCTTGCTTGAAAACCATTCCCAACCTTATTTTGAGTGAAGCCAATAGATATTCACTTTGTGAATCATACAGCCTGCCATTAAACACTTCTGTGCCAGAGGCCAACAGGTAATACATTGGATAGTACATTGGATCTGGAGGAAGAAAGACCTGAGTTCAAATCCAACCTCAGACACTTACTAGCTCTGTGACCCAGGGCAAATCATTTAATCTCTGCCTTAGTTTCCTCAACTGTAAACTGAGAATAATTATAGTACCTACCGGTTGTGAGGATAAAATAGGATACTATTTGCAAGACTCTTTGCAAACCTTGAAGCACTATTTAAATGCTAGCTATTATTATTATTATTGTTCTGTCATCATCATCATATTCCTTCATCTATGACTGATTATGGGGGAAAAACACAGATTGATGAATTTGGTCCCTGCCAATTTATAAGATTAACTTTACCACTAATGCCACAGGAACATATCATTCACTGCTGCAAGAGATACATATAATTTTAATAAATCAAATCTAACCCCATACTGTGCAGATCTTTGCCCCTGAATATTCAAAATAAGCCTATTTAAAGTGGTGTCACCAAGTTTCCCAGGGTAAATCATTGCCACTTTTGCCACGATTGGCCTGGTGATGAAGACAGAAATGTAGAGAGATGCTGCGTTCAATTCATCATGATCATTATTTAATATTTATTGAAGGGGCTGTTCTGAGCTCACCCTCTCCATTGCTATTGTTCTGGGCCACAGGCAGATCCTGGGACCAAACTGCCCGTTATGTTTATAATGTGCTCCAAAGAGGACTGGGATGAAATGACATGATATATTTGTCATTCACTGGTCACTAGGGGAGATGAAAGGCCGGTGCCGGCTACCCGACTCATGAGAGACACAGAGATGTAATTTGCTAGGCACTAGGTATGCCTATGGGGCAGAGAGAGTATGGCATCACATAGGAACCTGGCTGTGAGTGGCTCTGTAGCTCCCCTAATCAAAATATCATTCTGAAGGTAGACAGCTCAGCACAGAAATTCCGCATGATGATCCTGGGGCACTTCGTGTATTTCTATAATCGCAGTCAGGGATTCGTGCTTAAGAAGTTCTCCAAAAATGCTATCTTTGCGAATACGTGGCAATGTGGTATGCAGCTATATATAAGCTTTCAGCTAATCAATAAGAGTCACGCGCTTGAGTGCAAAAGGCCCTAGGCTGTCTTGAAATGCTCACTTTTCTCGAGGGACGTTCCCTTTCCCAGAAGGGTAAAATACTACACAATTCACATGAAATGAAAGCGGGCTCTTGTATCTGGCATGAACTTCTTAGCACAGGCCTCCTCAGATCTCCAGGCATTTTCCCAATTTGGCATAATATTGGCTGTCTCCATCTCCATTGACCTTCTAGCGACTGCATCCTTTCAGATTAAGACTTATGCACAGGCAGAATGGAAGTGTAGCTACTGGGATGATTTCAGGGGCTGATAGGAAGTGTTCCCTATCTACCTTCCCAAACAGCGGTCCCACTTACTGCATAATGCCTGACATAAAAAAAGACAGCCTCTCATTCCACAATGAAAAAATTATTGTCAAGCTACAAACACCCCGGAGAAAGGTGAAATAGAGACCAGTCCTTTCCCCAAAGCAGATTTTGAAGGAGTTGAGGAGGGAGAGATTGTGGATATATTGATTCCAAATGGACTGGGTCGATGATGGAGAGAATCATATGGGTCAGAAGTGGGAAGAGCTGGGGCAGCTGGGTGGTGCAGTGGATATAGCACTGGCCCTGGAGTCAGGAGGACCTGAGTTCAAATCCAGCCTCAGACACATAACACTTACTAGCTGTGTGACCCTGGACAAATCACTTAATCCCACTGCCTAACCAAAAAAGAAGAAGGAAAAGGAGAAGGAGGAGAAGAAGGAGAAGAAGGAGAGACCAGGCTTGACACCATGTGACCATAAACCAAATGAGTGCAGTGCACTAAGGGTAAGTCTTTGTCTACTGATGCTGATCCTGAGGTCCAGACCATGCCTTTTACAAGCTTATGCTCAGTCCCTGTTGTGATTCCTATTTTGGATCCCAGATACTGCTTCCCACCCCTTTCATGAGCCTGACTCATTTGCCTTCCCTCCCTCCCTCCCTCCCTCCCTCCCTCCCTCCCTCCCTTCCTTCCTTCCTTCTTCTTTTTCTTTCTTTTACTTTTGACTTCTTTACACTGATTCTGATTAAATGCAAGCTTCTTAAGAATAAGGATTACTTTCTACATTTTTTTTTTGTATTTGTATCTTCAGGGTCTAGCACAATGCCCTGACCATAGTAGGTGCTTAATGAATGCTGATTGATTGATTCTACTTGCTTCTTCACTGCAATTGCCAAACCCTTTCAACTCTTCAAACTGGGCAGGGTTTGAAAACTACCATGGATCCATTTTGACCTTATCTTGATAAATGATGTAAGATATTGTTCTATGCCCAGCTTCTGCTATCCACTGCTTTCCAGTTTCCCAAAAATTTTTTGAAAATAATGAATTCTTATTCTAAAATCTTAAGTCTTTACACTTGTCAAATACAAAGTTATTATCCTGTTACGGTATAACACACTGGAAAGGCTGGTAGTGGGGGAAAGGACTGGGTGCCTAGAATGGATAATTAGGGGGTCCCTATGGAGGGGAAGAAAACTGAGAGTCAGAGGCTGCTGTTTTGCCAACTTCACGATTTTACTGGGGCTTTGATTTGCTTTCATCTTGGCTATCTCATTCATGACAAAGCTCGGAGAAGGCACATGAATACCGAAATAAAAATACAACCAGCCATAGTTCACCGCACAGCTCCCAGGCCACATCACAAAGAATAGCATGCAGCACTGATGCCACATGCTAATTCCATTGTTAGGAAGCAGAGAAAGGACTTCAATTAATCTTGAAATTAATTTTTCATTTGGAAACAGTGGTGGCAGCATTTGCTGTTGAATTTTTTTTTCTAATCTTGATTACTTTGTTATATGTCAGACCATTGAGGCCATGAGGCTTTGTGGAGGTGATTGAGTTCACTGCAGTGCACATCCTGGTCACATAGACAAAGAAACCAATCTCAGCCTCCTCTAAATGATTGTTTCACTGAAGGTGAATAATCACATGTAAATTATTATTACTATTGGGCTAGAGACCTTCATTTTGCTCTTTTTAAAATTGGTTGCCCATCCTTTAACCTCCTTTCTTCCTTTCTAAAAGAACTAGAAGAGGAAATCAGAAAAAAAAAACAACCCTGCCCTCTTAGGCTATGATGAGATGACTGGCTCATTATGGTTTCTCCAACTTGAAGAATACACTCACTTCCTCTAATAGCTTTCAATTGCTCTTCCTTCCCTGTACTCCCTTACATTGGCAACCCAAGAGAGAGAAAACTAAAGAGTAAACAGCTAGCTGTCTGAGGCTGACCTTTACAGAAAGCTTCATTTCTGGAACAGAGTTCAGTGTATCAATCCTGTAATTGTTTGGCCTTAGGCAAAGTGAATAATCAAAGCAACTCACACTTACATACATTAATATTTTAAGGTATCCAAAAACATTCTTCAAAACAGCGCTGTAGGATTGGGAGGACGTGTGTTATTATCATATCTATTTTGCAGATAAGGAAACTGAGTCATGAAAAAGTAAAACAATTTGCCCATCCTTACAGAGACAGCAAGTGTCAGAGCTGAGATTCAAACGCAGGTCTCTCGACTCCCAGTTTAGTGTTCTGTCCACCTGTCTCCTAAGTGAGTGGCTGAGAAAAATGGGGTTGTACCATGGACGTTAATGCTTATTTGTCCTCTTCTAAGTCACTGACAACTGTGTACAGGCCCAAGGTTCAGCTGCATCAGCATGGAAACTGGAGGTTAGGTGAAAGGTTCCATGAACAGTCTATCGTTTGTAGTATTATAATGCAGTAGGAGAAGCGTTGTGTTGGGTATGAGTTCATGCTTAATAACTTACTAGATTTGTGTTCTTGGGAAATTACTCTCCTTCCCTGAAACTTAGATTGCTCAGGACTCTTGTCAGGGAAGTGCTTCTTAACCTTAATAATTACTCATTTACATAGATCTTTTTTTGTGGTAGTGAAATAAAAGAGGGTCTCAAAGTGGGAAGGACTCTACAGCTAACAAGTTGTGTGATTTTGGGGAAGTAATTTCAGTTCTCCATGCTCTTATTTCCTCATATCTAAAAAATAGGGTCATTAATATTTAATACCTAGCCTCTCCTCAGACCTTCCTAACTCTCTTATGCCACAGAAATGTAAAGTATCATTATTTCTTTTTTTTTTTAAGTATCATTATATCTAAGAGAGACAACATGGTGCAATGCATAGAAAGTCAGCCTCCAGCCAGGAAGATGTCCTGCTTTGGACACAAAGCTCCAATACACAGGGCAAGTCCCTTTACCTCTCAGTACTCGAGGCTACTCCTGGAGACACTGAGTTGAAGAGCGGGTATCAATCAACATTGGTGCAGGACGTTTTTACATCAGAATTCCTTTCTACCCAAAAATATCAGGACCATTATTATTACCTTAGTTTGAAGCCTTACTGCCTGCCTTCCTGGAAACCTCTCAAGAAAGTTCAGACAATGGGGTATAGGTAATCAGAGAGGACATGGGAAGAGATACATAGAGATGGAGACTTTGAACAGCTATAGTACATCATACTGCCCAGAGTACACACTGTGTACTACTCAGTAAGGGTGGCACAGATGTAGTTAAGCTTCTTGAGGACAGAGAATGTTTTGTTTTGTTTTCTTTGTATTCCCCAGTGTTTACCACAGAGCCTGATACTTAGTAGGCATTTTGGTAAATGTTTGTTCAATTATTGCCTGACTGAATAACCTTTTCAAGGAGGGAAATTATCCAAACTGATTATTTTTTTATTAGCCCCTTCCATACAACCTATTTACATGACCTTAGACTAGTCACTTAAATTAAACCCAATAAGTCAAGAAATATTTATTTAGTACCTACTGTGTGCAAGGGACAGTGCTAGGTATGGGAGGGAGGTAAAAAAGATAGATAATATGTAGGCTCTCCTCTCAAGGGGCTTATACTCTTCCCTTCCCCTTCTCCCATTATGGAATATATTTTAAAATTTTTTAAAAATTATTTTATTCTGAACTTAAATAAAACAAGCATTTCTATAACAGTAGAATAGACAAAAAGGAAGATTGCACATGAAACTGCACATCTATTATGTACAAAGAAGGAAAGCAGAAAATTAGGGCTTATGCTTTTACAGCCACCTCATTGAACCTAAAATCCCTCGTCTGTAGAGTGGAAACGATAATATATATGCTGCCTACTTCACAAGGTAGTAAGGAGGAACAAATGAGATAATGCATATACAATTTTTAAACAGTTTAAACAAATTGTTTCTTTAAATCGTAATGCACTAGAATAAATGTTGGGTCTTATTGTTGCTGAAACCAAGGTTTCATCTTTTTCCACTTTCTCAATTTCTTGCTTCCCTTTAACAAAGTATGTACACTCACCTTCCCCCTCCCCTGCAAATATTTCATTTTGGCCCTTTGGCTGAACCCAAACTTCACAGAACAAATCCCCTTAATAAAAGCATTTGTTCTGGTAAGTTTGAACTCAGTCAAAAGGCCACACCCCAGGACCTAGAAAGCCACGTGCGGCCTCGAGGCCAGAGGTTCCCCACCCCAGGTTTAGAAGATCCCTTTCAGTCCCATTCCAAAATTTCTAGAAATTCAGCTGGTTATTTCCTCTAGAAATAACTTCCCCTCTGACCTTGTTGAGGTACTGGAGGGAAAGAGTGTCAAAGTGGAGCAAACACTGGGCTTTCATGCTTCTCTTGGAATCTCGGCACTTGAGTGTGAATCCCAGTTCTGCCATTCACTACCTGTGTAACCTTGGGCAAGTCACTCATAGGATTTATATAAAACTTCAAGGTTTACAAATTGCTTTACCTACATAATCTCACAACAACGCTGTGAGGTAGGTGTTATTCCCATTTTATAGGTAAGGAAACTGAGGCTGAGCGAGGGTAAGTGATTTGCCCAGGGTCACATAAGTAGCAACTGATTGAGGCAGAAATTTTAGGCCTTTCTGCCCCCAACACCAACATGCTATCCTCTGTATCACTTATCTGATTCTCTGGGCATATGTTACTTCATCTGGAAAATGAAGAGATTAGACCAGATGACCACTGAAGTCTCTTCCAGGTTCAAACTGTGAGCTTTCAAAACTGGACATAACCTTATTTCCACGACTGCCTTCCACAAGGGGCTGTGATTGAGCCATCTTTGGAGATTGAAAGGGACACCCAAACTGCATTTTAAAAAGAGTTGCTTGCAAAGTCATAATGACTGTCCTGTTAATATAACTGATTCTGTTAATACAGAGTGGGATGGGATGCAGGCCTGTCTGCAGCCCATGGTCCCTTAGATATTGCAATATGCTTGTTGACAGGGCTGGGGTCGATGAGTGTTCTTCACCAGGCATGGCAGCATGCTGTGGCAATGTCTGACCTGTGGTTTTTAGCCCCGACTTTGCCACTGGCTAGCTGCATAACCCTGGGAAACTGCACGTCTCAGTATATCTATAACCTAAGTAGATTGGATTCAATGCCCCACGGTATTTTCAGATCTCAGTTTCTAGGGCTTGGACTAGATAAGGGTTTCTTACTCTGAGTTCCAAAGGTCCCTAAGGGGTCCCTTGACAGATTTCAAGGGGGCCTCGAACTCAGATGGGAAAAATATTGCATCTTTGTGTTCACTAAGTTCAAAGTAAAATTTGGCATTTTCTTCAATTTTTAAAAAACATAATTCAGAGCTGTCTAGAATCAAACTTCCAAAGGGGTTCATGACACAGGAAAGGTTAAGAGCTTCAAGTCTAAATGATATCTAAGTGATTTCAACTCTACCAATGCTATGATGCTTTAATTCTTCCTCAGTTCTGCCTCAGTTTCTTCATTTGTAAAATGAGGAACTTTACTCAACAGTTTCTTAGGTCTTTTTAGCTTGAAATCTATGATACTCTAACTTCAAGCTCAGTTTTCCCTTTTGAGGCATAGGCACAACACTATGACCTTTAAAGGGGACTGCATGACCACTGGCAGGAGGTAGGTGGGCAGCCAAAGTACTTACCCTCAGCCTCTGCCCCTCTCCAGCTGCCCTTCTAGTGGTGGCTGACAGTATCAGACAACACGAATGGCAAACCTTATTTGCATTCACATCCATTAGCCTTAAATTCTTATTTTAAAAGCAAAATGCCCCCACGCTTCAAGAGGACCACTTTCTTCCCCTTCTGCAAACTAATTGAAGGCATATTTCCTGGCATACTTCAGATGGTAATGTCTAGAATGGAGCATGTAAGCTCTCCAAAATGTTGGTCATCAGTTGGGAATGCCCCATGGCACACACTTCTCCCTGGTTTATTCTTCTTTCCAAAGAGAAATAATTTAGTTGCTGAGAGCATGACAAGTAGAGTGTGTGTGTGGGGAAAGAAATATGGCCTAGTGATTAAAGGAATATCAGCTGATGGCCTTATTGCCAGATCTCTGGCACTAGTGTAGTTATCAGTGCACTATTTCACCCCCATCAAATCTTGTTCACTGCCCAGGCAACTGAAGACCAAATAACACTAGATTTACCCTCAGAGGGAAAGGGAAAAAAATCTAACTTTTATTACTTGTTGACAAGGGACCCATCTAGCCCTCACAAACTAATATAAGAAGGGAGTGATAGGGTCATAAACAACGGAAGAGACAAGAGTGGAGAGGACTTGAGATTTGCCTGCTATGCAGTCGATGGTTAGTGTTATTCTAGGTCTTCTCTTACAGAAAACTAGGGGAGGGAACACTTCTACTTTTTTAAAGTTGAACCTGAAAACACCCAGAAAACAAGAGCTGAAGGGGAAGACCCAAATGGTGGCTTTCTCTTTGTTTCACTGTACCAGGAGTGAGAGACCTCCTATGTCTGAGGTAGTGGCCCTTCAGTTTTCTTTCTACTCAGCACTTCTTGGACCCTTCTCATCTTTTTCTTAGACTTAGGATTTTAGAACCAGCAGAGAGCCTAGATACTAATCATTCATATTTCTATAACATTTTAAGGTTCACCAAACACTTTTCTCACACCATCTCTGCGAGGTAGGAAAGTGTACTCTTTCTCCACTTTATAAATCAGGACACAGCCTCAGAAAGGCTAAATGACTTGCTTGCCCAAGGCCTTGCAGCAAATAAATGTAAAAATGGAGATTAGAATATTCAACTTTTAGCTCTAAGTTCAATGTTTTTTCCATGAGACCTGGCTGCTTTTGTTTACAACACCAGGCTCCATAAAGGTGGCATTCTTGTCATTATAGACTGCATTGGCCATACTCTGGAAAGCTGGATTTTAATTCTAGCTCTAGAACTTTTTTTTATTAATTTATCTTGATTTATCAACAATCAATTCCATGTGCTTTTGAGTTTAAAATTTTTCTCCCCCTTCCTCCCCCCCACCCTCCCCAAGACGGCTCACAATCTGATATAGGCTATACATAAACATTCCTATTAAACATATTTTTACATTAGTGATGTTGTAAGTAAAAATTAGAACCAATAGGAGGAACCACCAGAAAGAGGAAACAAAACTCAACGGAAGAGAAAAAAAATAGCAATTCAAATTCCATGGTTCTTTCTTTGGATGTGGATAGCATTTTTCATCATGAGGTCTTTGGAGATGTCTTAGATCCTTGTATTGCTGGGAAGGGTTAAGTTTATCAATATTATTAGTCATCGCACAACGTGGCTGTTATTCTGTACAACGTTCTCTTGGTTCTGCTCACTTCACTCAGCATCAGACCATACAAGTCTTTCCAGGTTTTTCTGAAGTCAGCCTGTTCATCATTTCTTATAGCACAATAGTATCCCATTACATTCATATGCTACAACTTGCTCAGCCATTCCCCAATTGATGGACATCCTCTCAATTTCCAATTCTTTGCCACCACAAAAAGAGCTGCTATAAATATTTTTGTACATGTGGGTCCTTTTCCTATTTGTATGATCTCTTTGGGATATAACCCTAGAAGTTCTGGCTCTAAAACTTAGTAACTATGTAGCCAAAATAGTTACTTAACCTGAGATTGTTTCCTCATACTTAAAATGATGGCTAGTAATTCTTGTACTACTACCCTTTTTATGCATTGTTTTTTCCCTATTACAATGTAAGCTCCACTGGGACAGGGGTGGGGGGGTGGGAGACTATCTTTAGTTTTATGTTTATATTCCCAGTACTCATCACGGTGCCAGGTACATGTTGTTGTTATTGTTGTTGTTCAGTCGTTTTTCAGTTACGTTTAACTCATGACCCCATTTGGGGTTTTCTTGGCAAAGATACTAGAGTGGTTTCCCATTTCCTTCTCCAGCTCATTTTACAGATGAAGAAACTGAGGCAAACATGGTTAAGTGGGTCACCCAGGTAGTAGAGACCAGATTTGGAATTAGGAATATGAGTCTTCCTGACTACAGTCTGGGTACTTAACCTACTGTGCCACCTAGTTGCCCAAATGCCTGGTATATAGTAAGTGCTTAGTAAGTACTTGTTGACTTGACTTGATTTGACTTGACTCAAAGGGCAGTTTTGAATGAAGTACATTAGAAACCAGAAAGTACTTTACAAATGTGAGGGTCTATTCTCTAGACTAATATGGCAGACCAGAGTGCACAATGTTCACAAAAACCACCATCACCTCCTTCCTTTTGCCACAAGTCTCACTGATACAGAAGCAAGATTTTGCTGTATGAAGATGGAAATAAGCTGGCTCTCCCCACCATCAGGGTGGGAGTGAGATTACAGGATGGAGAAGAGGAAAAGTTGGTGGGCAGATACCATCACTGCTCTACTAGGTAGGGAAAATTTCTACTGGCAGATAGTTATTCCATATTTAGCCACTGTGAAAAAGGCTCCAATGAGAAGGGGAGACGTTCAACCTTTTCGAGGATCTCTTTAGTCAGTCAGTCGATAGGTATTTAGTAAGCACTTACTATGTGGTAGTGTAGAGTATCTAAAGAAAGACAAAAACAGCCTCTGACCTCAGGGTCAGAAGGTAAGCTCAAGGACCTTACATTCTAATATGGGAAACCACATGCGAATAGCTTAGTACATACAAGATATCTACCACGTTGATGGAAAGTGATATGGGAGGGAAAGAGAGTAGCAGATAAAAAGACTGAGAAAGGACTCCTATAGAAGTAACAATAGGAAGGAAGGCAGGGAAGCTGAGCGGAGGAAAGTGAGAAGGTAGATCATTCGAGGTATAAGGGATAGCAGGTACAAAGGAACAGGAGAACACTGGCAGTCACGTAATGGTGGTCAGCCTATGGAAAAGGGAGATTTAAAGAGGGCTCCAAGGAAGACTGGAAGTAGGTTAATTTAATGTTGGACCCTTTGAAGAAATCCCCATACTCTAGTGTCTTATTAGCATATCTCTGACAGTCTCTTTTGAAAATGGGTTAAGTGGAATTGTTTAATCCACTTCACTAAACTAGCCTCATCTCTATGAGTCTAAGTAGTCAGTCAAAATCATTTACTGAATAACCACTTGGGATCTGGAGGACAGAGAAGATACAGTCCCTGTCTAGAAGACACTTCCATTCTAATGGTATTAAGAGGCATTGTTGTTTAATTTCCTCATCTGGCATCTTTATTCTCTCTATCTCTCTCTCTCAGTCTGTCTGTCTGTCTCTCTCTCCCTCTCTTCCATTGTATCTCAGGGGAAATGTGTTTGTCAGATAAGCAGAGGGTGGTGGTATGTTTTCCTCTGCGGATTATTTCAGAATATTTTTCCATCTATATCTCCAATTATTGACACCTATCTTTCACTGTCTAGCTTAGATTCCCCTTCCTGAGCTTGCTTCCCACTCTCGGCATAAGTGATTGCTCCCATATGATTCCCCAGCACATAATAGTCTTCATCTGTATTTAACATATTAATAATATTATCAGTGATAATTGTTATAAATATTGGCTATTAATAGTAAAATAATTTTATGTGTTGTCTATTATTGTTAATAATAATGTATTAGATAATAACTACAATAAATAACATTTATATAATGCTTACTACATACCAGGCACTGTGCCAAGCACTTTTACAAATATTATCTCATTTGATGCTCATAACAATCCCAGGAGGTAGGTGCTATTATTATCCTCATTTTACTGATGGGAAACTGAGTCACAGAGTGGTTAAATAACTTGCCCACTATGGATCTGAATTCAGGTCTTTCTCACTCCAGGCTTGGTGCTGTAATAGCTCTCTAGCAGCGGCATCAGCCAGCCGCCCTTAGCTCATATTACAATATGGATAAAATGTATCTGTGTAACTGCTTGTGTCTACCAGATTCTAATCTCCTTGAGGGTAGAGGCTATGCCAGATACATCTTTGTAGTCTCTGCTGTGCCCAGATACCGTGCTCTGCACACAAGAAAAGCTTCAGAGATGCTTACGGAGAGAAGGAATGAACAGAACTGAATTCTTGGTGTGTCATTCTGTGTCATCTTCAATAAAAGACGTAGCTACAGATTGTTTCCTGGCCACAAGAGGAAATGAAGAGCAGCAAAACAATTGTGTTCGTATGAGAACCCACTCTCAGAAGGGGCTAGAGGAGGAGAGCAAAGAACTTTTCATACTGACAAAGGAACCTTCCTTTGGCATGTCTTATGCAAGGATGATAATCTTTCCTCTATCAAGCTAGGGTGCGTGTGGATTTAAATACAAGAAATACAAGCATATCTTGCATTTATTCTATATATACTTATGCATGTATCTGCTGTTTCCCAGATACAATGTAGGCATTTAAATACACTGCACTAAATTATGCATTACATTGCACTAGCATTTAAAGGGATCAAGAAAAATTGTATAGAAATGGTAGTATTTAATCACAATCTGCCTCAGTTTCTTCATCTGTAAAATGGGGACAATCCACCTCCTTGTACCTGCCTACTTGTTTGTGAGGATCATGTAGATAATATTTGTAAAGTGCTTTACAAACCTTAAATAATAATAATAATAGTAGCATTTATATAGAGCTTATCTATAAGCCCTATATAATTAATATATAACATATGTTAATATATTATATATTAAATATAATATATAAGCCCTTATATAGTTAATCAATAACTAACATTTATAAAAGCTTTATTTAAATGTTAGCTAGTATTATTATTATTGTTATTATTATCAGTGGCAAGAGCGTTGAATTTACATCAGGAAGACTTGGGTGTGAATACTGGCTCTGGTTATTTATTACCTATGAGAACCTAGGTAAGTCATGAACCTTGTTTCCTTGTCTATAAAATCTGGTAGCCAGGTGATAACAGTGAATAGACCATAGGACTTGGAGTCAGGAAGACCTGAGTTTAAATTGTAACTCTGGTGTTTACTTAGTAGCAGTATGACCCTAGACAAGTCACTTAACTTTTTAATACCTCAGTGTCCTCATCTGTGAAATGATGATAATTATAGCACCTAACTTACAGGATTGTTGTGAGGACTGCGTGAGATAACATGAAAAGCAGTCTGCAATGCAAATCTTGCGGCTTTACATACAAGTTAGTGATTATTAAAACAGGGGTATGGTGGCTGAACTAGGTTTTCTCTAGTTTTTTCTTCTAGGCCCAATTCTAAAATCCTACACAGCCTCAGTTCTCAAGGAATGATAATCCAGCAGTAAAAAATCTGTTCACCAGTTAAGGATATAGGAAGAGCAATGGTTTAGGGTCTGACACTGAATCAATCTCTAGTTGTGGTTTGCAAGTAATTTTCTCCAAACTTGTTTCAACATCTGTAAAATGAAGGGACTGGACTTAAAAATCTCTCAGGACTCCTCTAGCTCTAACTATTTATGATGTTACAGTATACTAGCATTTGTCTTCAGGATGTGGGATAGCCTATTGAAAAACCATAGATACACTTTTAGAAAGAGAGGAGCGGGAAGTCGTGGCTCAATTGCCTTGGGAAGCCCTGCCTAGCGGTTTAGCAATCGTTACCTTGGACAAGAAACGTAGCTTCTCTGTGCCTCAGTTTCCATATCTATAAAATGAAGAAAGACCTATAAGGTGCCTGCTAGCTCTAAATCTACAATCCCATTATTCTATAATCAGGCTAATTTGCCAGTCATGCTTAGCGGTTATTCTAAACTATGGTTCTGAATTTCGCAGGACCATAGAGCACACTACCATCAGTTTGGAGCAAGAAGAGACTTTACAGACCATCAAGTCCAACTACCTAATCTTACATATGAGGAAACTGAGGCAAACAGGGTTAAGTGACTTACCTAGGGTCACACAGCTAGTAAATGTCTGATGAGAAATTTAAACTTAGATGTTCCTGACTCCAAGTTCAGTCAGTGTCTTATCTACTATGACATATGGCCCCTATTCAAACCATTTAAGCCAATTTAAACCATTTATTCAGCTGATAATTACTGAGTACCCATTAAAAGCAAAGAATAGAAAGTCTAGGGTAAGGCAAGGACTATATATTATATGTCTTTATATCTAAAAATGGACTTTTAATAAATATGCATAAAATTAAAATATTAAAAGCCTCATAAAATAACAAACTGCTAATGGAATAAATTAAAGAAACCCAGATGAATCTTTAACACAGAGTGTCTTTTATATCAAGACCACCCCAGACAGAAACCACAATGCCACTTGGTGTATGCAGAGAATTAGCATAGCACTTGATAATGACCTATCAGTACCTAAGCTTTGATTACAAGCAGCTGCTTTTGATTACAATCAATGAATCACTAATTTGTGCTCTGCCACAAAACAGTTGGACTCCATCTATTATTCATTCTTGAAGTGGAGAGACCCTGTTTTGAACAGGATTCTTGGTTTCCCTGATGCCCTCCCCCTCTTGAGATATTTTCATTGGGAAGTTGGGCCTATAAGGCTTCCTAACATCTGATGTTGGTGTTTAGTTCACCACAATCATATGCCAGGTGCAGACTGATTAAGCTTTTTTTTTTTTTTTTTTTGCTTCTCTCCCCTTAAATGTAGCATTTCTTTAAATTTCCAATGCATTCACCTTCTAAGTCCCTTATAAACTGATCCAGAGACCTGATGTACTTTGGACTTAGGTTTCAATAATAGAGAATTTCCAACAGATTAAAAATGCCTACTTCTTGCAAAGGTCTCAGTCGTTTCCTTTAAGAAAAATGACGGGGATGGGGGAAAATCTCACACTTAGTTACTAAACCCAAAGCAACTGGTTAAGAGTGAAGGAGGCAGCAGGCAGAAATAGAAACTAAAATGACTAGGTCCTTCCCACTCAGGAGGTGCTATGCCCAAGACTGAGTTAGTTGTTCGGTATCTTGAACAAAGCTCCCCAATCAGGGCAGTTTTAGGGTATCACCCCCTGAATACGATCATCTTTTCATCTGGAAGACAAGGTTCCCAACCAGGAAAGGATGATCTAGTCTTCCCTCCATCGTCTCATCAAAATAACTGTTGCCACCACCATTTCACCATGACCCTTCTCTCTTCAGTTTCCTGGGATTCTACTGGGGAGAGGATTAAGGAGGACACTGTTGGCATTGCCTGCACTCCAGCGGTTCTCTGTCTTCCCTTGGTCATTGCTCAGGGACCTCACAGTGGGCATCTTCTCCTCTAATTCCCTCACTCCCTTACCCTGGTGATTTCAAGGTTTAGGTCAGTCAATGTGCCTTTATTAAATAATTGATTACTATGTATCAGGCATTGTGCTAAGCACAGAGAGCTCAAAGAAAGGCAAAGATACAGTCCCTGCCCTCAAAGAACAGGCATTCTAATGGAGGGGACAACATTCAAACACACATTGCACATACAAGATACATATAGATTAAATAGAAGACAGACTTAGAGGGAAAGCACCAGAGAGGTGGAGGGAGGGGAGGGGACCAAGAAGGGCTTTCTACAGGAGGTGAGACATCCAAATATTGAAGTCCTATTAGCACCTGAGTACATAGGCCTGGAGTTTAGAGGAAAAGTTTGGTCTAAAGACATAAATTTGGTTGTTCTCAGTATAGAATCTAGAGTTGAAACTATATGGAGATTTCAACTAGGGAAAGTGGAAAGAGCGAGGTAAGTGGTCTACAACCCCCATCTTCTGGGATCAGGAAGAAGAAAATGACCTAATAAAGAAGATAGGGAGAGTTAGAACTGTAGGATGAGAACAAGGAGGGTAGAGTGTCTCTGAAGCCAAGGAATGCTTGTTTGTCCACCAGGAGGGAGAATGAAATGAGACTTCCCTCAGAAGACTGTCCTTAAGCTTCTCTCCTGGGTTTTGGTCAAGCTAGGTCAAATTCCTAGTGAGTTCACATACTAGAATCTCCAGTTCACATTCTTGCACCTCTTCCTTGACGACTGGAGACAATATTATACATTCATTCCAAGTTCTTTGCTAGATTATCAGGTCAATAACCTCCCTCCCTCCATGGCAGTTTTGAGTGAAGTTTCCTGCCATAATAACAATAGAAAACCATCTTCTCAGAACAGAAAATAGGGGGTGTTGGGGTCTCATTGTAAACACATTGGATGGGCATGGGTTATTCTGCACTATGCCCAATTCTAAATAGCTCAAAGTTACCTAGTATTTTGATATTGCCAAGTATGGTTAGGTGAGCAGACCCCTAACAACAAGGAAGCTTAGAAAGGTAAGGAATGACAAAAGCCACTGAAACTGGCAATTAGGTTGTTGTTAGTGGCCTTCCATGACAGTTTCAGTAGAATTGGTGGAGGCAGAAATCAAAGTGTGAAAAGCTGAATCAAGAGTAGAGGTAAGGAAATAGATGTATTAGGTGTAGAAAATAAAACGAGAAATATTAAATAAAGGATTTGGTGCTCTCAGAGAAAAAGATGCTAACTGTATACAAATTAACATATTAAAATATTTCCTTTCCCCAGAGCCTAGAGACCATCACAGCAAGGGAGCAAGGAACAGGGGATGGGAGAGAGGGGGAAATAAAGGAAGAGAAAGACAGATTTATAGAACTTATCAAAAAAAAGTTTAGTTGTGCTCCTTTATATCTCCTACCAGGAGTACCCTGAAAATTGCTGCTAATATCTTTCTGTAAAATTTATGTCACCAAAACATGAGCATTTCAGTAAATTTAGGCTGACTGATTATTAGGGGAATATGAAAATAGTTGAAACCAATCACAGTGGCATCTGGAAATACCCAGCCTCTCCTTAGTACCTGGAAGGGAGCCTCAAAAGAATTACCCTGAGAAAATCTTCAGGAAATTATCTGACCGCAGGCAGGATTTTGAAGGCCCTTAAACAGAACATGTCAGCATTTGTAGCAATCCATGCCTCCGACCAAGCTGCACTGAGAAGCAGCAACTCCTCTGGAGAGTCATCACCTTGAAGTCCAGCACCTCTGGAAATCCACCTGGCAGGATGTAGCAGGGAAGGAAGGCTTAGGAGGGTAAACCCAAGAAAGGTGATCAGCTGCCTGAAAGAGCCCCCTGAAGGAATGTTTGGAAACTGGGTTTGGGAAGGCCTGTTATCATTCAGATGGCACCTTGCCCATATTGTCTCAAGGAAGTGCTAAATTAGTTCATTCCAGCTTATGTGGATCAAGGAAATGTGTGTTATTTACATCGCACCGGGCTTCTCTCATCCAGTACAGTGGCCCATTTAAAAGAGGTCACACTTGGACCTTTTATTTAAGATTGTCCATGCCATATGTTTTCAGGTCTAAAAACAATGCTACTGATAGATTGCTTTTGTTTTTCTTGTAGTATAATAGCTGATGTTTATATAGACACTTAAAATTTACAAGCACTTTACCTGCATTATCTCATATGTCAAACTACCTGGTCAGGTAGTTGCTGTAGGTATTATTATCTCCATTTTACAGATGAGGAAACTGAGTCCAAGAGTTTTATGTGACACGTCCACAGTCACCCAGTGAATCAAACTCAGAGTCAGTATGTGAATCTAGGTCTTCCTGACTTTATGTTGAGTACATTATCTAATGTATCACATTACTATTTGTTGGCAACACAGCCTACTCTTTGGACATTAGTGCCTATGGGTTCTGAAGGTGCTTTAGTCTTCCCTGGAGCAGAGAGATATGATTATAAACCTACAAATAACATTTGGATAAAAGAATTTTTTTTTAACATTCAAGAACTATGGTGTTTTAGAATTGCCTTTGGTGGGATTTTTCATTAATATTGCAATTTAGTAGCATTATGAACTTCTCAGGATACTTTCATATACATACAATAGGTACAAATCTGAGAGAATGGTCTCCATTTCCCATGATTCCTGAGCACAGAGAGTAATTTTTTTTATTGTTAGTAAAAGATTACAGGTCTACAATTCCCAAAAGACTGTGCACCAGAAGTATAGCAGTTGTATAAAGAGGTCCACCAAGACTTCTGGATTGGAGGAAGGGTAGCCCCATTGACAGACACTGCAATAACACTGTCCAGGAGCTAAATGAATGTGGCATGTTCTTGACATCCCACAGAATGAGGGTAAGAGGTATCTTGGTTTGCTAGATGCAGGGAAACTGAGCAGCTGGCTAACCTCAGTCCAGTTATGCTAGAGACTTTGATGACTTTGATGGACATGCAGATTATTTCACAGGTACTGGTAGTGGAACTATAGAGGTACCTGAAATACTTTTCAAGCTTGAGACTATCTGCAATGAAAATTATAACTGCTTCAGTGTGTGTGTGTGTGTGTGTGTGTGTGTGTGAGAGAGAGAGAGAGAGAGAGAGAGATACATACAGACAGAAAGACACAGAGATAGAAAGACAGAGATGGACAAATTATTCCTTATTTCAGAAGCATGAGTTTCAGAGACTTTATTTTGTCCAGCTACTCTCATGAAAACTAGACATGAATTTGTAATCATTTGGGAATAATTGGTGAGATGTATTTTCTTATTCATTTGCTAGTTCTTTCAGTGTCAACTAAATGTTCCACTTTTAAAGTATATATATATCTATATCTATATCTATATCATATATATATAGTATATACCTATATATATACACTAAGACACATATATATCTTGTTTGGTCTGCTAAAAAGGCACAGACTGAATTTAGATGATTTTTTAGAGATAAGTCAGGTTGAGGGCTTCAGTTCATTGTACACCTATTTTCCAAATCACCCACTTTCACCTCATATTATTTAGCTTATTATTTAGATACAATTCTGTATGGAGGCAGGGGGATTTACAAAATGAAGGTGATTTTTTGTCACATAGCTATCAGGAGAATAGTCTTTTGTTTTTTGTTTTTCAATATTGAAATGCTATGTAAACGTAACCTGTGATTTTTTCAGGTCCAATTCATTTACTGTGTTCTATGAGGCCAAGGTTGGCCATGAGATGCTATAACATGGCACAGGGAAATAACCTCCAGCCAAGGAAATACAAGAGAAATAAAGCAGCATTTTGGTGAGAAACTTTTTTCTCAAAGGTGCAGATTCATCAGCTAACCAAACAATCAGCTTATTAAAAAAAAATAAACAAATCCAGGAAAGCAGTCAAAACACCTGACTGATAGTCTCACTGTGACTTTAGGTTGTCTGTGGTGCTTTTGGTTCTAGAGATTATTGCTGCCTCATGGATGATTTTCAGAGTATACTAAGTCTCACTGGCCTGCCTCTTTTGATTTTTTTCCCTTCTCTCATCCAGAAGGTGAGGGAATAGAAAATGCTTTGTGTATTTGAAACAACTGTGGGATAAAGCATGAGCCTCACCAAGGGTAAAGGTAGTCAAATGACATGGACAGTCCTTCCAAAAAAAAAAAGTCGAGAGTGGGTGGGAATGTCATATCTCTGTCCCTGGCAGCACAGAGGGATTTTGAGCTGGAGGTGTTTCAATGAAGAGATCACATCACCCTTTGCTCTAATTACTGCTAAAATATCATACATAACATGTCAGGGAACTTTCAATTTATGAACACCTCTCAGGTCTGGGGCACAAGCACCATGACAGCATGCAGAGAAACTGTTATTGATGGTTTTGAGCCCACATAAGAAAGGGGAAACAGGAAAGCAAAGCAGACATTGTCCAGAGATGGGAAGGCAGATGAATCCAGTCTTGTGAAGTTCCATCCAAGATACTCTTTTGGAGAATGACTTAGAAGCCAAGTGAAGTGGAGGGTGGGTAGAAAATCCCTTCCCTGAGTTCCCCTGGGTTATTTAGACAGGTAAAACACCTTAGCTCGAACTATCTGGCTCACTGAGCCTACGGAGACCTGTCTGGAGAATCACAGCCCACTCCCTACTCTCTAGATCAGCGTGCATTTTACTTTGGCAAAGATGTCATTTAGATTTCTTGCCGACGTCTTGTGGGGGAGAGCCAGAGGTTACTGTTCAAAGAATGTGACTGTCAAAGTCATTTATATATTAAAATTGAGGAACAGATCACAGAATGTCAAGAGTTGGAGGGCACTTTTGATATCAGCTTGTCTGAATCCTTCATTTTAGATAAAGAAAGTAAGGCCCCAGGAGGTTAAGTGTCTTGTCCAAGGTCATATGACTAGTATGGGCAGGGGGGAAGTACCATGACAGAGGTTACAGCCTTACCTTGCCACCCAGCACCTAGTGACTGGATGTGGAAACTTAAATCTAATGCCATGTGTGATAGCCCCACCTTTTTGTTTCAATGGGCCATATCAAGACAGCAATAATGCCTCAGATCTCCAAAACCATCAAGTACCCAGAAACCTCTTTTGGCCTCAGTTTCCTCATCTGTAAAATGAGGATAATGATACCACCTACCTCAAAGGGTTATTGTGAGAATCAAATGTGCTAACCATACTGATTCAGATGCGTGATCCACTCTCCCTTCTTTGTATGGGGCTGGCTGGAGAACATAACAATTTTCTCCATGATGGACTTTTGATGCTCTCCCCAGGGCTTCTACCAGTGGGTTGATCCCTCCCTGATCATCTGCTGCCTCCTATAATAGTTCCTCTGATTCAGATTCTCTGGCAGAATAAATGAAAGACCCCTTCCCCTGCTCCTCTATCTTCATGTACCTCAAACCTACTCTTCCCAAATCCCCACCTTCTCTTCCCTCCTCACCACTGTTCTCTTTAGGACTGTCCTTCTAACATTCTAATATCCCTTCATCACACCCCCAACAGAATGTAAGCTCCTTGAGGGTAGGGACTGTTCCATCTTTTGTTTCTGTCTCCCCAGCGTTGAGCACATTACCTGACATGCAGCAGGTGTTTAATAAGTGCTTGTGATTGACTGATCTTAGACATCTTCCTCTCACCCCCCTTCTTATCTTGTGGCACTCATGGAAACCCTGGTCTGCCATTGGGTCCTGCCTCTTCCTCCATCCTATCCAGTACTTTTGTCTCTCGTCTTTTAGGCTTAGAGTTTGTCCTCACAGTTCAATCTCTAATCACCATGAGGCATTTTGCTTTGCTAGTGCATTTCTCCTGCTCTGGCCTCATTTTCCTCTTTTTAATAATCTTGATCACATAGTTAACTATTTGTTTCCCTTTGAAATCACTACCCTTGTCTCCTTTGCTAAAACTTCCCAAACCGCAACCTTGAGTTACCCAAGGCATCCCTCTTCAGGGGTCCTACTAATGTTAGGAAACAACGATGGAAGATGTTATGTGACCATGCTGACTAGGTAAATACAAATTTGTCATATCATTTCACTGCTGCACCAAGGTCCTTTTATTCCTTCGTGATTAACCCTCTATCTCATTCTTCGTAGTAGAAGTCTCTTCTCTCTTCAGGTCTCTAGCAGTACCATACTCTTACTCTAAGAAAGTGTACAGAAGATGAGAGCAAAGGGAAGCAACTGAGGAAAAATATGAAGGAATGCCCAGGTCTTATAAGAATGGATGAGACAGCCTAGAATTGGTACTGTCTTCCCCAAAAGAATATGAGCTCCCTTAGGGCATGAATCATTTCCTTCATCTTTGTAGCCCCAATGCCTAGCACCCAGTAAATGCTTAATAAATGGTTGTCAATTCAGTGACTTGGGAGCTGTCTTCAAATACCTGAAGTATTGTAACTGGAAGAGGGATTGCACTTACTCTGATGGGCCACAGAGAGAAGAATTAGGAATGATGGGTAGGATACTTCAAGGAGGCAAATTTAGACTTCCAGTCAGGGGAAGACAAAAAGAAAACAAAGCAAAGAAAAACAAGCAAACAAACAAATAATGCACCCCCCTCAATCCCTTCCTAATAATTGACAATCTCAGGGGGTAGCTGATTCTCCTTACTGTTTATCTTCTGGTAGAAGCTAAGTGTTTACCTCTTTAGCACATTATATTGGGGGTATCCTTCAGGTATGGGTTGGATGAGGTCCCTTCCAACTTCAAGATTTTGTGATTCTTTGGATTTAGTTATATGACTTGGCACAATTCAATCATCTACAATAATCTTGGTTTCCCCACTTGCAAAAGTGAGTTTATAAAGACTCATTCAAACCTGCCTTATAGGGATATCATAATAGACATACTTTGGCATTTGTCACTTTTACACATTCTTGGATAACCACAATCTTTTATTTCTGACCTCCTGCTCCCTCCACCAACAACATTTGGAAACTGAGTCGAAGGAGCACTGGACTGGGAATTAGAATAACTGGGTTCACGTCATAGCTCCCACACTTACTGGCTATTTGGTCAAAGGCAAATCATGTCTCTTGATTTCTTCATCTGTAAAATGGGGATAATAATATTTACGCTATCAACTTGTGCTAATCAATCACTATCAACAGTGCTAATAAAAAGTGAGTGATCATTCTTCTGAATGTTATTATTCTCTTTAGTCCCTGCTCCTGCCGTCCCCAGGACAGCTTGGCTCATTTTTTTGGACACAAAACTGACCAGATCTTTAATCACATCCCATTGAAGGAGCTGAGAACATTTGAACAACTCTGCATGAAAGTGAGGACAACAGATGCAAGATCAGAAGAGCAACAAGGAAAATGAATTGTCAGCTCCATCAGTCAGTCCTCCCATTCCCAGACCTGGCCTCAGCATGGCTGCCTCCCAGCCGCTGCTGCCATCTGTATCCTTACTGTTGAGTGAATGGAGCAAAAGGAAATGTTTAGCAATGTCATCCTATCTCATAAAGAGATCTTGATGAGGGTTCTGTTACTACAGAGATGGTATAATTAAATCAAATATCTGTTTATGAAAAGTTAAACAAAACCAGGCAAACTTGAATCTATGGCAAAGAACCAACTTCCTGCAAAAATTAAAAAAAAAAAAACCAAAACAGCCCACAACAGTTGATAAATTCTCAGGGACCTGCCTGGGTCATCGATTCCTGAATAATGCCCATCACAGACAAGTGGGAGCGAGCAGTGGAAAATTTTAATGATGCCACTCAGTTTTCTTTATACAATGCCATGTAAGGAAGTGAGCACCAAGGGGGAAAGTCATTTGGAGTCATAAATTCAATAAAAAGATGTCGTCACTGCTCCTTAATGCCACATTTCACTGTGCATCAAAGTTTCTGTAATTTTCTAAGGAAAATTGATTACATCCCCATCTTAAAACTAAAACACAATTTTAATTTTGAGCACATTCAGAGCACTCCCTTTTATGTGGGCTATGCTGATGCCAGCAGAAGATGGGACAGCACACTGGATTCGTGTGAGCCGTAACTTTAATTTTGAAATATGTAATACATTTTTAATAAGGACTACCAAATTTGTTTCCTTAGAAATGTATTTTAAAGAGCCTGTAATAAGCTGCCATTTACAAAGGAAAGCTATTTAAAGGCAAAAACAAAAATTCAAGGACTCCATTCTCAAAGCAATTGCTTAAGCAGGTGCATACTAAAAACTGAATTTGTTGGTGCACAAAAGACAGGCTGTAGATTTTAGTGATGATTCATACACTTGGTATGCAAGTAGGTGGCTTTAAAAGTGGCCGAGCATACAGCATTTCCATATCAAACGAGCTTTAACATGGGAACTAGATTTTTTTGTTATCCTTGCTCTCAACACCCCCTCCCCAAATAATGGAATATGTGTGTATATGTATAAAGAATAGAGGCATATATTATGTTAACATGTGTATAAATAATATATATATTATATATATACTTGCAAATACACATACCTGGTTATATTTATTTGTATACATGTATATATATTTCTATATACCTTAATACAGATATCTATTGATACATACAACTTTTAGATACTATAAATTCTATATCTATGCATAAATATATATGCGTGTGTATGTATGTACATATATGTATATATATGTATCTCTTTATTTGGGGTTTGAGAGGGAGGATAAAAAAAGAATATAGATAGATATACAGCTGTAGACATAGCTAAGAATACCAATATATCTCTATCTATCTATCTATCTATATATAGATAGATAGAGATATATATAGATATACAAATATACTATTTTAATACACAAATATCCCTAAAATCTTAGCATGGTTTAAAACAAAAGTTTAAAGCCATACTAAGACTTTTGGGACACCTTGTAGATATAATATGTAGATAAAACATATGTATACATATAGTTACATAAATACATAGGCAGGTATATTTGTGCATAACCTCAGAGAGGAAGCATGGCCAAGAAGAAAGAGTTCTGGATCTGGTTTCAGAAAGATCTGGGACAGTTAATAAGCATGTGACCCTGAACAGGTCATTTCTCTAGTCCCAGTTTCCCATTTTTAAAAAAGGAATAATAATGGCACCTATCACAAAAGATGGATGTGAAGACCAAATGAGATAAACATGCAAGTGTTTTGCAACCCCTAAGGTGCTAAAATATTAGCTACTATTATTGTTATTATTAGCAGTAATAATTTATTCTATCTACTTTAGACAAGTCACTAGGGTGACACATTTAGAGCTGGATGTGGCTTTAGCATCATTCTAGCCCAATCCCCTATCTACAACTGAGACCCGGACAGGTTTAATAACTTTCCTAAAGTCACTAGAAATAATGAGTAGAAGAACTGAGAAATCGAATGCAAGACCTATGATACCAAATTCAGTGCTCTTCCACTCCACCTAACACCCTTCTGTTACAGATGCAGAAACTGAGGTCCATTGGAAATCAAGGGACTTTCCCAAGGTAACACAGAGAGAAAATGCCAGATCCAGAATTAAACCCAAATTCTAACTCTAAATCCAGAGCTTTGTCCCCTTCACTATCAACTAAGTTACAGAAATGCAGCAAAACACGCTGATAGAGGGAATTTCCACAACAGGAGTTCCTTACAGATCTTTCGTGTCTTTGTATATTTGAACAAACACACACACACACACACACACACACACACAACTCGAAAGATAAATACAGTCATAGGACTTAGAGCTGTAAAAGACCTTAGATAAAATCTAGTGCATTCACAGATGACCTTGGGAGCCAGGAAGACCAGCATTCAAGTTCTGTCTCTGACTCACAATGGCTGTGTAACGTTAGGCAAGTCACCTAACTTTTCTGTGCTTTAAGAAACAGAGGGAATTTTCTCGTAGAGAAGTTCCTTATATCAATGTCTAATAGGTTCAGGAACTATCCCTGTCCTAAATCATGTTGTGGGAACCAAATGACTTTTCTAAAATGCTTGTAAGGGTGGTTTATGTCCCATCATTGCTTATGCTGAACCTAATAGTGAAGAGTCTTGAATCTTTGGAACATGACCAGGAAAAAATATTTTGCTTCTCCTTTGCTGGTTGGTCTTTAAAAAGGGGTAAGATTCTTATTTGGCTGGGATGATCTGGGAGGCAGGAGTGTGAAGAACTAATAAGGGGAAAAAGGTATTTTATTTCTATGTGCCCAAACCAGGTTCTATATTCATACATTACGCAAAAAAACAAAAAACAAACAAACAAACAAAACGAACCTGGCATTGTCTTGGAATCAAAGGCTAGGCTGAAGCTCAAAAGGGATGGGTGTTATATGGCCACTGATTGATTATTGCTAGCACCTTATCACTTTCTACCACACACAGTTTATTCTTTCCCAAGCAGCTGGAACGTAGAGCAAAAAGTACTGTCCAAGAAATGAGGAGGCCTGGGTTCCAGTCTCAATCAATCAATCACCAGGGATTTATTAAGTGCACATACATCCCTGGTGTAGTGGACAGACAGCTGGACTTGAAGCCAAGAAGCTGGGTTCAAATCTCACCTTGGATGCATAGTAGTCATGTGACCAAGGACACCTCATTTAAAGTCTCAGTACCCTAGGCAACTCTGTAAGACTATAAGTTGCTAGGAAGTACTAATGCTGATGTGCATTAGTACAAGTAATTTCCTCACTTCAGTATTCACTATACCAATAAAATAACAATTCCAGTCCCTATACCTGTACTATATGCCAGACACTGGGGACACGCAATGGAAGTTTTTGACCTTAAGGAAATTACATTCTATTGGAGGAGACAATATGTGCATGTATGCATGTATGTATGTATGTATGCATGTATGCATATGCAAACACCATTGCTGTTGTTCAGTCATTCAGTCATGTCCAACTCTGTCACCCCATGGACTGTAGTATGCCAATACTGTCCATGGGGTTTTCTTGGCAAAGATACTGGAATGGTTCACCATTTCCTTTTCCAGTGGACGAAGGCAAACAGAGGCTAAGAGACTTGCCTGAGGTCGCAAAGCTAGTAAGTGTCTGAGGCCAGATTTGAATTCAGGTCTTTCAGAGTCCAGGCTCTATCTACTGAGCCACCTATCTGGTTCCCATATATACATGCCTACATATCATACACATATATACATACATGCATATATATATATATATATATATACATGTGATATAGATAGATATAGATATGCAGAATAAATACAAGGCAATTGCAGAGGGCGTAGGCCTACCTAACTTTTTTCATTTATTTAATCTTGGGCAATGTGAGAAGGGGTACTTGGAAGGGATATAGGAGAAATTATAAAGGAAAAGGGGGAAAAAAAGGATGGGAACAGGAGACACAAAAGAGTTGAAAGCACGAAAGAATCTCTAAATTTTCTAGCTGGCTGCGGCCTTCAAGATAACCAGTCTAGCCCCCTCATTTTACAGGTGAAGAGATGAGACTTAGAGAAGGGAGGACACTTGCCACCCACATCCACAAGTTTCTCTGGGAGAAAGTTTTGTCATTTTGGAACAAGAGAATTCTCTGCCTCCAGAAAGCTGCCCTCATTTCCCAAAGATAAGAAAAGTTAGCCCTGGCTCCAACTTAGAAATCCTAGAGAAGTGTGGCAGTCTTAGAGATGAGGACTTGGAAAGTCCGAATTGGTAGTTTCACACAACTCTGGGCAGGATTAGTAATGGCGCTCGGGGGTGAGTCACAGGGGCTCTGATGCCTCCTTTAATTCCTGTAGATGGAAACCACTTGCATGACCATGTGATTAATTCTTCTTCAGTTGCACCCAAAAAGCACTAAGGATATGAAAGGGAATAACTGAACCTGCAAGCTAATGCTTGGTTAGTCCCAGTGACTTGTGGGGCTTAGGATCTATTTTTCAAATCATGTTACAGGCATAATTGGCATCTGGCTTGATGCTGCATTTTATGTTCTGTTTTTATAAGCAGGAGGATTTTTTAGATTGATTGGAGGCAGCTGTATTTCACAAAGTGCCTTATGCTACAACTGTACTTTACATTTTGCTAAATGGACTTCTGATATAGCAGTTCTAATCCATTTGGGTCTGTTATGGTTGGCTACATTTCTGCAAACAAAAGATACACTACTTTTGTTTTCATTTTAAACGTGGATTTGAGTGACAGGTGAAAGCCAAGAAGTTGCAGAGAGAGGTTCAGCTGAGTTCACAGATGCACCCAAAATGCCAAAGGTTTATTGCCATCTTGCCTGGTTTATGTCATGGGACACAAGCTCTCCTAAGCCCCAGAGATTTCTAGTATTTTCTTGCAGATGTCCCAGAAATACACATAAGATAAAAAAATAAGAAAGTCAAGAGAGAAATAGCAATAGATAGAGGAGAATGGGAAAAGAGGATGAAATGGAGAGAGACAAAGAAACAGAGACACATACAGAAGGAAAGAGAGGGAGATGGAGGGAGAGGAAGAGGAAATGGAAGAGAGGGGGAAAGACAGCCTTGAAACCTTCAAAACCTTCTGGCTGAGGTAGGAGTTAGCAGTGAAGTATAGGTCCTTAATCACTACAAGCAGATGGACTGAGGCTCAGATCAATTCTCCTCAACCTACTAATATATATCACTAAGGAACTACTGTAGCAATAGTGTGAAGGCCAGATGCATTAGAATGATCACCTGTGGGGAGAGTGCTTAATCAGTCCAACTCATTAGGATGCATGGACACACAACTACACAGACACTGTGGTGTAGTGGAAAGAATGCTGGGTATAGAGTCAGATGAGGTGGATTAGAATCCTGGCTCTACCATTTACTGTATCACCTTGAACAAGTCACTTACCCATTCTGCAACTCAGATTCCTCATATATAAAAAGAGGGCACTGACACAATTTAGACATAAAAGGTGAAACTATAAGCAAATTGGGAGAGCAAGGAATAGCTTACCTGTCAGATCTATGGAGAAGGGAAGAATGGAACAAGAGATAAGAGACAGAGAACATTGCAAAATGGGTAATTTTGATTACATTAAATTAAAGTTTTTGCACAAACAAAGCCAATGCAACCAAGATTAGAAGGGAAGCAGAAAGCTGGGAAACAATTTTTACAACCAATGTCTCTGATAATGGCTTCGTTTCTAAAATGTATAGAGAACTGAGTCAAATCTATAAGAATACAAGTCACTCTCCAATTGATGGATGGTCAAAGGATATGAACAGGCAGTTTTCAGATGAAGAAATTAAAGCTATTTATAGTCATATAAAAATGCTCTAAATCATTATTGATCAGAGAAATGCAAATTAAAACAGCTTTGAAGTACCACATCACACCTATTAGATTGGCTAACATGACAAAACAGGAAAATGATAAATGGAGAAAATGTGGGAAAATTGGAACGCTAATGCATTCTTGGTGGAGTTGTGAACTGATCTAATTATTCTGGAAAGCAATTTGGAACTATGCCCAAAGAGCTATAAAACTGTGTATACCCTTTGATCCAGTAATACAATTATTAGGTCAGTATCCCAAAGAGATCATAAAAAAAGGAAAAGTACCCACATGTACAAAAATATTTATAGCAGCTCTTTTTGTGGTGGCCAAGAATTGGAAATTGAGAGGATACCCATCAGTTGGGGAATGGATGAACAAGTTATGATATCTGAATGTAATAGAATACTATTGTTCCATAAGAAATGGTGAGCAGGTGAATTTCAGAAAAACCTGGAAAGTCTTGTATGAACTGATACTGAGTGAAATGAGCAGAACCAGGAGAACGCCGTACACAATAATAGTCTCATTGTGCAATGACTGACTTAGTTAGACTTAGCTCTTCCGAGACATGCATTGATTTAAGACAATTGCAAAAGACTCATGATAGAAAATGCTATCCACATGCAGAGTAAGAACTATGAAGTCTGAATGCAGATCAAAGCACATTATTTTCTCTCCCTCTCTCTTTTTTTTTAAGTTTTTCTTTCTCATGGTTTTTCCCTTTTGTTCTGATTCTTCTTTCACAATATGACTAATGTGGAAATGTGTTTAATATACATGTATAGCCTATATCAGATTGCATGCTGTCTTGGGAAGGGGATAATGAAAGGAGGGAGAGAAAATTTGGAACTCAACATCTTATAAAAGTGAGTGTTGAAAACTAAAAAGAAATTAATTAATAAAAAAGAAGGCATTGGATTAGATGACCTATAAAGTCCCTTTCCAGTGCCATGTCTAGGGGCTCTAAGAATTAGCCAGAGAGCTTGCAGATACCAACCAAATTCTCCTGGAAGGAGAAGAGCAAGGAGATTCCTATTTAACTCAATACAAGTTGAGAACATAACACCATTGGAATAAAGTTAATTGAAACATAGCCGGAGGAACATGGCTGCTCACTGCTGAATCCTCTGAGACACTATCAGTAATTCAGCTATAGTGCTGAAAATTATTAGCCATGGGGGTATTGAAATTCCTAGTGTGCTCGCGGCTGTTCTCAATTCCTAATTAATGTTTCATATTGCTCCTGGTCAAAACTCTTCTTTGTGAGGAACTTTAAGGAAGAACACGCTGTCCATCACTAAGAAAGTAACATTGGTTTCAAAGTCATGGAAGGAAATAGGCAATATGGATGTTCCTATTGGCTGACCCTTTTTCATTGTTGTTCTGTAATCCCCCCTCCCCTTCTCTCTCTCCTCTCCTCTCCTCCCCTCCCTTCTCTTCTCCTGTCTCTCTCTCTCTCTCTCTCTCTCTCTCTCTCTCTCTCTCTCTCTCTTCCAGTTAAGACTTGTAATTTCATTGGTGTAAGGAACTCTTTGTTAGGAAGAAGAAACTCCCTCCACCAATACAAACCTGCCTCTCTTCTACCAGACCATATTAGGTGCATTCAATCTCTAGTCCATCATTCTCATATTTTAAGCTATGATGCAGAAATCCAAAACCTATTCTCTTTTATTATTTGTCTTTGTATCTCCAGTGCTTATAATCATACCTAGCCCACAGTAGTCACTAAAATTCTTATTGATTGATGGTCTGACACCAACTTCTTAACCAGCTTGGCGTTTCTCAAATTTGCTTGTCTCTTGTGAAGCCCTTGTCTTTGATCAGCAAGAGGGATGAAAGCATCATTATGCCTTATGGGCATAAGGCCTTTGTTTGTTCCCTCTGGCTTCAAAGTCCTTAGCAATGCTTTCTAGATTTCTTCTTGCAGTATCTTTTGTGCTCCCATATAGCACCTGAAGCAGGTAGCAATCGTCATGCGATAAGGATTGAGAGGTTCTTTTTTCCCATCCTAGATATGTGTCTCAGGAAATAAAAAAACATCAATAATAGTAGGGTCAAATCAACCAATAGCTGACCTGGCATTCTGCATCAGGGAGTTGCTAACCCTCGATATTTATCCATCCTTCCTCTGAGTATTAGAGAGGCAACCCTGGAGTTTGTGGCTAGAGATTTGGCCACTTTCCCAGAAGGTAGCAATTCTTAAAATACTCTAAGGAACCACTTAAGTTTGAAGCATCAGGTTATGCAAAATGGATTGTTGTCTCCTGTCCTCAAAGTCCTAAATTCTATACCTATAGCTTACTTAAGAAAAAATTAAGGTAGCTTCAAAATTGTACCACTTTTGACATAAATTATGGGCAAATCACTTAACAAGGGTGGAGCCAGATCACAGAAATATTGAAAAGGCCTTTTTTAAGATACAGGTAAGATTTTTAGAGCTGGTCTGAGATGCAAGAAGACCTGGTTTCAAGTCCCATTTCTGATATATACTAACTACGTGATTGTGGGTGCATCACTTAACTTCTGAGTGCTTTAGGCAGCTCTCTAATGCTATAAATTATCCAGGTGGTGCTGACTGGCATTGATGGAGGGAGTTTCCTCTTCCAGGAGTCACATATATAAATGAATTCATTGGCATAGCCCTCTCCTTCTGACTTTTGCTTGCACATCTCTTAGCTAATTGGGACCTATGGATACCGATCATTATTCTTTGGAGGAAAAGCTTTTTCCTCAGTGAGTCCAAGTTCTTCCTGTCTATAAAAGGTTGCATATCTACTGCTTAGCTTCATATGTTCTGGGGAGTATTTGACCATTTTCAATCTGGAGCACATTTTCCTTCCTTCCACCCTCCTGTCATAATTCTTCTGGCTGTTTAGGCCTTTTTTCTTCTGTGTCATTCCCCTGGAGTCCTTATTCTATTTCTTTTTCAAGGAACACTTCATTCTCCCTGATATGACAACTTGGAACATGGAGTGACATGTCTTGAGCCCTTTTACCTTCTTTTATTTGAGGGAGACTTGGAGCATAGATAGCTGCTACCTGGCTGTGACACAAAGACAAATTTTGTCCATTCTACATGTGGGTCATAGCAAAATTCTCTCTACCTCTCCCATCCTTGCTGGAAGCAAGATTTCCAGCCTTTTTTCATTCTTGGTTTAGCTCTTGGAAGATCAATAGCTAGGCTAGAAGGTTCCAGTTTTGCAGTTGTATTGGAGATGCAATGTGGTGCATTAGAAGGATCAATGGACTTAGAAGAGCTGGGTTCAAATCCTGGTTGTGACACTTACTAGTTCTGTGAACAAAAGCAAGTCATCTCCCTAAGGAGAGCACTAGGTTCCTCATCTACAAAATGGGTCTAATGATACCTGTATAACCTTGCCTCGGAAGGTCGTTGTGGGCAAAGTCGCTCCTATTTGTTCTTAAACATCATCTCAGTAAGTTATCATTATTTCCATTTTGTACTCAGGAAGAGAATCTGGGAGCCCAAGGCATTCTACTGCCTTCTACTCGCCTCCTCTATGAATCTTTGTTAATTTGTCTGCTGTGATCAGGCATGGGTTTAAAGAAGTAAAGATCACTTAACAATGATTCCAAATTGTATTGATGGGACGGGTGATAATAGCAACTGCCTGCCAAAACTCCCCGTGCCCTGGTTGACTCACCATCCTAGAGAAGCCTATGGCAGATTAAGAAAACAAAGATGAGCAATGAGGAGAGAGATAGACGGTTTGATGGTCCAGCACTAGTGTCTAAGTCACACAGATGATTTATGCTTTTGAAATTTGTCACCACTTTTCTTCTTCTCAGTCACTCCTACTTGCTCTTTATCCCAATGCCTTTGCACAAGGCTCTAAGTACTCCAGATAAAGGAGACCATGGCTATGACTCTGCTATTGTCACTGGTCTTGTTTTTAATAAAGTAATGGCTAGGGTACTCTATAGAGCTCTGTGATTTGGTTCACAATCTGCATAATTTCTTGCAGTTGGTTGTAAGTGGGTAACCAGAGAAAGACAGTAGTCAAAAGTAAAACCCTGGCCTCAAGCCCTTATCATCATGAGCAACAGATAGAGAAAGCAGTGTCTTCATTCTTCTATGAGTACAAGTTATAACAACAAGAAGCAGTGAGGCATTAGAAAGAGAGGGCCTGTCTTTGAATGAAGAAGACTGGAATGAAGCCTCTGCCACATAGGAGATAAATAACCACAAGGAATTCAAAACCTCTTAGTGCCCCTTGGCAACTCTCCAAGATCATAAATAGCTGATCTCCACTGGGTGGATAGAATTTCCACACCAGGAGTTCTTCAAACGTGATGAAATCAGCTCTGTCATCATCACCAAAAATAAAAATAATAGTCTACACACACAAATTAATTTGAAATTTACAAGGCATTTTATATACATGAGTTCTCGGTGCAGTGGCAAGAATAGTCACCAGCTTTTCTTCTGAATCAATGAGTATATATCATGCATCTTCTATGAGGAGCTCTACCAGATGCTGGGGATACAAATACAAAAGTCCCTGCCCTTGAAGAGCTTACTTTCTATTTGGGGGAAACATAACATGTTTGCAGATAAATAAATACAGAATATATCTGTAGTACCAAGTTTCAGGCTACTCGATGAACTTCCAATAACGTATGTTAGGTCCCAAGAGGGTGGTTGATACTTCCAGATTCTAGTGGTTCTCTGTGAGTCCTGGTTCCTGCTACCTTACCTTCAGAGATCCCATCAGCATGCTTTCCATTTATAGTCACCTAGTAATAACTAATAGTTAACATATAATACTTCAACATTTGAAAAGCACTTTACGTAATATTTTTATGAAGATAAAGTAGCAGAAACAGTAACTACAAAATATCCTCCACTCATTGGGGTGGTGCGCTCTCCCACAACTACATAGAGTATCCTTAGTTAAAGACGGCATAAACTTAGATTACAATAGCAGGGAGGTACACATGTAAGGAACACATATGGCTAATATGGTGCATACCTCTGAAACTACAGCATCGATGTCCCTTTCCTTGAGCCCTCATGAAGCATTTCTAGGATTCACTGGCTTTGCAGGCAGGAATTCCCTCCACCAGCACACAGTGGGACCTATCTATGACTTTGTGTAGTGGACAGAGCTCTGGATTTGGAATCAGAGGACTCAGGCTCAAGACTTGTCTCCATCAATTATGATCCATGGGATCTTGGGCCATGTACTTGATCTTTCTTCTGGGCCTCAGATTGGTCATCTGTAAAATAAGGGGGTTAGACTATGTGGCTTCTAAAACATCTCCCAGTTTTCAAAATCTGTGATCTATAATCTCATTTGACTTGCATAATTGTGTGAGGTAAATACTACAAATATTATTCCTATTTTACAGATGAAGAGGAAGCTCTGAAAAGGAAAGTGACTTTCCCGTAGAAACACAGAAATGGTCAGCTGCAGGATTTGAACCCAGGTTTCTGCTGCCTCAAACTCCATCACCAGCTACCCATTCTATCCTATCACTCTCTCAAAGCAAAAACACAAACAATTAAAAAAAAATCACTCAAACTTTGCTTTTGTTTTAAGTGAAATCAAGTTGAAGTTCCCTATGTAGTTCCTTTTTAAATCTATGACACTAAGTAAGACTTTACTATTTTAGACAAATATGTTCAGAGCAGTGAACCCTTTCCTCAATAAACAGTAACTGCTCACTCACAGCAGATAAAGGGAACTACAGACTAGAAGGGAGGGGGGAGACAGATGCCTATTATTGTCTGGCCTCCTCCATTTAAAACTGGCCTCCCAGCTAGTGAAACTCTTTGTGCTTTCAAGATGGACAAACTTTCTCTCTAACTCATACATTATTCAACAATAACGAGGACAATAAATGCAGGAGACTTGGGTTTTTTTTTTTAATGTGTCATTAAAAAAGGAACCCACCACCAGAAGAAAATAAGAGTTATTTGAGGAAACTACTATTTTTTCCCTACAATTTATGAAAAAAAAGTAGCTTTTAAGGAGTTGGGGATGTTCGTACTTGTTATCACAGAAACACCTTCAATTTTGCACATTTCTCCATGCTGACTCACAGCCTGCCGAGCACTAGGAGGACAGCATATGGTACCTCCTGGATATTTCCCCACCCCTTTTTCCCCCTCACTCCAAGGGGTCCACAATGAAAGGCTTTGTCAATCTAACACTTTGAGGATCAACATCAAAATTGGGAGTTTCATTTTCCAGAGCCCCATCCAATTAAAGGTATCCTGGACCTCCTGGAGGATTCATCTTTTAAAGCCCATGTGACTGCCAGGGCATCAGGACTGGACATCCATTCAAATCAATGTGGCATGCCTGCAGACCCTATACAATATTATAAATGGCATTACTGGCCAAACCCTTTGTGTAAAGGACTGGGAATCAATGCTATGAAACCATCCCCTCTCCTTAGAAGGACACACTGTATGAAGTTGTTCTATTGATCTGGCATTCATTTTGGTTGGGGGTGGGGAGTAGGTTGAAGTGGCCAAAGGGGACAACAATCAGGGTTGTTTTGTGAGCAGCTGTAGGAGTTTGCCTAAGTTATCTTCCCTGGAAATCTGGTGAGAAAATCTTTCCCAGAATCCTGCCAAGCCCTAACTCATCTCTTAGAATCTGCATATACACAAATGCAATGAAAACTATGCCATGTATCCATATATTAGGCACAGGTATTTATGAAAGAAACAAACAGGAACAAATAGTATAAGGTCTGACAAAACATTTCCCTTTCTCCCTTTCTTTCTCCCTTCCTTCCTTCCTTCCTTCCTTCCTTCCTTCCTTCCTTCCTTCCTTCCTTCCTTTCTTCCTTCCTTCCTTCCTTTCTTTCTTTCTTTCTTTCATTCTTTCTTTTTCCTTCTTTCTTTCCTTCCTTCCTCCTTCCTTTCCTTTCCTTTCCTTTCCTTTCCTTTCCTTTCCTTTCCTTTTCTTTTCTTTTCTTTTCTTGATGGTGTGACAGCTTCCATCCACCAGGCATACAGTCCCTTGATTCAGCCTCCACACATCTTTAAAATCATGCTCTGTGAACATCATTATGACAGTGAAAAACAAGATTTTTTTCCCCTTGCAAAACTAAATGTCACTCCTGATAGCATAATATCTGAAACATCATCTTTCCAAGTCCACACCAATACTTTGCACAGAAAATTAAACTCTCTCTGTTTATTGAGTGGATAATGTAGCCTTCGAATGTGTGAGAACCCCTGCTAGGTGAGAAATTAAAAAAGCAGCACTATAAAGTCTAATGGTATGTATGAAATACAAAAAAAAAGGTAACTTAATTGGTAATCAGAAGAAATCATAAAACTAATCATGCAATTAATGTCTTAAAAAGCAAGCATATGAGGTGTGTATAATTACAAGAAAACAATGCAATGACGGTCTCAAGCATTAGTGAATTGATAGTTGGAAGGCTCCCCCATCCCTGCATGGGCTTTCTAGGCTAGCTTCCCATTCATGTAAGTAGTTACACCTTGCTTTGTCTACCTCCCTAAACTTAAAGCTTGCTGTATAACAAAAGAACCTGCCTGAAAAAAAAAAAGGCATTTCCCCCCAAGCAAATGTGTTTGCAGGTTTTCTCTTGGACAGTAAGAGAGTTTGGTTATTTTTGTTTTTAAATCCTAACCCCCTCACCATTCTCTTCCTGGCTACCAAAAACTGGAAACACTCTTTGGAGGAGGGAAGGCAGGGAGAAATTTAGGCATATTAAAAATTATGTAAAGCCTGGTGTTGCTCATCGAGTGCAGGTGTCTGAGAAAATTAATGAACATATATTAACATACATAAATATCTTTTGGTTTCTCTCCTAAATGCTACACAACATATTAATAAATAGGGTTCTTTGTTTCGTACACACATTTAAAAAAAGAAATCTCTGCTTTGGAGTTGATTATTCATGTGCTGAGGGTTTATTGCACAGGATGTTAATTGGTTGATAAAAGAGGGAGGGGACAAGAAGCTGTGGATGGGGGCTTGCTGCTACATTATTTCTAGACAACTGTGTTGTGATGTCTCCACATCCAAGATTCTTTTGATCCGATGCCACCTCTACCCAACTACCAAAAACATTAGCCTTTCCATGGCAAGACAAGTTTCAGAAGAAAGAATTCTGACCTGCCACGTGTCAAAAATGTTGAACACTAGTTTTAGAAGTCTAAGGAGTAGGGGGAGAGGAGAAGACAGAAAGACTTCTTGATCCCTTCTTGAACCCCAAGCCTCAATAAAAGCTAAGATAATAGATCTGGGTCAGTGCAAAAGCAGAGTATGTCATATCTGTAGAATGTCCTGTTACCTGAAATTCTTAGCATTAGAATGGTCCTTTTGGGGGACAATCTCCAGAAACCCCTGTTAAAACATATATATGTTACCTGGGGGGTGTAGCACATTATCCTAATAGCAAATTCATCAAGTCAGCTGACTGTCACATAGTCTAGAGCAAATATCTTCAGAAACAATATAGGACAGGTAAGATTTAAAGCATAAGAGGGGAAAGGTCTGAATAGTAGGGTGCTGGCAGGAGAGGGTAGACCAGGATGAGACAGTATAATTTGGATCCCCAAACAGTTAGAGCAGGGCAGTATTTGGTGTAGCCTCATGTACTGGGAATGTAGGAAATGGGGCTATCGGTTTGACCAGAGTCAAGCTCAATCTAACACTCCCTGGAGTGTACTGGAAAGAATGATGAAGGAAAGAGGGCTGAACTGGGAGCCATCAGGCTTGAATCCAATTGTGTGTTTTGTTACTTACTACCTTAGTCACCTCATCTTTCTTGCCCTTTGTTTCCTCATCTATAAAATGAAGAGGTTGGACTAAATGACCTCTAAAACCCCTGCCAGCTCGAGGTCTATGAGCTATCAGATTGTAAGCTCCTTGAGGCCAGGGACAGGCTTTAACCCCTTTTGTGTCCAAGTACTGGGCACAGTATCTGGCACGTGGTGCTTGATAACCATTTATTGACTGATCCTATGTATGACATCTATTAAGCTCCTTCACCTCTATAAGCCTCAGTTTCCTCATTTATTTTCTGGAAAAGAGCCTTGGAGAAGCAGGGACTGACTGTAGGTAGTAATGTTGCCCATGCTCTCAAATTTGTGATTGTTTTTGTTGAACTCTTTTTCTTTGCTACTAGAGAAAGCTCAGTAGGTGTGGAGAAACAGGGTGGTATACTTGGAAATCCCAAAGTTTAGATAAGATACAGTCTCTACTCTTAGGGAGATTATGTTCTAATTTGGGAATAAGTCTGAAATGAACCTCAGTGATTGGCGAATTTGGATGGTACAAGGTCATTACTAATAAAAGAGAATCAGGGGAAGTTTCCTAAAGGATGTGGCATATGAGTAAGATGGATGCAAATTCAGCAGGTGAAAATTGGCAAGGAGGACATGCCAGGCAAAGGAACAGAATGAATGAAGTTGTGAAAGTGGGAAAACTCAGGAGAAAGGGAAATGAAATAGCTATCACACTTGTTCTTGAGAGATTTGAGCTACTTTGAAATAAAAGAAGTTTAGTAAAATGAAGGAATATGCTAAGTTCTTTAAGTTCAGATGTTTAAATGGATGTCAATAATAACTTAAATGGGGTTCAATAGCAGTGAGTAGGAAATAAGAGTTTTTTTTAAAATAAAAAGGTATTTAGAGAGAGGGAGGAATCAAAAACAAACTTATTAATAACTATTTTAACTTGAATGGTTCCTGGGACAAAATATACTGGATATGCAAAACATATGCAAATATTCCATCAGTTATCTTGCCAAATACACTTGTGGGTCCTCCTGGCTATTTCACACATCTGGATGTGGACTGCAAAAAAATTCCTAATAGTGACTATTTGTCTATGTGTACAAGTGGGCCTAGGCATAACTACAGGTCTTGAAGTAACCCATTTGAGCTTGTATGTCTCTGGGTGAGAGAGAGGAGTAAGTCCTACAAAGACATATGGGTCTCTCAGCAGCACCTGGAGCTGCCAAGTTCCCTAGAAAGACAGAGCTTAGACCCAAAGCAGAAGCAAAACAGTAGAAACATATTGGTCAAGGTCAAAGAAAAGGAAAATGGACCAAACAGAATGCCTTGACTTTACCATAGGCTCAGGCTCTCTGCCTCTTTGAAAATAGACTTGAGCAATCTTTAGAGAAGAGGGAGGGAAGGAAAGAAACATGCATTTATTAAAGCACCTACAATGTGATTGAGCATTTTACAACTCTTATATCATTTGATCTTCATAATATCTTTTGAGGGAGGTATTCATCCCCATTTTTGCAGTTCAGGAAAATGAGACATACAAAGATTAAGTGACTTTTCCAGGATCAGAAAACTAGTGGGTGTTTGAGATCATATTTGAACTCAGATCTTTCTGTTGGGAAGCTCAGTCCTCTATCTGCTGCACCGCCTACCTGCCTCTAAGCAACCTGGGTTCAGATTCCAGTTCTGCTCCTTATTGCCTGTGTGACCATGGACAAGGTCTCTCTCTGCACCTAAATTTCCTCACTTGTTAAAATGAGTGGGTTGGACTAGATCATTTCTAGGAGAGGTGTTACCATTTTCTTTTCTGCAGACGTTCAATAGAAACTTTCAGCAGAATTCTGAGGCTGACATTTAGGCTTAATGTAAGAGGGGGAAAAATCTACTCATTAGCATTATCTAAAAGTGGAATAGTTTGCCATGGGAGGTAGTGGGTCCCCCCCTCGCTGGCGGCTTTCCAGCCAAGGCTAAATGGCTTTGCAGGTTGTCGGTTATGGTGGAGAGGAGATTCTCATGTAGGTATGGGTTGAACTAGACGGCCCTGAACGTTCCTTACAACTCTAAGATTCTCTGGAAGGTGAGAAAGGCAGCCTGATCAGTAAGTCAAGAGTGTTTACTGAACATCAATAAAGAGGCACTTTTAAAAAGTGTCTATTATGTGTCAGGTACTTTGCTAGGGATGCCAAGGCACAAGTGAAACAGAAAGGCGAGAATATATAATCTTTCCTAGTGCTCCATCGAGGTACCAGTAATCCCAGACAACATCAAAATGAATTGGTATTCTCCTGCCCCTGGGAAGCCCTTGTGTATGACCCTAGCATAAACAACCACCATTGTTAGTTCAGAATTTTCCATGTTCACTATCTTTGTGTTGTCAAAACCTAAATTTCTTATTTAAGAGGAGACTTTTATCTTTATTACGGGACTGAGTTTACAGTCAAAGTTAAGTCCACTAGTGAAAATATTAATGCAATTCAATAAATAATTCAATCTACATTTATATACCTGAAATAGTTCAAAAAGGGTGGCTAGGAGGAGTAGTGGATAGAGTGCCAGTCCTAGAGTCAGGACACTTATTAGTTCCATGACCCTGGGCAAATCACTTAACGTTGTTTGCCTCAGTTTCCTCATCTGTAAAGTGGGCTAGAGAAGGAAATAGTAAACCACTCTATTATCTTTGCCAGGAAAACCCAAAATGGGGCCATGAAGAGTCAGACATGACTGAAATGACTTGAATAACAAATAATAGTTCAAAAACTCTTCTCGGTTTCGGTCTTCTTTGAGCATTTGTAACAATCTACCTCTACTCTGGACCAGCCTTGCTCTGACACTGTCCACCATACTGGCCTGTCTGACCCTCATGAAAACCTCTTTCAAGTCTCCCAACTGCTCTTCAATTTGGGACAATCAATAAGATTTATAAGACACTTTCTTTCCAGCAAACTTGGGATCTTGGTAATAAATTATTATTGTTGCCATCTTGGAGATGAGGAAAATGAGATCTGGGGAGTTTAAATGACTTGTCTGTGGTCATGGTGCTAGTAAATGCCAGGGGCAGGGAACTCAAATCGCTCCTTGCCTCTAAATCTAGTACTCTTCTCAATATCAGATAGAGTCTTTGAAGTCCAAAATGATAATGTGGATTTCAAATTTGGCATGTATTTTCTTGGTGGGCAAAGGGCCAGGAAATCCATATTCATCTGTCATCAAAGGGAAGGAAAGTTGTTTGACAAATATAAAAAACACTACTCAGACCTGTTTATTTAGTCTTAAGGAATATTTCACTAAAGACACATTAAAGTATCTCCTGGAACATAGGACCCCAGTAGCATCTGCTTATCTGTTTTTATATTCCTCACAATACATGAATTTTTTTTGGTTCAAAATACTCGTAATGGTCTTCTATTAGGCAACAAACTTAGATTTTTTTTTAAAGAGGAATTGTTTCCAAAAATGTTAATCATATCAGTTTCCAAGCTGCATGTCTATCATCTGTTTAAAAATAATTTGACAGGGCTTTAAGTCAATTAGTAGACCACTACTAGCCCAATCAGACTTACTTTGCCCAAATTTTTCAATGAAAAACAGCACTAAAAACGGATGTGTTTTTCTTCATGTGCCATTTTCTTTGTACCAGACATGCATACATTCTGAGTGTTTTTCCACTTTAGTAATAGAGGAAGATTTCTACTGAGAAAGCCATGACTTCTTAGGTCATCCTTCTTGGGATGATGGCACACACTGACAAAGTGACTAGTTAGGGAACTGCCCAGGAAAGTAAGGCCTATGGCCATAGGAAAAAAAGAATAATGCCAACTGCCCTATACAGAAACCGAGCCCAGGCCTTTGAGCCTAGACCACTACAGGCAATTGGCTGCAGACAATATTTTGTTAAGGACAAAGCAAACTTATCACATGAATTCTGCAAATTTCTTCTTGCAAAGAAAAGGGAATGAGGCTGAGAACAAGAGGCAAGCTATTGAGGGAGCTGAATCAAAGGGTATTTATGCTTAGACATCATAGAATCAGAAAATTTTACAGTTTTAGGGGACCTTCAACAACATCTTCCTAAGTAAGGCACTGGGAAAAAAAAAACCCCTAACAATAATAACTATCATTCTCATAGCATAGTAAGGTTTGCAAAGGTCTTTATAAAATTATCTCATTTTTATCCTCAGAACAACCCTGAGAGGTGAGTGCTACTATTATCCCCATTTTACAGATGAGAAAGCTGTTGCAGAAAGAGGTTAAGTGACTTGCCCAGGGCCACATAGCTAACAAGTGTCTGAGGCTAGATTTGAACTTAGGTCTCCCTGACTCCAGGCCAAGTATTCTATCCACTTTGTCATGGAGCATTTGAAATGTTCTTGCCATTATCCCTCCATATAAATTGGTTTTTCTCCCAGCATTAATGCAGGTCTATAGGCTTTGTACTTCAGTCTGTATAAAGTAAATACTGTTGTGACAGCATGGAGAACTTAGCCACCCATGGTGACTGGTCTTGCTTGTGTGTGTGTGTGTGTGTGTGTGTGTGTGTGTACGCATGTGTGTGTGGTGTGTTGGGGAGTGAGCTCTTAGGTTTCTATTTTATCAGCACATGTGTTCTACACTGTAGCCAAAGTCTTCCTTCTTCCGAGGTCAATATTGTAGGGGATTGATCTTTTCTCCCTCAATGTCCAATCCTGGCCCCCCACCACGATGATTCTCTTGTAGAAGCCTGAACTCAATCTTTTTCTAAAAAGCAACATGATATTCTATTAAAAACAAACAAACAAACCAAAAAACTCGAGCCAGTCTATGGAAATCCAATGGATCCCAATGAGTGTTAAGAGGACAGATTAATCTATAAAATTAATTAAAATTGTAAAATTATAAAAGATATAATTTATAAAAGATATATCTTTTGTTAAGGACTTGTTATTTTACAGAATTATAGAATGTTAGATCTGGACAAGAAATCTGAGGGCATCTGGGCTACTACTTTCATTATGCAGATATGCCTTGCTCTTGGCTATTGGGCATCAGAGTTACAAACCAAATTGAGGCCTCCTGGCTCCAAGTTTGGTGATCATAGTTATGGACTTAGACTCAGAAAGAAACTGAATGGGTGGCTGAATAACTGGGAGTGGAATCAGTACTTTATACAAGTACCATGGAATTCTGCTTGAGAGGGATAGCCCAATATTTTCTATCAAATCATCAAAGATAGGGTGTGACTTGACTTAAAATGACATACCTGGATAGAGTGCAAAATGTGATCAAGAAAATCTGAGGTCAAATTCTGCCTCAGACGCTTATTAGCTGTGTGACCCTGGGCAAGTCACTTAGCCTTTGTGTGCCTCAGTTTCCTCATCTGTAAAATGGTGATTATAATACCATCTACCTCCTGGGGTTGTTGTGAAGATCAAATGAATTAACATATAGAAAGCACTTTGCAAGCCATAAAGCACTATATAAATGATAGATAAATGATAGATATACAATAATTATTCTTACCTTGATATGATGTGAGATTATATATAATAAAGTATGGTAGGATATGAAATGCTTCAGTACAATGCAATATTTTATGCCACAACCTTGGCTTCACACACAAACATATAAATATGTATGTATTTGTGTGTGTGTATACATATATATATATATATATATACATGTACTTGACTCACATTACTTATAAATAACGGAAATAAGAGGAGAGAGAAATAGGAATATTCTGTCTGTTTTCATTAGATTTCATTTGCTTTTGAACAAGACTGTCAGTCTTTATGTGTTTGTATGTATTTAGATACATATTTAGACACATATAAAGGCAAGCACATTTTTATTCATGAATTGTATTTCTATGAATTTTAAAATGTATGTAATGAAGATTTTTTAAAAGTTAAAAGATAAATTTAGATTCTCAACCGATATTCTTTTTATTATTTAAACAGCCTGTGTGCTTATTAAGCATTAACTACCACTCTGTAGGAGGCGGGAACAAGATGCAGCCTCATTAAACCTGCGATAAAACGTAGCCTTGTTAGAGAACCCTTTTCAGGAGGTTAGTAATTACCGAAAGGTAGTTATTGGGGGTGGGAGGAGGAGAAAAGTGGGAGAGGATTCTGGATTCACTATAGAGTTACTAATGTAAGGAAGATGTAATGGAACTGGCCCACTCATAAGCCTGCTTGGGAGCTAGAGACATCATATTCTGGTTTCCCATCCTCTCTTTGTTAGGCCTTTGTTCTTACTGGACTTTCCATCCTTTCTGTACCCTGTAGAATGGTACTTGTATGAAGTACTCATCCCACTCACAGTTATTCAGCCACCCATTCAGTTCCCAGTTTCACCATCCCCAGTGAGACTCTTTCAGTCATACTCTTAGGATGATTTGTTGTAACTCAGATTGCCGATTAATGGCACAACTAGTTAAAAGGAGTTATCTGACCATAGATCAGAAAAAAGATTATCCTGGGGGAGTCTGAGTACCAGCAGAGAAGTTCATTTGAAAAGACAAACTTAAATGCCAAAGGGCTTCTCTAGCTACCTAACCAGATGGATGTGACTAGATGAGGTCTGGAATCACAATAGAGCTACACACCCCCTGTGGCTGTAAGCTAAAAGAGCTGATAGACCCTTCCCACCCTGAGGAAAGAAGTCACACAGCAGCAGGTAGCATCAGAGTGGCAAACAGCAGCTCAGCGGAGATGCTAGCTATTAGCCTCATGCCATGGCTGCTCTGTAGAGGAGCAAGCAGCCATGTAGAAAGCAGAGAAGCATCTCAGCAGGGATACCACCTTAGAAGTGTGAATTTTCCCAGCTTTGTGTTTTCCTTAACCACATATATTCCCTGGCCACATGTGTAACGGTCCTTCCTGCTTGTGCTATGGCCAGGAAATAGCATAGAATTCTCCACCTGGAGTCAGGAAAATTGAGACTCTTTGACTGGAAATCCCTCTTCTTTCATTCTATTGATGTCAAAACCCCTTGAAATTATTCTCCACTGTCTTCTCCTTTCCTCTAATCTGAAATAACAATGATACTAACAATAACAGTAATAATAATAGTAATAGCTTTAAGATTTGCGAAGGACTTTACAAATGTTATCTAATCTTATTCTCACAATGACCCTGAGAGGCAGGTACTATTATCAATCTCCATTTTACAGATGAGGAAACTGAGGAAAACAGGGTTAAGTGACTTGTCCAGAGTCACACAGCTGGTAAGTGTCTGAGGCCAGATTTGAACTCATGAAGATGAGTCTTCCTGACTCCTGGCTGGGCACTCTATCCCCTACAGCACCACCTAGGTGCCCTGAATTTAAACTTAGGTCCTCCTAACTCCAGGGCCAGCTCTGTGATACCTACCTGGTAGCCCTTCTCATTGCCAAGGCCAACTCTTCTACAAAAACGTTTGATACCATCCCATCCCATTTCTCTTATAGATTGCAACTTAAAATTATTCTATTTCTCTGGAATCTTCAACTTCTCCTTAATACTGGTTTCTTTCCTTCTGCTTTCCATCAGTCAGTCCACTGGTCACCAAGTTCTTATTAAGTATTACCTATATACCAGGCACTGTGCTGAATACTGAGAATATGGAGAAAAGGAAAAACACAGTCTCTGGATTCACAGAGTTCTCTTTGAAAATAGAGGAGACAATATACAAATGATTGTACATGCAAAAATATATGCAGTGTAAGTGGAAGGTCATCTCACAGAGAAGGCACTATCATTGGGGTGGAAAGAGAATATATCTAATACTCTAGATTAGGGGTTTAGCCAGTGAAAAGTCACAGCTGAGAAATGGAGGATCCTGTATGTTTTTTTTAAGGTTTTCAAGTCCTTTACAACCTGATCCTAGCCTAAGTTTCTAGCCTCATTGTATATTACTCTCCCTCTCACATTCTGATCTAGCCGAATAGCCATTATCTCTGTTTCTCCAGGCCATTGTCTTATGCTTTCAAAACAATCCCTTTTCACCTCTATCTCATACAGCAGTTCTACACAACATACAACCTTGTGGCCTGCCAAAGTGGTCTGCAGGCAGTGTGTTGTGCAGGCTTGTTTTACATCCTCTACATTATTTGAGGGCCACTCGAAATCTGCAGGTTGTGCAGCCCTGTCATAGAGTTTGCATTTTTCCTTTGTAAAGGGAATTATGATTTTCATATTAATCAATACAATATGTATAATGAATATACTAATAATTTAGGTTTCTCCGAGCTGCCTTTTCTGGCGTGAGAGTCAGAAATTCACCATGCAGCTTGAAATGATCAATCAAACCCTTGACAATACTCTCACAATCATTACATTCCTGTGCCTGTGTACCTTAAGTGAAGCAAATCAAAGATTGTAGAACCTGTTCCCCTCACAGAACTCAGTCCCACCAAGTAATCCTGACCCCCAAGATTTGAAACAATACTCATCCCACAGGACTGAAGAACACCTGTATTGTCCTGCACTCAAGGACTTGTCTTGGGAAACCACTCGGGCCCTGGAAATGATTGTGTTGTAATCTACCTTCCCCCTGCTCCCCTACCCCCTGCCCCCAACCCTCTCCCACTCTGAAATATGAATATAAACTGTGTCTTTACTCCAGCATGTGGAGCTCTCCTCAGGAGAACTTCAAAGGCCTGCAGACTGCACTCCCCACTCTGAAAGTAATTAATTACATTGCTACTTGTTTTCTGGCACTCCTGTCTCTGGCCTGATTTGTGTGGCTCTGGGTATTGACAGGTTAGAGATCCGTCCTGTCCGAATTACATTTAAAATTCTGTTAACACCTTCAAGACTTAGTAAAAGTACCATCTTCTATACTAAGCCTTTCCTGATCCCTGAGCAACTAGTGCCTTGTCTCCCTAACTACCTTGTATTTTTTAAAAATTTATTTTCTTAATTCTTATGATGTATATATGTACTTGTCTCCAACACTGGAATATAAGTTCCTTGGGAAAAGGGAGGGCTTCATTCTTTGTATTTGTATCTCCAGACTCATACATGATGCCTAGGATATAGGATATGTTTAATAAATGCTTAATGACTGGTTAATTGACTGAGCTTTCAAATGTGGATAATGATGCCTATAGTACCTATTTCATAGGATTTTGAGGACAGAAGGAGGTAGAAACAAGATAAAATGCTCTGGAGACCTTAAAGCCTTATAAATGGCAATTATCATCATTATTATTACTCGCAGTCTTCAAGAATTCAGAAATATCTATTATTCAACCCATTACTAAGACAAGTAAAATAAGGTGCTCTTAGGATATAATTTTTAAGGAGGACATATTTCAGAAAATAAATAGATAGAGTCCTGGATGCTTTAGTCCTATGTTCTATTAATGAGCTATGCTTCCCTGGGTACCATAATTTTTTATACTGAAAATGTTTGAATTCACTAATTTGGTGCTGATACCCAAACTAGGAAAAGCCAAAACAGAGAAAGAAAATTATAGACCAATTTCCCTAATGAGTACTGATACAAAAAAATGAATAAAATATTAGCAAAGAGATAAGCAATTTATCACCAGGATAATACACTATGACCAGGTGGGATTTACACCAGAAATGCAGGGCTGGTTCAATATTAGGAAAACCATCAGCATAATTGACCATATCAATAACAAAAGTAACAGAAATCATGTAATTATTTCAATGGATGCAGAAAAAGTTTTTGACAAAAAACAGAACCCATTCTTGTTAAAAACACTAGAGAGCATAGGAATAAATGGAGCTTTCCTTAAAATGAGAAGTAGTATCTATCTAAAACCATCATCAAACATTCAATGTAATAGGGATAAGCTAGAAGCTTTCCCCATAAGATCAGGAGTGAAATAAGGATGCTCATTATCACCACTATTAGTCCATATTGTACTAGAAATGTCAGCTTTTAGAGAAGAGAAAGACATTAAAGGAATTAGAATAGGCAATGAGGGAACAAAACTATCATTCTTTGCAGAGGATATGATGGAATACTTAGAGAATCAACTAAAAAAACTACTTGAAATAATTAACAACTTTAGCAAAGTTGCAGGGTATAGAATACATTCACATAAATCATCAGCATTTCTATCTATTACCAACAAAGCCCAGCATCAAGAGATAGAAAGAGAAATTCCATTTAAAATAACTATAAATAATTTAAAATACTTGGGACTACTACCTGCCAAGACAAACCCAGGAACTATATGAACACAATTAGAAAACACTTTTCACACAAATAAATTGAGATCTAAACAACTGGAAAAATATCAACTGCTCATGGGTAGGCTAAGCTAATGTAATAAAGACAATTCTACCTAAATTAATTTATTCAGTGCCATACCAATCAAACTACAAAAAATTGTTTTATAGAGCTAGAAAAAAATAATAACGAAATTCATCTGGAAGAACAAAAGGTTTTATCTCACTGAATCCATAAGTACTGAATCTCATTGAGTACTTTTCTCCCTGTTCATCCTACTAGAAAACACTAATAAGTCAACATGGCACACTGGGAGAAGTGGTATTTGGAAATATAGAACCAGGTTCAAATCTTACCTTTGCCTTCTTTTTGACCTTGAGCATGTCATTTAACCTCACTGGGACTCTAGTTCCTAAACTGTAAAATAAGGAGGTTGGAATAGGTGATCTCAGGCCCTTCTGTTCTCTAAATATGTGTCTTATGGGGGGAAAAAAGAAAATAAGGCCTTATCTCTCCCTTTATAGTGAAAGTAAACATGAAAAATATTTAATAAATAAAATAATGTGCAGAGAATATCAAGTGAATTAATGAAAAAATGCAAAGGAATGAAAATGTTTGAATAGTTTGATCCTAATGCAGTAGATAGAGTGCTGGGACTGGAGTCAAGAAGACTCAACTTCCTGCATTCAAATCTGGCCTAGACACTTACTGGCTGTGTGACCCTGGGATAGTCACTTCAGCCTCTTTTCCTTAGTTTCCTCATCTATAAAAAGAAATGGCAAAGGAAATGGCAAACCATTCTAGTATATTCGCCAAGAAAACCACAAATGGGATCACCAAAAGTCGGACACAACTGAAAAATGACTGAATAACAATTTTATATATATATATATATACACACGTGTGTGTATGTATGTGTGTGTGTGTGTGTGTGTGTGTGTATACACATATACATGTATACATACAAAATGATTATGGGAAAATTATGGTTCAGTAAAAGAACAATATATACAATATTAAAAATGTATATGAAAAGATCACCAAGAAATAAAAAAGAACAAAAACAAAAACAAAAAACAATGATGTTTTTGGAGAACAGATAATGAAATGTTACCTTGTTCCTCTTGCCAGAGAGGTGGGGGATTACTAGGGCAGGCCATTGTATACATGGTCCCTATTTGCTTAATTATTTTTCTTTGATATAATGGAGGTTCAGTGGGGTGGGGAATATTTCCTCCTCCAGAAATGATATAAAGACAAAGGTATCAATAAAACGTAATTGCTTTTGAAGAAAAATGATAGTCCATGCCTCTTGATACTTTTTTTTAGAGGGGGAGAAGTGGGTCAAAGAATCAAATCCCAAGAAAAAACATTTTTGGCAGGTGAAGATTCATAAAGGTTTCATAATCCTTTAAATGATTTGTAATCCTTTAAAATGCAAAGATTGAAATCATTTATACTTGTACCTTATTTTATTTATTAAATATTTTTCATGTTTACTTTCACTATAAAACAGCAGTAAGAGATAAGGCCTTAATTTCTCCAGCAAAGAAACTTTTTTCCCCCATAAGACATAGATTTAGAGAACAGAAGGATCTAAGATCGCCTATTCCGACCTCCTTATTTTACAGTTTAGGAACTAGAGTCCCAGTGAAGTTAAATGACATGCTCAAGGGCAAAGGTAAGATTTGAACCTGGTCCTCTGTTTCCAAATACCACTTCTCCCAATGTGCCATGCTGACTCATCAGTGTTTTCTAGTAGGATGAATGGGGAGAAAACTACTTAATGGAAAATGACCACGAGATTCAGTGCTTGTGGATCCAACGAGAAGGATGATTATTCTTTCTTCCAGCCTACTTCCTCGTTGGGGCAGCTAGGTGGTATAATGAATAGAGCACCAGGCTTGGAGTCAGGAAGACCTGAGTGCAAATTCAGCCTCAGATACTTGCTAGCTATGTGACCCTGAGCAAGTCACTTAATCCTGTTGGCCTCAGTTTCCTCATCTATAAAATGAGCTGGAGAAGGAAATGGCAAAACACTCAGTATCTCTTCCAAGAAACTTCAAATGGGGTTATGGAGAGTCAGACATGACTGAACCAACTCAACAACAATAAATTTCCTCTTTACCCTTTCCCTAGACTCCTTCTTAACAAACTGGAAAAGCAGGATGAGATTAGAAGATGTTGCTTTACTTAATCTCAAGCAAGTTATTTCTACCAAATTAGTAGATGAAGAATAATTGCCTCACCAATCGTCATACCAAAATAGCCCATTATTAGTTATCTGTAATTGGGGGCCTCATTCTGTGGTCAGTGTTCCTTAGTAGCATGGCTTTCATGATCGTCAAGCGTGGACTAAAGCCAAGGCTACAAATGAACTGGGATTATTAACAAGGTACTGCTGGAGGCCCTTGCTTAGGATGGGACAGGTGATCCAGTACAGGGTACTCATAATGAGACACTCAGAAGAGAAAGACCTGTGAAGTATTCCAGCTTGGGATGATCTGTAACCCTCAAAAATCACATGAAAAGGCAGCCAGGTGATAAGAATCTTGTTCTCTGGTCCAGAGGAAAAAAGTCATCGAATACAAAGAAACTTGACTGAAATCCTAATAAAGGGCATTTGCTCTTGTTTGGACTCCCCAACCCCCATATCCCCAATTCACAAGATTCCTTTGGTTTGACCTTTGTTTAAAAGCTGAAGTGGGAAATCCCTGAAATCAAAGACTTAAACCCTCTTCTAGAACAGCAATACCAGCGGAGAGGGAAAGGGACCTCTTTATCATCTCCTCATGTCTCCCTCATGCTTTTTTTTTTCTTCTTCTTTTAATCACACCCATCACTCAGAAATGGGACCTGCGAAGATCGAGCCTGGAGGTAGCTTTAAGATAAGAAATGGCAAAAGTCTATGAAAGGAAGTCTCTGTAGGATTTTTCACAATTAAGTTTGCACTTTCATCAACAATAACTAAGAAATATGGCCTGGGAGTGGTCACCAACTGTCAGCTGAGGGGGATGATCACTGAAGAAAAGCTGTGGTTTTCTTCACATTCCCCTCCCCAAATATTACATAGCACTCAAATTAGTTATTTAATGAGCCTCTGAGTTTAATATGATTTATGGGCAGGTAGGTGGTGATATGCCTGCCCTAGAGGCAGAAGGACCTGAGTTCCAGTCTCACCTCCTACAGTTACTAGCTGTGTGACCCTGGGCAAATCACCTAATCTTGTTTGCCTCAGTTTCCCCATCTGTAAAATGAGCTGGAGAAGGAAATGACAAACGATTTATCTTTGCCAAGAAAAATGCAAAAATTTGGTCGCAAAGGATTGGATACCACTAATTGACTAATTGACATATATATGTATGTATTACTATCCCCATTTTACAGATGAAGAAACTAAGACACAGAAACGTTAACTGACTTGTCCAGGATCACACAACTAGAGAGTATTTGAGGCAGCATTTGAACTCAAGTTTTCCTAACTCTTGGTGCAGAGTTCTATCCAATGAGCCAACTAGATGCCTCTATAGGAGAATTACATTATAACAAACAACAGTAACAAAAATGATCATGGAATAATGGGAAGGCACTGGATTTGGAGTCAGCAGGACCTCAATTCACATTTCAGCTCATTCACTTACTGGAAGAAAGACGTTAGAGAAGTCAGATAACTGTTCTTACCCTTAACTCTAATTGTCTAATAAAATGGGGAAAACTAATACTTGGACAGCTTAGCTTACTAGTTTGTCGTGGTGAGAGCAGTTTGTAAACTTCAAAGGACGATCAAACTGTGAGTAGTTGTTCATGGAAATAGAGCATGAGCAGAAAAAGACCCTTCGGGCTCTAAATCTATGCTCCTATAGTCCTAGAGACTTGAGTTCTTGTTATTAACCCACCACTTTGCCTTTCTTTTTCTTCTCAGCATTTGGCACAGTGATTGGCAGGAGGAGGCACTTAATAAAACATGTTTATTGATTGACTGGCTGAGATCTTGACTGAGTCAGCCACTCAACAAGCATTTAAGTACCTACTACATGCCAGACTGTGCTAAATTCTGGGGATATAAAGAAAGGCAAAAAAAAAAACCCAATCCCAAAATAAAAAAACAAAACACAACAGTTTCTTCTCTTAAAGTGCTCACAATTTCATACAAACCACATGCAAAAAGTTATGTATAAACAAGCTACAGACAGGACAAACTGGAGAGAATCAAAAGTGGGAAAGCACTAGGATTAAGGGAATGTAGGTGGTACAGAGTTAGGAATGCTCAACTTCCTGAGATCAAATCTGACCTCAGAGGGTTCCTTGTGTGACACTGGGCAAATCATTTAACCCTGTTTGTCTCAATTTCCTCATCTGTAAAATGAACGAGAGTATGAAATGGCTAACTATTCTAGTATATTTGCCAAGAAAACCCCAAATGGGGTTACAAAGTGTCAGATGTGGCTGAAAGGACTCAACAATACAGCATTAAGGGAAATAAAGAAAGACTTCTTATAGAAAGTGGGATTGGCCTTTCTGCCCCTCAGTTTTCCTCATCTGTAAAACAAAGAGGGTTGGATGCAATGCCTTCTGAGTTTCCTACCAGCATTAAATCTGATGGTCTGTGTTCTCCTGGTAATACATCTCAAGCTCTTTCTATTGCTTGGGAAGACCATCTCCTTGATAACTGATAACTGATAAGCTGATAACAGGGGAAGCACTATGGTTTGCCGGTATGTAACGCTATCAGCATAACATCGTAGATTTAGAGATGAAAGAGGCCTTAGAGGTCATCTCTTCCATTCCCCCTCATTGGCTAAAGAAAGAATTTGAGGACCTAAAACTGAAAGAATTTAAATAAGTTGCCCAACATCACACAAATATGTGTCAGTACTACTTAATCTTAATGTCTTCCTTCTGAAACTACCCCCAATTTATCCCGTAAATATATTGTTTCACACGGTGGTTTCCATATTGTCTTCCCCATTAGACTGTAAAATCCTTGAGAACAGGAACTTCCTTTGTATTCCCAGCACTTAGTACCTTGTTCTGACACATAGTAAGGAGATACTTAATAAACATGGACTGATTAAGCAACTAATTGGGATTTGGAACAAAGTACTCCAGTACCAAAACCAGTGTCTTCCAGGCTATGCCTTAGAACTCAGGTCTGCTTACTTACTGACACACTGGTTGGGCTGGTTACTCAGTGTCTCTGGTCTTACCTTTAAGGGAGAGGAGTGGTTTGTAGACAGACACTAGGCAGTGAGTATATAAGTACACAAAGCCCTAACACTTGCCCCTTCTTGCTTTATATTTTCTTCTTCCCTAAGTTCTCAGAGAAGTTGTACGTACAAGAAGCTACGGATTCAGAACTCTTGGATGAAACATGTTGAATCTGTTTAGGCTAGGGACAATATAGACTGAGAGATAACAGAAAGCCCACATTCTATACTAGTGTCTATGGAAGGGTAAACAAGGCGCAGCCAGGTGGCGCAGCAGATAGAGCACAGGCCCTGGAATCAGGAAGACCTGAGTTCAAAATCTGACCTCAGACACATAACGTTCATTAGCTGTGTGACTCTGGGCAAGTCACTTAACTCCAATTGCCTCACCAAAAAAATAAATAAATAAATAAAATAAACAAATAAATGAATTAATAAACAAGAAGGGTAAACAAAAAGAAAACCACAACAATGGATAGATTCTCTATGGGGCACTGCTGTCTGAGCACGGATAATAATTGCATAGGATGAAATATAGATAACTTGTAATTAATGCAATGGGAAGGAGTACCCACATTAGAGAGGTTGCAGATATATCGCTTGAAACACTGGGGTATCTAGAATATACTTACAGAATCTTGGAATCTTAAAGGGTCCTTAGAGATCATTGAGTCTAATCCCTTTTCAGATTCAGGAAGTACAAATCCAAAAGAGTAAAAAGGAAACCAGACAAAATCAAAATTGTTTTCATGGGCTATTTCATCAGTAAAGGGTCTTTATGTTACAACCATTCAGTGAGTTAGTTGCACTTCAATTGCACTTTCAGAAAAAAAAAAAATGACCACATGGCTATGCTTAAACTTAAATACTTAGTGTTTGGTATTACTTTGGTACTCAGATAGCTATTCATCCATTCTACTGACAAAGAACATCTGGCAGTATAATATCTGCATTTTCACGGTCCTTGACAGCAGGGATTTTCTTTCATCTTTCTTTGTATCCCCAGTTCTTAGCAGCGCTTGGCATATTGTAGATGCTCAATAAATGCTAGTTGATTGGTCAGTCTGATCCACTCACTAGCAGGGATGGGTACTAGAGGGGAAGATGGTAATCTCCTCCATCCAACACTTTGATATGTCCACACTTTTGATCCCACTAGTTCCTATGCCTGAAATGACCTTCCTCTCCCCATCCAGTTTTGAATCTCTTCTTAGTCTTTCAAGACCAACTTAAATACACTTTGTCCATGAAACCTTACGTGATTTTCTCTCAGGTGGACCTAGCACAATTATCTGCACTCAACAGGTACTTAATGAGGGTTTATAAATTATGGTATGGAAAACATATCATTATTGGCTGGCCCAACTGGGGAATTTGGTGGTGATGGTGGTGAAACGCATGGAAAGGAGAATAAGACATAATAGGGGGAAATGTAGCTCATTCATTATCACTCTTGAGCCTGACCTAATTCATTCACACTATTTCCATGTGTCATACGACTTATTTTCATATTTCAAAGGCAAAGTAGCCATGTGTCATCTTGAACCTGGAAAGCGAGACTGAAGCTTGCAGGTGGCTTTCCTGTCAAGGAAAAATGGATTTAACACCAAGACTAGGAATGATAGTGTAGAGGAAGTAGGGGTCTCAAAGCAACATTTCGCTTCCCTCTGACTGGGGATTGATATACTTTTATAATTGAATCCTGACTTCCACACAGTCCTAGGAGAAATATTCTAGAGATATGAGCTTGTAGGTACTATCTTAACCATCCTTCATGCAAACAAAATGGGAAAACTAATACCAGAAAGGCTGGGATATGAGAATGAAGAAGAAGGCAGATAGCCTACCTATATGGTATGGATAAGGAAATTTTAAATCATGCCAGTACCTTTGCCAAGAAAAAGAGTTGAGCATGACTGAAATGACTAAACAACAACAGCAACAACAACTACTACTACTATTACTACTACTGCTACTGCTACTGCTACTACTACTACTACTACTACTACTACTCCTACTACCATTACATTATGAGAGGAGGGACAAAGAAAAATTTCCCCATCTAGATACAGTTTAGCACCAAACTAGCACAGTGAGTAGATTTTCTACTAATAGAATTACTCTAGTTTAAGACAGGGATTCTTCACCTTTTTTGTATCATAGATATCTTAGACAGTGGGCTTCTGATGAAGTCTATGGTCCTTTCTCAGAATAATATATTTTTTAAATAATAGATAACACACATATATACATACATATGTATTGCTTTAAGGTTTGCAAAGCACTTTACAAATATTATCTAATTCGATATTCACAACTACCTTTGGAAGTAGGTGCTATTATTATCTGTATTTTACAGATGAGAAAACTGAGGCAGACAGAGCTTATGTGATTTGTCTAGGGTTGCACAGCTAGTAAGTGTCTCTGGATACAACTAGGTCTAGGACTGTATCTATCACACCATTTAGCTGCCACTTAAATGTATAAAATAAAATACATAGGATTACAAAGAAAACCATGTGAGTCATATACTCGGGAACATTTTGAGCATAACCTGAATTTTTCTTTTTTTTATATGTGATTTCTTCCTCAAGAAATAGAGAAAATGCAGGTAACTTACCACTTCACAATTACTCATAATTTGCAGCCCTTCCTATGTGTACTTCTATAAAACGAAACAAAAAAGAAGGGGCAGCTAGGTGGCGCAGTGGATAGAGCACCAGCCCTCGATTCAGGAGGACCTGAGTTCAAATCCCGCATCAGACACATAACACTTATTAGTGGTGTGACCCCGGGCAAGTCACTTAACCCCATTGCCTAGCTTAAAAAAAGAAAAGAAGAAAGAAAACAAAAAAAAACCCCCAAAACTTCAAATTTTTTTCAAGGTCAAAGGTCATATTTGTTTTTTGTCTTGTGTAATAGGAACTATAGGCTGAGGAGGGCTGGTTCAAAGGGAGAATGTCATCACTATTTATTGTAGTATTTATGCATACATACATATCCAACCTCTATAAAGCATATATATGTATATAAAATTGTACTATCACTTTTATTAGTTTCCTATCTTTTTAAATTCATCAATAATGACATTTTTGAGTATTGTATCCCCCAAGTCCATTTCCCCCATAAGCCCTGTGGTCTTTATTGGACAATTTTGCATATTGAGGTTATTTTTAGAAATTCATAAGTTGCCTTATTTCAGAACTGACTACATTGAAGTACAATTATAACATACAAATTTTTTTTTTAAAGTTCACAGACCCTAAATTAGTGCTCCTGGCTTGATGCATTGTATCATTCTGAAGACTATTGTACAACATATGAATGTTACCTGGAGAAATTAAACATTGAGCTATTTAGTGTTCATTAATGCATCTAGGTAGATTAATTAAGTGACTGTTCCTTAGCCAAGAGGAAGTTTTCGGTCCATTGGAACATAGCGGAAATAAATTTTGACTAAACTTGATGAATAAATTGAGACTCAGAGACTCACTTGAGTGTCTGTGATGTTAAGGCTCAATATCAAATCATTTGAGGAGTGGTTAAAAGAGGGAAGGCTGTTTAGCCTAGAGAAGAGAGGTTCTGGGAGTGAAGGGTAGAGTGTTTGTCTTCAAGCATTTGAAGGGCTATCAAGGGGAAGAGGTAAAAAAGGGATTAGATTTGTTCTTCATGGTCTCAGAGGGCAAAACAGGGATTGGGAATGTTGTATGGGGATTTTTTGTCCACATATTAGTCAAACTAGATGGCCTCTGAGGCCATTGTAACATCTGGCAAAAAATACTAGGCCAAGTGTTCAGAATACCAAATTCTAGTCCCAGCTCCACCACTAACATTGTGTGACTTTTACCGGCTCCCTTAATATTCTCAGATTTCAGTTTTTCTACACAAACAACTGAGACAAAAATACTTGTCCCAAATCCCAGGAATGTGGTGATACACAAATAAGATGATATTTGCAAAGCATTTTGCAAACTTTAAAAGCTTACATAAATGTAAGCTGTCACTACCATCATGAGCAAATCAGATTAATATGAGAGCTCTTTGCCTTTCCTGATCCCCCCATCATTAGTTACCATCATCCTCACTATTATTGTTGTTGTTCAATCACGTCCAACTCTTCATGACCCTCTTTGGGGTTTTGTTGGCAAAGATACTGGAGTGATTTGTCATTTCCTTCTCCAGCTCATTTTATAGATAAGGAAATTGAGACAAACAGGGTTAACTGACTTGCCTAGGGTCACCCAGTTAGTAAATGTCTGAGGTTGGATTTAAACTCAGGAAGATGAGTCTTCCTGATCCTAAGCCCAGTACTCTATTCACTGTGCCACCTAGATGCCCACTTATTATAGATAGCATTTCTATAACACTCAAAGGTTTACAAAGTGCTTTATAAAAATTATCTCATTTTATCCTCATAATAAGGCAGATAGGTGATATTATCACCCCCATTTTATCAATGAAGAAACTGAGCACATAGAGATTAAGTCATTTGTCCAAGGTCACATAGCTAGTACATGTCTGAAGCTAAATTTGAATCCAGGTCTTCCTGATTCCACTGACAACATTCTATCCACTGAGTCACTGAGTCCTTCTCTCCCCTCAAATTATCTTGTTTTAACCTAATTGTTCACTTTTCATATTCCCCCCAAACATAAACTCCTTGTTTTTGTATTGGTACTAATAGCACTTAGCATAATGCCTTGCATAAAACTGGAGCCAAATGTATGCTTATGAAATTGAATTACTTTTCATGTCCTAGGCACATTCAGGATGTGTCTTCAATAGTTCAACAGATCAAAAATTTTAGCCCATCATGGATGGGTTTGGGGTGCTAACCTAGTGACAAAAAAAGAGAGGGAGAATAAACCAGCCGCTGATTGTCCCCCCAACTGCTGGTACTTTCCCGTCTCTGATTATCCTGAAGCATCTAGGTGGTATAGAATATTAGAGTATGAAACTGAAGTCAAATCCTTCCTCAGTCACTTATTAGCTGTGTGACCCTAGGCAAATCACCTCAACTCATCTGCCTTGATTTCCTCATCTGTGAAAAGGGGATAATAATAGCACCTATTTCCCTGGGTTGCTGTGAGGATAACATTATACAATATTTGTAAAGTGCTTTGTAAACTTTAAAATGTTGAGGTTTAGGGGTACTGGGACTCCAAAATCACAACATGTGGATCCTGCCTGAAAGAATTCAACCCAAGCCTACTTTCAGTCAAAGACAAGGCTTATTAGAACATCCGCCATATTGGCCAGACTCTTAAGGAATCTGAACATTACTGAGCTATTGGCTAGATTATAAGAATCTGAGCAGTGGCTAGATTATAAAAACCTGAGCATCTTAATGGAGACAAGATGGACCTTATTACAGAAAGACTGTGGGAGGGATCTAGGAGTGGCCAAGTAGTTTGGGGTGACCAGGCCAAGGGAGAATGGAGTCCAGATAGGATTAAGGGTGGGAAGTGGCTGGGGGCCATCTGGAGGTAATGGACAATGGAGGGCTAGGTAACAGAATGGGGAGATTGGGTTTAGGTGATAATGAAAGGCCAGTTGATAGGATTATAGGCATGTGATTTGGCCATGTGGGAAAGTCCAGGGTTTTGCTTTTTTGGGGTCCAGATCCCATCCTCATCAAAAATAGGATATAAGTGTTAGTTGCTATTTATTATTATTGTTAATCATGGTTGCTTTTACCTTCTATTTAATATGTATGCATCTTGTATGTACCTATTTTTGTTTACACATTATCTCCCAATTAGAGCACATACTCCTTGAGGTCAAGGACTGATTTTGCCTTTCTTTGTATCCACACCCAGCACAGTGCCCAATAACTTGAGAGCACTTACTAAGTGCTTAATGACTGACAGAACCAGTGTTTTTGTTGTTGTTTGTTTGATTATTTGTTTTCTTGGTGTGGGGAAGAGATCTATCTTCAAACTGGAAAGTGTTATTTCAGTGTTGACACCTCCCACAGCCCTTCTTTACCAGGGTTGTAGAGCCCTGGAGAACTTAGAAAGTAAGGTCACTTTTGGAGCTAGGGCTCAAGAAAAGCGGGGCTTTGTTGATTCACTTTCTGTAAAGCATTTTCTACTATGAATAATCCAAATACTCTCTCCCAGTATAGCCAGTCTCTGTGGGAGGGAAAAAAAATTGAATAGACTCTAGAGACCTCTTATAGAAATGCAAAGCAGGGCAGTTAAGTTTTGGGAATGTCAGGAAAGGGCTTGGAAGACTTAACAATGGAGAGGGGACTAGGGAGGGCCTGGCAAAGTCTTTCTTTGACCTTTCCCTGCTCCCTACTGTGTGCAGATATAGGGAAATGTCGTGGGCTAGGTATTTGGACAAATAGTGAAGGACAGAGGCAGAAGAGGGTCTGAATCCAGTGAAGGAGTGATTGCTTAGGGGGAGGTCACAAAACCACAGAATCTCTGAGTCTGAAGGGATTCCAGAGGTCATCCAGCCGTGCCTGCGTCTGAGCGATACTCCTCAGAATATTTGAAGACTTCTAGATGCTGCTTTAATTAAGGATCCCGTTACCATAGGGAGGGAATCCCGACCCTGGACGGTAAAGGTGAAGATGTATTTGTGACCTCTCCCACTGTAAAAAATATCTGGTCTATACAGTTACTCAGCACTAGGGTGTTGGCAGAGGAGAAGAGAGCTGTACCAGACCTCTTCAGAGCTCAGCTCTCCTCTGTAAACAGCCCAGTGTTCATCATTTACAAATAAGGAAGCCAGTTGCTGCCAAGTATTTACATAACTAGCAATTCCATTTGCAAAAAGCTGCCTTGGTAGGGTAATTTACACATTATTTACCCTGATGCAGAGTTACAGCTGTTAATCACCTCCTGACACAAGTCGATGTGGTAGACTGAGGCCTAGGGGCCAAAGCTCTGAAACTAGCTTGGGGCTGTTAATGTGTTCAACGCCTGTTTTTATTTTATTTTATTTTATTTTTTTGTTGTGTATTGAGGAAAGTCATTGAATTTTCTCTCGGGTGTTTTAAAAAATGAATCACTGATTTGGTCACTTTCCTTTTCCCTTTTTAGTCTTATTTTTAGCAGCAATCCTCAATCTGAGAGGAGGGGGGTAGAGAAGTGTAGGAGAGAGATCAAGTTTGTTATAATCATGTACCTAGAGGGGAAAATAGCTGGCATTTAATCATAGCTGACATTCATTTAGCACTTTGAGGTTTCCAAACACTTTGCCTGTCATCTCATTTAATCCTCGAAACTATCTGGGAAGGTAGACCAATTATTGGGCAGCGAGTGTCACAGTGGATAGAGTACTGGGCTTGGAGTCAGGAAGATTCCAGGTCCTTAGTTAAATCTGGCATCAGACACTTACTAGCTGTTTGATCCTGGGCAAGTCACTTAACCCTGTTTCCTTCAGTTTCCTCTCTGGAGAAGGAAATGGCAAACCATTCCAATATTTTTGCCAAGAAAACCCCAAATAGGGTCACAAAGAATCAGACATGACTGGAAAATAACAAAGTCCTATTATCCCCATTTTATGGATGAGGAAATTGAAGGAAGCAGAGGTTTATGTATTTTGCTCAGGGCAGGATTTGATCTCAGATTTTCCTGGCTGCAAGTCCAACAATGTGCACTGTGCCACCTCGCTACCTACAGTAGGCAGAGTACTATGAATCCAGACCTCTAGATAAGATACTATCAAGACAGAAGATCTCAAGGAAGATTTGCCAATGTCCTCTCTTCTCAAACCACCCTTTATCATTCCAGCAGGGCCATTAGCAGACTACTGAAAAGCAAACACAGACATCTGATGGCAATCCTTCAAATATTGCCCTGCTTGATATGGGGACTGACTCAAAATACCTGTCCTTAATAATGGTCCTTAAACTGTTCCTAGGAGAATATGGTCCATGAGACACTCCATTATTACCCTAGCAATGGATTCTGATTCTTCACCAACATCATCATCAGTTTAAATAATACCCAAACAGAACTGTGAGCTCTTCGATTTGAATAATCCCTTCTACCATGCAGAGCATAACCTTACCTGTGACTGACTATAATTTGTGACTCTAGCCCAGGTCTTTCCTCTCATTCACTACAAAACGTTCACCCCACAGTGCTTCATGTTCACTTGCCATGATTGGGAACACAGTCTCTTTCAAAAGCAGAGACAACATTAATGAATTTTATATATGTATATTTGCATATTGATTTCTTAGCAAAGGGCCATATAGACCCTCAAAACCATTTTCTGCTGTTGGAGATGATGGCCATCTATCATTTTCTGATCCTCATGATTTGGAGTGCCATCATCACCTATAATGCCAGAACTTATTTTTGTGTGTCTAATAGGTAGGAGGTTTAGTGCTAGGAAAATAAGATACAAAGAGGCATTTGGAACAAAAACAACAGCCCTTGCTCTTGGGTTTCTTGGCATTGGATTTTGAAGGCAGGATAAGTACAGAAATAGACAATTAACAATACTAAGTATTGTACGCTCAGTACTGACAATACATATGTAAGGGTTTTCATGGAAGGTTAGATCAATGATACCTAGGGGTGGGGAGCTAGGGAAGCATCACCGATGAGGATGAGGCAGGATTAGACCCAGACTAGTATGGAAGAGGTTAGAAAAACGAAAACCGACACCCGATGTGGGTGCTAGAATTGAAGTCAAGAAGACGTAAATTCAAATCCTTCTCAGACATATGCTAACTATGTGACCCTGGAAGAGTAACTTAGCCTCTCTCTTCTGCAGTCTCCTCATCCATACCTCTCAGGATTGTTATAAGGATCAAATGAGACAACATGTAAAGTGTTTTGCAAACTTTAAAGCTCTCTATAAATACTAGTTATTATTATTGTTGTTGTTGTTAATCATTGTCATAATCATTATTATTTCTATTTTTTCCAGATACAGGTGTCAACACTATTAACCACTGAGCATTGATGAGGTCGATTCCTTGCCAGTAACCAATGGACTTTAGATGTCCTAGACAAGCCTGAGTTTTGCATTATTCGGAGATAATCGTCTGTACACAGCCCAGGGAACCCCTCTCAAAAAGTGGTTTCTAACTGACTTAGGGCAAAGAGTGCCACCTACTGAATGACCAGCTTAGCTTGGGAGATCTCGTCTAATTATTAACCAGACACAACCCCCTGTTAAGCAGTGAGATCTGGATGAAATCACAGCTTGAGGTGACAGGGCCTCAGGAATGTGTAATTACTCCTCTGGTAGTCACCCAGAATTTACAGGGTCGGGTGCACTTACCATGTAAGTAAGCTCTTTCTGCTGGCTGCATCAGTCCAGGCAGTCGTGACTTGCTGAAGAATGTTAAGCCATTTGACTATGGAAACAGCAGCTCAGGAATCCAGCTAGGTAATGCCGGAAGCCCCTTACTCCAGCAGTCATGGCTTTTGTAACTAGGAGGAGCCTTTTTTTTTTTTTTTCTTTTCTCAAGGAGCTCAGGATGTTTGGCAAACATGGTCCCACATCTCATTAATCACCAGGCATCCCTAGGAGATCTGTACCATTTCACTTTTGTGACAAAGTCCCTATTTTCAGGATCCAGAAATGTGTTTTCATTTTTCCTCTCCTATATTAATGATTCTCTCCCAAGTTTACATATCTAATCATACGCCGTATGGCTGCTTCTTCAGCCCGGAATTGGAAATAAGTCTTTGCAAACCTCATTTCTGTTCTTTAATGGCCCCTTTTAATATCTAATCTTCTGCTTTAATATCTCCCTTGCAAAATGTGTTCACATAATTAGGTAATAGAAGGAGACAATTATTCAGTGGGCAAAGAGAGCAGGCAGTTTCTCATGTTTATACAAATACATATGTCTTAAGTAAAACAAAAACATGGACTGCATCCATCTCTGTCTCTGTGAAAGGCCCAGATTGATCATTTGGACTGCGTGTCAGTCCAATCCAACAAACAGGTCTCATGCTTTACTTACTTATTTCACTGAACTGACCAGGTTAATTTAGTTAGTATTGGCCCAGAATCCAGGATAGGAATATTTGGAATGGGCTAGAGCTAATTTAAAATTCAGGAGGAGGATGAGTGAAATGTAGCCTATTGGAAGGAAATATATATATGTGTATATATATATATATATAATGTATATATACACATATGTATATATACATTATACATATATGCACATATACACATATGTACATATACAAGTATGTTTGTGTCAAATGTGTATGTATATGTGTGTATATATTATATATAAGGTATATATACACACATATATAATCTTTTATAGTGGTGTAGCAAAAAACTATTACATAGAAAGTAATGGTGAAGCATTCTAAAAACTGCATGAACACAGATTTAGAGTGGGAAGGAACCCAAGCCAACTCTATCCCATTATAAATAAGGAAACTGTGACTCCAAAAAGGAGAATGACAACATCACACAGCTTGCAAGCAACAGAGATGCCGCTGGAGCACAAGTGCCCTAACACTGCTTCCATTATTCTTTCCACTGTTCCAAGCTGCCCTGGGAAAATCCCCGCTCCCTCCCCCCCATCCCCCCTTTACTTGCTGTTTTTATACAGGTAACCACATGAGGCAAAGGCGTCCTCACATACAGCAGAGGGGTGATTTGTGTGTATTTATCAGTAACTCTGCCTCATCTCAATACAGGATGCTGAAATGCCAAAACTTTAAGCTAAATCAAATCAAATAAATGAATATTTAGTGAGTACCTACTCTGTTCAGCTAGGTGGCACAGTGGCTAGAATGCCTGGCCTCCAGTCAGGAAGACTCATCTTCCTGAGTTCAAATCCGGCCTCAGACACTCACTAGCTGTGTGACCCTAGGCAAGTTACTTCACCCTGTTTGCCTCAGTTCCTCATCTGTAAAATGAGTTGGAGAAGGAAATGGCAAACCACTGAAGTATCTACAGCACAAAATCCCCAAATGGAGTCACGAAGAGTTGGGCACGACTGAAAAAACGACTGAACGACAATATCACTCTTTTCAAAGTCCTGTGCTGGACTCCTGAGAAACATAATCTTGAAAGCAGCTAGGAGCTACCAGGCAGTCCCAGAAGTTCACTGAATTGTTGTCCTGAAGCGCTGTGATGTCAAGGCCTGCTTATTCTAGGTTCCTCTGACTTGGGAATGCATTAAAGTATTGCTGGTCGTGAGGTCATTTAGGACTTCACTAAGGACATTAATAAACAATGAAGTGCTAAGATATGTTGTCTTCTAAAAGCTGGCTCTTGCCTGTGTATGCCGTAGGATTTAGAGCTGGTATTTCCGAAACTGTCCTAGTCATAGAGAGAATAAACTGAGAGACGGTGTGGCATAGTCAGAAGATCACTGTAACTGGAGGCAGCCAATGAGCCATAGTTAATAAACGTTTGTAAATCACCTACTGTGAGCCAGGAACTGTGCCCAGAGTCAGGTAAAGGATCTGTTCAAATCAGGGTATCACACACTCCCTGGAATTTACTTTCTATTCATTGAGTACATTTTTTACCCGAGTATATGTTGTTTCCCCAAGATAGAACATAAGCTCCCTGAAGGTTGGGCCTGTCTTTATTTTTGCCCTTGTAGCCCCACTGCTTAGCACAGTGTCTGACACCTAGCAGATAATAAATAAATGCTGATTGATTAATTGCTTGTCAACACTGGCTCTGGTCAAATCATTTTATGTCTCAGAAACTTTTGTTTAAATCTACAAAACTAGGTAAATCCTTATAATATTTAGTATCACAGGAGTATTGTGACAGAAGCTCTCTGTGTACCTTAAAATACTAAATTAATGTGATTTGTTACTACATTTGTTTTTGATTTAATAATAAAAATTATATTTGTTATTAAATAACTGAGTCCAAATGCAAACCTGAGGCCTCTTACTCCAAATCAGTGGTCTTGCTGAGGGAGAATACTGTCTTCTTAGACGTCCTCTCCCTTATGGGAACTGTCAGCTCCAACCAAGCCCATTTATTCCTCCAAATACCTGCGCTTCCACACTTTTGGACCTTTGTTCACACTACTCGTCTTACCTAAAATGACTTCCCTAATCCTCTTGGCCTGCTCCCTACTGAAATTTTCCCCATCTATCAAAATCCAGTTCAACTTTCTCCTCCTCCATGAAGCCTTTCTAGTCTGCTTGAATTCTCAGTGATCTTTGTGATCTGAAATCTCAGAATTTGTGGTTTTTAACAATGATCTCTTAAGAAGGGCCATAGCCTGTTCCCAAGAAGGTAATGACTTGACCCTCTTGTGTGTGTGTGTGTGTGTGTGTGTGTGTGTGTGTGTGTGTGTGTGAGAGAGAGAGAGAGAGAGTGAGAGAGAGAGGGAGGGAGGGAGGGAGAGATCAACCAGAGAGTGGGATGCTGAATTGCATTTCACTGCCTCCTTGATGACCAATAGGAGTGTTTATTTCCATCACAAACACATCAATCTTAGTCTGCCAGTGTGCCTCCACTCTGCTCTATTCTTTCCACTGTGTTGCTAAATTCCTTGAGAAAGCCATCTCTCTTTCAAACCCTCTAATCTGTCTTCAGATAGCTTTCTGAGGCAGTTAGGTTTTACAGTGGATAGAAAGCTGGTCCTGGAGCGAGGAAATTGTTGTTGTTCAGTTGTGTCCAACTCAGTGACCCCATGGACCATAGCATGCCAATACTGTTCATGGCAAAGATACGGGAGGAGTTCACCATTTTCATCTCCTGCGGATTAAGGCAAACAGAAGTTAATGTCCAGGGTTACACAGCTATAGGTATCTGAGGTTGGATTTAAACTCAGGTCTTGCTGACCCTAGGCCCAGCAAGTAAGGAACACCTGAGTTCAAATGTGACTTCAGGCATTTATTGGCTGTGTGATCCTGGGCAAGGCACTTAACTTCTGTCTGCCTCAGTTTCTTCAAATGTAAAATGGGGATTATATTAGTACCTATCTTATCGGGTTGTTGTGAGGATCAAATGAAATAGTATTTGTAAGGCGCTTAGCACAGTGCCTGGCACATGGGAGGCATGTAATAAATACTTCTTTATTTCCCCCTTTTGACCTCATCGTTCAGCTGCCACTGTTCTCTCACAAGTTACCCATGATCACTTAATTTACAAATCTGACCTTTTCTCAGTCTTCATCTGCTTGACCATCAGCATTTTGACACTTGGTCACTCTCTCCTGCTGCTACAATCTCCTCTCTAGCTTTTCGTAACACTGCTTCAACTTTCCTTCAATTTCCTTTGCTAACTCTTCATCCATGTCAACCCTGCTAAATGGAAATGTCCCCCAAAGTTCTGTCCTCAGTCTTGATTTCTTTTTTCTTAATCTTGCTTGATTTCATCAGTCCTCCCGAGTTCATTTCTATTCAGACAATTCTCAGCTCTCTATATCTAGCTCTAGGCTTTCTCCTGAGCTCCCAGGCCCACATCCTGCCTTTTCGACATTCTCGACATCTAGATGTTCTATTGGTATATCAAATCTCAACATGTTTAATGCAGTACTGGTTACTTTTCCCCCTAAGCAACCTCCTCTTTCTTTCTTAATCTCCAATTACTATCAAAGGCAACATCATCCTTCTAGTCACCTGGGACCAAAACCTTGGTGTTATTCTCAACTTACTCTCATTATCTCATGTATACAATCCCTTAACCTATCTTGCCATTTCTATCTTCAAGATATCCTATTTAAATAACCATCTCTCTCATTTGGGTCCTCATCATCTCTTACCTAGACTATTGAAATAACCTTCTAATTGGTTTCCTTGACTCAAGTTTCTTACCTTTCTAGTCCAATTTCTCCACAAAGATGCCAAAGTGAGATATTCCAATGTGGGTAGGTCGCCTACTGAAAAAAAGCCAGCAGTTCCTTATCAACTTTATGACCAAGTATTGTCTCGTTTTTATCTCATCCTTTATAATTTCTATTTTTGTGTGTGTAACTTTTATAATATACACAATTATCACAGTAGCACATGCATATAATTTACAAATAAGTAACTATTCACATTTTGGGGATGTGTGCTCAATTCTTTTTTTTTTAATTGATGGAGTATATGATTAAAAGTATTTAGAGACCACTGGTTTATAAGACCTATTTTATAATGATCCACCTCACTTTTGCCTTTAATCCACTATAGGAGTTTGTAAATGCTGTGAGAATACCAGATTGACTCCTTAAAGCTAAACTCAAGAAGTGAGAACAACTTTGGCAATAGTGAGAGCTGCTATATAGCTAGTTCTTTATTAAAGTGCTCCCCTTGCAAACACCCTGAAAGTAAGGAGTGTCAAAATGATTACCTCCATTTTATAGATGAGAAAGCTGAAGTTCACTGAAGTTAAGGGACTAATCTACCACCATAGAACTGAGCGTTAGAACCAGGACTTGAACTCAGGGGTTTGGATTTCAGACCTAGGGCTCTATCTTTGAACATGTGTGTAGCTGGCCTTGACAGAGAAACTCTGCCCACAGAATGGTTTTCCAAATGAGGCTTCAAGCATCAAAACCAATCCCAGTGGGATTTAATGCTTAAATTATTTAAAGAGGTAATGGCTTACATTCATGCCTTCAAAAACAGTGGCCCTTCCAACTAAGAAGGAGCTCCCTTCAAGGCCTTCAGGATTACATCGGAGTTCTGAGCCATCTGTCACATATATGAATTTCACTGTCAGGAGAGACTGTTACCTCAATTTTTTTTCTCTTAATATTTTTTCTTAATATTTTTTCTCTCTACATAATAAAATGTTGCATAAGAATACAAAGTGTGAAATAAAAATAAGATGTTCTTTTTTTTCCCAGTGGCGGGCAGAGGTTTGAAGGGATTCATCTGTATTCTCTTGGGTGATCTGTCTTGTGGCCAGTGACGTGCATTCAAGAAGACTAGCGAGGGTTAAATGTACAGTCTGTGGTCACGAAACAAAGGCAGGCCAAGTGATCTGTGTGAGGATCAAACTTGTGACCTTGGTCTCATCAGCACCGGTACTGAACAATGGGAGCCAGGGTGGCCTCAAGCAGTCTGCCTTTCCTGCAGAGAGCAGATGATGAGTGAGGACCACTAGGCAGAAGCTAAACGTGGAAGATGTTTAACACAACAAAAGTTTCTCCTTTAGCCCATGGTTAGATTCTTCCATCACAGCCTCAGGTCACCTCATCTATGCAACCTTTTTCCGTCAAAGAGTTATTGGGGTTTGTTTTTACTAAAAGACGGAGGGACATTCAAACCACTGTCAGCCTCTTCCTCCACCCCAGTATCATTTTTGAGAGCAATGCTCAAATGGCACAGGGTAAACATAATAATCCTTTCATACTTTTACTGTTATTAAAGAAAATAATTTTTTCCTCCGTCCTCTTCCTCAATCTCCTCAGGGAGGAATCTGGCAAATATCAATTTATTTTCACTGCAGCTTATTTTCTCTTCCTTTATACAGATATGTCATCAATAGTTCTGAGGTTGTATCTATGTAAGCAAAGAGACTGAATAGTAGTCACATGATCTGGGTTCAAATTCCAGTTTTGTGACTACTTGAAATTTGATATCCTTCTCTAGCCCTCAGTTTCCTCATCTGTAATGTGAGAGGGTTAGACTTGAGGATCTGGAAAGTGTTTTTCAGCTTTAAATCTATGATTCTATAATCCTATTCTGATTTCACTGATCAGAGAGAGATTAGAACTAAGAAAGTGACCCTTAGGCCTATTGACTTCCCAATTCCAGTATATTGCATTCCAGCCTACTCTACTCCACTCAGCAAATATCAAGGGCTTTATTTTATGAGTTACTGTGCTAGCTATAGGGGACAAAATGAATAAGACACAGTCCTTGCTTAACGTATATCAGAAGGCATAAAGGGAGATATCATAAGTAAATTTGAGGAGCATGGAACATATTAGCTATCAGATTGATGGATAAGAAAAAAATGTATGAACAAACAACAGATAAAGAGCACCATGGGATGTAAAATGGATAATTTTGATTACATTAAATTAAAATGTTTTTGTACAAATAAAACCAATGTAGCCAAGGTTAGAAGGAAAGCAGAAAATTGGGGAAAAATTATAGTTAGTTCCACAAAAGCCTCATATCTCCATTATATAGAAATGGAGTCAAGATTATAAGAATACAAGTCATTCTCTAATTGATAAATGGTCAAAGGATATGAAAAGGCAGTTTTTGAAAGAAGAAATGAAACCTATATATAATCATGGGGGAAAATGTTCTAAATCATGACTGATTAGAGAAAAGCAAATTAAAACAACTCAAGATACCATCTCATACCTATCAGATTGCCTAAAATGATAGGAGGAAATGACAAATGCTGGAGGGGATGTGGAAAAAATGGAACACTATTACATTGTTGGTGGAACTATGAACTGATCCAACCATTTAGGACAGCAATTTGGAATTATGCCCAAGGAGTTAAAAAACTGTGTACACCCTTTGACCCAACAATACCATTATTCGGTTGATTTCCCCAAGGTGATCAATGAAAAAAGAAAAGAATCTATATGTTCTAAAATATTTATAGCAGATCTCTTTGGAGTGGCAGAGAATAATAAATTGAGGGGATGCCCATCAGTTGGGGAATGACAGAATAAATTGTGGCATACAATTGTGATGGAATGACGGAATATAACTGTTACGTAAGAAATGATGAGCAGAATGGTTTTAGAAAAACATGAAAAGACTTGCATGAAATAATGGATGTGAAATGAGCAGAACCAAGAGAATGTTGTGTACAGCAACAGCTGTAGAAGAGTAACTGTGAATGACTGAGCTATTCTGAGTAATATGATCATTGGTATCACCTGTGAAGCACTTATGAGGGAAGATGCTATGTGTCTCCAGAGAAAGAACTGATATATGGAATTACGTACTGTATAGTTCAACATAAATGTCTATATCAAATGTTGGCCTTCTTGAATGCAGGGAAGGGAGAAAAGCAATGTGTGTGTGTGTGTGTGTGTGTGTGTGTGTGTGTATAAATCAGGAGAGATAAGAGAGAAAAAACATAACACAAATTGTAATGTAAGGGTAATGGGAGAGGAATAAAGGGAAAGCTTCGGGACAAAGGCCTCAGGGAGGAAGATGCACTCAAGATGAACCTTTAAGGTTCACAAGAATTTTAACAGGTAACAAAAAGGAGTCTATTACAGCCTTAGGGGCTGATGTAAGCAAAGGTCTAGAGGTAGGAGTGGAGTTCGGAGAATAGTAAATGTTTGGGTTTGACTGGAGTATCCACTCACTGAAGAGGTGATAATGTAAGCTAACATTGATTAAAGGTCAATTATGGTTCATATCTTCATTTTAAGAAAGTAGAGGAGTATGGAATACAATTCAGAAAGATTTTCATCTTGGGTCAAAATGAAACAATTTGCAGGATTTAAAGGTTGAGTTTGACTTACCTTAAAATTCACTTGAAAGAAATCCCTCTTTTTCCTGACAAAACTGGATAAATGAAGTGCTACTTCCCACGTAATTCTCTAAGCTCCCGACCTTGGTGACAGGGTAGCAAAGTAGGAGATAGAGTGGTGGATTTGGAGTCAGGAAGAACTAGGTTTGCATCTCGCTTCAGAAACTAATCCTGGTTAAGTCACTTAACCTTTGAATGACTCAATTTCTTCATCTGTAAAACAGGGTAGTAATAGCATCTGTCCCCTTTGGGTTGCTGGGAGGATCAGATGGTGTTGTGAGGATCAGATGTGTAAAGCACCTTAAAAGCAACAATATTATTATTAAGTAAACTTGGCTAGAGCCAACACACTTTGACTGAGTTCCTTGAGCCTCAAGAGGTCAGTTGAGTGATGTCTTCTTTTTGGGCCTTTGGGCTGCCTTTTTGTCCTTGTAACAAACTGTTTTAATAATGAAAGGGGAAATACAGGAAGCTTACAAAATACTTTTTTGCAGGCAAAGAGGGTGTCGAAGCCCATGGGGTTGGTTGGGGACCTTGGCTTCCATGAAGAACTGTCTGTCTTTGTTTATGAGCTGAAGCTCTGTAAAAAAAAATGTTTTTTCTCACATTGTACCAAGCAGAAATTGTTCATGTCGTACCTTGTTCCCAATTTGATTTAGTGAAACTACAAATTTCCTCAACAAGAAAATTGAGAAATGTACTCACCGGTTGGGTTTGTTCTGGTGGTGAAAACGAAGGCACGTCAGGGCAAAGATTTTGTTTGTGGAGCTATGAATGTCATTGACAGATGAGCTCTAGAGCTTTAAATATAAGTAGATTGCCAGGATATTGGAAAGGGGGGGATATTCATGGTGATTTCATAGATGAAGAGACCGAGGGTTAGAGAAGTACCTGGAGGTTATTAAACAGCTAGTTAATGACAAAACCAAGAAGAGAACTGAGGTCTCTTGAGGATGCCTAGTCCAGAGCTCTTTCAGCTATGCTGAGTAAGAAATTTTTAAAAAGAGGAAGGAAAAAAGAGAGGAAAAAACCTTTTTGATGACATTCTCATTGAATGTCTAAGGTATATAGGCAGAAGGAAACATCTAGTCAAGTCCCCTCATTTTACAGAAGAGGAAATCAAGTCACAGAGTACTTGACTCACCCAAGATCACAGGGATATTATGTGTAGAGAAAGGCCTAGAACCCAGTTTTTTTGATGCCCGGTCCAGGACTCAATCTTTTCTATCATATTGTCTCCCTGCCCTAGCCAGAAGGAATTAGTTTCCTGTCCTAGTAATTGCTCTGGAAGCAAATCCACTTGGGCACCTTTTATTCTTGTTTTAAATACTAGGGTTCTATGTATAAAATCCTTTCACTCACCAACCTGCCCCCAGCACCACTGCAGTAGTCTGTGGTGGTGTCATCAATGACGTTGTCACCAACATCTGTCAAGGCCCGGCAATGAACAGGGACCATTCTAAGTCCTCAGGTTCAAACAATCTAAAGCTCTGCTGATGTTTTTTGGGGGTTTATACTGCAGTTAGGGAAGAAGGACACAAATGAAAAGAACTCATGGTACAAGGTAGTTCAGTGATGGATGTCATCCCAGAAGCTTAGAGAACTGGAGAAGAGATTGAACTAGCAGGGGATGGAGGGGGCAGTGATGTCCGAGGGAGTCACACTTTGTCCCCAGGAGAGAGCCTTCTCTCTTTAGAGCAACCTGCCATTCCCGCACTTTGAATTTCAGTCATCCCCTTATCCAAGCTGCCCTGTGGCACAACTGCACATAGGTTATCCCAGAGTCCTATAGCCACAGTGCCCATTTCTGGGAACATACCTCCCTCCTAATGACAAAAGGGCTAAGCTCTGGACTCTGAGAAATGACCCACCTCCAAAGGGAAACCTGCACAGACTTTGCTATATGCTATCATGTTCCCCCTCCCCCCTCCCAACTTATTTACCCAAAGAATTCCCATTTAAAGGTTTTTAATTCTTATTTGGAAATAGGATTTGAAGGAAGGGTAGGTAGCACCTGGACAGTTAGGGTAGAGAGGGAAGGAAAAGGGGAAGGTCATACTGGGCAAGAGAATTCCATGGACTAGATGGCTGTGACCAGCATGTTCAGGAAGGAGACGAGAGGATGGAGATTCTTTGCATGGGACTAACGTGAAATAAGATTGTCCAGGGAAACTGAGGCTGATCGAGCTTCTTATTCTAATCTAGAGACAGCTGGTAGAGCATAAAGGACACTGGATGTGGAGTCAGAGGGCCAACGGTAACATCCCGGCTTTGCTTTTTACCACTAGAGTGACCTTGGGCAAGCCATTTAGCTTCTGGGGACCTTACTGTCCTCATCCATAAAATGAGGAGGTTGGGCCAGGAGATCTCTGGTATATCTGAATCCTTTAAATCCTACCAAGGAGGCAGTGACATTGGATTCATCTCCAGTCTTCCCCAATGTACATCCCCAATGTTCCTTTGGACCAAACTGTTCTGGATATTTTTCCAATACTCTTTGAACAAGTTTTTTTTTTGTTTGTTTGCTTTTGTTTGTTTGTTTGTTTGTTTTTGCTAGGCAATGGGGTTAAGTGACTTGCCCAGGGTCACACACCTAGTAAGTGTTACATGTTTGAGGCCGGATTCGAGCTCAGGTCCTCCTGACTCCAGGACCAGTGCTCTATCCACTACACTACCTATCTCTCCCTGAACAAAAATTTATAAGGCACCTACTATGTGCAAGATAGTATGTGAAATTGCAGGGCAGATATTCCTGACTTTTTTTTTTATCCTTCAACATTCAGGTGAAGCCTAAAGATTCTTCCCCCTTCCCTAGAATGATTATAAATGCACAAAATAAAATGTGTAGGCTTAGAAAGGAAACAAATTAGATTAAAATATAGTTATTAAATATTTAAAAACAAACAAATTTATGGACCCTAGAGCGTGGAGAGTGTTGAGATAAAAGACAGGATACTGAAATGCTAGGTGCTTAGAGCGTAGCAGGGGAGCTCAGATACATACAAATAGTAACAATCCAATACAGATGTGGAACAAGTGAGAGAGAACTGGTTTTGGATTCAGAGGACATGGATTCACATTCTGACTGCTACTTCCAACCTCTAATGCAGGTGACAAAGTGTATAAATCAGTATATACAAGACACATTCTAAGGGGGGAAATAGTAGGAACACAGGAAAATCAAGGTAAATTCAGTAACAGAGAGTAAGTCTAAGCAAAGGTCTCATGCAGGGGGCATGTGATGCTATCATAAACAAGTCTGGAAGTTCAGGCTGGGGCTGGTTTGTGGGGGGCCTTAAATGCCAGGCCAAGGAGTTTGGATTTTATTCAGTAGGCAATGAGGAACAGTGGTGGCAGTGGTGGTAGTTGGAGTGTTCTCTGATATTAAGCTTCAAAAAAACACAAGCCAGGCACAGAATCCACCCAAGTGTCATTCTCTCTATTCCAGGGCTGAGGGTTTGACAGGCCAAAGAGAGAGAGAGAGAAAGATTTGGGGCCAAGCATGAGGGAGTTTCTTTGTCCCTCAGGTCACCCTGTGAAGGTGCATTACAGATAGCTATTGAAGCCTTTTGGATATTACAGAGCCTTGGGGAGATAAGGGAATATGCTACAGCTGGACTTCCTTGCTTTTTTCTTTCTGAACTCTCAGGGGCACACTTGGAGTTTCACTAGACAAGCCACTTCGACTACTCTGGCCCTACCTACCTCTCGGCAACCCTGTTAGACCAGGATATTCTGCATACTGTTTCTGTGCTTTTTCCATTCTCAGGGACAGCTCCTTTTTCCCCAGCCTGGTGCCATGGGCCATTGGTCTGGGCCAATCTTGCGTGAAACAAAAACAAATAGCGTGGATGGAAGAGAAATAGACCACAGATGAGCAGTCATTCCCACAGCTGGTTTCTTCTTTCATAAGCCCTGAAGGATTGAACTATCACTTCTATTTGGATCTGAAAAATCTGAAATATATATATATATACACATACATACACATATACATAAATGAACACACACACACACATCCCCAATCTTAACCTTTACCCCTTCTCCCATTTCCAACTCAACATCTTTGTCTCCATCCTGGATGTCCTAGTGTCACCTTAATTTCAACCTGTTAAAAATGGTACCATATGATAGAGTAAGTTGGTGGCACAGTTAAGTCTAGAGCCTGTTTTTCTCAGTACTGACTCTTTTCATTATGCTGCATTATCTCTACATTCTTAATTCATTCACCCAAAGTCTTGGTTAATGATCTCTTTATTTACCACTCATGTTTTTTAAAAGGGGCCATCCTTATTCCTTACTGAATATTTTAAAACCATTTAATGGGAAGAGCATGAAGTGGGTGGGTGCCAGACACCTAGATTCTAATCTTGATTTTTCAATTATATAGCTGTTGAAGGATAAAAACAAAACAAAACAATAAAAACTATCCTAGCTGGTATGGGGCAGAAGTTAGTATATTTTTCCTATTGTGACTTGAGTGATTGATTGATATTAGATTAAGTCTTGTTGTCTTTTCTACAATAGTTGGTGATCACCAAACATCATAAGAACATGATACTAGCATTGGGCAAAACCAGTGCTGTCTGAGAAGCTACTCTCTTCTTCTCATATACTAGTTGCATTTTCTTTTGCTATCCTCAGAGGAGATGGGTCTATCGTATAAAAAAAGGGATGATTGATGAAAAGCCTGAGCCCTGCACTGCTACCTGTGAAATATCAAATCACACCTAGAGTAAGCCCTCTAGCATATGTGGAGGTTCTATGAGAGTACATGGACCAGAATCACCCAAGGGAAGAAAGCATCAATGAATTGCCTTGTCAACCAGTAAAGGGGATACCCATACCAATGGTATAGCAGATAAATTGAAGACTGAAATCCAACATATCATAATCTACTTAGCTCTGGTTCCTGAAAGCATCTTCTATTTCTTTGAATCATCCACTGTTGTTTTAGAGGAGAATCATGAGATCAAAGAGTTAGAACTCCTAGGGGCCATTAATCTAATAGCCTCATTTTAAAAAATGTCTTGTCTTTGTTTTCATGGATTGCATCTAATATTTTATCGATAGAGGGAACTTCCAATGAAGAAACTTCTCCCCATATAGATCAGCATCTTTTCTGAAACTTACAGTCTTATAGTGTCTTGGATACTGTGAGATCAAATGAAGTATTTAGGGCCATATAGCGCATATGACAGGGGCAGGACTTGAGCCCAGGTCTTCCTCACTCCAAGCCTAGCTCCCTATCCATTACATCATGATTGCCTCTTCTAAATCTTACCTCCACTATTTCAGCCACTTCAAGTCCTTGAGAAAGTAGGGAGGATAAATCTTAAACAGGTATAGCATTACTAGATCTGAAAAGGAATTGGATCTTAGTACAATTCTATCAATTCTACCGATGAAGAAAGTGGGGGTCAGAGAAGTTCTTGCCCTGTGACACTCCAGTAAGGTAAGTAAGTAAGCAGAAAAATTAATATGAGGATCCAGGCCCTCAGATTCCAGTTTCGAAATGTTCTTATCATTATACCTTTTGTTGTTCAGTTGTACCTAACTCTTCATAACCCCAATTTTTTTTTTTTTTGGAAAAGATACTGGAATGACTTGCCATTTCCTTCTCCAGCTCATTTTACAGATGAGGAAACTAAGGCAAACAGGGTTAAGTGACTTGACCAGGGTCACACAGCTAGTAAGTGTCTGAGGCTGGACTTGAACTCAGAAAGATAAGTCTTTCTGATTCCAGGCCCTGCATTCCATCCACTGCATCACCTAGTTGCCCCTATTGCCTCATTTCCTTAAACTCTATGGGGAGACCCCTCCTAATTTTCTCATTTGTTAGTGCTTGCTTGCCCCACACCATGATATTTGATGTATTTTATATTTACTTATTTGTTTACTTTTTTTTTGCAAGTAGAATATAAGAGCCTTGAGAGTAGGGACTGTTTCATTTTTAACCCTTTCACTCTCATAGTGCCTTCCATATAATAGATGACTAAATACATGTCTATTAAATTGAATTGAGTTTCTTAGACCAATGGGCCAAACCAACCAACTTAATCACACCACTGGGAATTGGCTATGTTAGAGGACCCAGTAGTGAATTCTTATGAAAGAGGAAAGAATCCTTTGGTAATATGAATAATCACAATTTAACTCTTTGAGAAGTTTAGATTTTCTTAAAGTAGATACACCTATTCTGTGTACTTGTTATTTTCACAGTTTAAGATCAGATGTTGTACTCTGGTGCAAGCCTTGGAGATAGCCAATGGAATATTCTCTTCCAAGAGTCAACTGAGGCATAAGTCTTCAAAAAGAAGAGAAAATGGCAAACAGATAGACCTGAGTTTGGAGCAATGGGAGGTCCTGGGTGAGGAGAGGACTGCCCATGCCACCCAATTGTCCATAGCTGGGGTGGGGCAAAGAGATCAGCAGGTCACTACTGTTTGTTTAGGGTTATAAATTACCTTTCTGACACAGCTAAAATAGGTAATCACCATCTAGTCACAAGTTTTCCTCAGAAAGATCTGATGATTTCCCTGACCCATTGATCTCCTTATCTCTTGCCTTTCCTTGCCTCCTTCTTTCTTTCATTCTGTACTTCCTTGTTTTCCACTTTCCAACATAAAACCCTGTTAGTTCATGTCAACTTGTGATGAATTAAGTTACACTAATTTGAGGACATCGTATTGTTGTTCAGCCATTTCAGTCATGTCCAATTCTTCCTGAACCCTTTTGGGGTTTTCTTGGCCAAGATAAAGGGATATAGTTTTCTCTTAATAAGATATGTGTAAGTGTGACCCCTAGTGGTGATGATGCACTCCAACAATCTAGATAGTCACCCAAGCGTGGGTGAGGTTGAGGAAGGTCAAGAAATGCTGAGAACACGTTTAAGAGGAACGTCTCAAGGGTCCATTGTACCATGTTGTACAACCATGGTTTGTTAGCTGGAGGTTTCACTGGTTCAGATCTTGGCATGGTGTCAAGCAAGAAAATGGTAAATAGGAACAAGCTTCTCTATTTGTGTGTTTCTACCTAGAAGTCTGGTTGTTTGTTATTGTACAATTGCTTTTGGCAAAACTGCTTCTACTTCATTTCTGTTAAGTGGCAAGATCACAAATAAAACATTATAGAGACTCGCCCCCATAAGGACATAATTGTTTTCTACTATCACTGAAATTGAGGAAATTCAGGCAGAATCCTGAGCCCAAGACTATACTTCTTTTACTCATATTATCCTTAAGTCTTCATATCTTTCCACTCACATTGCAGAACAAACTCCCAATTAACTCGTGGGATGCTTAGGGAATGACATTTCTGTTTTCAACTGAACCTCTGTGTAAATAAGGGCTCACTAGAAATCCCTTTTTGATGCCAACTCTTATTCTTGGCCACATTTATAAAGTCTAAGAGGCTACTTTCCTGCCTTAGTAATAAGAGTAAACAGAGTTGGATCTTATGATGAGTCACAGTAACCATTCTGAACAAATTGTTCATTACTGTTCACCAGTAAATATATAGTATATGTAGCATATAGAAAATGGAGTTAAGTAGGCAATGATTCCAAGACATTTCCTTGAACCAGAAATAGTGTTCGGGCTTTGAAGGCAAGTAACCAAATTACTGATGTTACTCTTTTATTGTCATTTGTCTCTTGCTCTAAATAGGAGAATGTGTAAAGTAATAGCAATGATATAATTTACTTAAAAGTGCCAGTTAGTTGGACTCTGGATATTCAACATTTTATTGTATAAATAACATTGAAGTTGACCAAAATGATCTTTCTACTCCTTCCATCTTTGTTTCACTTCTTTATAACATACCCAGTCAATAGCCCAGTGCCTAGTACATGGTAGGTACTTAATAAATACTTAATGATTGACTGACTTCTGTCTTCCTAAGTTCAGGCCCTTGGTTTGAGGAAAGCACTTCTCTGTGTACCTTTGACACTTAATCACATAGAGCATAAAATCTCCTCATATATGACTATTTGGCATTCAGAGAAAATAAGTGATGAAATTCAACAACCAACCAATATATTATTAAGCAGCTACTATATACAGCTCACTATGCTGGGCTCTGGCAACACAAAGACAAATCCAAAACAAAGCAATATGAAGAGAGGGGAAATATCTACAACTTCTGATACCAGGAAAGGCCTTCTTTATGAGGTAGCATCTGAGTTATGTTAGGGCCAGAAGCTGAAATATCATGAGCCTAGAATTAGCAGCTAACAGGTCATCTTCATCTGGAAACAAGGCTGGTTTAAGGGGAATAATAGGTAATAAAACAGAGAAAGTCAGATTATGGAGAACAATGACGATAGCTGTGGAAAAATTATATATAGAAAGAGCCATTGGGTTGGCTCTGCTCATTGCCAGCAGAATCTTTTTTTTTAATTTTTTAAAAGTCAGAAGTAACTTGAAATTTATAATAAATATGCTTCCATCATAGCCTTTACTTCCAATTAGGCAGTAAGGACACTTTCTCCTCTAATTAAAAGAGCACCATAAATAAAACTCCAGTTCAGACAAGGCCCAGCTAGAGAAAGAGTTTAAATTGTAAGGCTAGCAATTAATACCTTCCTAGTCCCAATCTGGACAATCTGCAACTCTCTGGTTGTGAACAAGTGGGGTAGTTAGGGAAGATGAAAATACATCCTGACTCTATGAGAGTGAATTATTAACAGTATTATTTGGTCTGGTAATGGCCAGAGTACTTAATGGCAACAAGACAAGGGACTTAACCTTTTTTTTTTTAACCTGTTAAAGTACCCAGAGGAACAAAATCCTCACGGAAGGGCTGAGCAGTAGTGATATGAAGAGTGATCATAGAATTCAGTGGGAGGACAAAGCTTTTCAGCGTTTGGTAGATGTTGGGGAGGGAAGTTCAAAGGCATGGGTTGTACTCCATAACCTAGATCAATCTAGATCAAAGTGGAGTCCACAAGAGCACCTATGGGGGGTGGCAAAGAAGTATTAGAACTTCTATTTCTATTTATTTTTTACTTAAAAAAGTAAGAAAAATTATGCTACTACTCAAAATCTTGAAAGAATGGCACCTCATTCTTTTCCTCTCCTCCTTCCACTGCTAGTGCCTTCTCCCTAAGATTACCTCCTACTTATATTGTATATATCTTGTATGAATGGATGATATCTCTACTATTAGAATATGAGCTCACTGAGGGCAGGGACTGTGTTTTTACCTTTCTTTGTATCCTCAGTGCTTAGCATGGTGTCTAACATATAGTAAGTATATAATGGATGCTTGTGACTGACTGACTGAAGGAAAACAGTAGGGAAGAAACCTGTATTAAGAAAAGGTTGACAATTAAAGAGAGAGGGAATGATTTAAATTGCAATCTATGGAAGAAAACAATTAGTGAAAGAAAAAATAGTTCTGTACTATTGATAAATAAAATAATTATTTTCAAAATACTGTTTTTTTCTTCTCTATCTTATTCTTCCTTACTATTATGTATTTTATATATAGTTGTATGTTAACATAGTATATCATTGGACACATATGAGTATGTACTCCCAAAGATGTTTTGCTGATAGGGGTACACAACTTTAAAAGTCTGAAAATCTTTGGTCAAATGGGAGGGTATATATGTTTACACCAATTGTTTTCATGTTCCAACATAAGGCGGAAAGGTCTAGGAAAAGTTTTCTGGACAAGGTGCCCACCTGAAATGCAGAATAGCATTGTGTATGAGGGTAATTTCCAGGGCATATCCTCTTTCCATAAGCAATGCTACCAAGAGGAGTGTGAATATAAGCAAAGGTCTCCTATAAACCCCAAATGCTAGAAAGAGGATGCTTTACCACATAAAGCGGGATTGATCATGTCCTTGTTAGATTTCCTTCATAAATATAGAGTAGTCAGCGGAAGTCAGTAGGGAGTATGGTGGACCTGAAGTCAGGGAGACCTGGGCTCACATTCTGCCCCTGATACTCACTAGCTCTATGATTATCAGCTGTTTAAGTCTCATTTTCCTTGTTTGTAAAATAGGACCAATAATACTTGCCTTCTAAGATGTGTCCTTAAATCCTAACTTCAAACTCAGTTCCTACCATCTTCTTAGTTGTAGGAAGTGGATAATTCAGGGGAAAAGAGCTTAATATTTATTCCTTCCTATATCTTTAGTGATGCTGGGCCCTTATCACAAAGCTAGCTTAAAAAAAAGACAGAAAGCAAGCTGCATATAAAGATCTTAAGGATTAGACATAGCTAATATATTCCATAGAAGATATCATTTGGCAAAGCAGAGGACAGTGGAATGAGCACCATGAGGCCATGGATTCACATCCCACTACTTTCACCTTAGGTAAATCACTTAACCAGCCTTTGCCTCAGTTTCCTCTAATGTAAAACAGATGGGGTAGAATAGATTACCCCTGAGGTTCTTGTCTGCTCTTTATCTATGATCCCTTGATCCTTAGTTATAGGGTAACCTGGAGTTAGGAAGACATCTTTCTGAGTGCAAATCTGGCCTCAGACACTTAATAGGTGGATGACTCCAGGTAAGTCACTTCACCCTGTTTGCCTCAGTTTCCTCATCTATAAATGAACTGGAGAAGGAAATGGCAAACCTGTCCGGTATCTTTACCAAGAAAACCCCAAATGGGATCACAAAGAGTCAGATTCAACTGAAATGACTGAACAACAGCAAAGAAGAAAAAAAAAACATAGTTGACAAGTTTTTCTCATTCTCCCTAAGAAGCACATGCAAAATGCACAACAGTGTTGCCTTAGAAAGTTGTGAGCTTTCCATCATCGTAAGCACTGAAACAGAAGCTGGATGGCCATCTGTCATGGATATTACAGAATGGACTCATGAATTGAGTGGAAAATTGTACTAGATGACCTCTGAGGTCCATTCGGATTCGAAGAGTTTTTGATTCTACTCATATACAGCCTCTGTCCTCTATAAACTTGCCATATAAGAAGCTGGGTTTGGAACCCCTTCTAAAGAAACTTGGCTGGGGGGTACCTGTTGGGTATTTGGCACATTTTCAGTCCTAGATGAAGGAGGGAACAACCATTGTCTGAACCCTTAAACTTTATCTAGTGGCATGGTCTCACAGGAATTTGCTAAGCCCACTTTGAGGTCTAGTCTAATGGGGAAGATGGATTACGCAGCAAGGGTCAGAATTCTTCCCAGATTACTGTGATCTTTTCCCATGTTTATTAATTACATGTCTCTTTATTTTGGTATATTCAAAGGCCTGCTGATGCTTAGGAAGTATGAGCCCTGTAACAGGGACACACACACACACACACACACACACACACACACACACACACACACACGCGCGTGCGCGTTTACACATACGGCAACATATTGCAGTTATCATCCTTCCTTTTTTAAATCATACATATTTCATTAAGCTTCATGCAGAGTGTCTTCTGATTTATGGTAATTGTCAACAAAAGCTAAAACGCAGTAGATTTTAACCCTGTGTTAGCCAGGAGTTAACTAGCATAAAATCATATTAAAAAAAAAATCCCCAAACATCCCACCCTGGAAAGCTCCTGGGACAATGACTCTGGAGAGTTGCTGACTTTTCAAAAAAAAAATGTGTTGTTGTCTGTGGCAGCATATGCCAGAAGCAACATCTGATGCACTGGACACCCCCGTGTTATCCCAGCATGCTCATGGCCTGGAGGCCTTGGAGTAAAACTAATTTCCATATCAAACCCAATTTAGATGAAATGTCTTGGTTAAAAAAAAAAAAAAGGAAAGAAGAAGAAGCCAGAGCATCAATAGCCCCTTGATTAGATTTTCATCTCCTGAGCAGACAAATATGAATATTTATTACCATGAATGCAGATTTTCCTCTTTCCATTGCTCTGATCTTGAATATTATCCACTGCTAATTTTTATGAAAATTTGGGCAACATAATGTTTTCCCATAAACTGACAGTTCTTGAGATAATCCCGTTATTGTCTAGTTGAAAATGACAGCTTCCGATTATTCATGTGTTAACGAGGGATTAAATATTGTTTTTCATCACCATAATCTAAGATGGACTGGAAATTAAAAACTGAACATTGTATATTAGCAGGGCTTTGAGGACCAGAATTTGTTTGCATTCACTTAGAGAAGATCTGTAAATTAGCACTTTAACAATCAGCCCCTTTTATGTCTCTGGTGAAAGCAAGCATCATAAAACATCACTGACATTTCTAAAATAAATTCATTACTCTACCTGCCGCACACCAAAATGAAAAGGCCTCTATCAGTAAATAACTCACAAAGAGAGAGACAACCTTTTGCTAGAGAAATACAATTGTAATACAATTTATATTGTTTCAATGTCAGGATTTTTTTTTTCCCAGGCGCACATACACTAGGTAATATGACATGCCGCTGCTATTGGGAGTTTCTGCATCACTTTCTTGTCCTCTCTATCGTGGCTGCTGGAGGCAAACAGATTACTCCTACCTTTGATGCAAAGCAGCACCATCTTGCCTTTCTCCTTCATTGAGAAAAATTAAACAAAAAAGCATTCTAGCAGAAGATTATTATTCTGCCCCCAAGACAGGATCAGGTCTGTATGCAAACATAGTCAAATTCTTCCTCCCTGGTACAATGGCAATGTTTTTTTTTTTTTTCCTTTTTTCCCTCTAACCAGGATGCTAGCAGTAAAAGTGAAGTGATTTTATTTCTACTGTATTCTACTCCTACTTGGCTAGCTGAACCTTGCTGGTACACAAGTTCAACATTCTCTCAGAATACAGCTTTCCAATCTTTGGTTTGATTTCCTAATTTTGTCAACCTATCTACATAACAGACAGGAACTTCCCTGATTGACTTCATACAATTTGTTTGTTTTTAATGGACGTGAAATCAGTGGGTGTGACTAATTTTTTTAACTCATCAATTGGGTATGTTGGTATGTATAGGGACATTCTGAATAGGACTAAGAAGTCCATTCCCTCTTGTCATCTGGAGCTAAAGTCTCAACAGAAGCAAATATTTAACTCACACAGGTGGAAGGTCTTTCAGATTCTTCCTCTACCAGATAATGTGGAAGTCATTGCTCCCCATTTAAGCCAGATGTAAAACATTATGTTCTCTTCTGAGATAATGGTGGACCTGCCCCAACAGTGCTACAGGGGGAAGAAGAGAGAGCATTTAGTGAAGCATTAATATCCATGTTCCATTCAAGGGAAGAAAGTTAATGCTTAGTTTTATTTTTTTCCTCTTCATTCTCTCAGTGTTGAAACAAAGCTGCTATCCAATAACAATTAGAATGAAGAAGACAGTGGATACACAGAAGCCTCGTTAGCCTTTTAAATGCCTTCTCAGTCTTTTGTTTCACAGAAAGAGAAGGTGAAATTTTGCAAATGTAAATGAACTCAAGAGGTACTAGGCCACCTGGGACTTTACTCAGGACTAGGAGCTCACTGTCTAATGACAGCTCAGCGCTTGGACTAGCTGTGTACCTTGGGGCAATTACCTTAACCTCTTTCTGTCTTTTAGTCACTTCATCTGGTAAAGAGGGAGAGATATGCTGACCTCTCTCCCAGGGATGCTTTGAGGATTAGCTAACAAATGACTGTAAAAATGTCATACCAATAGAGAGTCCAACCTAAATGCTAAAATAATAAACCTCAAAGGCCAGGGCTTAGGTCCAAATGCAGAATCCATTAGAGGTGAGAGGGTCAACTGTGCTCATCCAATCTCCTACCTATCCCTTCTTTCTACTCGTAGCTAGAGCCATCCCCTAACATCAATGGTATGGTTTTCTTTTAGTCATTCTACTGCCCAGACACAACAATATTATTATCAAAACAAGCTTAATGAGGGCAATACAACTTGGCCAACTTTAGAAATCCTTGGGTTGGGGGTGTGTGTAAGGAGGGGCAGGTCTTGATAAGAAGGCACTTGGAAATGGTAATAGCTTCATAGCTGAAAAGGAGATAATCCAGTTCAGGAGTTTTCAACCTTGGAGCATGTAAATCCTCAGGCTATGAGAAGCTTGTCAAGGGAGTATAGGAGTATGTTATTATTAATTAATAATTATAATAATTGCTAATTATCCTATTGAAATATTTCAAAAGTAGTAGCATTAGTGAAAATAATTTGTGAATTGGAGAATGATTTTATACTAAACTTATTTTAATGTCCTAAATAAAGTTTTTTAATGAAGAAAATGAAAGAATTTATTTTATTTATTTCCATATGCATGGTAAACTCTGTAATTTATTTCCTTTTCTAATGAATAGGGGGTATAGGAAGATTTACTGAAAGCCAAACAAAGTCTTGGACATCCTGATCTAGTCCAATCCCCTCATTTTACAGATGAGGGAATTGGGAAACAGAGATGAAGTGACTTACCCAAGGTCATATGGGTGTTAATCAGAAGTTTTAGGTTCTCTGATTCCAGATCTAATGTATTTAATGATACTGTACCTTACAGCTAGTTAAAGGGCAACTTACCGCTGATATTGTGGTGACTTTATGCCTCAATACCTGTAGATAGGGCACCCAGATCGGCTTCTGGTCAAAATCTTTATCTATGGGCACTAGACATTGCTGATTTCTCATTGAAACAGGTAATTCCAGGATTTATTCATCCATGAGTTTATCTTACTGGGTAGCAACTTCATCCTGAAGCTGGAAGGATTGAGATTTCCACTTGTGTCTCATGACATTTTCTTGTAAGTAGGAATTTCATGACTTAATAAAATATATTCTAGGCCTGTTTCCCCATTTGCATTACCTAGGGAAATGCTATTTCCCATTGTAATGTAGACAGGAAAAAAGTAGCTCATTAATTTAATTTATAATTCATTCTCAAATTATTACACATTAAATGGAGACACCAGGCATTGGTATATCTCATAGGTGTGGCTGACGAGACAAATTATTAAAGCAGCTGAGCTGTCAAGTAACTTGGTGACAAAAACAGGATAATTTGAGGATGAAACATGTATTAGCTAGCTTGATATAAGTAAATATTTCAAATTCTCCACCCTCTAGGTAGAATTGCACGTATCAACCTCAACTGAAAATAGGAGAAGTATTAGAAAAACCTAGATATGAATGACTTTTAGAATATTCAAAACAGCAAATATCACAGAAGACAAGCATTAAAAACACAGCAAATGCTAGTAATTTTTTTCTTGTTAACAATTTCCTGGTGTTTATTGTCCAATTTATAAGACATCATTTATTTCAGTGTTTGGGTGAATCTGATATACATAGTAAGGATCTGACTAATACTAACTTTTAGCTGATTGGCACATATTTTAAATCTCTTTTTTTTTTTTTAATTTTTTTTTTTAGTGAGGCAATTGGGGTTAAGTGACTTGCCCAGAGTCACACAGCTAAGAAGTATTATGTGTCTGAGGCTGGATTTGAACTCAGGTCCTTCTGACTCCAAGGCTGGTGCTCTATCCACTGTGCCACCAACTGCCCCCATAATTTAAATCTTGATTGGATTCTAATTGCATCATCTCTTGGTTTCTCTCTATAATGGTTCCCCTCCATAAGAGGAGAGTCTGAGAATGAGATATAACTATCAAGGAATAACCCAAGATGATTTTCCTACTAGAGTGAGGTGTGAGTTTTTATTTTTGAAAGGTGAACAAATCTCATCTGAGCTTATGCAAATATATGAGTAGACACTGATTACTTTTTACACAATGAATTAGTGAATGGTCAAGGAAACTGTTGGACTCAGAGTCAGGAAATCTGTGTTCATATCCGGGGTTCTGGCACTTAACTAGTTGCATGACCTAAGTAAAGCGCCTAATTTCCTGAATCTCAATTTCTCCATTTATCTGATGGAGCTAGTAGTACATGTATTGCCTACCTCACTGCACTGGTGGGAAGAAAGTAATTTTGTTCACATTGAAATGCTGTGTACTAAATTGGAGTTACTATTAATTGTACTATGTATGATCATATTGAATTCTATTTATATTCTGACAAGGGCCAAAAATGAGTGCCACTTTAAGCCTTCTAATATTTTTTTTGTAACCCCAATGTACTGTGTTTAGTTTTGGGTACTGCATTTTAGGGAAGACTGTGACAAGCTGGAAAACATTTAGAGGAAAAGAACCAAGATGATGACAGGACCATGTCATCAGAGGATTTGTTGAACCAACACAGTACGTTAAGTCTGGAAAATAACAAGAGTGAATAATACAGCACTTTTGAAATTTATATATGTTACCTCATTTAATGCTTATAATAACCCTGTGAGATGGGTGCTATTATTATCCATATTTTACAGAGAAAGAAACTGAGGTTGAGAGTGAAGACTGACTTGCAGAAACGTAAGTCTGATGCATGATTCAAATCTACATCCAACACTCTATCCTCTATACCATGATGTCTCACAAAAGGGTAAGCCTTAGATTATAATTTCCAATCCTGCCTCTATCACCTAGAGACTTTGGGTAGATCACTTAACCTCTCTTCCTCATCTTCAAAAGGAGAAAGTTAGATTAGGAGGCTTTAAAGTCTCTCCCATTCTTAAATATATGATTTTATGAGTCTAATTTCCCAGTGTTTGTAATTTATTACTTTTCTGGGTTTCCTGAATTTTGTAGAAGTGAAGGCTCATAGAAGCCTTGAAAAGAGCTTAGTGTTTGCTTAGGGACAGGAGGCAAGTAGGTGAAGCTATGGATGTGTCTTATTTATTGTCCAGTGGACTTGGGAGGAAAGAAAACTGAGGTGGAAAAAAGGACAGTTGCGTACACAAAGGAACAGGTAGCACAGTGTTTAGGGTCTCAAGAAATTATATGCCCCACTTAGTGGATTCATTGTTTCAGGTGATACTAGAGGCAGAAAGTATAATCAGGAAAAGGCTGAAGAGTAAAGTCAAAGGATAATTAGGGCTGTGAAGAGGGAGAAGAAAGGATGTTTTATGAAATGGTTTGAAAGGCAAATGGGCACTCTCTTTGTACAGCAGCCTAGAGGATGATGAAAAGCAAAACATGGCCTAGTTCTTTGGAGGATAAGAAGAAAGGTAGTCTACTATGGGCATTTGTAAGCTTGTTTTGTGTAATAGACCCCTTTGGCAATCTGATGAAGACTACAGAGTCCTTTGATACGTTAAAAAATACAGAGAATTCCAAAGTAAGCTAATTATATTGAAATAGTTCTATCTATCTATCTATCTACCTACCTATCTATCTATCTATCTATCTAAACACAAACCAAGCTTAAAACCCCCAAGGAAAGAACATTTGGTCTAATGGAAGGGATATGGAATTGAGAGTCAGAAGTTGTGGATTGGCTGGGCACTGGCATCAGCTAGCTGGATGATTTTAACCAAATCACTGAAACCTCTGTGTATTCATTTCCTAATTTGTCAGATGGAGCTAATGCCTACCTTGCTAAATTCTACTTTTTCCTCTGTCCTGAAGAAAAAATGAGCTAATGAATGTGAAAGCATTTTGAAAAAGTCAAAAGTGCTATACAAAAATGAGGCATTATCATTATGTGGTGACACTGTTTACTTTTCTGGAGAAGTTTCACAGGGACTACAAAGAGAAACTGGATAGCTTAGCTTGAACTGAGAATAAGATGTCTCATCTTTTTTTTTTTAAACAGCTTTTCATTTTGTTTTTCAATTAACAAATATTTAATTTCTTATCCTTTTACCCCTCCAATTTAGAACAAAAAGAAAACCCTTGTAACAAATATGCATAGTCAAGCAAAACAAATTCCCACATCATCCACATTCAAAAATGTATGTCTCGTTCTGCAATTTGAGTCCATCACCTGTCGGGAGGTGGAAAACAAAGGTCACCATTAGTTGTAGAGAATCACAGTTGGTCACTGAATTTATTAGAGTTCTTAAATTTTCCAAAGTCATTTGTCTTTATATTGTTATTGTATAATTGTTCTCCTGGTTCTGCTCACTTCATTGCATAAGTTCATACAAATCTTTCCAAGTTTCTTTGAAACTTTCCCTTTTCTCATTTAAGGCACAATATTATTCCACTACTTCCATACACCATAATTTGAGCAGTTATTTCCTAATAGATGGGCAACTCTTAAATTTCCAGGTTTTTTGCCATTACAAAAAGGCTGCTATAAGTATTTTTGAGCAAATTTGTCTTTATGTCTCTTTCTTAGATCTCTTTGGGTTAAAAGCCATGTAACTTCATTTAGTTTTGACTTTTGCTGGAGGTAGGCCACTATATGGGATTAGACATATAGGAAAAAAAAACTTTAAAATTCTTATATTTTGAATATGCTCCAGACTTATTTTCTTAGTTGTTATTGTAGCAAGTGAACCCTTCTACAAAGTTCTGGCTACCTGAAGTAATATGGGAAAGAGCTAGTCAGGAAGGCAGGGTTGGATCGGCATATGGGCTTTGTAAGAAGGAAAAAAATGACAGGATGGAAGAATTGTAGGCCAAGGGGACCAAAGGAACCAAACTTCACCATTCTACTAGGGATGAATAAGCCCTAAGAAGCTATGTAGTTCCCACACAGCCTAGCCAATGAGTCAACCATGGAAGGATGCATTCAGAGGAAAGATCAGAGGTCCCCTCCAGAGATGGAGAAATGATTGAAAAAAAAACTGCAAGAATATCCAATCCGTCCTGAGTCCTCCAAAAGATTGGTCATTGACCCTCTAAGAGGTTTGACTGAGAGGAGAACCACTTAACTCTATTCCTATTCAATTCCTCTGAGAGTAGCTCAGGATAAGGTCCGAAACTAAGCAACCAAGCTCTGTTTCTGGAACTGTTGGGTTTAGGACATGTCTAAACACAAATCTGAGTTGCTTGAGTTTAGAAGGAGTCACAGAGGTGCAACTCATGTGGCAGATGTTTTAATACATTTGGATTTTATCCCCTTGGCTTCTTTCATTACAAGTACAGTCAAGTCATACTTATATGACTAGCTCCATTATATCAAGTTTGTGTGATAATAGTTCATTAAAACTTAGTAGCATTGGGAATTAAGCAGATTTTCTTGATGGTTAGGGGGTATCCTCAGTCATAAAAATAAACTTGAATTCTGTAAATCAATACAGCAACTCCTTACTATTAAGCTAACTAGAGTGCCACAAGTAAGAAGATAGAGGTAGCCAGCTCTCTGAGAACCACAGAGAGCGTGGTGTTTCCACTCTGGTTTTAGATATAGTACAAAATCATATGGGGATGACGTTGGAGAACTCATAGGAGAATATGGTCAGACCTTTAGGCAGAAACACTTTACTGATGGACAAATTATTTCAAACTTATCATCTTCATCCTTAGTTTAGTTCTTAGTTCATTATGAAGGTCTATCAATTCTACTTTTGTAACATCTTTTGCAACATTTACTCCTCTATTTTCACTTGCACCACATCTATAGGTCCTCATTCATTTTGCCTTGGTCAAATGCCATAGTCTTCTTACAAGTGTTCTTCCCTTGGCTTTCTCCCCCTTTATACCTCAGACATAATAATTTTTCTTCTGCACGGATGTCATGCTAGTTCTCTGCTTGAAAATCTTCAGTGACTCCCTGTTGCCTTCTGAGTAAAGTGTGAGGTATTCAAAACATCCAAGGTCCCCCACAATATGTCATGATTCTACCTGGCTAACCTTTTTTATTATTCTCCTTTTTATATTCAATACTACTATTGAGATGGCAGGTGGTACAATGGATAGAATACTGGGCCTGGAGTCAGGAAGACTCACCTTCCTGAGTTAAACTCTAACCTCAGGCACTTACTGTGTGACCCTGGCCAAGTCACTTAATACTGTTTGCCTCAGTTTCCTCATCTGTAAAATGAGCTAGAGAAGGAAATGGCAAACCAGTCCAGTATCTTTGCCAAGAAAACCCCAAATAGGATCACGAAGAGTCGGACATGACTGAAAAAGAACTCAACAACAACAGTCAAAATGAATTTTTTTCTGTTGTCCAAATGTTCACTACATTCTCCCACCTCCATGTCTTTGCTCATGTTTTTCTGTATGCCTTGAATGTCCTTGAGTCCCTTTTGTACTGTCTTATGTAAAATTACAAATAAAATGCCACTTCTTCCCTCATATTCAGTCAGTAAGAATTTTACTCCCTTGGTCCTCATGTCATATTTTCATTTGCATCTCTTTAGGGCTCTCTCATCATACCCTATAGTTAATTACTTACATTTGTGTTAGTATCTTACTAGAATAATGATAGGACTATATTTTATGAGTTCTTCATCTCATTTTAAGGAAACAAAATACTCTGGCCAAAATAGATATTTAATAAATATTTGTTTAATGAATAAATTTGTGAAAGAAGCTATTAATTATTTCCCCAAAGTTTTAAAATTACCAGGGTAGAAAAGGCGGGTGTTGACAGTAAAGTTCTTGAAAGGATCAGGGGAGAATCAGACCTGTTACTAGCATTCTTTCTCCTATAAGATACACCACCCTCTACCTGTCTCAATGAAACAAACAAACAAACAAAAAATCAACCAAAACTTGAAGGAGAGAAAAATACCATCAACTGACAGTAGAAATCTACTAGGTATGTCTCCTGGGTCTATCAGGATATTCTATTATGTTGGTTGGGGAAGCTCTGAGAGACAGTATTTCAGTGTTACTCTTGTTGTCAGAGTGCTCTGTAGGAGAAGGAAGGAGAAGGAGGAGAAGTATGTGTGTTAGTGTTGAGGTCAGGAGGCATGGGTTCAAATCCTAGCTGTGATACTTAAAGCTGCATGAACAGATACAAGTAATGTTTCACTTTTCTGAGATTCAGTTTCCTGGTCTGTAAAGTGGGAATGATGATACTTATACTACCTACTTCAAGGGTTATGGTTTTTAAAACAGAGCTTTGTAAACATTAAAATGGGGCAGCTAGGTGCACAGTGCATAGATTGTTGACCTTGGAGTCAGGAAAATCTGAGTTCAAATTTGGCTTCAGATACTTACGCCGTGCGACCCTGAGTGAATCACCTAATTCCGTTTGCCTTAGTGTCCTCACCTATAAAATGAGCTGAAGAAGGAAATGACAAACCACTCTAATATCTTTGCAAAGAGAACTCCAAATGGGGTCACAAAGAATCAAACAAGACTGAACAACAACAACAAATGTTAAAATGCTGCAGAAACTAAATTTTTAATATTATTATTCCCAAAAGGATTCTCTAATTTAATGAGTTGAGTGAGGCTATGGTAGCTAAGAGGTAGACTGGAGGTGTTCTTTCATAGCTCAGGCTGAGAAAGTGATAGGAACATGCAGAGATATAGGGCTACCTTGGATGTTAAAGGAAGCATGCCTGAATGTAATGGGGAAATGACCTTGGGAGTCCAAGCAGACAGCTGATATCATTAAAATATTTTAGGCAAGAATGAGTGATTTGGTCTCATAACCAAGGTCGTCTAAAAATCCTGTTCCTATAAATGTAACTATCAAGCTCCTTAAAGGCCAATGAGTAAGTAAAATAATGATCAGTTTTTCTTTCGAAAAACTGATCAGGCTCCTGAGACTGTTCCACTGAAAGGAGTGGAAAAAAAAAAACCAAACAAACCAAGCCCTACATTTTCAGAACTTTTAATTTAGAAAATATCATTCACAGAATCCCAGAGTAAGAAAGGACTTCAAAGGCTAGCTAGATCAATCCATACCTCATCACAAATCCCCATGTTAAACTCTATGAGTGTTTACAAAGCTTTTATTTGAAGGCCTACAGTGAGGAGGGACACTCTACCTGTTGAGGTTGTTCACTCCATTTTTAGATAGTGCAAAAGCTATAGAATTCTAATAAGTTATGCCGTAGTAGAGTTTTTAAAGAAATACAATAAACGAGTGAAAAATCACCCCAACCTACTTTCTACAAGGAATGGAACATCTTGTATTTTATTGAGACACAAGCAAAAGTTGCTTTTCTCCATTTCTTTTGGGTAATGAGATACCAAATAAATTCTAGAATCAGACAATAAGCATGTCCTCATAACTGACATATACATTACACATATTTATATAAAGAAGGCAGTTGAAAATGGGGGGTAGGGGGGCATGGAGATGCATGAGCTGTTGTAGCCACAAGGCAGACATTACTTATTTCATTTTACGTGACTATTTACTCTGATACTGAATAAAAATTGAATTTGTCGCCATAGCAACTGCCACATCACATGGCACTTGTGCTGCCTTTAAATCACAGAAGACTATTGTAAAGACATTCATGAACCAATGTGACATTGGACTCTGCGTACTGTATGCAGCATTTCAAAAGATGCTGTGGTGCAATAAAGCCATATTTGAATGGGTATGTTAAGTGTAGTTAATTATATTTTGTGTTAATATTTTTCTTGCTGTTTTCTCGCTTTCTGGAAATAACAAAATAGGAATATATAAAATGGAAGAGTATCAGTTGATCTGGATTGGGGTAGCAGGGGTGTTGTAATGTAAAGCTGAAATGCGGACCTGTCATTCAGAAGTCAAAATGCAAGTATTGTAGAGAGTTGAGACCATGAAAAGAACTATTCAAGATAACCTTTTAACCTTTCATCACTAAATATCCCAAAGGATGGTGTGCATTAAATAAAGCATTAGCTATAAGTGGTATGGCATTAGAAAAGAAAAAGAAAAAAAGGTACTTAGAAGGTTTCTAACACTTTCATGCATTTTCCTTTTCAAATACAAATAAGGTATACCTAAAAGTAAATGGGCTTTTCTTGGAACTGATATGTTGCTTATACTTGAGAGAAAGGTGAGATTATCTTAGTCAAAGGGTACCAGTTATAATGAAAAGTGATAAAATTAATTAATTTGAATTAATTAAAAACATCAGTGATGTGGAGTTGCTATAAGGAATTGGGAAAGTAATTTGTCATATAACTTAGGCCTGAGAAGCCCAACAAGTGTTGAGATGGGCCATTATGGAATTCCATTGTGTTGATTTTTCTGATGATGCTAGCTGTTATTTGTTCCAAAAGAGAGGCTTGGTTACGTTTCCTTTGAAAATCTGGAGGCTTCTAGCTTCTCTTCAAAATAAGCCTGGATAAATGGGGGAAAATATCCAGAAATAAGGGCTGAGCAAGTATGCCTATGCTTACAACTCTCAAATCTACTTCTCTGTAAATCTAGACTTTATCTAATGGAAATTTTCTCTAGGTTACAGCGTCACCAACTCAAACTCAAACTGTTTCAATCTGAAGTAAGATATCATCTTTTCCAATAGATTGGTGGGCAAGAGAAATTGGAGGAAGCCCTTCTAAAGAGGTGAATGAATTCCAAAAAGAAAGCTCTTCCAAAGAGTCTCTCCCCTCCTACTTAACGATTTTTGTCAATATTTACTGCCATTCTCCTTGATTTGAAATCTTATGGTTAACTATGCAATGATTCCCTCTCTTAGATCACTTATATCCAGCTTATCATCAAGTCTTCACAGATTTTTCTCTAAAATTGTTTTTTTGTATTCATCCCAGCTTCCCCATTCCTGCTGAATCTAGTGTAAGTGACATCTTTAGCATTTCATTAATCAATCAATATACAAGCATTTATTAAATGTCAACCATAAGGCAGGCACTCTGTTAGGTTCTGGGCGTACTAAGATGAGAATGAAATAGTCTCTACCCCCATGGAGCTTACAGTCTCCAGGAGAGATGACATAGATAGCTTAATGCTGGATCCTAGCAATGGCCTCTGCTGTTGAATGAATATTCCTTTCATTATCTTGCACTTTATTAAAAATATCTTTAACATTTTTCTATGTCTATTTTCTATTTCAAGTGGTTTTCCCCACTTGCTCTTTCTAACTCTATCTAATGCAATTTACCTTAACTTACTCATCCTTCAATCTGTCACATGGTCCTTTTTTTTCTTTTTCCATTTCTTTGCTCATACCATTCTTCTTTCTCTAAACATCTTGTCTTTTGTCAATTTCCGTTTTACCAGTTATTTAAGGTTTACCTCCAGGCCTGTCTCTTCCAGGAAGCTTTCTTTAATATTCTAGTATTTCTTGATCTCCCACTTCTCTGAATTTTTACATATCATATTCTGTTCAAGGATTTAAAAAAATTGTCTTTGTATTGCTGGTGCCTAGGATATTACTAGTACCAACTAGTACTTACTAGTACCCGAAATGTGAGAGGCAATTAATAAATGCTTTTTAAGTTTAACTGCCCCAATATACAAGGTTTATGATGAGGTATCATTGTGTTTCCTCAGAAATATTGGGTAAAATCTGGTTGAAAACATGTGACTGGATCAGTCTAACTCTAGAGATATCCTCTGACTCTAGAATTTAGTCTGAGTAGAGGAGATACTCTCTGTCACCAAACTGTTACATCATGACTTTAGTCAAGCAGATTTGCTACCAAATATTCTTTCTACCTTCTAGAGCTGTTTGTGTAATTTATGAAAGATGCAATCAAGTGACAATGAGTTATCTTTGTTATGCAATTTGAACTCTAAGACATAAACCTTCCTTGAGATTGAAATGGTGACTGCTCAAATCCCTGCAGATTTATAAACATTAATTTTTACTTATTTATAAATAGCATTTTAGTAGAGTAGTTAAATTTAAAGAACTTCAAATAAACATTATATTTAAAGAAGATACTTAAAGTAACTAGAACCAAAGATACATTTATGTACCTTGCTCATTTTTCATTAGTCTTAACTTACATGTTAACAACATTTTAACAATAAACCAATCTCATGCATAGATACTAATGAGGATATTCCTTTACAAATCACTTTGGATGTTATCTTGGTGACAAAATCTTCCTGAATTTTTGCTGCGCTCTCTGGGCTTATTAAGGCTAGCTTACTGGCAATGTCCCATTAGCTTTTCTTCTAGTCAAAGACTGATCGATTTTATGAAATATTCTGCATTGTGCTTGTTACAGTACGAACCCAAAGAGATACATGAGACATTATCCCTATCCACAAGGACTCTATTTAATAAGTTACAATAACATCTAGAATTTATATGGAACTTTAAGATTCACAAAGTACTTTGCAGATGTCATTTCATTTGTTTTTTCCAAAAATCTCCTCTCTGAGTCACCAAAGGAATTGATAATGTAAAAAAGATGCACTTCCTCTTTTCTCCTCTTTTTTCCTCTCCCTTCCTCTCCTAGTATATTTTTTTCCTCGTGGTCTCCTTATATAAGAAGAGATGTTTCCCTGAGTCAGAAAAATAAAAATTTCAGGTCTCTTTGAGCAACCCAAGGACATCAATCTACATTTTTTTTCTTTGATTTTAATTTGAAAGATTTTATTCTACTTTGCTTGCTGGTATCAGAGGTAGAGGATCAAATTGAATCCATTCCACCATTGTTCCTGGATAGGGCGAGCCAAATGACTCAACAATGCCCCTTTCAACATTCCAGTAACTTTCTGAACCAAAGTGTCCCTTCAATGCCAGTGCTTCCCTATGTATGCTGTTTTCTCCCTGAGAGTGTCATCTGCTACTGATGAGAAGCAAGGCACTCATCTCCTGTCAGAGAAGTGATGAATTAAGATTATACTTCTGACTCTCCTGGACTTTCTCTACAATGACCCAGAAACTCTGTCACCTTGGAAGCCCACTCTACCCCTGGATTTCACACACTGGAAATACCTTTCACCTCAGCAGGTGAAATCCCTCTGATGGGCTGATTCCACTTAGAACCTCCATTTTAAGGAACAGGCTCAGATTAGCCACGTCTTTATTCTTCTCCAGATTGCACTCCTGAATATCCTCTACTTTCTCTACAATGCCCTTTCAGTGAGAACCTTCATCTCTCCCCTTCCCCCTTTTATATACTGTCTTCTCCCATTAGAATACAATACAAGCTCCTTGAGCACAGGGACTGTTTTTTTTTTCTGCTTTTATTCCTATTCCTAGTCAGTTAGGTGGATCCGTGGACAGATCTCCACTCATGAAATCAGGATGACCTGAGTTCAAATTTGTCTTCAGACACTAGCTGTATGACTATAAGCAAGTTACTTACACCCATTTGCCTCAGTTTCCTCATTTTTTTGTGAGGCAATCAGGGTTAAGTGACTTGCCCAGGGTCACACTCATTTGTAAAATGAGCTAGGGAAGGAAATGACAAACCACTCCAGTATCTTTGCCAAGAAAACCTCCAACAGGCACATGATGAATTGGAAATGACTGAACAACAACAAATTATTGTTCCTGACATATATTAATATTTAATAAAATCTTCCTGTTGTTGTTGCCCTTGATTGCATGTAATAGTCACGTCTCATAAAACTGCCCTGATTCATGTAATTTTGCAATAGCATTATTAATACATTTTTTACCAGACCCAGATGTAAAGTCACACACATATAACTGTTCACCTATTTATAACATTATTCCTGAGACACTCACATTATTATCTCTAAAGTCACATTTTCCTAGATCCAATTAGCAACATTAGGTAAAGAAGGGCCAACACTATCATTATGGTGGGGAGATGAGGTTTCTTATACAACCTGTCAGAAGGGGGCAAGTATACAGTTTTTTCACTGGGAAGATATGTATACTTCAAGAGAAGGGGCACATTACTCTATGTTTCAAACCTCTTGGTCCTCTGCTCGCTTGTACTGGACAGCACCAATTCTCTCTGATTCTTTGTATGATCCAGATTTACCAGCCTCAGTATCTTACCACTGGGATTCCTGTCTATCAGGACATGAATTCTCCCCAAACTCCTCAAAGGGACAATATTTTCCCCAGGTGGAAGAATGACCACCGAGGGGCCTCTGTGTGGCTGTACTGAAGTTGCCTAGGTGAAGCTCCTTTTATCCTTAATAACTGACTTCTGATAGTGACTACTGTTTAAACTGTCATCATTCTTTTCAACAGAGCAGAACACTTGAATAGATTTTTTGTACATTAAATTAAGCTAGTTTTTAAATCTATTCACTGTACAATTCCACTTTGAGAACTGAATTTTCACTGAAAGGCCTGTCTACTCTTCCTTTGAATTTATATACATTATGGAGACCAGACAATTGTAGAGTTGGAAGGAAGCTTATAGACAATCCCTGCTAAAGGATCTATGACAAATGATAATTCAGACTCTTTTTTAATACTTGCAGTAATGGAAGACTCATTACCTCTCAAGACAGACGATTCCATTGCTAGAGAGCTTTATACATTTTTTTTTTTAAATTTTGAGTCAGTCTTCCTCTCTGTAACTTTCACCCATTGGTCCTGGTACTTCTAGGAAACATGTTCTATGTGACAGGCTTCTTAACATTTGAAGATAATTCTTCTGTCTTCTTTTCCAGGTACATTAACCTCAGCTTCTCCAACAATTCATCATATGGTTTCTGGGCTTCTCGTCATCCTTCTTTCCCACCTCCCTACTAATCATGGTGAAGTGCTCGCTCAGGGCTCTCAGGTCTTCCTGACTCCAGGGCTGGTGCTCTATCCATTGTGCCTTCTACCTGCCCCTCTCACCCTCATTTGGGGGCTCAATTTGGCATGTATGTCACTAAAGAGTTATAGAGTATCACTATAGGGTCACTCTACTAATTTACTGCCATAAAACATTTAGAAGAATGTCAGTGTTGTGATAGCCAGCCTCAAAACCAAGAAGACCTGGAATCAAGTCCTCCTTTGGCCCCATATTGGCTTTATGACATTGGGCAATTCACTTAATGACTCGGAGCTCTAAATAATTCTTTAAATGGCCTCTATAAGTTGCAGAGGAAGTGCCCGCCTGAACTGTGAGAAAGAATTTCCTTACCACCTGGGAGTTTTCTATACTTGTAAAATTACAGGCCTAGTCCCTCTGCCTAATACAATTAGAAAAGAATGTTTTACTCTAGAAAATATTTAGGGCATCAGGTACTGGCTTCTGTGATAATCTTAGTTTATTTTTCTTCCAAGCTTTTAAAAATACTTCACATTGACTTTCAAGTTTCTTTCGGTAGAAACATGGATTTATATAATTTGAATAAAATTATGAAACCTTTCAAAATATCAGAAACCATGGCTTTTGAAATATGTCAAAACATCACTAATCTATTTGGAATGTGTATATGTGTTCTAATCTATTCATTTCCCTTAAATTTGTTTTGAGATATTTCTACTTGGCTAAAAAAAAATGTTTTAATTCAGATATCTGTCATCAGATGTGTGAATCATAAGCTCACAGCAAAGATTCCATTAAGGCTGTTAGATTTCCAGTAATCAAACTCTGCTTTACATTTGACAGTTGGCATTTATTAGAGATATTTGTATCAAATAGAATTATTTCTTTACTCATAATTAAGAAAAATCAGAAACGAGTGCAGAAATGAGACAAATAAGATTTTGGGAAAAATATGATCCAATTATCCAAAATTCCCCGACCTGTCACCTTTCTATCCATATTTCTTCCCTATTCACTACACACACACACACACACACACACACACACACACACACATGCATTCACACACACCCTATTTTTCAATGCTTCATGAAATATATAAAGTTTTAACTTGAAACTTATATAAGGGAAAAACTTCATGGAAAGCAAGAAGTGTTCAGATTTGAGATCCCATATGAGAATTCCGTAACTGAGTTTCAAAGATAATAGAACAGCTGCCTTTTGACAAGGAAAATTGCCATCTGGAAAAGGACAGGAGATCTTGAGAACTAGTCTCCAAATATGTGATCAACCAAGGAAATACCTGGACTCTGCTATGAAGCCTGAGAGCCCCAGGAGGAAGACATAAGTTGAATCATGAAGAATGGAAAACAGGGGAGATTGTCATTTCATGGCAACATGTTAATAAGTGAATGGAACTAGCACCCATGGGGTTGCTACAGTCCTTTGCCTCTATTATCATCACTCCAGATGTCCCCCCAAGAATGGCTCAGCCAATATAATAAAACCAAGTTTATAATTATGTGGCAACCAGGGAGGGAATTCAACTCTATGCACTATACTATATGGATGTTTGGTTGAGAGCCTTATGACCTGCAACATGAAACACACCCCATGGAAACAGAGTGTGTGGGAAATTCACTTTGCCTTGCTCCTGCCATAATGTCCACTTCATTACAGGCTGTGTCATATGAGCATGAAACCCTCTTGTGAGCGTAGGGGCTGTATATAGGGTTGCTCTACAAATGGAACGAAGGAGGCTTTTCCATCCCTTTCCCATTGAGTCCCCTAAAGTCCTGCAGGGACTTTCACTAGCATGTTTGCAGATGATCAGTTAGACATATCAAGTTTCTAGGGAGGTAATGTTTAGTGACTGTGGCCAAGTTTTCTGTCAAAGGCAAAATGAAAAGAATAGACATGGAACCAGGCATTTCTCATTCTAAAATATGAATTCTAGGGGAGGGAAGCATGGAGTGGAGATGCAGGTGTCATGGCATCAAGGTTCCAACGTTCTGATAAAGAAGAAGCCTCTTTAGATCTGTGTCACACCAGAGAAAGCAGGTTAACACTGCAAGCAAACGCGATTGAGGCCAGGGTTACCACACAACATGGCTGTATATCAGATTTCGAGTCATCTTCTTGCCCAGGAGTCAGCCTCCTTTTCAGAGTTTGTTTCCATCGTACTATAAGTGATCTACAGCTTCAGGAAAATAGCCTTGTCATGAATGAAACAGTGATAGAGATTAGCAGTATCTTGCTATTTTGTGCCAGGAATTGTGAGACCTGAGTTCTAGTTCTTTCTGTTAGTAATTAGCCATGATCTTGGGTAAATCTATCCACTTCTATACTTTTCCTTGTGGAAGCTAGATGGTACAATGGATAAAGTAAAGCATAGGATTTGGTATCAGAAAGGCCTGGGTTCAAATCCTGCCTCATACTTACTAGCCATGTGACCCTGGATAAATCACTTAACCTTGGTCTCAGTTTCCTTATCTGTAAAATGGGGATAATTAGCATCTCCTAGGGTTGTTGTGAGGATTAAGAGATAAGAATACTTTTTAAACCTTAAAGCACTATGTAATAGTATTATTATCAGTAGCAGTATTTGCTGTTGTTCAGTTTTTTTGTCGTACTCTTTGTGACCACATTTGGGATTTTCTTGGCAAAGATCCTGGAGTGGTTTGACATTTCTTTCTCCAGCTCATTTTATAGATGATGAAACTAAAGTAAATAGCAGTAAGTGGCTTGCCTAGGGTCATACAGCTAGGAAGTGTCTAAGGTTGGATTTGAACTCAAGTCTCCCTGACTCCAGGTACTCTATCTTCCCCCAGGTACTCTATCCGTTGCACCACCTAGCTGCCCTTACTATTATTAGTAGTAGTTAGTAGATGTGATACCAGTAGTGAAATGGAGATAAATCCATCAATTTTTTAAAAAGTGAGATGTAAAAGTGTTTCATAAAGTATGGAGTAGCATTCTTAAAGTAGTAGGTATATTTATTTGGTCCACAGAAGTGTAACAAATTAAAATATAGCAAGAAACATAAGTAAAGTATGCCTAACTGCTGGGCCAGCTATGAGAGCTATATGTACCTAGCTAAGCAGCTAGGCATAGAACTCTCAACTCAAATATACCAACTCCCTTTCCTGAGCCTAACATCATATTGTAAGAATCAGTTTCAAAATCCAGCAAGCTCCTGGTTGGGATAGCTAGGTGGCACAGTGGATAGAGTACCTGGACTGGAATCAGGAAGATTCATCTTCCTGAATTCAAATCTAACCTCAGACACTTACTAGCTGTATGATCCTGGGCAAGTCACTTAATCCTGTTTGCCTCAGTTCCTCATCTGTAAAATGAACTAGAGAAGGAAATGACAAACCACTCCAGGATCTTTGCCAAGAAAACCCCAAATGGGGTCTCACAGATTGGACATGACTGAAAAATGATTGAACAAAGCTCATGGCTTGCTTTTTCTATTTGAACTAAATGCCGTTTGAAATTTACTTCACAGCTTTAGTACTACACACAACTTCTCCTTTCTTCCCACTCCTTTTCCTACTCAAAAGACTTCCACAAAAGATTCTTCCCATTCCATTACAGCCCAGCCTCTGCTTTGGTCCAAATACAGTTAAGTCAAAGGGTGACCTGAGAACCAGCTGCATGATTGGATTACTAGAAATGGCTTTCACCTGGACCCATCTGTGTTTGATCCCCAATCACTGGAGAATTGGCTTAGTTACAGTACTCTATTATTCTTCTCAGAGGAATGACTATGCACAAAAATATATAAAAATCACATTTGATAAGGTTGAGGGGGCAGATCCGATGGAAAGGTGAAAAGGATTTCTTGAGTTCCCTTACACCAAAAAGAGAGACAGTTGAATCAAAGCACTTCCATCATTCACCTTAATCCTCCAAGCTCGTTGGGTCCCTTTCCCCTTTGGTCACAGTGCCTTCTGTGTAATACAGACAGTTATTTGGTTCCCTATTGCCTCTTGCCTTATTCCTTTCCACTTATTGGTTGCTGAAGATACAGCACATTGCAAAAAAAATGCAGGATGTTGTCAGCTGTCAAATGCTTCATTAATCTAGTCTGAGTTGGAAAGGCATTGAGAAAACACCAAATACAATAGTATCTGTCAGACCCCTTCAAGCGTTTTTTGAAAAGTTTCTATCAGTCATTTGTTTTACTCTTTTACTGCACTCTGTCCATCGTTTAGCTGCAAAATGGATGTTTTCAAGGTACGATGCACTCTTTCTATAAAGCCGTTCTGAAGAGCGAACAACTTTGTAACCATAAAAACCTTTTTACTTGGGGGGTGGGAGGGAAAGAGCAGCCAATTAGGCAAGATCTTATTTCTACAATCCAAGATCTAACTGGTAAATGACAGATTCATGAAACAAAACTGACTATGGGGAGATCCAACGGAGAACAAGAAACATCAAAACCAGGAGAAATCTGTTTCTTAGAATTTATCTTCCACTGTGAAAGTCTTGAAACCCACAATTTCAGATGCCACCCCAACATAGGTTTTAGCCCCTAGTCATATGCCAATGGTCACTAAATGCATTTCTGGAAGAGAATACTGGTCATAAACTTAGAATACAATTAAAAACTGGTCAAAAACAGACAAGGGCTTGAACTTGCTTGAACTACAGTTGGAGAGTTTCATCAAGTCTCCTTCTGTGATAACAACATGGATGTGACCATGCTTTTGCATATATTTCATGCATTTTCATGCATTTCAAGTGCTATTCTGAAAGCAATCTCTCTAAGCAGCTTGTTCACCAAATGGATCACCTGTAATACCATTTAGCCTTGATCTAAGATTATTTATTTATTTAAATAATGTAGATAAAGTAATATTCTACCAAATCTCAAGATTTGGTTACTCCATGAAACAACTCAAGAAAAAAGTATATATTTCAAAGGCACTGGCCACCTTCATCACTGAGACATGATAATGGTAATTTGGCAAGTTTTCAAAAATATCATCCGACACCTACTGTGTGTGTTACAATCAGTATTCATGGCATTGGTGTCTTGTACTTTTGACCATCACAATGATCAGTTTTGAATGCAAATATCCTTAATGATCATGCCATCATTCTGTGGTCAATGTGATGACATCACTTGAGCCTGTGAGCAACTGTATTTTCATGGGAAAACTTGGCAAGCATTTTCGTTGACATTTCGAATAAAATTCTTGCCTTATTATCACTTACCGACCCAATTCCAGTTCGGAGAATTTTCAGTCCTGAGGTTTTTTCAAGCTTGTCTTTGTTGTCAGCTGTTGGGAAAAATTGAGAAGCATAGTTGTCAGCTTGGTGAGTATTCAGTTCTCAAGATACACCTAACCTTTAGGTTATTTTTCCCCTGTTGAAAAATTCAATAAATTTACTGCTGATATCCTTATTCATCAATGGACCAGCTTTCATGAACAGCAACAAAATTGACTGTGGCATTAGTCTTTCATAATAAGACCAACTAGAAGGGAAAAATGGAATGTATTTATTCATTTCATTATGCTTCTCACTCTTTTATCCTTTCTTACCATACCCCTAGAAGAAATGCACTAGAATAATTTAGAGCCAATAAAGGATTCATCCAAATTGGCTCCTGATTTAAAATGAGGAAGACTTTCAGGGAATGAATTACACTCAATAATCATTCCAAGAGAAATGAGCTTTGGAAACAATTAGCGGATGTAAATGCAAACTCAGGGATCCTAACACCAATACGGAAAGCCCGGCCTGCCCCCACTTCAGTCCAAAGGAAGTTGTGTCAAAAGCAATTGACCTTCACTTATGATTCTGAAGAAATATTCCACTGGACAAAGCTCCTGTCATTTTGGAAATGAGAACCCAGGAAAAAAAAAAGGATTGCATTGAAAACTCTGTGAATGAAGAATGCATTGGGATTGTGATGAATAGAGAAAGGGAAAGCAAGAAAATAGCAATTACTTTCACCTCACAGTGTAATACACCTATGTTAATCTCGGGTAATGAAATTATATCTTTGAGCATGGTACAAATGAGCTCCTGTTATAGCCTGCCATCTCCACCTTTAGGGTCTTTTCATTGTCTTATAGAAAGTTTTCCCTTCAAATGAATGAACATTATTTTTATATATAGGTAATTATATATACTGCAAAAAAAGGCTGAAGCAGACAAGAAACAATCCAGGTTAGAGCAAAGGCAATGTAAGAGTCTCAATAAGGACATTTAATTGGGATATGGTGAGGGCAATACAATGAAGTGAATCCTGAATAGCAGGAGAATTTTTTTTAATGGCAATTCATAAAGCAATCATTTTTTTAAAATGGAGTTCCCATTAACAAAAGATAACAATTTCCTGAGTAGCAGCTTACTTCCAAAGATAATCGTTGATAAACTTTTACAATTGGGTTTAGGCTTAAAAGGCACAGAAAAATAGAAGATTTAAAAAAAAAGAAAGCTCCCTTGTTATTACCAAGAGCAACCCGACCACAGGCCTAGAAATGAAAAAGGCAGCTTGTACAACAAATGTGTACTTCTAACTTTTTAAGCTAGTGCAATAACCTGCTAGTTGATCTCCCAGCCTCTAGTTTCTTCACTCCAGTCTACACTCCAGTCAGCTGTCAAATTTATGTTCTTAAAGTACATGTCTGACCATGTTCATATCCCCTTGCCCATCATTTAATTAACTCCCTATTACATCCAGGATCAAATACAAAATCCTCTGTTTGACTTTTAAAGCCCTTCATAACCTGGCCCCTTTCCTATCTTTCCAGTCTTCTTACAGCTTACATCCCTCCACATACTCTTTGATCCAGATATCAGCCTCCTTACTGTATCCTGCGCACAACACATTTCAAGTCTTCAAGTCTATGAATTTTCACTAATTCACCCTCATGTCTGGAATGCTCTCCCTCCTTATCTCTGTCTTCTGGCCTCCTTCAGGTCACAACTTAAATCTCACCTTCTGCAAGAAGCCTTTCTTAATTTATGTTAATGCTGGTGCCTTCCCTCCGAATTCATCTCCATTTTATACTGTTTGTATCTTCTTTGTAATTGTTTCCATGTTTTCTCCCCCGTTAGGCTGTGAGCTCCTTGAGATCAAGACTTTTTTGATCTTTCTTTGTATCGCCAATGTTTAGCACAGTGCCCAGCATATAGAAGCTACTTAATAATGTTTGTCGACAATTTCAACTAACATGCTTCTCGACAAGATGACCAGTGGGGCTCTCTGAGAGCCGAATAGGCAATCTCCATCTATATTTCTATCTAGAAGGAGAAAGACTTAACTAAAATTGGTGTAGGGAACTTGTAAGTAAGGGAACTCTCTGCTAATGTAAATTGATACCTTCTTTGCACCTTAAAGTCTTAGAGAACTGCCTAGAACACCTAGAAGTTACTCATCCAAGGTCACTTAGCCAGTAGGAGTCACCTGAACCGAGGTCTTGCTATCTTAGAGGCCAACTTTTTATCCACTAGATCAGGCTCCCTCTTTAGACCAATCTACATGGATGTCCAATGACTTTTTATTTAAATTGGTCACAACACCATAACTAGTTAATAGTGGTGAGGGAGGGACAAAGAACTCTATTGTTGATTGGGGATAACCAAATGTAAATTTTGCACAAAGAAAGTATTGAGTGTATTGCAGAACTGGCTTTTGTTAAGCCAAGCTCCCTCTGGTGTCGTAATTCACAATACCAACCTACTGATTATAGTGGAAGATATACCTATTTTGGAAAAAAAAAACTGTTTGGAGCATCCCTTTCCTGAAATGTAAACCTAGTCAAAACCTTATGCAAAGCTTATATTATTGAGTATGGAACCAGGAAATTAATCAACCAACAAGCTTTCAAAAAGCACCTACTATATGTCAAACACTCTGCTAGGCACTAGAGATATAAAGATAAAACCAAAGCATCCTCTGCCCTTGTAGACCTTACATTCTATTGGAATAGGGAAATAGGTGGTTTCACCAGTCATTTGATTTATGTCCTTCCAAATCTAAATGAACATCATTTTTCTCACTGTAGGGTGTATAACATAAAGAAATGGGGCCTGTAATTGGGATTGAACCCCACAGACATCACAAGTTTCACAAAATGGAGGCTCCAGGAAGAACTCACCAAATGAGATGAGAGTGAGCCTCGAAAAGAGACTCTCCATGAGTAGGCTCCAGGGTGGTAGGCTGGTGATGATGACGATAAAAATAACAATAAGGGCAGAACAAACTAAATACTAATGTACTCATGTCCAAGACTTTTATGAAGTCTGGCATTGGGGATGGAAGCCTCATTAAATATCTCAGTAATTGGTTTCCCTTTGAACTTTCTTACAGAAAAGTTGGCAACATTAGACTGAAATGAGTCGCTGGGGCAGTTATACAAGTATAACTGCACAAGCAAAAGACTTCTCAAAGGAAGTAAAAAGATCCTCTCTTTCTCTCCAACTAGACAAATCCTGCTGATCCTGTAAGGTCCAGCTCAATCTCCACCTCCTGAATAGATAGTATTTATACTGAACTTTGAAGGGATATAGGATGTCTCAAAGGCTTAAAACTGTCCCATGACTTTTGGGACACTCTGCATATAGGTTTTGAATAAAGTAGTTTAAAAATCTCATTCACACTGATCTCTTCCTTCTCTACATTCCTACAGAACTGTCCTAAGGATTTAAGACAACTTATTTGCTGTATTATGGTCTATAATTGCATTTTGTATTATTCCTCTCTCCTCAACTAGGACTCATCTTCCTGAGCTCAAATATGGCTTTAGGCACTTACTAACTGTGTCACCCTGGGAAAGTCATTCAACTTTTGTCTGCCTCAGTTTCCTCATTTGTAAAAATGGGGATAATAATGGTAACTACCTCCCAGAGATGTTGTGAAGATCAATTAAGTTAATAATTTTAAAGTGCCTAGCACAGTGTCTATTACATAACAGGTGCTTTATAAATGTTAGCTATTATTATTATTAGCTATCAGCTATTATTGATTCCCTCAGAAGGTCTAGTGTAGTACTGAGTACATAGTAGGTTTAGAACAAATATTTATTGACACACTGATTCTTTGTTTGAAACTCCTAAGAAATATGGAAAGTTCAGCAATGATTGTATAACAGAATTCATAAATAGCAGATAATAAATAGTCCATCCCCTTTTGACTGATAGATTCACTGATTATTGTTCATTTCCATCACCATCTTTTGTGCATTAGTGTATCAAAGACAAATCTTAGGAAGCTCTTGAACCTATGCATTTAGTTTCATTAAGGCCCAAACTCGCTCTCTTCCTAAGATGTGACCTCAGCCTAACTCAGGTATGATTCATCTGGGCCAAGAATTTGAAATTTACCCAGGGCTTAGCATGCTGTTTTGCACCCAGTAAGATGTTAATAAACATTTGTTGAATTGTATGTTAAACTCTAAGCTTTATTCCTAACTTCCTTACTCTTTCTAGATTCCATTTCCTCTTAACCATCCATGCCACCTGATGATCCAGGGGTGACTAACGACCAAAGCCTATCAATGGCAGGAAATGAAAAACCAAAAACCCACACACACAAAAAAAGCCACAGAACAACAATAATCAACAAAGAAACAACAGTCTGAGGTGAGATGTTGAGCGAATCAACCAACCCCACAGCCATCACAAGTTCCACAAAATGGAGGCTCCAGAAAGAACTCACCAAATGAAAGGAGAGTGAGCCTTGCAGAGGGATTCTCCCTGAGTAGGCTCTGGGGTGGTAGGCTGTTGATGATGATGATAAAAATAGTAGCTTATATTTATAGGGCACTTTAAACTTGTTAGCACTTTTGTATCAATCATTTAATTTTAAGACATGGTATTTAGGGAGAATCAGTAGGACTTAAAAGATAACTCGGTATGGACTAGAAGAAGGAGTCCAAAATGACTCCCAGGTCTGAGTTTAGGAAACCAGGAGATTGCAGGTGCCATTAAGACAAAACAGGAAGTCAGGAAGAAGAGATGGCTTTGCAGGGAGGATATGGTACTAGGTTTGGACCTGTCTGACTCAATGTGCCAGTGGGATATCCAGGTGGAAATGTCAGATGACAGAGATAACAACAGCTAGCATTTATATAGTGCTTTAAAATGTGCAAAATCCTTTGTATATGTATCTTGACATTTCCATCTGGATATCCCACTGCCACATTGAGTCAGACAGGTCCAAACCTAATACCACATCCTCCCTGCAAAGCCATCTCTTCTTCCTGACTTCCTGTTCTGTCTAACTGGCACCAGCCTTCTTTTGGTTTCCTGTGTTCAGACCTGGCAGTCATATCAGACTCTTTACACTCCATACTGAATTATCTGTTAAGTCCTACTGACTCTCCTAGAATACCATCTCTTAAAATTAAATGACTTATACCAAAGTGTTTTTTTAACTTTAAAGTACTCTATAAATATAAGCTGTTATTTTTATCATCATCATCCTTGTCAACAGCCTACCACCCTGGAGCCTACTCAGGGAGAATCCCTCTGCAAGGCCCATCCTCCTCCCATTTGGTGAGGTCTTTTTAGAGCCTCCATTTTGTGGAAAGGTGTAGGAGGGCCTGCCTTCGTTCATGTCTTGGCATTATTTATGATTATCTTTGGATTTAAAACCATGTCCTCCCACCCCCCTTTCACCAGGTTCCTTCATTCCTACCTTTCCTTCCCCTCCCCCCTGCTTTTTTTGGTCTCTTCTGTGTGTTGTCTCTGAGGGCAAGAACTGTCTTTCTTGCTTCCGTCTGTAGTCCCCAGCCCCTAGCATAGTGCCCGACACATAATAATCGCTCAATCAATGCTTCTTGCCTTGCCTGGTTACCTTTCACTTCACTCTCATAGCAGTAAGTATTTGTTTGTGGGGTTCATCCCATCATACCTTGAACTACAATAAGTTATTTATGTGCCTGTTCCTACTCCCCTATTAGATTGTAAGCTCTCCCCAAGGAAGGAATTGTGTTTTTATTGTATAGAGCAATAATTCAAATCAATCAATATTTATTTAGCACATCTTTCAGACTGTGAACTCTTGGTGCAACAGCATGGAGTTGTGGGAAACAGCCTGGCTAGGGAGTCTGGAGAGGCCTACGTTTGAATCCTGCCTAGTACCTAATCAGTTTTATGACCGTGGGAAAGTCAATTAATCCACTGACACGCTTCTAAGATTATAAATTGCAGATCAATCACAGTAGACAGGGTGCTATTTGGAATTTGGAATCAGAAAGGCCTAGATTCAAATCTTGCCTCATGTATTCTCTACTTGTGCGAACGTGGGCAAGTCAATTAAGCTCTCTTTGTCTCAGTTTCTTTACCTGTAAAATTACCAAGGGGAGGAGAGAGGTTGGACTGTAAAGTACCCTTCACCTCTAAATCTTTGATCTAATCTACATCACTGAAGGGAATTTCCACACCAAGAACTGTTCACACAGGTGAAATAACAGCTCTGGAACCCAAACAAATGCAAATTAAAAAGATAAGATAATATGATTTATAATAAATATCTCCCAGGGTTGTTAAGGCCATCAAATGACATACATAGGGTGCTTTGTAAACTTTAATTCATCGTGTTAAAATCTCAGCTATTACCATTATTAGGCATTAGGGATGCAAAGATGATCCAAGATACAGCATCTGCCTTCAAGGAGCTTACAATTTAGCAGAAGGAAATAAGATAAATAGGCAAATAACTATGATACAAAACATATCATAAGTACATAAAAATATCCATTATAGCATAAGTGATTCAAGCAGGAAGAGATGAAGAAAGATATGAGGATGAAGACAAAAAGATATGAAAAGATGAAGAAAGAGAAGAAGGAAGACGGATGAGAGAAGACTTAAGAACAGTGGCAACTAAGCTTCATCTTCAAATTAGGGAAGGATTTCAACAGTTTGAAATAAAGGGAGAGTCATTTCTAGATGTGAGGTTGAGTAAGAACAAAGGCACCAAGGTTAACAGGAGGTACAAGAAGGAGAATTGTCAAGGAATCTGGTTTGGCTGTTGGGTAAAGTGCCCCAAGAGGAATAGCACACTAGAAGGCTAGAAAGGTCAGGTCAACACAAGCTGAGGATGACCTTGAACATTAGACCAAAGAACCTATATTTTATAGAATAAACATAAGGAATAACCGAAGATTTTTAAATAGAGGAGGGATATAGTCATAATTGTAGATTACAAAAATCACTCTGTTAGTAAACATCAGGTTATTTGCTGAATGAATTAATAACAATGACAACTACTACTGACACATATTATACTTGCAGATTTACAAACCATATCATATTTGATTTTTATGACAGCCTTGGCAGGTAGATACTATAGGTATTATTATTTCCCATTTATGGATGAGAAAAATGAGGCTCAGAGAGACTGTCATATAGCCCGTCTGAGTGGGATTCACAGCCAGACTCTGACCATCCATCCTATTATCTTTCAACTTTAACACATGAATGAATGAATGAATGAGAATATTTTACAAGAAATGATCCTATTGCCTACTTTTTCTATTCCTATTTTAAAAATATAATAACAAAAAGTGGGTTTTTTTTAAAGTATAATTTGTAAGTTTTTGTGCTAATTTTGGGCTTTGCCTACCTAACATTACTCTCACAGGTTCATGGTGTCTTCTATTCTTCCTTGACTATATGCCTTTCCTTTTCTGTTTTGTAAAGATTCATTCTAGGGGCAGCTAGGTGGCGCAGCAGAGAGAGCACTGGCCCTGAAGTCAGGAGTACCTGAGTTCAAATCTGGCCTCAGATGAAACACTTGACACTTACTAGCTGTGTGACCCTGGGCAAGTCACTTAACCCCAATTGCCTAAAAAAATAAAAAAAAATAAAAATAAAAAGATTCATTTTAAATATTACATGACCACAGAGCTCCCTGTGTAGTCACATTTGTTTCTTTAACTATCTTCACTTTTTCTTCAATGAGATTATTCACTAATTGGAAAGGATTTCTTTTTTTAGTGTATATCAGCTTTCTTTAAAACCATACTCCTTTTTTAGGCACTTGATTCTTGAGATAATACCTTTATTTTCTCTGAGTTTCCAAACTGAAGTTGGCTGTGCAAAGTCTAGGTGATAGATCTAAGTATGCTCAGCATCCCCATCCTTCCTCCCTGTGAGCTACCTATGGTCACTTTCACGGTTCCTTAGAAACATGGGTAGAAAAGGCAATATTTCAACTAGGGTTTCAACATGCAAACTTTCATCCCAATTTAATATTTAGGACCAATTTTTCAACTTTCCAAATTGGCATTTGTAACAGAAGGCTGACAAACCTCAATGTGTAGACATATAGTAGAGGCTGCTTTAATAAAGCAAGGAACAACGCACAAAGCCCATTTTTATCTTCATGGGAGACAAAAAGGGTTTCCAAACACACAAAAAAGAAGTCCTTTAAAATTAAATTCACTAGATGAAGGATATGCAAATTACCTGAAGAAGCGGAACCCTATAATGTTCTCAAAATTCTGCAATAGCCTATTTAATTAGTATTTTAATTTATCAGAATAATTCTTTGCACTTGACAATTTATGCAGTATTCCATATAATTAAGCACGTAGCTGCAGTGGAATAATTTTGCCTACTCTCTTTATACCAGTTATTTTAACCTGAAAGAATCTGTAGAAGTCTCTTCTGTGATCTAAATTACAATGGGGACAACTTAATGGGTTTGCTCTATTAGAAAGCACGGGAGAGTGAAGTTGAGAACTGAAAGGTAAAGGCTGTCACTGGGCTCAGGCCTCAATAACCTGAGGGAAGCCAGATTCACTTTCTGAACAGCATCATTTATTTTCCTTAGCAAAGGTCACTATTTATTAAAGGACAGAGCCAGAAGGCTTCCTGGCAGCTACTGGGGCAAGTAGAGTTTTTGATAGTTAAAATCTACATGAAATATACATATGCATACATATATGTATAACAAACAACATATATATAATTATATATACAATATATATGCAAACAACCTTTACATATATAAACAAACTATACACACACACACACACGTGTATTTAACTCTTCATGACCCCCTTTGGGGTTTTCTAGGCAAAGACACTACAGTGGTTGGCCATTTCCTTCTCCAGCTCATTTTACAGATAAGGAAACTGAGGTAAACAGGGTTAAGTGACTTGCTCAGGTCACACAGCTAGTAAGTGTCTAAGGCCAGATCTGAACTCATGAAGATGAGTCTTCCTGATCCTTGGCCCTGCACTCTATCCATTGTGCCACCTAGCTGCCTATCTGTTTCTCCATACACACACACACACACATATATATATACACACATACACACATATGGGTATATATACACAGATACACATGTGTATATACATACATATGTACATATACAATATACACACATATGCAAACCATACATATATATGCATATGTATAAATACACACATATTATTTCTAGCTTTTCCAAGTGAAAAAAAAAAGTAGTATGGCCTGATAAACTTAGCCCTCTTCCTCCAAAGGACCTTTGGTAATATTTATACAATAACTAATTAAGTGGAGAGTTTGTAAGTCATTGAGACAAATTCAGAGGTAGAAGAAAACCAACATGGATTATTGAGACCAATGCATTCATTTTGGCACAAAAATAATCTTTGTAGGCTTCCTACATAGATTAGATAAACAAAACTAATTGCAAATCTTCCCTTTACTCATATTGTGTAGACCTAGCCCTAGAGCATGGTAAATAAATTTTAAAAAATCACATATCAACTAATGGATAGAAGAGATAGATAATCTCAACGTTTTTCACATTCACTATCCCCCTTTATCACTGGTCATTGCTGACCTCAATCTGACAGTAGTATGCTAGGGTCAGCAGTGACCAGTGAGAAAGGTCAATGAGATAATGGATATAAAAGGAGGATTATTCTCATGAATCACATTTGATAGGCTTAGGGGTGGGGAACCTGTAGCCTTCCATGGCCTCAGTTTGTCTGTTTTGTATACCTGTCAAAACAGAAACAAACTGGGATGTTAAGTTGAAAACAAAGCAACTAAAGTTTCGCGGCTGAGTAAGAAAGGTTTGATTTTTTTCTGGAATTTCAAGTTAGGTGGGGCAGAGAGAGACAAAGAAAGAGAGAGACAGAGACAGAGAAACAAAGAGTGACAGAGAGAGATACAGGGAGACAGAGACAAAGACATTTTCACAAATGAAAACCAACTGAATTAGAAAACAATAGTCTTGAGAAAACAGTAGGTTCTTGGTTTGCCATATGCAATACAAAAAAGGTCGCCGATGGATAGAGCACTGGCCAGGGAGTCAGGAGGACCTGAGTTCAAATGTGGCCTCAGATACTTACTAGCTGTGTGATTCTGGGCAGGTCACTTAACTTTGATTGCCTCCAAAAAAAGTCACTAAACTATATTTGCTTCACTATCAGTTTTTATTAATAATAGTAATAATATTCGACGTTGTTAGGTTTGTAAAGTATTATATACATATGCACGTAATCCCATTTTATCTTTACGACAGCTCTAGGTGGCAAGTGTTATTTTTATTCACATTTTTGTGGATGAAGGAACTGAGGCAGATAGTGGTTAACTAACTTGCCCAGAATCACACAGCTAGCAAGTAATAGAGGTAGCTTTTAAACTGAGTCCTTTCTGGTACTCTAAACACCATACCACCTACCTATCCCTCTTTAAAAACTTACCTACTGCCAAATGTGAAGGAATGCAAAATTTTTCTTTTGTTAAGGGGTGCAGTGATTTGGGTGTTGCTATAGAGACAAAGGTCACCGGTTCCATTCCATCTTTCAAGTATAGCTAAGTATAATTCTGAGTAATCTGTATGGCTTTGGGGCTAGATACAGAGAATGCCAGAGTTGGAAGTAATTTACCCATGTCAACTCAAATGCCAAACAAAAAAGAGTAGTGAGGCAGGTAGAGCAGGCACTAGCTTAGGAGGCAGGAGACCTGGCTTTAAATCTTGTTTCTACCAATCATTACGTGATTTTTTTTTTTTAATAATAAATTTATTTATTTATTTTTAGTTTTCAACATTCACTTCCATAAGATTTCAAGTTCCAGATTTCTCCCTCTCCTTCCCCTCCTTATACCCCAGATGACACACAATCTGATATAGGCTCTACATATACATTCATATTAAACCTATTTTCACATTAGTCATATTGTAAAGAAGAATTAAAACCAATGGGAGAAACCATGAGAAAGAAGAAACAAACAGAAAAATAAAAAAGAGAGAGAGCAAATAATAAGCTTCGATTTGCATTCAGAATCCATAGTTTTTTCTCTGGGAGTGGACAGCATTTTCCATCATGAGTCTTTTGGGGTTGTCTTAGATACTTGCATTGCTAAGAAGAGACAAGTCTATCAAAGTTAGTCATCACACAATATGGCTGTTACTGTGTATAATGTTCTTCTGGTTCTGCTCATTTCATTCTGCATCAGTTCATATAAGTCTTTCCAGGTTTTTCTGAAGTCCACCTGCTCATCTTTCTTATAGCACAACAGTATTCCATTACATTCATATACTACAACTTGTTCAGTCATTCCCCAATTGACAGGCACCCCTCAATTTCCATTTTTTGCCACCACAAAAAGAGCTGCTATAAATATTTTTGTACATGTGGGTTCTTTTTCCTTTTGTACATTGTGTGATCTTAGAGGCAACTCATTTAACCTCTGTGAGCCTCTGTTTCTTCACCTATGAAATGAAAGGATTAATCTAAATGGACTCTAAGGTGTCTTATAGATAGGAAAGAAGGAACCAGGCATTTCTTAAGCACCTACTATGTGCCAGGCACTATGCTAAGCACTTTGAAAATATGATCTCATTTGATCCTTGTACCAACCCTGGGGGGAAGGTGCTATTACTGTCTCCATTTTACAGTGGAGGAAACAGGCAGACAGAGGTTAAATGACTTGTCCATGATCACACAGCTAGTTAGTTTCTGATGCCATATTGCAATTTAGGTCTTTTTCGATTCCAGGCCCAATGCTCTGTGCACTATGGCACCACCCAGCTGCTTCTTCTAGCTCAAAATTTAAGATTCTGATTTTTGCTGTAGGCTGTGTCTGTAAGGACCGCGTTTCGGAGCCAGAATCAATTATACAGCCAAAAGCTTTTTTTTCCTATCCTATTTTAATTCTCTATATTGAGCCAGGGAAGAAATCAAGGAAAAAGTACAGTGGGAACCTAATGGGGCATCATCACATCAGGAAGTTTTTTGTCATAAAATTTGGTTCTCACTATAGATTTCATATGTTTAATGTAAACAGTGCAATTTAAATGCTTTACAGGCAGGCTCTTTTCTCACCAAAGAATTAAGTAACTAAAATATATAAACAAATAAAAATAAAGTAAAATAAGCAAATTTACATATCCTGTAGGTTAGTCACAGAAAAGGCTGAAGTAGGCAGCTAACTACATATCAGAGACTTCCCTCTCAGCCAAATTATCTTCTCAAGTGAACTAAAATTCCGTTATAAGTCATTTAGTTTTTCTTCGGAAAGCAATGCTGTCTGTCCCCTGTTAAGATACAAATACCTCTTAGAGCTATTAAGACCATGAGGTGGGTTATTTCACCAAATAACTAGACATTATTTTAGGAAATGACGAGCAGAACCATGAGGGAATGGGTCACCAGAAAGGTAAATACTACAAGGTCTGGGAAGAATGGACAGGTTTACAGGATGAAGGCTCCTCAGGAAAGTTAGGCCCAAGGTAGGGTTATCAGTTGACTGGTCCTGGGCAACAAAAGGATGGTTTCAATAGATGTCTGAGGGAGAACAGGATTGTGGAAAGGAATCAGTGTTGTGGACTGGAAGAAGCCCAGGATTTGGCATCAGAGAGCTGGATTCGAATCTCGGGCCTTAGTTCTTTTCTTCATGAACCCAAACTGAATGATCTACTCATCTCCACCTCACCTTAAGCTTTCATACCTTGGTTCCTTTGCGTTTATGCTTCTTCCTATCATGGAACCACAGGTTAGAACTAGAAGACTCCAAGCAAGAAAGTCAACACTACTGGTCTTCAGTTTCCTCATTTATAAAATGAGGAATTTGAAAAATTTCTTTCTCAGGTTACCTCCAGCTCTAAATCTTGGGAGACGAAATGGAAGAAGGAAAACACTGGCACAGCCTACAACTTTATCATTCTGCCCAGGGCCAACTGGACACAGTCATAGGTTTCTATCCAATTCAACCCAAATGATATTATTAACCGTCTGCTACCTTCAGTCTGCCATGCCACAGGGTTACAAAAGGAAAACTTAAAGTAATCCTAGCCTTCAAGGAACTAGTATTCTACTGGGGGCAACTAGGTGGTGCAGCGGATAGAGTGCCTGACCTGGAGTCAGGAAGACTCATTTTTGTGAGTTCAAATCCCGGCCTCAAACACTAATTAGCTGTGTGATCCTGGGCAAGTAACTTAACCCTATTTGCCTCAATTTTCTCATCTGTAAAAAGAACTAGAGAAGGAAATGGCAAATTGCTCTAACATCTTTGCCGAGAAAACCCCAAGTGGGGTCACAAAGAGCCAGACATGACTGAAACGACTGAACAACAACAAAATTCTGCTGGGAGGAATATGATGTGTCACCAAATTTTTCGATAGAGAAAATACTCCGTCTGGAGTTCAAGGAGCTGAGTTCAACTCCCTCCTGTCACTTGTGACTTGTGTGACACTTAAGATATGTGTCTGCACTTCTCTGGACCTCAGTTTCCTCATCTGTACCATGATGGAACAGGACTAGTTGCCTCAAGTTTCCTCCCAGGCTAAATCTACGATTCTAAGATAAGTAATACAAGATAATTTGAGGGGAGAGAGGGCACTAACAATTAGGGATGTATCAAGAGCCTTTAGCAAGGGTTCCTTAGTGCCTTTCTGAGAACCTCAGGGAAGAGGTTTTCTATTCATGGTATATATGAGTATGTATGTGTATGTGTGTGTAGGCATGTGTGTGTGTGTGTGTGTGTATGTGTGTGTAGGCGTGTGGGAGGGTAGGGAAGAACTTTAATTCATGCTACCCTTTGAGGAAAAAGAATTACTGAGGAGTCACTATTTTGGACTTGGTTTATTTCTGTTGCTGTTTTTAATCATCATGTACATGCCTGGAGAACTGGTAGAAACACATATGATAAACACAAGAGAAATACCCCAGTTGTATGCCAAGTCTACCTTCTTTTTGATCCAGGAAAGAAGCCTGGTCCAGAACCAGCAGTTTCTTTGGCAAATAAAAACACAGTATGGCAGGAGAGAGAACAGGAAACCCACTGGGTACCTTACTAATTGTATTTGTGCAGCCAGTATGTCCTTTTTAATCCCATCTGAAGCATAATCAAACCACCCAGAATCCCCTGGGCTGAGCTTTCCATCTCAGTAGTCCAGCAGAGTGGGCTCCAGAAACTGAGTGACAGAACGTCCTTTCTGTTGAATTCTCAGGGGCAAAAGGGGAGGGGGTGGGGAAGAAACCGTAGCTTATCACTTTGACAAGTAAAGCTGGCTTCACATTTCAAAAAGTTTGGGGCTTTTAAAAAACAAAATTAAAAAGACACACAGAAATATGTAAAATAGCCATTGAGGCTCATATTAAAGGGAGGTAGGGTCACAATCTCAGTGGACAAAATATTCACAGATGTTTTCTCCTCACCACTGTAGTTTTTCAATGATATTACATAATAATATAATAATTATAAAAATATATCTGGAAGGAACTTGTTTATAAAGAACACAATCCTGTTATTATAATACATTTTTATTATGGATAACATTTTCTGTTATAACTAAGTGGTTTCTCTTAATGGTTAGAGGACAACTCAGTGTCCTGACCTCAGGTGCCATCCTCATTCTGCTTACCTCAGTCTCATTCTCATCTCCTTCCCTTCCCCTAATGAGCTATCTATCCCAGACATTCACTTTGTTCAGCACTTCCTTATGTTTTAGCTATGGCCAGCTTTTCTGTTCTATTCTTTCCTGAGTCCATGGGATCCAGCCAGTTCCTCCTCTACTCCTGCCAATCCTGACTTTGTAGAGTTTTAAATCCTTCTCATCTAGGTGACCCTTCTTCTTCTTCAACACTTCTCTTCCATACCAGGGCCCCACTGCCTAGAGATTCTAGCTCAAATGTTCTCAGTCCTAGGCCATCATCCTTAGGTCACTCTCACCTCTTTACCCACCTGGGGCCACTCAGAATCACAGAGCTAGAAGAAATCTTGGTGATTATTTTTGTTTTACAAATGAGAACACTGAAGTTTCAGTAACTTACCCAATGTCATACAGCTAGGAAGAATATGACCTAGAATTCAACCCAAGGTCTTTTGCCCCAAAGTCCAATACTTTCTCCACTGCAATAGGTAGCTATTCTACTTGGGTGTCAGCCAATACCACCTCTGAACAAACATATTTCTCCTTAAAAACACTGGTCCTATGGCACTGACTATACCCTATAATACTATTTCATATAAGGTCATATTTTTGTAGAACCAATTAATGATACCACATTAGATATAGTCTGCCTGCAGCCTTACCTCCTAATAAAAGGTAGATATCCAAAAAAGACAGAAGATTCCTCCCCTTGAAAAGGTTTTTACATTTTTTCTAACCTAGCCCACCTCTAAGAAGCTAAATGCTTTCTCTAATCATTCAGCTTGATATTTTTTAAAGGTTAGAGGGTTTTTTAAAGTTTTATCTATTTTCCAATACATGTTTAAAGGATATGAACAACTTTCAAAATTATTGTAAGCTATTAACAACTATATGAGATTTTTTTTTCAAAATCAGCAACAGTAAGAGAAATTAAAATTAATACAGCTCTGAGGCATCACATATCATTATATTTGCAGCAACACTTTTTGTGATAGCAAAACACTGGCAAAAAAGTGAGTGGGTACTCAGTGACTGGGAAATGGTTGAAGAGATTATGAAAGATGAATATAACCATATTACCGGGCTATAAAAAATGAACATGAGAAATTCACAGAAATGTGGGAAGACTTGAATAAACTGATACAGAACGAAATAAACAAAAACAATGTTCTCAGGACCTACAATAATGTACATGATGGGGAATAGAAATGAGGCCCAGACTTGTGATTTAATTGGTATAGGGAATTCCCAGGCAAGGAAACTCTCTCTACCAATGCGGATTGGCCCCTTTTCTGCAACTTAGGGTCTTAGAAATTTGCCTAAAGCATGGATTGGTTAAGTTTCCCAGAGTCACACAGTCAATTTGAATCAGGGGTGTGTCTTAAACTCGGGTTCTCCTGACTTCATGGCTGGCTCTTTATCTACTATGTCATGATGCCTCTCATGTAAACGAAAAGAATGCTAAAATGAAGCCAAACATTGAGTAACTTTATGTAACCATTCTTGATTCTAGAGAAGACATAAAAAAGCATATTTCTCCTTTTAGTAGAAAGTCATAAAACTATATGAAATATTGTGTGCACTGTCTCATTAGGTTTTGTGTAAGTTTTCCTGCATTTCAAATGAGGGCTCTTTCGGTATGGTGATCACTCTACAATCCAGCTAAAATGAATTTTGTGTTCCTCCATCTCTCACCTCTGTACCTTTATAATAGCCATTCCATGTGGCTGGAATGTCCTCCTTCCTTAGCTTTACCTCATCTATCCCTTTTCTTTCTTTTAGATGCAGCTCAAATATCATCTTTTAAACGAAGGCTTTCCTGATCCCCTCCAAATGCAAGTGCCCTTCCCAATTCCCTTGTATTTAACTTCTCTGAATTTATTTATATTTTTTCACTTTTTATTCAGGCTGCACCTACCTGTCTAGCAATCAACCAATAAGCATTTATAAAGTGTCTACTACATGCGCTGTACTAGGTAGGCACTGTACTAGGTACCCACTAGGTGGGTAGAAATAAAAGTAATTCCTCTTCACAAGGTACTTGTCTCCCCCATTAGAATGCAAGTCTCCTGAAGAGTAGTGATCATTTTATTTTTTTTTGAACCTGTGTCCTCAAGGCTTAGCATTGATTGGTACATAGTAGGTGACTAATAAATATCTATTGATTAACTGATTGGTGATCGTATCCAGAAAAAAAAAAGCTAACAAAAAAGACAACAAGAATTTTTGCTGTTTTTGTTTAAAAGAAAGAAAACAAAAAAAAAGGTCTTTTTATCAAAACAAAAGTTTCCACATACTTGGGCAAGGTGTCACTTTTTTAATACAGTTGCTTTATGGGTTCCACAGTCCTACTCTCTGCATTACAAAGAAATGCGTAAGCTACAATGTCAAAACACAACTGGAAATTACAAGCAGGAAATGTGCTTATTTAGAGTGTTTGCCATTTGCCAGGCAGTTGGAGCATGTTTCCATAACATGTTGTTATCCACCGCACTGCAAAGACACAAAACATGGGGAAATGTTTTGATGTTAATCATTTTATTTCACGTCATCCAAAAGGAGCAGGTTGCCACAATGTTTGGATATTTAATTTTGCTACCTGTCAGAAAGAATTAAAATGCTTGTAGAACACAACTACTTTCATGACAATTATTTACCAACATCAGAGCTACCAGTGCAGACTTACGAGCTGGAAAAGAGTGAAGAGATGAAAGATCCTTCTTATTCCTCTTCCAGAAAATCAACCTATTTCATCAAAGAAGAGATGGTCTTTCACTTCTCTCCATCCTATTGACTAAAATGGTTTCTCCCAAGTGACAGTGGGGAAGAGGGAGGAAGAAAGGAAATATTTCAATTCTTCAGCAGCTGTAGGATTTCAGAGAGGTATTTACTCCTTGGGTATAGACTGCAATCTATCAACACCTCATTCTGTGCAATTATCATCCATGTTCTTTTCCATTGAGGATTTGCCCAATGTTTTGGAGGCATTTTTCTAGGTATTTTTATATTTTGTGACCACCAGTGTTGCCCTGGGCCTATCATTCTATAATCCCATGTTTTTAGTACTTGACCAGTTAGCTTCCTTTTCTGAACAAGTATTTCCTGGATGATTTTTTTTTTTCAGCCAAAGACAAGGTTTATTAAAGATCTGCAATATTGGCCAGACTCTTAAGGAATCTAAATATTTGTGACTCTAGTAATGACAAGAAGGCTTGAGCAAGTCTCAGCACTTGACTAGACTCTTTTTGAAAAAAAATTATTTTATTTTAATTTTTTGTTTTTTTTATTTGTTCTGATTTATCAACAATCACTTCCACATGTTTTTGAGTTTAAAATTTTTCTCCCCCTCCCTCCCCACACATGGCACACAATCTGATATAGGCTATACATATACATTCCTATTAAACATATTTTCACATTAGTGATGTTGTAAGTAAGAATTAGAACAAATAGGAGGAACAGTGATGTTGTAAGTAAGAATTAGAACCAATAGGAGGAACCACCAGAAAGAAGAAACAAAACACAACAGAAGAAAAAAAATAGCAAATAGTATGCTTGGATTTGCATTCAAACTCCACAGTTCTTTCTTTGAATGTGGATAGCATTTTCCATCATGAGGCCTTTGGAGATGTCTTAGATCCTTGTATTGCTGGGAAGTCTATCAATATTAGTCATTGCACAATGTGGCTGTTATTGTGTATAATGTTCTCCTGGTTCTGCTCACTTCACTCAGCATCAGACCATACATGTCTTTCCAGGTTTTTCTGAAGTCAGCCTGTTCATCATTTCTTATAGCACAATAGGATTCCATTACATTCATATATCACAACTTGTTCAGCCATTTCCCAATTGATGGGATTCCTCTCAATTTCCAATTCTTGGCCACCACAAAAAGAGCTGCTATAAATATTTTTGTACATGTGGGTCCTTTTCCCATTTGTATGATCTCTTTGGGACATAGCCCTAGAAGTGCTATTGCTGGGTCAAAGGGTATGCACATTTTTATAACCCTTTGGGCATAGTCTGGATGATTTTCTTAATGCCACTATCTATATGTGGGTCATTTTTGGTATTTCCAGTTTATACTAACCATGCATGTGTTCAATGTCTCTGAGGATCACTCCTAATTTTGACTCTTCAGAACTTATAATGTTTCTTAAGGGCAAGATATGATTTTTTTGTAGCTTCAGTGTTAAGAACAATACCTGGTACACAGCTAGAGCTTAATAAATGCCTGTTAATTTATTGATGGATCAAAGAGCATCTGAAAGTCTCTCTCATATCCAGGACATCACTATTTCATTTAGACTATGTGCAGAACATTTTTTCCTGACCATGGCAAGTACTTTTGTCTGTTTCCCTGTTTTATGTCTCTTTTGATGGTAATAGAGACACTGAATAGTCATCTTTTGGTTGCATTTATCAAAGAATATTGCATAACTTTTAGATATGCATGAAAGAAAAGTGTTTGAGGTCATGTTTTTTGTGTAATTAATAAAATTATCAACACAGTGGGATTTTGTATTTTCCATGCCTTTCAGTGAATTGTGTGATTGAAAAGATTTTTGGTCCGATATAGAAAATCATTTATAAAAAGCTTATTTATTCTCTTCTCATATTTTCATTAATATTCATATGGACATTCTCATAACAATTTTTCTAGATGATAGTCTCCTGCTTGCCTTTTTTGGGATAGTAATATTATCCATAACTTTTTCCATACTTCTGTTATCTTTCCCTCCCTGAGACATCTTATTTAATGTTTTCTCAGAGCTTTTGAAGACTGTTCTACCTCCAGCACAAATTTCCTCCATTTATATATATGGTCTGGACTTCCAGACCTCATATTATTAAGTACCATTTCTAGCTTCTCATATAAGGGAACAAAATGCTAGAGTTCTAATGTACCATTTCTACCATAATTAATGATGGAAATTAAATTGTCATGGAAACACCAAGAAATCTGTTCTGTTTCCCATCTATTTGTTGTCCTCATGCCAGTTTCATTTATGAATGTTCTTGGAATGATAAAGCTTAGGTGGGTTTCATGCCAAGCTTTCAGTAGATGTTTTTGCCTCCACTGCTTTTCACTGTTTTAGGAGGTAGTATTGCTTATAATTTTTCTGCCATGCTTTTCTGTGTTATTTTATGAATGAGTCTGTATTGCAAATTGCTATTGCCCTTGATTGACGTGTAAAGTTAAATGAAGTGACATGGACTTCTCTAGAGCCCAATCTGTAAAGAACACCTCAGGGAACATGGCCTGCCTGTTTGATCACCAAAGTTAGTCAAATGCAGATTATTGACCAACAAGTAAATGCTTCCTTCACACTGAGAAACTTCAACCTAAGGCTCAGTCACCGTCTTCCACATATTTATTTTCCCTCAGAAGAATTCTAGGCAAAGATGTTTAAGGCAATGTTGGTTTATCAAAGGCACCTATCACTAAAGAATCATAGGGAGATAGGAACTTGAGTTTACATGATCCAAACAACTTCTCCCCAAACAAGAAACTCCTCTATAACATTCCATACAAAGGGCCAAGGAACCTCCATTTGGAGACCCCCAGTCAGGGGTGTCTATGACCAACCAAGACAGCCCATTTCACTTTCAAATTGCTTGAAGAGTTAGGGAGTTTTCCCCTCATATTTACCCCAATTCTCCCTCTCCACAACTGTCATCCATCGATTCGACTATCACGTCTCCCATAAGTTTTGTCTTCTTCAGGATTCTCATCTCTAATTCTTTCAATTGATCCAGACTTCTCATTGTCCTGGTCGTTCTCCAGACATACTCCAGTTTATGTAATTAAAACGTTCACAAGTGAACACAACATTCAAAGCAAAGTAGAGTGGGTGTGGGACTCTCATCTCACTCCGCATATACATAAAGCACTTTTGTAAACCTTGAAGTATCATATTAATGTAAGATATTATTATTACTAATCTGCACATGTAAAGTGTTTAAACATTTTAAAAGGCAACATAAATGGTCTAATTATTATGATTGCAGAAATCTAAATTTGTGTTAGATGTCATCAAGTCCAGCTCCCTGCCCTATATTACTAGATCACATGTCCCTTATTCCTCTTGGCAAATGGGGAACGAAAATTATTTTCTTTTGGGGTGGGTGGCAAGCATAGGAGTCATATATGATACTGGTGAATATATATGCATATATAAATGTGAGTACATTATTGATTGCATATGCATAGGTAACCCATGGTAATTTTAAAATCCAAGCATGGCAGGTTCTGGGCTATCTTTATCTTTTCTTCAGTTACTCTGTCACCAAAGAATCCAAATTAATTTTAATATCTATTTTCATATTTTAAGAAGCTACAATCTCACAGGTGTAGGTACTCTCTCTACCAGGATAGTTTGGAATTCTATTATACCTTAGTTGATTGTCATTAAGAGATGCTAAGAATTTATCCTTGTGAAACCAATATTGGTGATGAGCCTCTCTGAACTTAATTATGCTGGCCCTCAGGGGGATAAAAACATATATTTGCCTAATGGACTAATTCTCAAAGGTAGCTGTGACCCACCAGAATTTTTATCTTGTTGGCAATGTCTTGAAAAATAGAGGGCCCCCTCCAGGAAATAATCATATGTTAAATAGGATTTTAATGATAGCTTGAGCAAAGGAGAATCTGGACAAGTAAATCTGAAGGGGAAAAAAACATAAAGTAATTTTTGGATTCATAGATGCATTAGATTATTTGCCCAGCTTTCTTCCCATTAGTATGGATAATTGACACAGGACCACTTAGCACGGCATGCCCACATCAGAGAAGGCGCTGTCCTCTATGAGCAAAGCAGAAATGAAACAGCTCAAAGGAAACACAGGATGCTCAAATTTAGAGAAACCATTCCAAATGTCCACATGGACTATTTGTGCCCGACCTGTGGTAGAGCATTCCGAGCTCGTATTAGTCTGATCAGCCACAGATGGACACACGGAAATTTCACTCTAGCATAGTGTTGTCATTTTGGTCCTCTTCAAGAATTAAGGACAACAACCAACCAACCAATCTCACTATGATAAAATGATTCCCCTGATGTCATCATTATCATCAACATCACCATCATTACCACCACCACCATGATCATCATCACCATCATCACCACCGCCACCATCATCATCACCACTATCATTATCAGCATCATCATCACTATTATCATCTTCATTATAATTATTTAAGCAGAAATGGAAAGGGAGCATTTTCAGAAGGAGACACTTGGCAGTCATAAAGAATATATGATTAGGGCTGTCACAGGATCATAGATTTAGAGCTTGAAGGGACCTAATCATTCATCTAATCCTATTCTGCCGAAGGAGACACTTGGCAGGCATAAAGAATATATGATTAGGGCTGTCACAGGATCATAGATTTAGAGCTTGAAGGGACCTAATCATTCATCTAATCCTATTCTTCCGCTTTACAGATTAGGAAACTGTGGGGTAGAGAGGTTCAATGACTTGCCCATAGTCATGGAGCTAGTGAGGGTCATAAGTCATAAGGGCCATGGTCATAATCTAAGTCTGAGGTAGGATGTGAACCCAGGTCTTCATGTCTCCAAGTCTAAGGCTTTATCTACTATGCCATACTACCTCATTACCATCCTTTACATCCTATAAAGGCCCCCACTTCACCTATGGAACTTGATCTTCCTCCATATGACTGTGTGAAAAGGCTTTCATTTCACTATCAAAGAGTATTTTTATGAGCAGTAATTACAGCATGTATTCTTCCTCTCAGAGTTTCTTACTCCAAGGAGTAGTTGCTAATTCTGCCAGGCTATCACTGAGTTAATCTCACCCAGGGCTGCTCTTTGCTTAATATTCTCTACCATCTATACTTGTACTTTTCTTTTTAAAAGATGTCCAATATGACACACATGTTGGAGATTCAAGAGCAAGCTGACCTGCTGGATGCACTCATTTGAAAGGCATTCGCCTCTCCTCCAAAAGCTAAAGGTCAGTTTGTCAAATCCAAATCTACAGGTTACAGAGGAATGCTCTTTAGTCCTTGTTTTCCAACCATAATGGGATAAATAAATGAAACTTTTTTATCTGCTGGGGCCTCTGGTGAGATTTCCAGCAAACTGGCAAGTTTTGCTTTGAAAATGGGAGCTTAGCCACCCAGTAACAATAATGACAGACTGGTAAAAGCTAATGTCAGCTTCAATTTCCAAGTCATTTTTCAAGTAATTTTAATTAGATATTGTTTCGATCTCACTTACATTAATTTAATTTCTGATATCAACATTTCAGTTTCCAATCTGTTCAAATGATTTTTCCACCCTGCCTTGTGGCCTTGAGTAATTTAAAATACAATGTTTATCTTTAACAATTTTCAATGCACGGGTCCCAGGTAAGGTGCTATGTCCAATAAAAGTGACGGGCGGAAGGTGGAGCTAAGGTTGCAATGGTCTCTCAGGAGCATGGGCAATTTTCCTTCTGATCATTCCTCTTTACACATTAAAGAATGCAGGTATGACAGAGGGCTGAGAGTTCACAATAAGAGGATTTTCTACCAATTTCACTATGTAATTGGCCTTCCAAAAATGCAAATCTCAGTGGGACCTAAGAGGCCACCTGGATTTGAAGGGCACCTGCATAAATGGACATATTTTTTCATCCCCAGTTTTTAATTCTATGAACCTGTCCCTAATGGGCAACTTTTCAGGGAGCCATGGGTGATGTTCCTTAAATGAGGTTTCACTCTGGGCAGCAGAAAGCTCCAGAAAGATGACCTACAATGTCTCTTTGTAAAAGCTAACCCACAATGGGACAATTTTTAGTAACAATACATATGCACTTAAATTATTAGTAGTAAAACTGTTTAATATTATATAAATCAAGGACCAACATTTTCATTTTACTATTACTTCTTTGATACTGGCAAATTCAATTCAATTCAATTCATACTTATTTAGACCCCAAAATAATAAGACTTGTATCATCACTAAGCTGCCAATCTGGCAACAAACTGAGATTTGCTTCATATTTTTTTCCACTGATGTGGCTCCTAACCTTCCCATGCTTTAATAAATGAGTTCTTCTGGCAAGGACACTCATCATCTTGGGTCAGTGCCCTAGTAATGAGCCTTTTGGAATTTCACTAGGTTAGTCCTCAGATATTATCAGGCTTCATCATCAAAGACCTCTTAGTTTGGAAGCCCAGCCTTACCTAGAAGAGGTCCAATATCTGATCATCCTATAAACAGACCAAAAACACCTTTAAGTATGTGTGGTCAGCATGCAAGCTGGACCAACGCCAAATCCAATGAATGCTAACTTTCAGCATGTTAATTGCAACACAGTCTCTGTCCCAGGTGTCAGAAATGTTTCTGTTTTCTGATATTCAACTCTTCCTATAGAATGACCAGTTGCTTTTGACCACTGGCTTAGCCATTAGGCCAGAATCACAGAATTTTAGTGACTGAAAAGACAGAAATGGCGATCTCCTCCAACTCATATTCAGTAAGGAATATCTTCTACAATGTGCCCAACAAGTGATCAGTTAGTCTTTTCTTAGAGAGCTCATTTTCCTAGTCTGCACTAGACTATGTGCTTCAGCACGGCCTCAGCCCCAGCAAAGTAGGAGCAGCCCTTGGGAGCCCCTGAATCAGCAGTGGCAGCTCTCAACCCACAAATGGTAAGGGGGTTGAACAACCAGTCAGAAGGAGATTACAGGGGTCTCTTTGCTAGTACTGAGGCAGGCCTCTGATGCTTTGCCCATACTCAGATCTGGGTCACAGTCCTGGGGGCAGTCCCAGGGCAAGGAGCACTAGCACACCAGAATTTGCAGCTGCAGTGGAGCAGGGACCCTCCTCACAGTTTCAGGGCAGAAAAGAGTGCTTGTGGTCACACTTAGGCCAGAGCACAGGCCAGGAGAGAAGTAAACATTTCTCCTTAGATCACACTACCTTGGAAGAACTGAAAACTTACAGGTCTCTAGAAGTATCTCTGAAAACAGCTGCACAAAACCCCTGAAGGTTGAGAAAGTGTGCCCTCCACACTGGAAGTGGAGCCCGATTTTAACAAAGAGTTAAAAGTCGAGTAATAGGCTTGGAAAATGAGCAAACAACAGGAAAAATTCTGATTATAGAAAGTTACTATGGTGACAAGAAAGATCAAAGCATATACTCAGAAAAAGATAAGTCAAAGCCTCCAAGAAAAAACATGAATTGATCTCAGGCCAAGGAAGAGCCCAAAAAGAATTATGAAAATCAAATAAGAGTAATAGAGGAAAAATTAGGAAGAGAAATGAGAGTGATGAAAGAAAGTGATGAAAAATGAGTCAACAGCTTGGTAAAGGAGATGAAAAAAAAAATACTGAAAAAAATAACACCTTAACAAACAGACTAGGCCAAATGGTAAAAGAGGTACAAAAAGCCAATGAGGAGAAGAATGCCTTAAAAAGCAGAATTAGCCAAATGGAAAAAAGATATACAAAAATCCACTAAAGAAAAAAAAACTCCTTAAAAAGTAGAATTGACCAAATGGAAAAGGAGGTACAAAAGTTCACAGAAGAAAACAAATCCATAAAATTAGAATTGAGCTAATGGAAACTAATGACTATGACAAATCAAAAAACAATAAAACAAAACCAAAAGAATAAAAAAAGAAGACAATGTGAAATATCTCCTTGGAAAAACAACTGACCTGGAAAATAGATCCAGGAGAGAAAATTTAAAAATTATTGGACAACCTGAAAGCCATGATAAAAAAAAAGAGCCTAGACAACATGTTTCAAGAAATTATCAAGGATAACTGGCCTGATATTCTAGAACCAGAGAATAAACTAGAAATTGAAAGAATTCACTGATCACCTCCTGAAAGAGATCCCAAAATGAAAACCTTCCAGAAATATTACAGTCAAATTCCAGAGCTCCCAGGTCAAGGAGAAAAATACTGCAAGCAGCCAGAAAGAAACAATTCAATTATGGTAGAACCACAGTCAGAATAACACAAGATTTAGCAGCTTATACATTAAAGAATTGGAGAGATTGGAATATGATATTCCAGAGGCAAAAGAGCTAGGATTACAACCAAGAATCACCTACCCAGCAAAACTGAGTATAATCCTTCAGGAGAAAAAAAAATTAACATTCAATAAAATAGAGGACTTTTAAGCATTCTTGATGAAAAGATCAGAGCTGAATAGAAAAAGGTAAAGAGGAAAGGGAAATCATAAGGGATTTAATAAGGTTAAATTGTTGACATTCCTACATGGGAAGATAATACTTGTAACTCATAAGACTCTTCTCATTATTAGGGCAGTTGGAAAGAATATACACACACATCTAGATAGATGGATAGATAGATAGATAGATAGATAGATAGATAGATAGATAGATAGAT
>NW_020954630.1:9919569-9928438 GCF_900497805.2 Vombatus ursinus
GATAGATAGATAGATAGATAGATAGATAGATAGATAGATAGATAGATAGATAGATAGGTAGGTAGATAGGTAGGTAGATAGGTAGATAGACAGACAGGGCACAGGTGTGAGTTGAATATGAAGGGATGATATCTAAAGAAAATAAAATTATGGGGTGAGAGGAATGTACTGGGAGAAAGGGAAAGGTAGAGGTAGAATGGTATAAGTTATCTCACATAAAATAGGCAAGAAAAAGCTTTTACAGTGGAGGGGAAAGGGATGGAGGGAGTGAATCTTACTCTCATCAGAATTGGCTCAAAGAGAGAATAATATACAAACTCAACTGGTTATAGAAATCTATACCCAGGAAAGGAGGAGGGGAAGGGGATAAGAGAAGGGGGTAGTGTGATAGAAGGCAGGGCAGATTGGGGGAGGGGGTAGTCAGAAGCAAAACACTTTTGAAGGGGGACAGGGTGAAAGGAGAGAGAGAATAGACTAAATGGGGGGAATAGGATGAAGGGAAACACAGTTAGCAATAGTAACTGAAAAAATTTTTGAAGCAAATTTCTCTGCTAAAGGCCTCATTTCTCAAAAATATAGAGAATTGAGTCAAATTTATAAAAATAAGAACCATTCCCAAACTGAAAAATGATAAAAAGATATGAACAGTTTTTAGATGAAGTAATCAAAGCTATCTAAAGCCATATAAAAATGTTCTAACTCACTATTGATTGGAGAAATGCAAATTAAAACCATTTTGAGGTACTACCTCTTACTTATTAGATGGAATAATAGGAAAGAAAAGGAAAATACCAAATGTTGGAGGGGATGTGGGGAAAAATGAGAGATTAATGCATTGTTGGTGGAGTTGTGAACTGATTCAACCACTCTGTAGAGCAATTTGGAACTATGTTCAAAGGTCTATAAAACCATGCATATCCTTTGACCTATCAATACCATTACTAGGTCTGTATGCCAAAAAAGATAAAAAAAAACAAACATAAAAGGAAAGGACCTATAAGTACAAAAATATTTATAGCACCTCTTTTCTGGTAGCAAAGAATTGGAAACTGAGGGGATGCCCAACAATTGGGGAATGGCTGAACATATTGTGGGATGTGATTATGATAGAATACTATTATGCTTTAAGAAATGATGAGCAGGATGCTCTCAGATAAACCTGGACTTACATGAGCCGATGCAAAGTGAAATGTACTGTGTACAAAGTAACAGCAATATTATAAGATGAACAGCTGTAATAACTTAGCTATTCTCAGCAATACAATGATCCAAGATAACTCTGAAGTACTTACGATGAAAAAATGCTATCCATCCCAAGAGAAAGAACTGATGGTGTCAGAATACAGATTGAAGCATACTTTTTTTACTTTATTTTTCTTGAGTTTTTTTTTGTGAGGCAATTGGGGTTAAGTGACTTGCCCAGGGTCACACAGCTAGTAAGTGTCAAGTGTCTGAGGCCAGATTTGAACTCAGGTCCTCCTGATTCCAAGGCTGGAGCTCTATCCACTGCACCACCTAGCTGTTTTCTTTCACAGTATGACTAATATGGAAATGTTTTGCATGACTGCATATGTATAGCCTGTGTAGAATTGCTTATGTTCTCAATAGTGAGGGAAGAGGGTGGAAGGGAGAAAATTCGGAGCTCAAAGTTTTAAAAATGAATGTTAAAAATTGTTTTTATGCATAACTGGGGAAAAATAAAATACTAAATTAAAATTTTAAAAAAAGGACAGTGGAGACCAGAGCATGTCTGTAGGCAAGGAGGAAAGAGCCCCAAATGGGCAGAGATTGAAAAGGAAGTGGGAATGATCTGTATACCAGGCTTCTGAAGGAGCCAAGACACTCTGGGACCAAGGACACAGTGAAAGGTATTACCCTTGAAAAGAGAAGAGTTGCATCATCCCTTATGTCAGACTGAAACAAATGAGGAGGGATTAGGTGAAGACGTAGAGAGGTCCTGAGGTACAATGAGGGATGTGAGGGAATTTATGAGGAATGTCTTCCATCTAATTCATCAAGTAGAAGGGGAGGTCCTTTGCTGGAAGAAGTCACTTTCTGCCCCTTCCCTCTCAGAAGAGAATCTTGCCTCTTACATTCCAGTGAAAACCAAGGACAACTGACGTGTAGGAGATGTGGAAACTGAGGCTCAGAGAAATGAATTAACTTCCCCAAGGCCCTAAAACAAGGTCATAATTCACATTTACACAGCCTCGTGAGACAGGTATTACACATATTATTATCCTTTAGAGATGAGGGAATGGAAGTTTCAGAAAGGTTGTTATCTATTGGCAACAACACAACAGTTTCTATTGGGGTTGAGTGCCAGAGTCAGGACTTGAATTTTGGACCCAATTCTAAGTCCAGTGCTCTCTGTTAATGAAAGTAGTAATGCCTGAACCAGATTTATATTTGTTGATTCTAGGACAGGGCTCTAGTTTCCATATTATACTTTCTCCTTTTCTTAGAACCAGAATGATAGGGTGTGAGAATAAGATTTATAGGCTATTGTGTTTGGAAAGAGCCTTAGAGCTCAGTTAGTTTGATCATTTACATATGAAGAAATGATGGTTGAATTATCCAGGCTTATAGGGTGGTGTTAAATGGCAAAGCTGGGCCCAGGTCTCCTGACTCTGCCTCCCATTTGGCATTCAAAGCCACATGCAGAAAAATGTGTGATTATACAAGAGACTGAACACAGGCATCTTCTTTAAAGGTTCCTGAATGCAGGTGAGTGCATGATTTCCAATCATCAACTCACAGGTGAGGATGGGGTCCAATTCCTTTGTCACTGAGAGTGTGACATCTGACATTCTCTAAGAGGACAGACATTAAGCTATCCCTCTTTGCAGATGATATGATGGTATACTTAGAGAATCAACTGAAAAACTATTGAAATAATTAACTTTAGCAGTCACAGGATATAAAATAAACCCACATAAGTCATCAGCATTTCTACATATTGCCAACAAATCTCAGCAGCAAGAGATAGAAAGAGAAATACCACTTAAAATGACTGTATACAATATAAAATATTTGGGAGTTTACTTGCCAACACAAACCCAAGAACTATATGAACACAATTACAAAATACTTTTCACACAAATTAAGTCAGATCTAAACAATTGGGAAAATATCAACTGCCCATGCGTAGGCAGAGCTAATATAATGAAAATGACAATTCTACCTAAATTAATGTACTTATTCAGTGCCATACCAATCAAAGTATCACAAATTATTTTATAGAGCTAGAAGAAATAATAACAAAATTCGTCTGGAAGAATAAAAGGTCCAGAATATCAAGGGAATTAATGAAAAAAAATGCAAAGGAAAGTGGCCTGGCTATACCAGAACTAAAACTATATTATAAAGCAGCAATCATCAACACTATTTGGTACTGGCTGAGAAATAGAGTGGTGGATCAGTGGAATAGATTAGGTACACAAAACACAGTAGTCAATGACTATAGTAATCTACTGTTTGATAAACCCAAAAACTCCAGCTACAGGGATAAGAACTCACTATCTGACTTTAAAAACTGCTGGGAAAACTAAAAAATACTATGGCAGAAACAAGGCACAGACCAACATCTCATACCATATACAAAGATAAGGTCAAAATGGGTACATGATTTAGACATAAAGGGTGACACCATAAGCAAATTAGGAGAGCAAGGAAAAATTTACCTGTCAGATTTACGGAAAAGGGAAGAATTTATGACTAAGCAAGAGATAGAGAGCATTATGAAATGCAAAATGGACAATTTTGATTACATTAAGTTTAAAAGGTTTTGCACAAAGAAAACCAATGAGACCAAGATTAGAAGGAAAGCAGAAAGCTGGGAAACAATTTTTACAGTGTTTTTCTGATAAAGGCCTTGTTTCTCAAATACATAGAGAACTGAGTCAAATTTATAAGAATACAAGTCATTCCCCAATTGATAAATGGCAAAAGGATATGAACAGGCAGTTTTAAGATGAAGAAATTAAAGCTATCTATAATCATACAAAAAATGTTCTAAATCACTATTGATTAGAGAAATGCAAAATAGAACAACTCTGAGGTACCACCTCACATTTATCATATTGGCTAATATGACAGAAAATGAAAATGATAAATGTTGGAGAAGATGTGGGAAAACTGGGAAACTAATGTTTCTAATTGTTAGTAGAGTTGTGAACTGATCCAACCATTCTGGAGAACAATTTGGACCTTTGCCCAAAGGGCAATCATACTGTGCATACACCTTGATCTAGCAATAACACTACTAGGTCTATATCCCCAAGATATCATAAAGAAGGGAAAAGGACCCACATGTACAAAAATATTTGTAGCAGCTCTTTCTGTGGTGGCAAAAAATTGGAAATTGAGGGCATGTCCATCAAGTTGTGGTACACGAATATAATGGAATACTATTGTGCTGTAAGAAATAATGAGCAGGCGGATTTCAGAAAAACCTGGACTTACATGAACTGATTTTGAGTGAAGTGAGCAGAACCAGAAGAACATTGTACATAATAACACAACAACACTGTTTAGTGATCAACTATGATTGACTTAGCTCTTCTCAGCAATGTAATGATCCAAGACAATTCCAAAAGACTCATGATGGAAAATGCTATCTACATTCAGAGAAAGAACTGATGGAGTCTGAATGCAGATCAAAGCATATTATTTTTACTTTTTTGTGCCTTTTCCCTTTTTTTCCTATTTCTTCTTTCACAACATGACTAATGTGGAAATATGTTTATATGATTGCACATGTATAACCTGTGTCAGATTGCTTGCTCTCTTGGGGAGGGAGAAAAAATTTGGAACTCAAAATTTTATAAAAAAAATTAATGTTGAAAATTATCTTTACATGTAATTGGAAGAAATAAAATATTATTTTTTTTAAAAAAAGAGGATAGATGTGTAGCAGTATGTCCATATGTGAGGCAGGGGCTGAGTAGACTACAGGAAAAAAAAATCAAACAAAAAACAAGGCTATTGAATTGAGCTCAATTGTTAAAAGCAGAAACTTTGACAAGTGAAAACCTTTCACATCTTGGAGGGGGGAGATGGACAGCACTGAATGATAAAGGTCATCTTCAGTGTTTCCTCTGAAATGCCTCATCAAATACAAACCATCACTGTCAAAAATTAACAGAGAAAAGACCTCACTCACTGCTTTCACCAAGTCCCCTACCCACCTCTCCCCTTCCTGGCACTATTATCTCTACTACGGAGCCACAGAATGTGAATGGTGGGAGAGACCTTAGAATGTAGAATGTCAAAGCAGGAAGGAACATTAGAACACAGAATGGCAAAGCTGGAAGGGACCTTTGTAGAATGTCAGAGATGGAAGGAACCTTAGAATGTAGAGCAGAGGGTGTTGAACATGCTGCCTTTAGTTCACAATACTCCCAAGTGAGGCTCAAACCAGATTAAAATGTAACTGGGAAATATTTTTAAAAATAAATACAAATATAATAAAAAAGGAAGCAAGTGAGAAAGGGGATCAGAATTTTAGCTATAGTCATCTGTTAATTTAAGGTCCTAGTTTGTTTGATAGGCCTGTGTGACCTTTTATATTTCACCTAACCTTTCTGGACCCCAGTTTCCTCATAAGAGGAAATGGAGCTAGTTGACTTCTGAAGTCCCTTTTAGCTCTACATGTATGGTTTACCATCAATTTGACATACATAATGAATTTAGTCAACAATATCCCTTATATGCAAACAAAGAAGGGTTTGGTTTTTTTTGGGTGGGGGGGTGTTAAACACAAATCAGAAACTCTTTTTTTCTTCTTCAGTTAGTTTCTTGACCTCAGCTCTTTCATGCTGGTTAAGGGAAGTAAACATGTTAGGAGCTCCTTCCTCTCAAAGGAACATAGAGCAGGCTATTACCTTTGCTACTCATTGGCGAGTACAACTTAATGTCATCATGCCAAAACAATTTCAGTCTTTGAGCTGGGAAAACATTTTCAATATTTCAATTGACTAGTGCACTAAGTCAAGAATAACACAATTAATTCACAAGGTCACTCACTTACCAAAAAAACAAATCTATTTGTTGTGCCTTGTTACCAAATAAGAATATATATTGTAAATGATGTCACCAGTAACAAGCCTTCCTGAAACCTTTCCAATGGAAATGAAAATGAGTCAGACTGACTTTTTCATTGTTCCACATAACCTGCAGGTTTTTCTCCCTCCATAATGCCATTTTAATAAAGACTCCAGAGACTGTTTGTTCAGGTGAAAATATTTATTTGTAACCAATGTTTCACATAAAATTCCAGCCTAACCTGTTTGTATTTCAATAAAGGCCTATAAATAAAACATCATTCTAGGGGTATTTTGTCTTTATCACAAGATTTACACAACTCAATATTCAAGTAGTGGGCCCCACTGGGAAATTTTTCCTTAACCTCATCCTATAAAAATCAGATCAATAAGGAGAAGCTACCCATACAAAACACTGCTTAGTAGAGGAACAGCTGGCAATTAATTATTAGCTTGCCCAAGAATAGGAACCAAATAAGCAAGTTCATTGTAAGCAAGGATGAGGTGAACAATTTGGTATTTTTTTCAGGGACTGACCAAACAGATAAGACTATGTGTGCCTACAAATGATGAGGGTACACATGAGAATTGTTACAGTTTGCTTTGATGGGATGTGGCAAGTGGAATGAACAACATGTATTACTCCTATGCACAATGATGCCAAAATACTAGTAATACTTTGACATTTTTTTAGGTGAGAGAGTGCAGTCTAGGAGAAAATTCTTTGGACTTGGGAGTCGAGAGCTGGATTTCAATTCCAATTATAACACTCTGTATGTGACGTCATGCCAACACTGTGAGTGTAAGCGTCCTCGTTTTTAAGGTCCTCAGATTTGGAAGGCACTTTCTCATCACCTTTGTCTCTCAAAATCCCAAACTTCCTGATACACAAAGCTCCGCTACCACTCCTATAAAAGGCCCATCGTGAACCTTTAGCTTGTCAGTATAATCTTCTGATTGAAATTACTTTGCATGATTTTGCATATACTATATATTTACTTATTCTTGAACCTGTCTCCCCTGGGAGAAACTAAGCTTTTTGAGGGCAGGGACAGTTTCGTTTTTGTCCTTGAAGCCCCAGGATCTACCACCATGTCTGGCATTTATTCAAAGGCAAGCATAAGCTAGACCAGCCCAATGACCCAGGCTCATGGGTTAAAATACAATGAAACAATCCTGGAATATAAACATTTTCATTAAAAGCCACTTGACTAACTAGGTATTAAACAAGCATATTTCAAAGTTAGTATAAAAAGCTACTCCCCTTCCAAACTGCTAAGCTAGGAATTGAGAAAAGTAACCTGTAGGGAATTAGAGGTCTGAATAGTCTCTAACTATTCTCCTTATGGTAAACTTTTTGTATTTCAAGCTCCATAGCCAAACCCACTTGTATGTCTACCTCTTAAAAAAAAGAAGAAAGAAACATTTATCAAACACTTATTAAATGCCAAGCAGGCAGCTAGGTGGCACAGTGGATAAAGTGCTGGGCCTGAGGTCAGGAAGACTTCTCTTCCTGAGTTCAAATCTGGCCTTAGACACTTACTAGCTGTGTGACCCTGGGCAAGTCACTTTACCCTGTTTGCCTCAATTCTTTATCTATAAAATGAGCTAGAGAGGGAAATGGCAAACCGCTCTAACAACCTTGCCAAGAAAACTCCAAATGGGGTTCTGAAAAGTTGGAAATAACCGAAATGACTGAACAATAACAAACAACATATGCCAAACACTGTACTAAGCACTGGAGATACAAATACAAGCAAATAAGGACAGATTCTACCTTCAAGGAGATTACATTCTAAAGGAGGAAGACAGCACACAAAAAGAGCTGAAAAGCAGGAGTAGGAGTAGGAAACAAAAGGACCTAGTATAATTCTGAAGTCTAGGAGCAGGGGCAGGAGGTGAATGAATGCCAACTAGGGTGCATCTGTAAAATGGAGGCTTCAAGACTCATCAATGGAAGAAGAGTGTTGGCTTTACAGAAGGATGTTATTGGTTACAAAAGCTGCAGTGGTGGTCCAGAGAAAGTGAAATAAGTGGTCCAACCAACATTCTGCCAGAGCAACCACTAGGGTATAAATCATTGAGAAAGGGATGTAAGGGGGGTGGGTGAAAGAAAAAGGATGGAGAAGGGGCCTGCAGACAGAACTCCTCCTGCTCACCCCTCCACCAACCTCCAACCCAACCTTACTCTCAGGAATGTATAGGCATGGCAGAGCATCCTCTAGTGACCTGCTACATCATGCAAAACTAGTTCAAATCCTCCAACTGTATTTAACACTTATTGAATTAAATCAGGATAAATTGTGACTGCATTCAAAGGTATTTCCACGATGCATTCCCATGATGCTGTTCTGTATTGTTCTAAAGGCCAGAACTAGAAACAATGGAAGTAAGTTAAAGGAAGGTCAATTTCTAGCCAAGATGAATGATGATGATGATGATGATGATGATGATAGCTGGCATTTATATACTACTTTCCAGTTTGCAAAGTGTTTTACAGACATCTCTTTTAATCTCAACAATTCTGGGAGGTGCTATAGTTATAGATTGGGCCTGACTTAGACCAGTTCCCTTGTAATTTAGGTTTCCTAAGTCAGGCCCAATCCATAGACCTGGCAAATACTCACTCAGTTGCTCAGGAAAAATACCAATTTATGTTAGTGAAAGATTGTTGATTTCATCTACTTTGCTCCCTTCCTCATTTGGAGTAGCAGAGCCTGGGAAAGTGGGAGGGGGTGTGTCTAAGAATTTAGCGACTTTTTTTTCTTTTTTCTTTCTTTTCTTTCTTTCTTTCTTTCTTTCTTTCTTTCTTTCTTTCTTTCTTT
>NW_020954630.1:9928448-10132794 GCF_900497805.2 Vombatus ursinus
TTTCTTTCTTTCTTTCTTTCTTTCTTTCTGGCGGGGAGGACAAGGGCAACATTTCCAACCTAAATGGACTTCATACAATCTTGAACCAAGGAGAATCAAATATCCAATAGGAATACAGTGATTACAACTATGATACCAATTCTTCTCCCAAGGCAACAGGACAATATCAGTCATCTCTGCTCATGAATTAAATACTCTTCAATGCTCACATTACAGAGAAGTTTACTGTTAGTGGTGGAATTATCTCACCCTGATTCATTATCAAATCAGGAATTCACCCAAAAACATGACCTGAGTTTCTGAAGTCAAACAAATGACCATGAGGTAGTGTCTAGACAATCGTTTAACTTGGCTATACACAGGCTACAGAGCGAAGTGACCCTTTTATTTGATTTGGGTGTTAAAATGGCATGGAACAGGTACCATGATTCTAGTTGTTTTAATGATCTGATTCCATCCATCTGGACTCTGTGCTGTGCCAAGAAGAATCTTCCATTGTGCTCATCGGTTTGGTGCCTACCTAATTAACCATGACAGTTTCCAGTCTCGTTTCACTTTTACAAATGGGATCTGGTGAGCTCCTTCTTCATGTTACCCAAAACTGATGTGTACCAGTATTGGCTACTTGCCCCTAACAATCTATCATAGAATCAGCCATATCATACTCCTTCCCTAGGGCCCTCTTAGCCTCAAATACAGCCCTTCCTGCTTCTTAGGGGTGCTTTTGCCTTCAACTTAGCCACTCCACTTGGTTAGACTATCAACAGTCATACGGTGTTAAGGGAAGTGGTTAAGTGAGATTAGCAACTTAGTGAAGCTCACTGATGTAATCAGAAGAATTCAAAGAGCATAGAAAACAAGAACTTTTACAGAGAAACTGCTATTTGACACATTTTACACTGAGAAAAAATTATAATCTGCTACTGTAAGCTGTATCACAGGTACATACATTGAAAATTCCTTACAGCAATGAAATCAGAGGTTCAGTCTAAAACAGGGAGAAAAAAGGTAATATTACTGTAACATGGTGACTCCATCCAGAATTATGGATCAAAATATGTAACAATTTTTAAAAAGTATATTTTTCTTTTTCAAAAATATTCTGTAGACATTTCACAAATTGCAATGTCACTCACTTGGGGCTGTGTAGGCACCTCCCAGAAGACGGCTGACAACAAACAACGTCTCCAAACAGATCATTATTCACAGATAGTTTTCACACTTGCTTCTCTTTGAGCCTTTCTAATTTTCAGGAAACAACTTCATTTCTTTCTATTTTAATGAGGCCAAACCTGTTTCAAGTACTTGTCAAAAACTATAGGAACCCACTGAGTCAGACCAGCACTTCCCTATTTCTCCTGAGGCTGGAACAAGAAGAATAGTGTCTTTGCTACAGAATGAAGTTTCTGACTTTAAGACAAGGGAGAAATTCCCAGTGGTGGTGGTTGTTGAACTCTGGAGCAAGTGATGGTGGGAACTTAGAAAAGCTCCTTCTCTGGAGGCCTCTTAAAATATATGTGTGTGTGTGTGTGTGTGTGTGTGTGTGTATGTTCATTTCTCCAAAATAGTCCCATGTTGTTCTGCGAGGAGACAGGAGAATGAACTTAGTGACTTCTCAACATCCCTTGCATTGCATAATTCAACAAACTGCTTCAGAAATAAAAGGTGTCTTGCCAATTGATATAGAGAGTTGAGCAAGTATCTAGAATAATCAATGCGAAAACTAAAATTCTGTATTCCCAGGGCCTGGCACACAGTAAGTGCTTAATAAATGCTTTTCAATCGCTTGTTTGAAAACAAAGCAGGTTTCCCTGGGTATAAAGGTAATTCAGAACACTACAAAGTCTGTTCTCCTTAATTATTGTGGTAATTGCCAAGGTAATTACAGCTTCCTAGGTCCAGACCAATAGTTCAGTTCATCACAACTGATGGTTTTAAAGGGGGAAAAGTTAGTAACTTCCCTTCCTCACAACTCATGTAAGTTGAAAGCATATAGTAGGCCTTTCCTCCTAGGTCTTCCCCTAAAGGGTATTAGAATTAAGCTTTCCTCATCTGTAAAATGAGGATATAATATTATCTGTACCATTTACCTCACAGGGCTGTTGTAAGAAAAGCCTTTCTATAAACATTAATGCACTATAGAGATAGGAGCAATTATTATTATTCAAGTTCTATGAAATTTGGATTTCTTTCTGAGATTGAGATGAGCTCCCAAAACAAGCTGAGCTTGTGTTCAGTTTCCTTCTTTATAAAAGGGAGAAGTTAGACCAAGCAACCTCTAAGATTCTTTCCACATAGTCATACTATGTTCTCTTCCTTAACGTAATATATATCTTTATATGCCCAGGGCTTAGCACAATGACTGGCACATTAAGTAGGTATTTAATAAATGAGCACTGATAGATTTATTGATGTTACTGATGCTGCTGTTTGTTGGTCTTTAACTGTGCCCCTCAAATAATTCAGTATCTGATTATCCAGGTACTCCCTTTCCATACTCTCTAATGAGCCAATGTCCATTGGGATGCTGTTACAGAAATTATGAAGCAAGCAGAGTTTTTCTCTGGCACCCTCCCACCTCTTCTTTCAGTGTTCTCCTTAATGTACACCTGTTTTGCTTCTTGCCAATATCTGCTCTCCCAGAATAGTGCCCTCTGCTCTGAACCTATCTACCCATCCACCTTATTAAAAATGTTCTCAGATAACTGTCAAAGATGAAAGGATTTGATCAACCGATTCAAGTCAATTTGGGATATCCTTCCCAGGTAATTTCAATTTCATAGGAAACAATGACTTGTCCCTAAAACAATGACTGTCTAGACCAGGGGTTCTTAATCCTTTTGTGTGTGTGTTCTTAACCTCTTTGGTAGTCTGATGAAAGCCTATGGACTCAGAATCATGTTTTTAAATGCATAAAGTACATTAGGTTATAAAGAAAATCAAAGTTTAGTAAAAATAAAAACTCACTTTTTTCATATCAGTATTTATGGATCTCCTAAATCTATCTCACAGACCCCTTGAGGATCAGGGACCCCTGGTTACAAATCCCTGATTTCGATTCATTTTTGTGGGCATTCCCTCCATCGACATCACAGCCCATTTATGATGTCTAGTCATCCTCTGTAGTTCTAATCAATGTCCTACTATAAATCCCCCACATGGAGTCCAGCAAAAGTGCTCAGGGCCTTCTTCTAGGTCTCTCAACATTGTATTGAAGGATCTTTGATTTAGAGTTGAGAGGGAACTGAGAAATTATTAAGTCCAATGTTCTTATTTTAGATGAAGAAACTAGGGCTAGAGAATTTAAGAGAGTTTCCCAGGGTCACACAGCTAGCAAGCATCCAAGGCAAGATTTGGACTCAAGTCTTTCTGACTCCAAATCCTAAGCTCTACTCACTATACCATGCTGCACCTTCCTGGGTGGAGCACATGTGTTGTCTATTGATTAGCCCATTGATTATCTCTCACCCTCACTAAATAACCTGCCCATATATTTTTTTTGTGCTCCTACAACTCCATTGACATTCTTTACATTCCTCCTCCCATGAAGTTTCATTAGAAAGAATGTATTGTTGCCTGCTCACACCCACCGTGACTCTTTCCACTGCCCTTTGGGTCACCCTCACTTTTAGTTCTTTAAAGACAGTGGTATTCTATGACATATCCTTACAGCATCACCAAAATATCTAATCTTGAAATTCAGGAATCAGAAACATACTAGTGGAGATTTTTTTAAATAGCAAAATGCCCTTCATGGCTCTTTTCCAAAGTGATGGGGGCCACACCATGGCATCAGATTCAAAGATTCAAATGCCAGAAATGATGTCTCTGGACAGAATGAAAAACAGGATAGGACAGTGAAATATGGGCCAATTTTGGACAGGCACAGCATTTCCCACAGCCTTATTTTTGGTGTCAGAGAATTCAACCATCTCATGTAAGTGACACTGTCAGGAAAGAAAAATATTATTTTTTGAGGCAATGTGGTATAGTGAAAAGAACACGATCAGGGTTTGTGGGTTCAAATACTGGTTTCAAAAGCTTTCTAAATGTGTGACCCTTGGCAAATCATTTAATCTCTCAGAATCAATTTCCTCATTTGTAATATGGATCAAAGCATATTGACATAGTCAACCGGTTCCTAAGTGGTGTAGTAGTGGATATAGTGTCAGACTGAGAGTTAGGGAGATCTGAGTTTGGATCTTGACCCAGATACCCACTATCTGTGCAAACCAGGGCAAGTCATCGTGCCCCATTTTTATCATCTATAAAATGAAGCAGTTGGGATTGATGACCTCTAAGGTTCCTTTCAGCTCCAAAGCTATGATGATCCCTCCTTTTTAAAAAATGGGGGAACTGAGGCCCAGAGAATAGAAGTGAATTGCAAAAGATCACAAAGTAAGTCACTGGCAGAGCCATAACTCAAGCCCAGGTCTCTTGACTTCAGATAGAATGCCCTTTCCAATATCTCATGTCATATCCAATATATATGGGTGACCCAATGCTCCACAGAAAAAGCATTTCCATACTCTCTGACACAAAGGAGGGAGTAGGATTTTGTTTGTATCATGGCATGTCAGCTGCAGTCTTGTATCCCGGAGTGCATCTGCTCCTTTCCATGTATATCCATGTGCTGTGACCCTCTGAGGCATGAGGTCAATAGAGAGGTGGGATGTATTTTCCCTTCCAGATATCTGGTGTACCTGTGGCAAAGCTGGCAACACGTACCAGAGTCTGGGGCACAGAAGAGTGGTGAGAAGAGTTTGTGATAATTCTGTGCCTTCAGGCTTAGCAGAAACTCCATCTCTGTTAAGTTCTGCCTGGGTCAAATGCCTCTGTTAGATGCACCTTGGAAGGGGGAGGCATGAGATAATCAGCCTCCAGGGTCATCCAACCTCTGTTTGATTGAGGACTTTGGAAGTCATTTGTGGAGAGAGTTCCAGCTTTTCCAAGATTTTCATGCATTGTAGGCTACGTGACAGTGAGAAAAACATTAAATCAGGAGTCCCTGAAGCCAGGACTGGCTCCTTGGAATTATGTACACTTGGAATCAGAGAGGACTTCAGAGACCATCTAATCCAGAGGTTATTGGTCATCTGGTTAAGCCTATAGACTCCTTCTCAGAACTATGTTTTTAGATGCTTAAAATAAAATACGTAAGATTACAAAGCAAGCCAATTCTACTGAATACATTTATCAAAAAAGTAAAAAAAAATATTATGGACAGCTATTTTAAACCCTTGAATACTAGTTTAACACACACTACAATGTCCCTAACCAGTGATCTAGGACCTGATAAAGGTTCAGTGATGCTGAACTCACTACCTCACAGAGCACTCCATTTCGCTTTTGGATAGCTCTGTTAGGAAGTCTTACTTTATAGCAAACTGAAAGTTTACTTTTATACAACATCCACTTACTGTTTCTACTTTGGTTTATGTGTGTAAACAAAGCAAATCTAAATATTTGAAGATAGCCAATATAGTCCTTCTAAGTGTCCAGGCTAACCCGCCCTAATTCCTTCAATCAAATATTGCAAAGTATGATGACTAGTCTCCTCACCATTTTGGTGTCCCTTCTCTGGACCCACCATAGCTTATCAATAGATGTCCGCTCATTCCATGAATATTCTGCCACATGTGGTGTAGTACTTGAGGCAATAGGGGAGACAAACTTTAGGTATGATCTCATCCCTGCCACCATAAGGCTTACGGTCTAGTGGGAGAATAACACAAAACCACAAGAAACTATGGCAATACTGTATGGTTAGTACAATAGCCAACTAAAAAATGAAGTGCTGTGCATGTTCTGAGGGGAAAGGTCATAGGGATAGGAGGGAACAAGAAAGGCTTCATGGTGGCCATTTTGTTTGAGGTAAGTTATAAAGGATTAATAGGAATTTAATAGATGAAGGTAGAAGTGGAAATCTAGGCAAAGAGAATAGAATGGTCAGAGGTACAAGGGTAGGATAGCGTAGGTAATTTTCAGAGGTCGGTATTAGGAAGAAAGAAATCCAGTTGGGCTGAAGAGTAAAATGGATGGAGGTGGTTCATATAATAATAGCTAACATTTACATAGCACTTACTACGTGCCAGGCACTGTGCCAAGTCCTATACAATTATATCACTTGATCTTCACAATAGCCCTGGTATATAGGTGCTATTATTATTTCCATTTTAGAGATAGGGATACTGAGGCTGGAAGAGGTTAAGTAACATGTCCAAGATCACACAGGTATAGAAAATGTCTGAAGTAGGATTTGAATTCAGGTCTTCTTGACTCCAGGCCCAATGCCCTAACCACTGTGCCATATGAAATAAGGCTACAGAGGTAGGATGATGCTAGATGGTGGCCCAGACCCAAATACAGTAATTCCAGCGGAGTCTCATCAGGGCATTGTAGAGAGAGTCACCTCTCCCTTGTTCTAGACACTATAATTAGTTCAACCAAAGATCTTACTGACTTCTATGGCTACCACTTTACATTGTGTTTCTTCTGAGGACATTCTCATCATCCGGGTGTACAATATAGGAGACATTCTCAAATTCTCACTTTCCCTCAACTCTCACATATCCAATCAGTTGTCAAATCTTATCAATTCTACCTCCACAACATATTTCACCTGCATCCCCTTCTCTCCACTTGTTGGACCACCATTCTCATTCAGGCCCTCATCATCTCTCACGTGGAGTAAAGCAATAGCCTTCTCATCACTCTCCCTAGTCCTAGTATCTCTCCTCTCCCCTCCTCCACATAGTTGGAAAATAACATTACTAAAGCACAAGGTTGACCATGGTACTCCCTCACTCAGGAATCTTCAGTAGCTCCTGTTGCCCCTAAGATGAAACTCCAGTCCTCAGTTTGGCATTTCATGACCTTCAATGCCTGACTCCAGCCTAACTTTTTGTAATTACATTACATTACTACCCATTCATTAGTTGTGTCTCAGACAAGCTGACTTAGTAGATGTTCTCAGCATGCCATTTCCTGTCTCCATGACTTTCCACAAACTATCCCCAATGCCTGGAATTTTCACTGTCCTCATCTCTCTCTTAGAATCCATCCTTGAGGGACTTCTTAAAGGTTCAGTTCATATGTCACTCCCTTTGCACAAAGGATTTCCTCATTCTTCCACTTAGAGCCGTCTAGCTTGAAATTATGTTGCACCTACCTGTACATTTACATGTTGTAACTCCCCAGAAGAATGGAAACTCCTTGAGGGTAGGCACTGTTTTCTTTTTGTTTTTGCATCCTAATATCCAAACAAAGTGCCTACCACACATTAGTGTCTTAATAAATTTTTAAAAGTGGATTCATGTTGAGCATTCATACCACTAAAGTACCAGGTATTTTCCCATAGATTGCTGTATAGCCAGGTCTCTTCCTCTTCCTGGATTTGCTAAGTGAATATTTGTCTTTTACCAGCTTTCAGGCCATGGACAGGCCACTTTACCTCACTAGTTCTCAGTTCCCTCACCTATAAAATGGGCATAATTACCCATTTGGCTTGCATCCCCCAAGGGTTGTAGTAAAGATCAAATGAAATACCATAGATAAAATGGCTTTAAAAGCTATGGTATAATACAAAATTGAGGTTATTTATTCTCTACTTAGACCTGAGAAGAGATTTCTGCCTACGGTTATGTAAGTGCCATTTTTACTTAGGTCACTATTGTGAACATTTGGCTCTGATACTGTGCCTGGAGATGTCCAGCTGCCAGCTCACTGCCTTGAAGAAAGGTCCCTTAGGACAAAAAATATGTTCTCATTCTTGGGAGCAGAGTCCATAGCACGGAGGGCTAATTAGCTGGTGTCCTTCTATTAGGTTTTGTTTATGCATGGGGAAGAGGGGGGTGATGAGGTGAGGGACTTATTAAAATGCAAATATTTATCTCAGTGCAGGAAGTCAGAACATTTCCTTTTGAGTTCTGTTCTGGAAGCCAGTGAGTTTTCTGATTAAGCTAAGCAAACTAGAGTGGTTTATTGGTATTTATATATGCACTGCCTGGAAAATGCGTACAAATCATGCACCCCCATGAATAAATAAGGGATGCACACTATTCTCTTCATTCTGTGACTGGAGAAATGGATTCAGGGAGACAGCCTTGTACACAGTAGGCACTCAATAAATATTTGCTACATGATTGCCTTGCTGAGATAAACAGGGCAAGCCACTGATTAAGTCCCAACCAAAGTTGGAGCATCTGCCTCTCCATCCTGCACTTGGTCCACACTGCCAAATCAAAAGGCTTAGATTCTCTCAAAGGATGTGTGTGTGTGTGTGTGTGTGTGTGTGTGTGTGTGTGTGTGTGTGTGTGTGTGAGAGAGAGAGAGAGAGAGAGAGAGAGAGAGAGAGAGAGAGAGAGAGAGAAAACGAACTTTTTTGTTAAGAGGGGAATAAAAGCCATGGCCAACTAGAGAGTTTCCTCTTACCCTTGCCCCTAGCCCAACCATGAGGGATACCATGTTCCTTGAGATCCTGTCCTAGTCACTATTCCCAACCCTGAGTGACTTGGAATTATGGCATCCACTGAGAAAACTTCTGTAAGTCAGCTTCAGTATTCTCTTCTTAGCAACTGCCGTTATGCTGCAAGCAATGAGCTTAGGGACCAGATCATGTAAGTGAATGGGCAGAATTTAAATAGAGTAGGTTCAAATAAACATGATTATTCTTAGGGTGGGAAGGGGTAGGGACAGGCAAACATTCTCACAGGTGGACAAAGTTACATGGTATCTAGAATTTGTAAAGGAAGAGGTCTGAGCTTTAGGGTTAGAGGTAATGTTACAGCCACAGAATGTGAAAATTTGAAGAGAACTCAGAAATCATCTAGGGAGGAAGGGAAAGAAAGTAAGAATAAATGAAGGAAGAAAGGAAGGAAGGAAGCTTTAAAGGATGGAAAGAAGGAAGATGATTGGAATAGAGGAGGGAGTTGAAGAGAAGGAGGGAAGAAAGAAGGAAAGGAGGGAGATTAGAAAGCAGAAAGGGAGGAAGGGAAAGAAGAATTGAAGAAGGGAAAGAGGGAGGAAGGAAGGGAAAAAATAGAAAGGTAGGTGGTCTAGCATGGGGGAATTTGCTCAGTTTGCTGCTTGGAAATATTCCATTTTGATAAGCTCTTAGGCCAGTCTCCTCACTGCCCTACAAACACACTATGCTCACCTTCACCTCTGTGTCTTTAGTAGTTCAATACAATTCAACAGATACTTCTTAAATTCCTTCTAATACATGCAGCACTGTGCTGGGTTTTTTGGGGATATGCAAAGTTTTAATAGAACTGGTTCCCTCTTTCCCCAAACATATAGCCTAATAAAAGATATGACATACATACAAATCACTATTGTGCAAAGTAATACATAAGTGAATGAGAGATACTAAGTGCCATGCAACATTTGTGGGGGAAATTACTGACAAATTCAGGGGAAGGGGTTTCAGGTCAGCTTCCTGGAAGAGGTGACATTTGAATTGAACTTTAAGGGACAAGTAGGTATTCAAGAGATGTTGGAGGGGTAGAGGTGGGGGTGGATTTGTTATGATTAATATTGGTGGAAAAAAAACAAAACAAAACAAAAGGTGAGGAGTGAGCTTTAAACATCAGTGAATTTTATTGGTGCAAAATTACTCCTGCCAAAAAGTTCATCCCTCCAAAAAAGACTTTGTGGACAGAAACAGGAACTTTAAAGGGACAAAATTCAAAAGGAATATCATAGTCTACTAGGAGGAATAGACCCCACATCCCCTAACCTAAGATCCTCTCACAACACCTCATCTTGGTGGAGAACTGAGACTGAAGTTCTGAAGGCTTGCTAAGCACACAGAAACCTCCAGTTTTCCAAGTTGGAAAGGTTTTGAGTACAGCTTGGTGATGCACTGTGTGCCTGCTGATTTAGCATGCTTAACTGAGTTCCAAGAGGCTTATTACTATGCTGGCCATGGGGAGGTTTCCTTTTTAGCTACAGCAATTCTCAAACACCATGTATTAGTTTTAGAGACGTTAGGGTCTGTGTGGGTGCAGCCACGTGACCTGATCTCTCATATCCTGCTTGTATTGCCTCTCCAGCCCCTGCTATGACCTAGCAGAGCAAGGTCTCGGCAGGCATCTACTGAGTGATCATTTAGAGACCTGCAGAGAGATGCAAGCTAAAAGAAACCAGGAGCACAAGCAAGCTTTGTTTATTTTTTCTTCCTCAAAAGTTACAGGGGAAAAATCTTTGTCCATTTTGTCAGCATAGCCGCTCCTTCTTTCCCTTGACATTGTACACAAGTGCCTCTTTGTTCTTAAATGATCATTTAGGATGAACCCAGTTTGGAGCTGGGAGAGCCCACCTCTCTTGTAAACTCCTTGGACCCTCAAAACAAGGAAAAAATCCCCAAAGATGCTCTGGTTCAGTCCCTCAGCCTAACATCATATGTGTGGTTCCATGTCATCCTACATAACATGAAAGGTAACATTCCTTTGAGGATACTGTCAGGTAGTTTTCTTACATAATGGTTAGCTGTTCTGACTTTTCATTCAATAAATATTGAGCTCCCTACTATGTGATCATCTCTATGTGAACTTCACATTCAGAACATTTCCTTGGAGTAAGATCAGTAGCAAGACTGGATTGCCAAGTTGTAGTGGGAAGCAGCCATAGGGAAAGGCTGAGATACGCTGCCTAGAAAATCAGAATTTCTCTGTCCTCCTCTTCGTGTTTCATTTGACCACTGCTATAAAATATTTATAGCATACAGTGTGTTAAATGATAGCAATTAAAGCAATGGTTTGATTTTATTAATATTTGATCACAAATGTTGCATAATTGAAATGTCCCTCCTGTTACCCAGTTGCTTTGCAGCGCACATCGAGAAGAGAAGCGCTGTTCGGTTGCGGCTCTAATGGCTTTGGAACCCTTTTCCCAGTGTTCTGAAACCTACACAATGAACAGATTTGTGTCATTTAATTCAACACAAAATATTTTTAAGCTCTCATGTGTATAAAACCTTGTAAGCTGCATTTTTTTTTTGCAAATGGTACGTGAAAGCATCTGCATGTTTCATTCATCCATTCATTCAACAAAGATCTATTAAGCACTTAGAATGTGTACTCTGATGCCTCATTATGGCACACAGATGACCCTAACTTCTCAAAGGCTAGGCCCACAGAGTGCAAGATAGAAAAACATAGGATTACGACATAAGCCTGGTGATGGATTGGGTGCCTATTGTCTAAATACAGATCCTAGCTAATTTCTGTTGCCAGGTTCTCTGTGAAGTGGTGAATTTTCTGGGAAAGGTTATCTTAAAGAACACTTCCCAGTTAAACAGCAAAGTTTAGAGGGAGTTGTGATCTACATCAGTAGAGGGAGTAAACATATAGATAAAATCACAAGTCCTTAAAGCATGCAAGTATATGAAAAGTATTGAGCCTGGTTCTGGGGGAAATATAGTAATGTGTAAGACACGGACCCTGTCCTCCATGATCATACAATGCAATAAGGGGAGGAGATGCATACCCAAGCAAATACAATAAAATTCATCTTCCTTGCACAAAATGAGTGTGAAGCACTGTGATTGCAACAGAGATCAAACTCACAAAGGCCAAATAGACAGCAATCCACCAGGGTGTGAGTGGAGGGGCACCTTGTGATCGCCTGCTCTAAAATATCCTCCCACTGCTCCCCCCTCCTTCCAATGGCTTGACGTGAAACCTAGAGCTCTAAGACATGTTATAAATCATTGAGAGGGCTTTCTTAGGAAAGATCTGGGATTCGGCTCAGGTCCTGTGACTCCAAAATTTAGCGCTATTGCCTCTGACTCCAAAATTCAATATTCGTGCCTTTTGGGTGACTTGATAAGTGATTTAGCTCCAGGGCCCCATTTCCTGTCGCTACCGTCACCTCTTCTTATCTCACCCGCCTCATTTCCTCCTCACTAGGGAGATGCTCTTCTCTTATCTTGGCCAGGCCCAGGATTCTCCCCCCTTCCTGGCCATCTATAAACCATACCCTACCCCAGTTTCTAGCTTCCCTTTATGTATGATCTTTCCCCACTGGAATGAAAGCTTTAAAGGGAGAGACTATTTGTTTATATGTGTACCTCCAGAGCTTATCACAGTTCTCTGTGTATGCATGTATTCATACATGTGTGTTTTCATGTATGCATACATGTATGTGTACACAAAATATTTCTATATCTCAATGACTCAGTTTTTCAGTCTCCTCATCCAAAATAAGCCCATGCTTCTCAAGGGAAAGGGAAATCAAGCTTTCTCACTTCATCATTTTTCTACATCAAAGGGTTTTGCAAACCCTGGCTGGTCGAGAGAGATCCATGTGGAGTTTTCCTTCCTGATTCAGATATTGTCTTGCTATACAATCATGAGTATATCTCATTTTTCCCTTTATGCCTTAATTTCTTTACCTGTAAATCTAGAATGAGGATGACTATGACTTCTTATTCTCCTGGGTTTGTATGAAGACAAATGAATTAATATTTACAGAGAATGTTGAAATGTTTGCCCTAAAAAGTGCTATCCAGCTACCAAGCATTATTCATTTATCCTAAAAACACTCTGGAGAAGTGATCCTGGAAATACAATCTGTGCTCCACAGCACCATTTAAAGGCAATAGAATTTAGGAACTTAGTGGCTATGAAATATTATTTTTCTTTTCTCTTTTTTCTTTCTTTTTTGCTTCCTTCCTGCCTGCCTCCCTCCCTTCCTCTTTCACCATCTCCTTCCTTCCTTCCTTCCTTTCTTTCTTCCTTCCTTCCTTTCTACTTCCCTCCCTTCCTCTCTCCTTTTTTCCTCCCCAAATCACCTCTTTCTTTCTTTTTTTCTTTTGATGATGGCAAAGAGAGATCCAAGAATGGCCCAGGAGAGAGAGAGCCCCCCAGATGTGCAGCAGTGAGAACACCAAGGGGATTTAAATAGGTTGTTTTCATGCATGATCTGAACGCCAGCTGTTCAAAGTAAAGTGTTGTCTTTGGTGTGGAAAACCCAGCGCTCTGGAGGGGAGAGGAGAGGAGCCCTGCATCAAAGTGGGACCAGTCACTTGATGACACCAAATGCTTGGATTGATTTCACATTTTGAAAGGTTTCTTTGGCTTTGAATAGTTAGCTGTTTCAGCAAAATTAAAGTACCCACAGAGTTGAAAACCACTTCTTAGGCAGCACAGATCCATCGGGGAATTGTATTATTTGAATAAAGAAGCCCAGGGACAGTAGCTTCAGGCAACTGAAAGGCCCTTGGTCTTTGGGATGATGATCTCCTCAGCCACAGAGTTTGTGGTCACTGGGAAAGAGCTTGGACAGACTCAGCTAAACATTTATTCATCCATCACCTGTTATGAACACGGCACTGTGTTGTTCACAGTCCTGAAAAGGAGGCTGGGTGGGAAGGAGGAAGGATGCGGCCACCAAACCAGGAGGAGAATAAAATGTGAGGATAACTCCAGTGTCTCAGGCAAACATGTCAACCAAATTCTAATTCCCCTTCCCTGGGGAATCACGAAGTGACAAAAACACTGTGCAGAGAATCAGGAATCCTACATTTGATTCTTAGATCTGCTGTACTCTGTGCAACCTTGAGCAAGTTCATTTTATTCTTTGGGCTTCCATTTCCTAATTTGTAAAACAAGAAAGTTGGACTAGATTCTCTCTTCGAGCTCTAAAATGCTAGATTCAAGAAGCAGCTTAAAGACACAATTTAAAAACACCTTCGTGGGGGAAATGTTCCATTTTATAGAGAATCATGCATACCATCTCTATATTCCAGGGAGAAGAGAGGCATCAATTTATCTACTCCCTACAAGGGAACCCAAGGTTGATTACTATGCTGGAAAGATCACTAAATTGAGGTTTGGAGACCATGGACTTGAGTCCTCCCCCTGACCTCGAACTAGCTAAGTGACCTATGTTGACTCACTTAACCACTTTGGGCCTCAGCTATAAAAAGAGGATGATGAAATGCTTAGATAATCTCTAAGGTCCTTTTCAGCTCTAAATGCTAGGATTTTATCTGTGGATGACTAAATGGGTACTGATCTTGTATAAAGAGTATGATTTCCAAAAACCATTTCAGCAAAGTTCTTAGAGTTTCTTTGTTGCCCAGTGAGTTTATACTGGGTCTTGGGTAGTTCAACTCATAGTGGTCATAGTGTTAAAAGGACAGGGATGACAAAGGGGTTATGTGGGTTGACCAAGGCTACATCAGAGGCTAGTGGCAGAGTCAGGCCTTGATCCCACGTCAACTGACTCGTAAGCCTACTGACTACACCATGGTTTTCTTCCCGATCAGGAGCATTTTGATTTCAGTTACTAATGGAAAAAGTACTAGATTCAAGCACTCTGCAGATTCAAGTTCCAGCTCCAGCTCAACTACAAACTCAAGATGTGATGTAGGCTAATTCCCCCAGTGCTCTGGACCTCAGTTCCTTATCTGTACCAAAAAGACATTGGACCAGGTGCTTTCTAGGTCCCCTTCAACCCTATGTCCTATGATCTGACGACTATTTTCAAAGTATATTTATTCTAAAGTTAGTTTAGAAAGGCCCCTAAATGACTTATTGCTTTTGGATAGGGGCTATGTTGCTTTTTAGAGACAGGGACACTACTTTAATAGAAGCAGTGAGGTGACACAGTGAATAGAAACCTGGGCTTGGAGTCAGGAAGACTCAAGTTCAAATTCAGACTCAGACACTAACCAGCTATGTAACCCTGGACAAATCACTTGGTCTCTGCTTGACTCAGTTTCATCAACTGAAAGCTTAAAATAATGGTACCTACCTCCCAGGGTTTTTGTTAGGATTAAATGAGATTTTTATAAAGTGCTTCGTATAGCATCTGGAATAAAATAGGCACTCAATAAATGCTTGTTTCATGCCTTTTTCCCTTATTTGTGAATGATCATAACTACCATGTATAGTGCTTATATATAGTGTTTTGCACATAGTAGGTGATTCAAAATGTTTATTGGTTGAATTGTATATGGGCATTTGATATTGCAAATGACATTGGGCCCCTCTGACTGGGAATAATGGGTCAAATCAGGATGGAATCACAAGAACAAGAATGCTTATAATACCCACAACTGACAACATACATTATTCTCTATTATAATCCCAGGTAGAGGACCATTAGAGATTTATTTTCTATTGAATAGTATCCTATCTCTGTACTGAGATTTTCTGTTCCTGTAGTTTAATGGTAATTATACTCAGAACTAGACTAAATCCTGACATTGGCTCTTTTTTAAAAAGAATAGTAGCCGATTTTCACTTTCCTTTTCCTTGTTTTATTATTAAATTTTATAATGTATTATAGACCTTCAAAAGGGCCATGTTCATTACTTTCAAAGCAAATTCTTTTTCTTGCCATCATCAGGATTCGAGAACCATTTTCAGCTGATGCTTACATTATAATGTTTGAGATTAAAAAATAAAGAAGCCTAAAAATTCTCCGTGTTATCTGAGATCTGAAAGTCACCTCTCTCTGACTTTGGAAGTGAATAGCAGTGGATCACCGGACTTCTGGAATCAAAGGCATTCAAAAGGGGAGTGTCAGTGATGGGAAAGTGCTATAAAGGTCTCTTGGACAACTGTATCATAGAATTATGATAATTATTGTTAATAATGATGATAGTTCACATTTATATAATAATGTATGTTTTCTAGAATGCTCTGCTATCCATCTAGTTTGCCTCTCAGAGCAATCCTGTGGGTGAAATAGTTCAAGGAGTATTTTCCTTATTTGATAGAAGAGAAACTTGAACTTCAGGGATGTGAAGCATTTTGCCTAAGGTCATGTAGCATAAAACTGGGATTTGAACCCAGGTCCCTGGGTTTTAAGTCTATTTTATAAATAAATTTCAAATACATGAGTCATTTACATGTTCTTAAAGTCTAAAATTCAGCTTTCTGATAATATTCTCTTGTCCTATCTTTCCCTTTGGCTCAGTCTTCCACGACTCCATTTCCTTTATTCATCCTTGTTTTCTTGGTCCATTCTTCATTCTCTAAGTTTCCTTAAATTTCTTCGTGGTTTTGACCTTGTACTTAATTCATTCTCCTTTGCACTGACCTTCACCCTTGATTCTCTTGCCTCCTTTATTCTATAATGAAAACATTTATTAAGCACCTATGAGTTACCCTTCAGTCCATGGCAACATCTGACCCTAGGTCACTCCTTCTACCAGCCTTCTCTGCTCCTACTTTCAAAATGTTAGACAGCAGTTGAAGAAGTCACACAATCCTGCAGACCAGGCTCACAAAAAAATTCATGTTGTTATCCAGAGTCAATGGTGAACTCACAACTACATAGTGATCATTTTACCCGTTCCATGAATGATTCCTAATTATAATGCCTTCAGAGGCTATTCTAAATGTAATTTTCTTCCCTCAAGCCTCCAATGCCACCTTGGCCCCAGGAGATGATTTTGTGTACCTCAAAATGCATCTATAATGGTACATACCTTCTTTTCCTTTGATCTCCGAGGAAGAGGTAGTCTTTTTCTTGAAATAACTAAACCCTCTATTTGCAGTCCTTGCTCCTATTCTGTCCCATTTCTTTTAGGAGCTTGTACCACTGATCACTTTCTTTCATTTTCTTTCCCCATTGCCTACAAATATGCTCAAGTTTTCTCTAGTCTTTAAAAAACAAACAACCTCCCCCAAATACTTTAACTTGACCCCACCATCTCCTCGAGTGTTCTCTATTTTTACTACCATTCACTGTCAAGTTCCTTGAACTTGAGTTTTCTATAGTCTCGACCTTGACTTAACTTCCTCAGTTAATCAATAAACATCTACTCAGCAACTGTTATGTACCAGGCACCATGCTAAGCCCTGGGCATACAAAGAAAGGCAAAAGACAGTCCATAACCCAAAGGAGCTCACAGTCTAGTAGCAGAGACAACACACAGTTATGTACAAACAAGCTACACACAGGATAAATTAAAATAATCAGCAGATTATGTGGGATTCACATTTCATTCTCTTGCAATATGGCTTTTTACTCTACAATTCTACATTTCAAGATTGTCAATAATCTCTTAGTTGGGTAAACTTTTCAGTTTTGATCCTCCTTGACTCTATGCAGCTTTTGACACTTTTGACCATTCCCTTCTCCTCTACACATTTTCCTCCCTTGAATTCCATGACACTTTTTTTTTTCTCCTGGATCTTCCCTTAACTGTAGGACTACCTATTCTTATTTTCTTCTATGTTGCTATCTATGTCTCTCCCCTAAACCTCTGACATGGGTCTTCTTTTCCTTCACAAAATCCCATTCTCCCAACAATAGCCACCCATGAACTCAGATGGTTTCAAGACCTTTAAATCTACATATCCAACTGTTACCAAAGCACTACTAGCCATAATTAACTGCATTGACAGCCATAATTATCCTGGGTATCTCAACTTGCAAATATTGTTGGTGTCCTAAATCTGACATGTCCAAAGAAGAAATCATTTTCTTCCATCCTAAACTTACCTCTCCTCCAAATTTCTCCATTTTTGGTGAGGGAACCACAATCCTTCTGGTCATCTAGGTTGGCAGACACTTTAATTCTTCCCTTATCACCTCTTGACTGGGCTATTTACTGATGACTGGTTGATCTTCTACCTTCAATCCTATATAACTGGCAACTTCCAAAAGCATACTTTTAACCTCATCACTCCCTTGCTCTAAAATCTGTAATGGTTTCCTATTCCTCCATGGATACAACACAAATTATTTACCCTTGTACTTAAAACCCTTCACAATTCAGTTGCAATCTATTTTTCCAGCATCATCCCACATAATCTAATCCCCTTTCACAAACTCAGTGTTACAGCCAAAGTGAACTACTAGTTAGTCCTTGAATGAGACATTCTATTTCATGCATCTTTGCATAAGCCATGCTCTATATCTGGAACATGCTCCCTCCTCAACTGCCTTTTAGATACCTCAACTTCCTTGCAGAATCTGCCCAGATGAGATACCTCCACCATGAAACCTTCCACTATTCCTACAGTTGTTGGTGATCTGTCCATTCTCAAATTCTCTTGTATTTATTTGGATGTATACATGTTGTAGCTTCCTGGTGGAATGTCAACTCCTCAGGCACAGGGTCTGTTATATTTTTGCTCTTATATCCCCAGTATCCAATAACAAAGGGCCTTGCACATAATAAGCATTTAATAAACATCTGCTGAAATGAATTGAATTTATAGCATGGAAGAGGGATTGAAGAATGCATTTGGATAAGAACTCAGTTAACAATATGATTCTATCAAAGTTTAGGGAAAGGGGCTGGAGGTTGGAAGGAGGGCCTGAACCTGTAGTGTAGGAAACTCCTGGCATGGAAATTCCCTCCATCGATATTGGACCTCATCCACAACTTGTAGTCTTCTAAAGATGTCTTGGTCAGGAAGAAGTCATATGTGACTTACCCATGGCTATACAGGATTATCGATTTAGACCTGGAAGGAAACCCAGAGGTGACAGTACAATTTCATTTTCCCGATGGAGAAACTGAAGTGAACAAATGAAATGTCACATAGGTAGCAAGTGCCATAGCCAGGATTTGAATTCAGGTCCTGTAACTCCAAGTTCAAAGCTCTTTCTACCATACCACACTGCCTCCGAGGCTGGACTTGAACCCATGCCTTCCTTATGTCAAGTGTAGCGTGCTACCTCTCTTCTAGGGGCAATCAATAGAAGAGATTTATTCCAAGTAATAATGACCATTCAAAAGCAAGTAGTGATTTTTCTGGGAGTCCTGAGATCCAACTAAAGGAATTCATGAATCCTATTCATAGAAACACCCACAAAGACTGCCTGCTAGCGGAATCTCTCAGCATTTGAAAACAGGTGACTAGAACCAAGCCTTTATGGTAGGGAAGTAACAAGAATGATGAAGATTCTATTGTTCATTCATTCGTTCATTTATTCCAAACTCAGTTTTTAAGCACTTATTATGCTTCAGCCCCATCTGCACTGTATTCAAGATGGACCAGGTTTGTATTGGTATTTGGTCAAAAGTGAATACTGGCATACTCATGTTGCATAGTCACCTGAACAAACCCTTCGAAGACAGTGGTAATACACCAGAGCTTTTTTTATGATGCCATGCTCCTAGCCTTTTGTACTCTGTGAACCAAATTGTTCCTAGAAGGTGACAATGTGGATATGCATGTGTGTCCTATTTCTTGGTAAGTGATCCACAGAATAATTTGAAACCAATTCATTTAGACTCCATGAAGAGCTCTGTGGTTGGTGGTTGGATAGCAAATAAGAGAGAAAGGATTTGTTTGGAGGGAAAAGGATTAAAAAACCCTTAAAATAAATAATGGTCAAAACAATATATTTCATCCAGGTAGATCAATGTTAGTGACCATTCAAGGATAATATGCTAAGTTACATTCTTGGTCCACCTATTCTGGAAAAAAAAATTAGAATTATATGATAAAAGATATTAAATTGTTCATGTTACCACCCAACTATAAGGAAAAAAAAATCAGTGGCTCCTTATTACCTCTAGGATCAACTTCTCTGTGTGGCCATTTAAAGCTCTTCACAATCCGACCCCTTCCAATCTTTCCATTCTAATTCCATGGTATATCCTTCCACAGTCTTGAAAGTTTAGTCATATTAATCTAGTTGTGGTCACTCATACAAGATGAGGAACCTCTACTCTTTTGCACTGGCTGTCTCAGATAATTGGAATACTCTTGCCCTCATCTCCAACTCCTGGAATCTTGTTTTCCTTCAACACTTAGCTCATGTACAACCTAATACAGGAGACATTTTTTTCTGGTCCTTTTTACTGCTTCCTTCTTCTCCAAGGTTTTCTTGTATGCATTTTCTATGTATATATACATATATATACACATACATACATTGTATGTATATAACTATATATCTAGATATCGGCTACTTCATTAGACTGTAAGCTCTTCTGAGGGCAGAAACTGTTTCACTTTCATCTTTGCATCCTTATCACTTAGCACAATGCTGGACACATAATAGGCACTAAATAAATAAATAAATTGACCCACTGATTCCCTTACTTGGTTTCAACACCAAAGGAGTCAATAATAGAAAGTAAAGGTCCCATATGTGTCAAAATATTCCTTGGAGCACTATTTGTAGTAGCAAAAAGCTGAAAACAAATTATATGCCCAATGATTTGGAAATAACAGCAAATTGTGATATGTAAATGTAATGGGATATCATATGGAATGATGGTTATGAAAAAAAAATCTGAGAAACATTAGATGGCAGTATGAGTGCTAGGTTGGGAGTCAGATGACCTGGTTTGAAACTTGGTCCTATTACTTACTACCTGGGTCTCAGTTACCTAATGTATAAAATGAGAAGTGTGGACTCAATGACCTTCGAGCTTCTTTCATGCTCTAAACCTGTGATCCTATGACTCTTTGATGATGCTGGTCCCAGACGTCTAAGGTTAAAACACACACTTTCTGTTAAAAAAAAGGAAGACCATAGGTAGCCCAACTTCATGTCCTGATAAATTATTTTCCTGATTTTTTTCTTAAAAGGGAAGATCCTATAGAATATTATTGATTGGTAAATAAAATGTATCAATTTTAATGGTAAGTTATAATCTTATTTTTATAGCACTCTACACCCTGTCAATCAATGTTCATTCACATGGTACCCAGAGATAAGCTCAAAGCCTATAGGATTCTGGTTTATCCAAGCATAGCCATGCTTTTGAAATTGAGCATTTGTAATAATTGGCTAAGTTGACTACCAGTACCTAAATCTTGGGTTCTGACTCTTATTGCCAACTGACAGACCTTGTTACCAGCTTACAGATGGCGAGGGACTAAAAAAAGTTCCCTTTCTAAGAAGAGCAGCCAGAAACATGCTGGTGCCAAACATTTCCATAAGTCAGTCATTGGTGAGACATCTTTTCTTAGGATCACATTGGTGCGTCACTGTATGATATTGTCTTTGTAGTCTCGTCCATGAAGTAATCATCAAGAATTAGACAATTTAAGATGCATTTATTAAGCAATAGTTATGTCCCAGATACCATGGAAGTCACAAAAGTCACTATGGATTCAGAACAAAGGAATGAAGGTTGACCCTGTCCTCAAGATGTTTATATTCTACTTGCTTCTTTCCTTCTGTGATTTATAGAAAAGGCTCCAGATGAAAGTGTTAGGAAAATAACTCTTTCATGGTAATTCTTATTTACTCTTTGAACTGGTGGGTTCTCAGAATTACACTCAGAAGTTTAGCTGGACTGAAATGGGATAAGTGATCATTACTGGTTACCATTTTCCCAAAAGCCTCACTGGCTGCTACTTCTGCTATCCACAAGCGACATAAACCAACAGGAAACCCATTAGAAATTCATACTATCTGAAGGTCATAGAACAACAAGTCCTACCTCTCTTGCACCAATACAAAGGGGGTAGAAGGAAATACAAAGAAACACACACACAGGTATAGATGGGCCGACCACAGTAGGCCCATTAGTACCATTACAAGGATATAAGGAAGTAATCCTTCATTTCTCATGGGTTTTACGTATACCATGGAACAAAGAAAAATAAAACATTTATCTCAGTTCCATATGGCCTATATTTGATTCCACACTGATGATGCTGGAATTTGAGGAAAAAGGTCAGAGCATCCTAAGAATCACACTGTGCAGTGTATTTATAAACATGTACTCAATGATAGGCACCTTAAGTATAAGATTGTTGTTCAATGAAAAATAAATTTGCATACTATTAGGAGACCTAAACTATATCAATGAATGAAACCAGAAGACAAAAAGAGATTGCAGCCAAATGGATAAATGGTTCACAGATCCTTCTTGGAGAGGCAAACAAAAGTATTAGCAGAGTTAGCTTTATTCTGCACTTAAAGGAGAAAAGAAATAACATTTTATGAAGCTCTTGGAGAGCTAACAATAAGCATTAGCACATAGACTACCATGAAGATAATTGCAGGTTATACACCAATACCTTTTATGGATAACAAAGGTATAAAGAAATTTTGTGAAAACTGGACAAGATACACACACCTCCTCAGTAACCACATATCTGGGGATGTTCCCTCCCTTTGAATGTAGAAGGTGGAAGGTGGATATCAGAGCTCTCCTTCCAGATCCTCTACTTGAGAAGAGGACCCAAGGTAGCCATCTAATAATTTTCCACCCAACTTCAGAATCTGATCTTGCTTCAACATCAAGTACTCTCTTCCTTACCCTACCTTTTCAGTTTCTGTTTATGTGTTATCTTCTCCCTGTTTAGCATGGACTGGCTGACTGCCTGATTGTCCAAAGCAAGTCAACATAGAGTTAGTGACTTCAGTACAAGTAAACAAAGAGAAATATGGCAAAAGTACATTGGAAAATTTGGCTCAGGTTTGAGAAATGTAAGAGGCCAGAGACTTGTAGACCACTCAGGAGTCTCATGTATATACATATATCTATATATCTACATCTATAGATGTATATGTGTACACAGACATGTACTGACAAGACAGTCTGTAGGTGCTAGTCGTGGCAAGTAAGGAATCTCATCAGAAAAAGTGAAATTGGCTATTTCTTAATAGTCAAGAAACAACTGGTTACTACAGATGAGAGTCATCCACAAACTGCTATCTTGTGTGTAGTCAGACCATCAACTCGTTAGGTTAAAATCAGCAAGAAATTAGAATGGTAAAGAAGAGAAGGCAATATGGATAACAGCAACAGCTTCAACCTGACAGGTGAGGGTTAGTGAAAAATGGAAAAAGGGGCAGATGTTGGCCTTGATCATCCCCTAAAAAACTTCACCAGCGCTAAGGTGGTCACCAAACCATGGAGAAAAGCTCAGAAACAACCACTGTTCCTTTCCAAGAGCAGAGACAGGGCAAATAAGAGTAAATGAATGAAATGTACCTACTGTCAACATGTTGTTGAATAGTAATTCCACTGAACTGGTACAACAATGATATCTAGAACAAGCCCTATAGTTGGACAATGAGTTGGACTCAGAGTGAAAAATTGTATAGTGCTTTCAATGTTCCCAAATTTTTCCCAGTGCCAAAGCCCTTTTTTTCTTTTAACAAAGATATTTTCTCATTGGTGCTGTATGATTATAGATCTTGGAGCCCCATAAATGTCTGCAGAATTGAAATTATAGTTGAACCAAGGATAATGGAGAAATGAATACAAGTACCAGTGGGCTGTAGCATACCTCCAATGGTTATCTATGTATAAATATTGGTGTAAAGGAGATGATCATTGAGGAAAGGCATGATTAGAAGACCTGTATTCATCTAGCAAGAGTGAAGAATAATAGATGTACAATGTAAATGCTGCACTGGTACCCGTACAATAGCAGAAGGCTTAGATGATGGCCTCTATCTTGTTGGGTAGATCAGATGTATGGGAAAACATGGGCAGGAATCAAAGAGGATGAGAAGACAAGGAGGATTTGTGAAGGAACATCATATTGATGAGTTCACAAATCCATAGAAACATGAAAGAAATGCTTTGGGCTACCAGATCTTGCAAGAGGACAAATGGAAAACATGGAGAAACCTCTCTGCAATAGCTCCTCAATGAAGATGGGGAAAGAGCCCATGAGAATCACCAATCCCAGGAAACTCTGAATACCAGCTAATATATAGTGTAGCTGCTCTGGGGGAGGGTCAGTGGTTAGTCTGTGGGCATAGCTACAACTGTAACACATGGGATCTCACGGACAATTCATTGAAGGTGGATCACTGAGCCGTGGGACTTCTTTACTGTTGAGCTGCAGACCCTAGCTATCTAAGTGGTGGCTGTGAATGCTCTGAGGTGAGAAGAAAACTTAGGAAGCAGGCAAAGTGATCCTTTAGTACCCTCCTACCTTCCTTTTCCTAACATTGAAAAAAAAAACTAATATAAACAAAATAAGTTTGTAAAGTATTTTCCTTACCACCGTGTGAGCAAAATAAAATAAATATTATGATTGCCATTTTATCAATGAGGAAACTGGAGTTCAGGAATATAATGTCACTTACTTAAGTGCAAACAACAAGTTCAGCATTGTATTTCAAACCCTATCTCTCCCAGCTCCAAGTCCAGGATTCTGTCCTCTCTGAGATATTAAGATCATAGACATGATGTTAAAAGAGTCCAAAAGTCCACTGGGTAAAGCCTTCTCACTTTACAGATGAAGAAACTGAGGCATGGAGATATTAAAGGACTTGCCTAAGGTAACAAAAGTAAGTTTCAGAGGTGGTATTTGAACTGACATCTTTCTGTCACCAAATCCAGGGTACTATTCTCTACACTGCCTTCTAGAAACACTGAAAGTTAGAGGTGGAAAATGACGTTTGGGATCATTTAACCCAACTTTTTCAATGGACACACAAAGGAAAATGAGCCAAAGATAAATGAAGGGGCTTGTACTTGGCCATATAACTATTAAGTAGCAAAGCTGGTACTTGAATCTCAGTGTTTTGATTCTAATTTCAGTTCTCTTTTCATTATACCAGGATGCTTCTTTGTTTTCTAGCTACCCAGGTAGCCCTTCTCCCCTCTCCCAAATTAATCACCTCAATCATGTCTGCCTTCTCCAGGAGTGTTCTGTGCTCTGGATTTCTCTTATTTTCCATGTGTTACTCTTTTCAGAGATACTTACATTTTAACAGAATATTTCTGAAAAGTCTAATGATCCAGAGGTGGGAAACCTGTAGCCTTGAGGCCACATGTGGCCCTCTAGGTCCTCAAGTGTGGCCCTTTGACCAATTATAGAACTTAGAATACCAGTCACACTTGAGGACTTAGAGGGCTACATATGGCCTCGAGGCTGCAGATTCCCCACCCCTGGATCCAAAAGAATGAATCTCTAATACTGGGATTTTTGGTACCTTCACAAGACAAAGGATCAGGTATTTGGGGGTGGGGGGAAGGAGTCTCCCATTCAGTTCTCATATAATAGCCACACAGAGAGCTTCCAAGTGCCCCCAAGGCTCTTGTAGGCCCTACCTGCCCCTACTATGCTATGTTGAGATGGAAAAACTTGGTATTCAAATATGTTCTGTAATGAATACTATTGGTATAGAGTTTCAAGTATTTTGCAAACTCCCTCTAGGCTAGCGACATGTTAGGTTTTCTGTTATGATTCTGTTCTACCTTTCAATGAGCTGGTATTCTAAGTTTTCAGGAAGCTGGTTACTTCTCTTTCCTGAATTAATTTATCCCAGATTAAAGTTTCATCTTGAATATGGAATACCATCTAGGGTCACATTATAGTTCCAGCAAGGGAACACTAAATTTAGGCAAAGGCAGAACCTGATATTCTTTGTCCTATTTATTCACATTAGAATATTCTTTCTGCTCCTTTATAGAACTTACTAAGAAGTATGTGTCATTTCATCTCCCTGCTTGAATATCAATACTGCTAAAATTATGGTCCATTTGTGGAACCTGCTTTATAATTCAGAAATTCTAGCATCTTAAAAAGATGGTGAAGAAAGGGAATGGTTCAGCAGAGAACAGTAAATCAGGACAAGGTTATGTTGGAGCAAGGCTGAAACTAGGGCAGAGGGACCGGGGTTTTGCCCCAGGGTGCCAAATTTACAGGGCAGTGACAGCATGGTGCAGTACTTCAGTAATGTATAAAGGACAGAACTTAGTACATAGTTGGTAAGAATGATTGGTTAAAAAAGGACACTATGAAATGGTAGCTTGAGGTGAACTCTTCCCTTGCCCCATCCTTCTACTCTGCCCCATGTAGTAGCCTCCCAAATAGCAGTCTTCTATAGTGTCCTAGGGTCTCTATCATTCCCTTTTCCTCCTCCTCCCGCAATGGAAACCCATTTTATGCCACTTTCTCGGGACACAAAAATCCTAGACACAAAAATTCCACTTAGGCAGCTGGTGGCACAAGGGGCAGAGTGCCAGGTCTGGAATCAGGAAAATCTGAGTTGAAATCCTCAGATGCTCACTAGCTGTGTGATCCTAGGCAAGTCACTTAACCTCTGTTTGCCTCAGTTTCCTCATCTGTAAAACAGGGATAATGATATCACCTGACTTTCAGGGCTGTTGTGAGGATCAAATTGAGATAATATTTGTATAAAGTGCTTAGTACAGGGCTTTGCATGTAGTAGGCACTATATGAATGCTTATTTCCCTTCCTCTCCATTTTTATTAGCCAAGTAAAGGTTGTCCCAAAAGTCATAGTACATTTTCCCCCTGCTTCAACAGCTCAAAACTGTACTAAGACTTTTGGGACACACTAAATATCAAAATTATCCAGTCTGTTCCTTTCTAAACTCGATTTCAAATATTCATTTAAGGCATAGGCAAAAGAGAGTTGAGAAATGAATAGAAGGGGGTGAATTAGGAGCAACAAATATGGATGACTTTTTTCCCCAGGAGTTTAGCTGTGAAGGGGGGGATAGATTACTATAGAATATGGGATATATATAGGATTCTTGTTTGTTTGCCTTAGCCTGTGATTTCATCCATGTTGAGAGCTCCATGTAAGAAAATACTCCTAAACAGCTGCCTGGGGCACTGAGAGGTTAAGTAACTTACCCAGTCTGTATGAGAAATGGCCCTTGAATCCAGGTCAGGGGTGGTGAACCTGTGGCTTTGAGGCCCCACAGGGCCCTCTAGGTCCTCAAATGTGGCCCTTTGATGGAATCCAAGCTTTACAGAACAAATAGGTCCTCAAGTGCGGCCCTAACAAATCCCTGAAAGGATTTGTTCCGTGAAGTCTGGATTCGGTCAAAGGGCTGCACGTGAGGATCTAGCGGGCCCTATGGGGTCTCAAGGCCACAGGATCCCCACCTCTGATCTAGGTCATCATGACTCCTATGGGGGCCTTCTAGCCACGATACCTAAGTACATCTTCTAGGACGATAAGTTTGGTGACTTTAACACATGAAAAGCACTACTGGTCTTTTCATCCATATCCAGCCATACAGCAGCATGACTTCATGACCAATTTTTTAGACATCAGTTCTCATTGTGAAAGATGAAAGTATGGGAGACTGGGCTGAGTCAGGACTGATCCAGAGCACTAAAGGCTTAACTTTTTAAAAAATGGTTTGCTTTTCATTTTTTTTTCCGGTAAAATATAATGAATATTAAAGCCTAGTTATTAGAGTTTTCTACATGCTTGGCTTACAGATAAATAGGCATTTACTATAAAAAGATATTATATATATATATGATATATGTTTGTGCTTATATATTTATGTATATATTATATGCTATACACTCATATATGTATAATATATGCATTTTGTATGTGTATAAATATATACACATATATTCATTCATTCCATTACACATCAAACATTGATTAAGTGTTTACTATGTTCCAGATGCTGTACCAGGACTTGTGGGAAGGGGAGATACATATATAAATAATAAATCTGGTAGAAGTCTTTCTGATTATAAATAAAGTAATTTCCCAAAATTTCCCCGAGAGGACTAAACAAGAGGCTGGTAGACCTATCAACCTCGATAGCATTTTGAACTGGATCAAGCCATTGGACTCTTTAGGTCCCTGTACCTGAATCTGTAAAATGAAAGGGGTGGAATAGGTTAATCTCAAAACTGTTTTCTACTTTGAACAGTCTATGAGGCACACTTCTCCCTGTTTGTCTGATTTCATACATGGCTTTCCTTTGCAAATGCATACTAATGACTGCTGAGCCACTTAAGGGGGATGGGATGGATTATGCAGCGTTCTCAGTGTAATGAAGTGGTATGGGATGGTAATGTTCAGGACTCAAGCCCCTAGGATTAAATTTAATTTGGACTCCTAGGAGACCCTCCCCTAGCCCTCCAGCATTGCATTCCGCTGTGGTGGGAGGACTGAACTGGGATGTTTTTGTTCTCTGGCAACACTCTCTAATAGCACATCAGTCCCTGCTTGTCCTTGCTTGTTTTGAGATGATTGAGTTAAGCTTTTGCCGTCAGCTGTAGGATTTCTACAAGGCATGTGGCAATTAAGGAGCCAAATAAGATGCTCCTGGAGACCCTACACATCCAGGTTGACCTGTCTCGCTCACGGACTGATCCCAGGGGCACAAAATGCCATACAGCAATGGAGTCATATGTAATGAAGGCAGAGAGGGCATTCTCCTAAGCAGGTATTCCTTTCCTGGGTTAGATACAAACAGGGGCATGCCTTCTCATAACCACTAAGGACTGATTAAATGGCATATTCTAGACAGCTGAGCAGTAAAAACTGAGAAACTGGGGACTATTCAACTCTAGGCCCAGCTGGGTTCCTGGGAAGGAGGAATACTAGGGCAGTTTCTGGTTTTGTCACTGATAGGTCATTTAATGCCTCAGACCTGGGGGTTCTGCTCTGGGAGTATCAAAGACATGACGAGGACCACAGAAATCGTCCAATTCAGGAGTTCTTCACCTGGTGTCCATGAGTATTCAAAAAAAATTTTAAAACTATTTGAAGAAAATTGGTTTTCTTTGTGATGTTATATATTTTATTTTATTTACTTTAAAGAAAAAAAACACATCACGAAGAGGAATGCACAGATTTCACCAGATTCCTACAGCTGTGTGTGATTCAAAAAAATGGTAGGGAACTCTTGAGCTAACCCAACCTCCTCCTTTCAAGGATGAAGAAAGAAACTGAGGCCCAGAGAGGTGGAATTGCCCAAAGTCACATGAGTAATAACTGACATAATGACATTCTAGTACTGTTTCTATTACACCATATTGCCTCTGAATTTCCTAGCAGAGAAGGCTGTCAGAACAGGTTTCATTGAAGAGAGTTAATGAAAATCTCTTTTAAATGTTATATAGGGGGAGATCTTCAATGGTCCATTGAAAGTTTAGGTGTGACCTTTGGGAAGATTAATTAACAGTCCCTTCCAGACCTCAGCACCTTAATTCTGTGATAAAGTAGACAGGAAAATGGTTACTGTGAAAATTCAAGAATCAGGCAAAAGCATCAGTTATGGTCTGAAGTTTAAACCTCTTCAGAATTCTGAATATTTGGATAAGAAGAGAGGCTGCTGACACAATGACAACTTCTTAGAAGTTTAAGTAATGAAAAGCAACATAATCCTGGGGGAAGAATCAGAGGACCTGGGTGTGAATCTTGTCACTGCTATGTGCTCTGTGATGATGGCCAAGTCACTTCTCGCCTTTGGGCTTCAGTTTCTAATTTGCACGATGAGGGTCTTGGACTAGACAATTTTCAGGTTCCTACCAAGCTCTTAATCCTATGAGTTGATGCAGTGAATTTCTTGGCGTAAACTCTCCTAGCTGAGGAAGGGTTTGTATAGGGGACAGAATAGTTAGGAATGTCTCTTCCTCCTGCTTAGAAGTAGGAGCTCAGACCTGAAGACTCCAATCTCAGAGTTCTTTAGGAAGATGAAAGTAGGGCTATCTTGGAACCTCTTAAATTTTCTCCCGTGTTTGCTGGCCACTCTACTCCTCTGCAACAATATGCCAACAGGTAGTGGGAAATCAGCAAAATGTTTCCCAAAACTACACAGAGGAGGCAGTAGGGGTAGGGCAGGACTCAACGGCCACCATACACTGACTGAATGTGGACAGAGAATCCAGTAAGGGGTAGGAGGAGGGGGCTATTCCTTCACTGCTCTGGAGATATTCAAGGGACCAGAAGTCACAGAAGAAACCAAGTTTTCTGATGATGACACAATCAGAGAAACTCAGTATCTGAAGGGACCTGGGATCTAGTTCAACCCATTTCTGAACAAGGGGACCAGAAAGTTGGCATGGCTCAATCTCACAGAATATCTAGTTAAATCTATTCCTGAATAAAATGATCAGAGAAATGCTATGATTTGACCAAGTTCACATACCTAAACCCAGATCTTGAGCCATCTGATTCCAATGCTTTTTGTTCTTTATTTCTCTATTAGAATGTAACTCCTTGAAAATAGGGATTGTTAATAGGGATTCTCAGTTCTCATGTCCTCAGCAGCTGGTATAGTGCCTGACACATGAAAGGCACTTAATAAATGCTTGTGATCTGACAGATTTTCCCTACACCACACCATGCTTTCTTCCATCAATGACATAACTTTGTGGTAAATACAAAATCAAACCAAACCAAAAAACTTCATTACCATGGGTAAAAAAAAAAAAAAAGAAAAAGAAAAGCTCACAGGCGTCACAAAAAGGTGGCTACTTATCATTAAGTAAGTAAGTATCATTAAGGAGTAAGTATATATCATTAAGGAGTAAGTAAAATAATGTCAAACACAATAGAGAATAAGAAATGTGACTATGGTAGTCTTGGGACAAAAGGAGGAAAGATGAGTTAGGTCACAAAACCACAGAGTTGTAAAATCTCAATATTGAAAGAGAATTCATAGACTACCTATTCCAACCCACATCTGAATAAGAATGCCCTTTGTAGGATGTCTAATAAGCAGACAAGTGGTTGATCTGTTGAATTTGAAATCCACTAAAATCTTCATATCTTTTTTCACAGAAAAAGTTTTCTAGCCATGCCTCCTCTAAGACTGACCCCTATCTACTAAGCCACATTGCTTTTCTAATAATAATATTATATATTATGAAAATTATTATTTTAATAGCAATACTTATAATGATGGAGATGATGATGAATATCAAAAACTGAAACATGTTCTGTAATTTTCAAACGTAACTCATTTGAGTTTCACAATAGCTCTCTAATGGCAGGATATCACATTATATAAGACATACAAAATAAAATTAATGATAACAATAACTCCCACTTGAATAGCATTTTAAGAGGGGCAAAGCATTTTACTTCCACCTATCCTGTGAAATAAATATTTCAAATATTATTATAACTGTTTTGAGAGACTTATGGTAACCTGGGCCTTCAGTCCTGACTTAAGATAGTTCCAATTCTTGACCCAAGGGAGAGAATTCTACCCACTTTCCCCCTTAGCCAATCAGCTTTGGAATGTCAGCCTAAAACACGGGACCCTGTAAGACAGCTGTCAGGCTGCCAAATCTATCCCTTCCTTAAGCTTGGGTAAATGCAAAACATGGAACACAGTTAACAACATGCCTGAACAGAACATGAAATCAGAGCAGAGCTGAACTCCCGAATGCACCGATTGCCCCTGAAGGTCAAACCTACCTACTCAGTCTTTCTTTGACCTTCAGCCTCGAATACCAAACAAGATTCGACCCCCGTCAAGATTCCACTGTAGTCTCATCTCCAAGTGAAACTCAGCAGATGCCTGGTGGTTGGGTTATCAAAGGCATCGACAACTCCTCTCTATTTTTGCCACCTATCGAATAGTTTTTCTAATCTGCTTTTCCCACATTTCCTTTCATTATTCTTCCTCACTGCTCCTCCTCCACTAGGATTATCTCTTCTGAGGTTGCTGCGTAGCTTTTGACATTATTTTGTCTTCTCTTTTGCAGCTAAAGTGTCTTGCATTCTACACTCAGAACCTGTATATAGGGAAAATAGCATCTTCTTTCAATATGTCTGAAAAGCATATCCAAATAGTGAAGAAAAGTTCTGGACTTCTAGTCATCCTGATTCTAATAGGCTCTGCCCTGAATAAGTACTATGTCTAGCTCTGGCTTATGTAATTTAAGAAAGACACGGAGGAGGTAGATATTTTTCCCAAGTCATAAACACAAAGGGATAGAAAGGAAGATGGTTCCAGTAGGGAAGTTAACGGCACAGTAATAATGGCGCCTCCGAGCTTTCTTTCATTTGGAATCATCCTCTCTTTGAGGAATCTTGCAAATGAATCCCTGAGTCTTTAAAATGATGTCACCTCCAGCCCAGATTTCTTCTGTGCATTATTTGATCAGATCTGTCTGCTCTTTATAGTTTACTCTTATTAAATGTCTAGTGATTCACCATTACTAAATAATTATCACTAAATAATATCAATTCTTGCTTTTGGATAGTTTTTTTTTATCATATTCAGGAAAGGTCCTTTTATTCTTATGCTCAAAATACCCCTCTCCTTCTCAAATTACCCAGTGTTTAACCATTTTGTGTCCCCTCCTTTTCAAACCATTTTGTATCTATTGGCAGCTAGGTGGTACTTGGACTTGAATGTTGGAATAGAATGTTGAACTTGGATTCAGGGAAGGCTAATTTCAACTCCTGTCTCAGATACTTATTAGCTGTGTGATCCTGGGAAGTTCTTTGATCTCTATTTGTTTCCTGATCTACAAAATGAGAAATATAAGACCTGATTTGTGGGGTTGTTGTGAAGACCAAATGAGAAAACACTTGTAAGGTATTTCGCAAACCTTGAAGCACTATATAAATGTCAGTTCCTGTTGTTATCTTATTTATATTTATTCTGCTTCTACTTATATATTACCTTATTGTTTCCCCCATTTGTAAGCTCCTTAAATGAAGGGATTATTTCATTTACTGTTCTTGTATCCCCAGCACCTATTGCCATGCCTGGCAAATAGCACGTGTTTAATAAATGATTAAGTGCCATTTTAAATTCCTTGTATGCGCAATGGGTATTGAGATGTAGATTCCAAATGTGGTGGTTCTATTGTCATTAAGAACAGGCGACCTTTACCTTTATAGAAACCTTGAACATCTGTTCCATTTTAAATCTTTTTTTAAATCCTCCTTGCAGATCTGTTTTTAAAATACTTTGGGATGACCTAGCTTTGTTGGGTCTCGAACTAGTCTTTTCTGCAGTCTTGTTTTTCTTCCTCCTCCTTTTTTTTTTTTTTTACTATTTTGTGAAGTGGTACCATTTACAATTTTCCATCTTCTTAGTCAATGTTCTTCTGAATCATAGTCCCTAAACTGGACACAGTACTCTTTTTCCTGTGCTTTCTCTTTGGCTAATAAACTCCACGCATTTACTACAAACTCAAGGACATATTTCCTTCTATGTGCTTTGAATTGTCTCCTTCAAAGAACTTCCTCCACTCATCCATAATCCAAGAAATGAGAATATTCTAGAATTTAGAGAACAAGACTGTTCTGATTGTATTTTATAATACTTCATGATACCATGGAGGCAATTTGTCATAGTTGAAAGAACCTAAAACTTTGAGCCAAGAGAAACCCAGGTGCAAATCCTGCCTCTGGATTTATTAACTGTGTGACCATAGGTGTGTCAAGCACATGTTTATAAGTGCCCGTGGCCACAAGTGTTCCCTACTTGTATGTCTCAATATATTTGTACTCTCTGTAAATGATCACTTTTCCAACAAATACTATATGTATTTATGAGGAGAATTGTTCTGCAGCTAGTTTTTACTATTCCTTCTTAGTAAATGTCTTTACTAAGAACTAAATGCATCTATTTGCTGATTGTTAGTGGGAAGCACACCAGTGCGTGCTTGTAAACTATAACTTTAAACGTGGATACCTTCAGAGTACCTCCTTGAATCTCAAGGTAGCAACATTGAGATGGGGACTGAACCAGCAAATATAAATGAAAGTTAGGTGAGGAGTCGGGAAGGGCTGCTACAGACTATGTATTGAGAGTTCTGCACTAAGTATATAACAGAGTCTCTGCCCTCAAAGAGCTTGAGCTTATAATCTATTTGAGGAGTCATAGCTAAGGAATGTAAAATATGAGAGAACAACACATGCAATTATATGACAAACTATGTGGTGTGAGACAAAAGTATCAGAGAAACTCAGGGAAAAGGGATCAGTCCAAAAAGGCTGGTGTAATTTTTTTAAAAATGCTTCATAAAGACAGTGGGACTTGATCTGGACCTTGATGAATAGCTAGGGCTTAGATAAATGAGGGAGATACAAGGGGAGAAAGAAGAAAAGTCTTAGGGGGAGGACCACAATAGTGGTCTTCAGATATTTTAGGGATGACAGTGATTAGATTTAGGCTCATAGTACTGTACACACACATGTATGTGTTTTTGTATATGCACACATATCTATATCTATATACACATACATATATCAGTATATATGGGTATGTATGCATATGGATATATACACATGCATATGTATACATACATACATACATATAGACTCATATTTTTGTGTAGCTGGAAGTGACCTTGGAGGTCATCTACACCAAACCCTTCATTTTACAGATTAGGAAACTGAGACCCAGAGAAACTAAGTGACTCACTCATTTTACTTGGCCACAAAAGGAAGAACTAGGAACCAGAAGCTGCAAAGTTGCAAAATAAAGCTTGATATCAGAAGAAATTTCCTGAATTTGAGAATATACGAAAGGAGAATGGGACACCTCAGGAAGTAGTGGGTTTCACTGGAGGTCTTTAAAGCAAAATCTGGATGATTACATGTCCAGTATGGTGCAATGGGGATTTATTTTCAGGTATGGTTAGACAAGATGACCACTGGCATCCCTACCAATTTGGAGATTCCATGACAAAGGGAATTCTAGATGGGGGAACAATATGAGAAAAAGGAATGAGGGGGGAATGGGCATGATACACTAATGAGATGGGATAGATTTGAATTTGTCTGTGTTGGGGCTTGTCAAAAGATGGTAGGATCGATTCAATGGCTTCTCAAGGTCTCCTTCCTCCTCCTCCCCAAGACTCTATGATGATGTACAAACCACAATAAAAAGGAAGCTATACCATGCTATAATGGCCAATACCCATCTCTGTGATGGGGCCTCTTGATTCTTGTTGTATTATTCACAAGGTCTAATCACAGAGACTAAGCACTGGAAAGAATAATAAAAATGAATCTAAATCTCTCCGCAAGGGAGAATGAGCTCTCAAAAGGTTACTGGAGAAATTCTAGGGGACAATGTAACAATTATGAGATAATTCTGAAGTGACTTCACAGACGTGCACCAGGAATACAATAATAACATTGAGAAAGGAGCTTTTTATTCTGATGGAAGGAACAAGAAATATAAGGCAAAAGGCACCAATCAAGCATCCACATCACCAAGTTGTTGTGAGGATCAAGTGAAACAATGATTTTAAAGCTTTTAGCAGAGTGAATAGTGCATAGTAGGTGCTTAGTAAATGTCTTTTGCCTTCTGCTTTCTAGTAAAGGGTATTTTGATTTGGAAAGTCTCAAGGATGGAGAGTAAAGCCATAGTGATTTGACTTACATTTTCCAGAAGCAACGAAGATATTGATTTAATTACTGTTCCTGGAGGTAGAGAAGGCAAAGAATATATGTACCTGTCATACTACAAGAAGATGGCCACGGTGGACAGTTGAGGCTGTTGACTTGGAGTTGCCTGCATGTCTAGACTAATGATTTCTATTTATTCTTTCATTTCTTTTGCTGAGCTCCCTGGACTTCAGACTCCTTCCTACTTATCTGGATTACAAGTTCCTGCCTTTCTGGCCTATGGCATTGATGCCCATCCATTAATACAATAATTCCTGCCGCTTGTCATTATGTAGCAGCCCCCTACCCAAAAGACAGTGAATTAAAAGAACTGACTGCAATAGTGACTAAACAATCCTCCTGCCCCTGCAGCCTTCTTTCTTAGAATGATCAATATGATACTTAAAGATGGGACAGTGTTGGAACCAGGGATAGGTCAAGTAGAAGTAGCCTAGGGTATGACACATAGTAGATATGAAAGAAGATACTTTTTAATATTACTTTTTATAAAGACATTTTATGTCATAAAGTCATGGTATGGAGATTATTAGTATGCAGTGTGTCATAAAAATGGAGAACCATTATGCTCACTAAAGGTGTTTACCAGAATATCTTCTGCAGAATCTAAAAGGAATAGGGAGTTAATAAAGATGATGAGGTTGTCATGGTACTCCTTGTTTGTCTATGATATTGGGGTGGTTTTATCAAGCCACATAATACTAAAGAGAATTCTAAATAAGATATATAGCCAATTAGAAGAGATATGTTTAGCTATCCACCCAGGGAAAACCAAGTGGATGAAGAATAGAAATAATTACATACAGTTGGATGGGCAGCTTGATGAATTATTCAATCAATATGAATATCATCAATAGTCAGGTTGATAATGAGCTGGGCCTATAGTTGAATTGGAGGATTTTTTTGTTTGTTTTCTGCCAGAAAAGTCCATCTTTTCTATACTAATATTTTCTAAGCCATGTTCTCTAGAAATAAACCTTAAAATAAAATTATCTCTGAAGACTCAAAATTATGAGTAATATGAAAAATAAGTTCACATAGGTTATACCACATTACCAACAACGAATTACAAGCAAAAAGTGTCTTAAGAGATATCACCATGGATGCATAGGACCAGAAAAAGAAGTAGACCACTGATACATTATAAGAGAAAATAATGTATTTTCTGATGGACACCAGAAAAAAAACATAAAATATTAAAAAACCTAGAGGAGGGCCTCCAATGCATTGCACAGATTCTCTAGAGATTACTTTTAAGATGATGCGAATAAGAACAACACAAGATGGGAAGTCATGAAATGACTGCAAATTAGACTTGTGTAAAGAATGTCTAAGTCAGAGAGATCGTAGACACATTGAAATAATTACAGCATGCAGGTATTTATTTTTAGTTTTTAAAATACTTTCTTGGGTAATTTAAGCCATTTACTTTACTGGGACAAAAGGTTCAAGTTCTGTGATGATGGTGGCAGCGAGGATTGTCACAATGTTCAATGCCAGCCTAGGGAACAAAATGCTTTGTCCTGACAAATAACATGGGGCAGTGGAAGGAACATCAAATTTGGCAGCAAAAGACAGAAATGAGTTTTCATCCTACCTCTGTACCTACTATCTGTGTGACCTTGGACAAGTCACAGCTTCCTTAGGAAGTGATTTCATCTATAAAGTGAATGGTTTGACCAAGGTCATTGCTGAGGTACTTCCCAGCCTTAACTTCTACAAACCAGTTCTGGTTTGGGCTTACTTGATCTTTCAATTAACAAGCATGTATGAAATATCTACTGCCACCAGGTCTTGTTCTAGACCATGGAGATGCAAAGATAGAAACAAAATGAAATAGCCTCTGCCCTCAAGGAGCTTGCATTCTTTCAGAATACTAAGGGCTTATGTGTCTACCTTTTCACTATAGTCTCCTCTCAGGAGACAATGGCCAAGTAGGTGGTGCGGTGGCCCTGAAGTTAGAAGGACATTAGTTCAAATCTGACCTCAGATACTTACTAAGCTGTGTGACTCTGGGCAAGTCACTTAATCCCATTTGCCTCAGATCCTCATCTATAAAATGAGCTGGAGAAGGAAATGGCAAACCACTCTAGTATCTTTGTCAAGAAAATCCCAAATGGGTCGTGGAGCGTCATGCATAACTGAAACGACTCAACAACAACAGGAGACAATAAAAAAGGAAACCTCTCTTGAGAAACGGGAGGAGAAAAGAACCCAATAATTCCTGCTTCTTTCTGCAATTTCCTTTCTACTATTCTTCACTAATACAGAGAGAATGATAGATTTAGAACACCCTTCTCCATTAGAGAAACAAGATGAAAAACCATCTAGTAATTTATAATTAATAGTTTTCATAACATGGAATAATCTAACCAACAAGATGAGCCCTTGAATTCCAAATATAGTAGATGCTACTAAAAAGTAGAATCATAAGAGTTCTGACTGTGGGCCTGTGGAAGTCATTCATGTTCATAGGTGTTATGCCTCTGAAATGAGCCAAAAACAGGGCACAGACTTGATTCATTCTGGTTGATTTTAAAAATGTGAATATATTTATTAGAATGTTATCTAACCATCTCCAGAATGAAAAAAGCTTACATTCCCCCACCCAACCCCCATCTTCCCTTTTTGCTCCCCCATCACCATCCAAAGGAACATTCCTGGGTCTCTAAGACAAAACCAAAAAAACAAAACAAAATCTTCTGTTCTCCTACAGTGTCCTGTCCCTTTCCTTGTGCGACACCAAAAGGAAAAAAAAAAGGCTTTGAGAGGAACTGCTTAAAAGAAGCCATATCAACTTCTGACTTTCTTCTCCATTCACTTATACCAGGTCAATTTCCTCATAGAATAAAAAGTAAGGGAAAAAATGGACTGTTCTCGTGAATTGAAAGGAAGCCTGAAAGCCTGTGGTCCGATATTGTGGTAACAGCTTCTCTGGGCCTCAATTTCCTGATCTGTAAAAATCTGGTAAGTTGGATCGGATGAAATTTAAAAATCCTTTTGGCTTCCATGTTCTTGATTTTAGAATTGTAACAGAGAAATAAAGAAAAAAAATCATCCCCTGAAAAATGAGAGTTGACTGTGCCTAATAGTTGCCACACCATTAAAAAAGCAATTGAACAGAGAATAACATCCAAGAAACATGTAAAGTCACAGGGATAAAAAGAGGAGGGAATCTCTGTCTTTAAAAAATTTGTAATCCCATGGCAGATCAGAGACAGCAACCCAGTGAAACTCTCCCAACATTCCCCTCCAAACAATTTTAAAGTAACTTCTCAAATCAAATTTTGGAGTAGTAGAGCCAACAGAAGGTCAGAGGGAGACATTTTTTCCAGCCTAAGACAACTTAAGACATTGGTATTAAGGAGCTGAGACACCAGGATGAGAGCCAGCCTGGAGTGTGGCAGCACCAGCAGTGGGAGCCTTGGAAGCTGCTGAGATAGCGCTGACATCAAAAGCTTCTGGAGGTCTCAGCCCAGAGACGGCAAGGGGGGTCAGACAACTAGTCAGAAAGAAATTAGAAGGGACCCTTAGCTGGCACTGGGTATGGCTGGCCCTGATTGACAACTCCATTGCCTGTACCAGTTTTGGTTCACAGTTTCAGAGTGGGGAGGAGTGTGTGGGGTCAGGCACGAGTGAGCAGGAGCCCTAGTCCCAGTTCTAAGGCAGGGAAGAGCACTAGCTCTTGTGGCTAGAGGGAAGCAAGGACTCTTTCTGGGCAAAGAGCAGAGCTCAGATCAGGAGAACAGTGAACAGATCTCTCCCCAGGTCACACCACCTCGGAAGCACCAAAACCTTAGCGACAAACAGAACTAGCTGTAAAAATAGCAGCCCCAAAAAGCCTGAAGCTTGAGACAGTGCCTCCTCACACTCAGGTAAGCAGAGCCCAACTTTAACATAAAGATAAGAATCAAGAAATGGGCTGGGGAAATGAGAAAACAACAATAACAACAACTTGAACATAAAAACTACTACGGTATCAGGGAAGAACAAGGCATGAATTCAGAAAAAGACAACAATGTGAAAATGCCACAAGCAAAATCTTAAAGAAAAATGCAAATTGGACCCAAGTTCAAAAACAATTCCTGGACGATAAGAGATAATTGCTGAAGATAGGAGCGGTACAGGAAAAAAATTAGGAAAAGAAACGAGAGAGATGAAAGAAAATTATAACAAGAGAAATAATAGCTAGGTAAAAGAGGCCCAAAAAATACTGAAGAAGATAACAGAATTGGCCTAATGATAAAGGAGGAACAAAAATTCACTTTGCTTGAAAAATAAAATTGGCCAAATGGAAAAGGAGGTACAAGATCTCACTGAAGAAAATAATCTCTCTCTCTCTCTCTCTCTCTCTCTCTCTCTCTCTCTCTCTCTCTTTAGGCAGTTGGGGTTAAGTGACTTGCCCAGGGTCACACAACTAGTAAGTGTCAAGTATTTGGTCTGAGGTCAGATTTGAACTCAGGTCCTCCTGACTTCATGCTGGTGCTCTATCCACTGCACCACCTAGCTGCCCCAAGAAAATAATCTCTTAAAAATTAGAATTGGACAAGTGGAAGCTAATGACTCCATGAAACATCAAAAAAGATTAAAACAAAACCAAAAGAAGGAAAAAATAGATGAAAACGTTAAATACCTCATAAAAAAACCCATCTAACCTAGAAAATAGATCTAAGAGAGATAATTTAAGAATTATTGGACTACCTGGAAGCTATGACAAAAAGACAGAGCCTAGACATCATGTTTCAAGAAATTATTAAAACTGCCCTGATAGAACTAGAAGAAAAATAGAAATTGGAAGGATCTACCAATCACATCCTTGAATGAAAACTCCCAGGAATATTATAGACAAATTCCAGAACTCCCTTGTCAAGGAAAAAATATTGCAAGCAATCAGAAAGAAACAATTCACATATTGCAGAGCCATAGTCAGGATCACACAAGATTTAGCAGCTTCTACATTAAAGGAGCAGAGGATTTGGAATATAATATTCCAGAGGGCAAAGGAACCATGATTGTAACCAAGAATAACCTACCCAGCAAAACTGAGTATAAATCTTTCAGGGGAAAATGAATATTTAATGAAGTAGAGGACTTTCATGTATTCCTAACGAAAAGACCAGAACTGAAAGGAAAAGACTCAAGAGAAACTTAAAAGGTAAACAGAAAAGAATAAGCATAAGGGATTCAACAAAGTTAAACTATTTATATTTACATTTACATTGAAGATGATACATGTAACTACATGTAACTCCTAGAACTTTATAATTATTAGGGCAGTTAGAAGGAGTTTACATAGACAGAGGATAATAAGTGTTAGTCAATTACGTTGTGATGATTGCCAAAAAAAAAAAGATAAAAGAAAAAGGAGGTGAGAAAGTGGGATGTACTGAGAGAAAAGCGAAAGGAAAGGTAAAATGGGGAAATTTTTCTGACATAAAAGGGGATGCTCAAGGAAGAGCTTTATAGTAGAGGGGAAAATGGGGAGGCTGGGCAATGCTTGAACCTCACTCTCATCACAATTGGTTAAAAGAGGTAAGAGAAAATAAACAAATCTATCTATCTATCTATCTATCTATCTGTCTATCTATCTATCTATCTATCTATCTATGTATGTATGTGTGTATATATGTGTATCTATATATATGTGTGTGTGTGTATACATGTATATATACATATGTGTGTATATAAGTGTGTGTATGTATGTATGTATGTATATAGACATATATATGCATATATATATATATAAGTTAGATATAGAAATCTGCTTTACACAATAGTGAAATAGGGATGGAAAGGGATAAAACATATGAGGAGAAGGGATGATAAAATTGAGGGAAGTTTAAGGGAGGCAGTAGTTAGAAGCAAAACAGTTTTTTGAGGAGGACTTAGATCAAAAGAGAGTGAGAAATATAAATAGAAGAAAATAAGATGGAAGGAAATACACAACTAGTAAACATAACTGTAAATGTGGATGGGATGAACTTATCCATAAAACAGAAGTGGTTAGCAGATCAGATTAGAAACCAGAATCCAACAATATATTGTTTTCATGAAACTCACTTGAAACAGAAAGATACACAGAGTTAAAATGGACTAGAACAGAATCTATTATACTTCAGATGAAGTAAAAAAGGCAGAAGTAGCAATCATAATTTCAGATGAAGTAAAAGCAAAAATAGACTTAATTAAAAGCGATAATCGGGGAAACTACACATTGCTAAAAGGTACTATAGATAATGAAGTAATAACACTAATTTTATAGTAAATATCTGAGAAAGGCCTCATTTCTCAAAAATAATTGAGTCAAATTGACAACAATAAGAACCATTCCCCAATTGATAAATTTTCAAATGATATGAGCATACAGTTTTCAGAAGAAATCAAAGATATCTACAGTCATATGAAAAATACTGTAAATCACTAGTGATTAGAGAAAAGTAAATTAAGTCAACTTTGAGGTACCACTTCACACTTAACAGAAATAACACGCTGGAGGGCATAAGGGAAAATAGGTACACTAATAAACTATTGGTGTAGTTATGAACTGGTCCAACCATTCTGGAGAACAATTTCGAATTATGCCCAGAGGGCTACAAAACTGTGCATACCCTTTGATGCATTAATACCACTGCTAGATCTGTACCCCAAAGATGTCAAAGGAAAAGGAAAAGGACCTATATGTACAAAAATATTCATAGCAGATCTTTTTGTGGTAACAAACAATTGGAAATTGAGGGGATGCTTATCAATTGGAAAATGGCTAAGTGAGTTATAAGTTTGATTGTGATAGAGTATTATTATGGCATAAGAAATGAGGAGGAGGTGAGTGGTTTAAAAAAAAACAACATGACAAGATCTGTATGAACTGATGCAATGTGAAGTGAGAAGAACCAGGAGAACATTGTGCACAGTGACAGCAATGTCATAATGAGGATCAACTGTGAAAGACTTAGCTACTCTGACCAAAACAACGATCTGAGACAAATCCAAAGGACTCTTGATGAAAAAATGCTATCCATCTCCAAAGAAAGAACTGATGAACTCTGAGTGCAAATTGAAGTATTATTTTCTCACTTTCTATGTATTTTTTGCAATATAGCTAATATGGAAATATGTTTAGCATTATTTCACATGTAAAATTGATATTTTGTTTGCCTTCTAAGGAAGTAGAGCAGGTAAAGGAGGGAGGAAGAGAATTTGGAACTCAAAATTTTAAAAGAAAAGAATAAATAAATAAAGATTATTGTATGTAATATGTAATAATAAATAAATACTATTTAAAAAAAACTTGTAATCTAAAAGCTCTATAATCTAATTGTAAACTAAATAAAGCTGTTTAACACTCCTCATATATTGTATTTTGTGTGCTGTATTTTCAATTCCCTTGAAACAATCATTTTAATTAAGAACGAAATACAGGCTTGCATTTAAGAGAATGCCACAAAGCTTCCATCACCAAGACTCACTTAAAACTTCCCAGGCAAATGTTTGAGAGAAACAGTGACCCTGAAACTAACTCACCCTAAGAGATTTTTTAAAAGTCACAGAATATTACAGCCTGCCCCACTGAACTGACACTTAGCAGAATCTGACAGAGACATCTGTACTTAAAAAAAAACAACAAAATGGTGAAGGATGCTATTGAATTATTTAAATGATACAACTACTTAACTGTTTGTGAGGCCACAATGCCTTGTGAAACATGAACCTTGTGAATCCTCATTACTGCTATTTTAGTTTTATTTTTGGCAGTTTCAGGTACCTTGAGTGATCTCATAGAATTTCGGAAAGGGAAGGGACCTCAGAAGTCATCTATCTGAACCCTTTTACAGGTGAGTGAATTAATAATTAGAGAGGTTAAGTGATGTGCCCCAAGTCATATAACTAATTAATGTCAGAGCTAAAATCAGAATCTAGTATTTTTATCCATTGGTCATTATACTACTCTGCTGCCTCAAAATAAAATGGGAAATTCCCCAAGAAAATTAATTTTAATTGATTGTAATGAAATAAAAAAAGGAAAACATTGCCACATAGAACTTTTACTTAAGTTTTAATGGGCATTATCTCTACTATCTGAAATTGGATGATGAAACATTCAAGAGAATGTTCCAGATAACTGAGAATTGTTATTTTAACCTTTTAAACTGTTTTTAAAAGATGTAGATCTTTTGAGAGTATTTGATGTATTTTCTTGCCTTCTTCAATTATTGTATTTTATTTGAGGCTGAGAGAAAATCTGGCTTGGGGGTTGAGGGGTCAAAGATAAAGAAATGGCAATCTTAAAGGGAAAGGATCACATCCAGATGTTCAGAAACATCCTGGATATGGAAAACACTGGGCTACATGATTTGGCTTGTCACTATACTACTATATTCACTAAATTTCCCCTGTTTTCCCCATTCTCACACACATTTCTCTGCTCTTAACACAGAGCTCCCTATGCCTACGACTTCAGAGCCCACTGTACTGAGGTACATATGACTTTCTGTGCTCTTTCTAGGCCACTCTAACCTGATTCTATCATCTATCATTCTATATCTGAATCTCCATCACTAGCCCCTTTCCTTTCTTCGGCAAAATCAACTGCCCGATGCTCTCAGAACAACTTCTAATCTCTGCAAGTTTTCTGTCGATTCCAAAAGGTGCTAGGGTAGTACAAGAGAGAAGATACCAAGCTCAAACACACAAGTGCTTTCCAGAAACAGAGCAGGAAATGGAAAAAATACCTTATCTGAGCATCTTGGCTTTCCATTCAGGGCCATCTGATTTGACTTCCATAAGCCTCTAAGATTTCAGGATCTCTATGACTCATATCTCAAGTGCTTCCTATCAGCCAGACTTCAAGTACTGTAATCCTTATAACTTATAATTGAGAATTCCCCAATCCCATTTCATAGAAGGGTCAAGATTAATGAGATCCATTCAGCAGCCACAAAGACAGCTCTTGGACAATGGAGCAGGAATAACTTGAACAAAGATAAAGACAGATTGAATCTTTGATAGATTGTGTTTAAGTTTGTAAGGATTACCAAAGAGGTACCAAAGACGGTGCAGCCCTGTCTCTTCCCTAAGACTACCCGGGGGAGGGTTTCCTCTTTTCTACATGTCTATCTCACACTGGCTATGGGCTAAGGAGACAAGGCCAGCATGGCTTGCAAAGTACCCAACAAAGAGACAGAGTTCAGTAATATGCAATGATAATAATTCTCCATCCTGTGAGGTATCTCAGAAGAGCAGTATTCTCAAGAACGTAGAAATTAGGACAGAAAGGACAAAAAAGTCATTAGATTTTTTTCCTCAAAGCAACACAGTGAAAGATTAAGTAACTTCAGCATTCAGGAAGTGATTTAATCACATCAGGGAATAATAAAAATATCCAAACCATTTTATTTTGTTACCCCAGCTGATTCTGGGCCTAAAGAATCTTTTGGTCTTTCTCCTAAGAAGACTACTCAAGGAATCATGAAATATACCTTGGTAATAAAGGTCTCAGAAGCACAATTGGGGAAAAATATTGTTCATGTGTTCTGTGAAATAGCTGAAAATAAGACTTCTCTACCACTCATACATCTTTATGTCCTGTCTCATGCATACGTATTTCTCTCTTGGGGCACTGAGAGGCAACATGGTTTACTGGATAGAGTGCTGGCCTTGGAGTCAAGAAGTACTGAGTTTGAATCCTGCCTCTGACACATAAATAGAGGGGTGACTATAGGCAAGTCACTTAATTTTTCTGAATTAGAGTTTTCTCATTATCAAAATAGAGGCATTGGACTTGGTGATCTCTATGGCCCCTTCCATCTTTACATTTATAATCCCCTTGAATGAGTCTAGATCTTACTTACCACTGTAAAGCTTCTGAGTAACTGTTATCTGGATGGCAATTAGGATGTAGGTAATGGTAAATATGTCACATAGTTTGAAGCCTAAAAAGACCATAGGATGTGGCTTTTATAGATATACATAAACCAGTATTTATCTGTTTTCATTTGCTCTCTTATTAGCAACCATTCTCAACCTCGTGGAAAAGACAAAGATGTATGACCACTCTGATGATACTTTTCCCACACAATACTCTTCCAGGCTGTCTCAGAGATATTCTGAGGGTTGAAAACTGCATTTATTGACCTTGGGATCTGTGAGTATTGACTCTATTTCTGGTCCAGAGGTTCATTCAGGTAACTGCTAATAGCAATTATGGTTGATATCTGTCCTTGAAAAACACTCCTAAGAGCCCAAACCCATAGCGAGGGTTGGCTTCATGTGTAGGCAGAGTAGGTAGCTACCTAAGCAATGTGACTTCTAACTGCCAGGAATGCCAACCTTTCTTTTCCTAATTTTCCCCACTATGTTCCCTGAATGACTGAAATTTCTTTAATAGACCACATGGTCTTATTCTACAGGAAGAATAAAACCCCAAGAATACACACATTCCCTAAGGAGTAAATGTCTAATACAAAATCTTTTCTGAATATAGATTTTTATGTAGTGGAAGTGGGAACATAAGGGAGAGAACGGGGAGCAGTAAGGCACAAGACAACTGAAAAGAGGACAAAGTGGTACCCTGAAGTGTGGAAAGGAGATGGAAAGAAGAGGGAGGTCTAGGGTGCTGAAGACCAACTATACTGACCTTGTAATTTGGCTGAGGGATGGCCCTGCCTATAACCTTGCATTTCTCAACCACTGTAGCAACACAGCCCTTGCAAAGAGCTCACAGGTATAACAGAGGAAGCTGACCTTTCTCAATATTTCCTGTTTTAGTCCATGACATGCTCAGGTAGTCAATGGACCCTTCCCTCCACTTCTTTTTCTCTTCTTCCTCCTCTTCCACATTCAGTGTCATTATCAAGCAATGCCTTTCCAGAGGTCTTCTCCATTTATGCTCCTTTTCAGTCAGTATCTGTAAAATCCACCTCCCTCTCTGTCACGATAAACTTAAGGGCATAGTTTATAGTAGTAGAAAGAACACTCTGGTTAGATGTGGGAAGATCCAGGTTTGAAGTTAGGTGCTGTCACTTACTATAAACTACAAGCCACATCACTCTCTCAGACTCAGTTTCCTGACCTGTAAAATTCAGATAGCATGTGAAGTACCTTGGGCTTTTTTATGAGAAAAATGCTTACAAACTTGCAAAGTGCTATACCACTGTTCTATTATTAATAAAACTAACAAATATGATAATAAGGGATGGATTTTTATGAACATGGGTTGAAAGAACTGAGATGCTCTAGTTTAGCCCTTTGTCAAGGCCAGACTCCCAAGAACAACAATGGAGATTTCTAACTTGTTTTCACAGGTTTCAGTCTTGTCTGTCCAACAAACCCTGGAACTCCTGGGGGGGGGCATCATATCTTAGATGTCCTTCTTCTTTGTAACTCTTTTTTGCAGGGTAATTTGGGTTAAGTGACTTGCCTAGGGTCACACACCTAATAAGTGTGAAGTGTCTGAGGCTGGATTTGAACTCAGGTCTTCTTGACTCCAAGCCTGGTGCTCTCTCCCCTGTGCCATCTAGCGGCTGCAAGTAGAAGATGCTTAATACATGTTTGTATAAAGAATTACACATAGGAGTAGCTTCCATCTACATAGCACATTATGATTTATAAACTACATCTTTTACTTTATAGCCTTTTTGACATAGATAGTGCATTATTATTCCCATTTTGCAGATAGGAAATTGAGGTTCAGAGATATTTAAGTCCCATTGCTAGTATTTTCAATCCAATCCAATGAAGGAATGAATAATATAACTAACTCTCTGGAATGCTGTATTCTCTTTGCTCTCTATCTTGAAGAAGAGTGTTCATCCTGGTTCTGTTTTTCCTTTGTGATGGATGTCAGAGTATAAAAGCAAGAACCTAGCGATTCAGCTCTTTTGAACCATCAAAAAGTTCATTCTTACAAAATGACCTTTTTAAAATAATATAATTTTAATGTAAAATTGAGTTTGTATTAGTGTAGGTGTGTCTACCGAGGGCTGAGAAGCCTCTATCCTCTTTTCAGAAAGCGTGTTCATTTGTTAAGCCTTTGTTCGCAGAGCATCTTGTCAGTCTGACTGGAGGCAAGTCACAAAGGATGTTATCTTTCAACCGGACTCTTAGCTTTCCTTCTGAAATATTTCCTAAGAAATTTCTAAGACCTTCATGTCTATCCTTTCAAGTCTAAGTATCTGAGAAGAAGAAAATGACTGGATATTACATATAACAGCATTTGAAATAGGACTTTTAAAAATGTATCCTAGATGTTCCACAATCAACCCACTGAACTATTAGTCTTAAGATTACAGAGTCTTTCTTCTGATAAGTCCTTCTCAAACTGTGGGGCAGAGGAATCCTGGGAAGCTGGAGAAAAGGAAGTGAAAAATCACAACATATCCAAGCTAGAAAGGACTCTAGATAGTCCAACTGCTTCATTTTGCAAGTGAGAAAACTGGGGCACAGAGAGGTGAAGGTCATTTCATAAGAGTAGAATTCTAGCTAGTTGCTGAGCTGAAACCTGAACCCAGTTTTCCTGATCATTGGTGTTTCCACTGTGACATACTGTCCATATGTTTAGTGGTGATTGTGATGACAGAGTAAAGCCAAAGGCTTCCCAAAGAGGGCTAGCCAGTGGGCTCTTCCCTCTTAGATCCTCTTTCTATGAAACTTCTCTCCAGTCTATCATTGCTTGTTATGCCATGAGGGAGCTTGAGACTGGAGAGTTCAGGACACTTGTCTAGCTCGAAAAGCAAATTGCAGAAGAGGGCAGTGGTGTTTTTCCCCATTACAAATTTCTCCAGAGCAGCTAAGTGATGCAGTGGATGAAATCCTGGAGTCAGGAAGATGAGTCTTCCTGAGTTCAAATCCAGACTTAGACACTTGGGTGTGTCACTTAACCCTGTTTGCTCTGGTTTCTTCATCTGTTAAATGAGCTGGAGAAGGAAATGGCAAACCACTTCAGTATCTTTGCCAGGATAAATTCAAATGGGGTCACCTAGAGTTGGACACCACTGAAATGCCTGAACAACAGCAAAATCTCTCCAAAAAAAAAAACAAAACAAAACAGGTGAGGAGAAGTACTTGAAATGTTTCCATTAAAGATGAGGCTTCTGCATGCTTCAGCTTGGGCTGGCAGGCTATTGAGACACAAGCTGAAACAAAATGTAGACTTTGCTCGCAAGTCCAAATCAGACTAGCCTACTGTTTCTTTATCAATCAATATTTATTGAGCACTTACTATGTGTGAGGATCTCTGAGAGTACCTGAGAGTGATTCAGAGTATAAAGCAATAAAAGTTCATTCTTACTTGCATGGTTAGGGAGAATTTTATGAAGAGCTTGAGTTGATTAGCTCTTGAAGGATGGCTAAAACGTGCATAAAGAGAGGGAAGGGAGGGGGAGATTTACACTTTGAAGAAACAGTACGAACAAAGGAACCAAGGTTAAAAAAAAGCACAGAGGATGTGTGGCCATAGTGATCATTAAACAGAATGGTTTGGTTCAACTGCTTTTCCTTCTCACAAAACCCTTTAGCATCACCCCACTTGCCTTCTCCTTTCCTCTGGTCTCTGAAAATGAGGTGACCTTTCTCCTTGCCAAAGTAACCCCTTCTACTTGTTAGCTGGATCTCAACCCTTCCCATCTCCAGCAGATCATTTCTTGGCTTCTCAGTCATCCTTCTTTCCTCCCTTCCTCCTTCCTTCCCTCTTCCTCTTCAACATAAATCTCTATATTAAGTTCTTACTGCTTTACAACACTTTCAAACCTTCCTTATCCCAAAAATTACCCCACCCTACAATCAACCTTTATTTCTCTCTACCCTACCACCCCCTCAAGCTACAACTGTCTTCCTCTTCTTAACTAAACTCCTTTTCAACCAAACTCCACCCTTCCAAGAGCTGCCTATATTCATTGAACTTACTTTTTCACCTCTCATTCACCCTTTGCAATCTGAACCCACCATTCAAGTGAAACTGCTCTCTCCAAACTTCTCAGGGATCACTTAATTGACAGCTCTAATGGTCTTTTTTTTAGGTCCTCATCCTTTCCTACTTCTTAGCTAGTTTTGGCCCCAATAACTACCCTCTCCTCCTAGAAACTCTATCCTTTCTGGATTTTTATGACACTGCTCTTTCCTGGTACTCTTCGCACCTGTCTGTCTGTCTCAGTTTCCACTGATAAATATTCATATCATACCCCTTAATAGTAGTTAAGGTTCTGTCCTGTGTCTTCTTCTCTTTCTTTTCCACTCTGTCTTGGTGATCTCGTCAGTGTCCATGGATTTCACTATGTCCAGATAACATATATACACATATCCCAGTCTCTCCTAATGTCCCAGAGACATCCCAAATTCACTAGGTTCAAAATTGATTTATTATCTTCCCCTCCCTCCCAAGCCCTCACAAGGGCACCAACTTTCGTTGAGACTCCCAGATGCGTAACATTGACATTATCCCCTGCTCCTCACTTTGTCTCCATATATCCAATCAGTTGCCAATTTTTTTTTTTATTTCATTGACACCTCTCCTATCTGACCCCTCCTCTCTATTCAGACTCAAATTTGTCCTCCTTATATAGAGACTGGACTATCCCAAAGGTTTTCTAATTTGTCCTCCTCCTTTTAATTTCTCCCAATTCAAACCCATTCTTCAGATAGATACTAATGTGGTACAGATTTGACCATGTGAGTCCTGTACACCATCAGTTACAGTTGTTCCCTATGACTTCTAGGTTAAAATATAAATTCTTCTGTTTGACTTTTAGAGTTCTTCACATGCTGGCCCTAATCTATCCTTCCATTCTCATTAGATATCATCCATTATCTCTCACTCTACAGTTGAGACAAACTGGCCTTCTCTCTGTTCCTTACACACAGCACTTAATCTCCTATTTTTCTGCTTTTGTACTGGCCATCTCCTATGCCTGGAATGGGATCCCTCTTTATCTTTTTCTCAAACAGGTGATGGACTCAGGGGACAGGTTGATATACATACATACATACATACACACACACACAAACTCACACACACACACACACACACACATATATATATATGTATACATATATATATATGTATTTGGACATGGCCAATGTAGGAATTTATTTTGCTTGACTATACATATTTATTACAAGGATTTTTTTTCTTTTTTCAAAAAGAAGACAGAGGAGGAAAAGAAGAGGTGAGAGGGAAAGAAAATAGATTTTTATTAAGTGAAAAAATAAAATTTAAAAAAAATTTAAAGAGCCTGCTGAATGGTAGTAAAATATCTCCTTTCCTTCTCCCTAAAGGAGATATCTTTTAAAGAGCAAGATTTTTAAATACACTTAACAGGTAATTCAGCATCCTAAAATTGGGTTTATATAGAGCTCTTCAGAAATTTGTTTCTGAGCTGAAGACAATTGCCTTTCTCCCTGACCTTAGAAAAGGTAGAGCCTTATCTCTCATCTAGGCTCCAGAGCCAAAGCAGATGGGACTTTGAATAAATTGTATGTGAGCTTGTTTATTAAATATTTAAGGTAATCCCCCATTCCCCTTGCAAGGAATTCCCCAGGCTTATTTACTTTTTGCCTGATGCTGTTTACATTTGTCAGATAGTTGCTGCCATGCCAGGGCCCACTATCTTCTCAGGCACGCCTACTAACATAAGCTCCACCCAGGCCATCCTAAATGAATTTGTTGAGGTTTATTTTTTAAATGACCATCAACTTTTAAAACTAGAAGGGACCTTGGGGATGCTCCAGTTCAGAGGCATCCCAGCGGTTTGGAGAGGATGAGGATCCTAAGTCTGAGGGGACCTTTAATGCCTGCCTTTGAACTAAATACAGGTTAGTTAATGCAATGCCTTCATTTTACAGGTGAGGAAAGTGAGGCTCAGAAGTAAGTGACAAAGACAAGATTTGAAACCTGGTCTTCAACCTCCAAAGGCAGTATTTTGTTTTAAACAACATTGGTTACCAAGTGGCTGATGAAATGAAAAATCTTTACAAGTGGACTCACTGAGAGGAACATGAAACATTAGCTAGAGCACTGGACTTAGCATTAGGAAAGATCTGGCTTTAAATATTACCTCTGACTTCCTACCTGTGTGATCACAGACCCCTCTTAACTCCAGTTTCCTGATCTGTAAAATAAGGCTAATAATAACTGCAGAACTTAATTCACAGGGGTTTTTGGAGGACAAAATGAGATAATACATGTGAAAGGTTTTATAACTCTTAAACTTAATTGTGTGTATATGCACACATATATGTTAGATTGTAAATTCCTCAAGGGCAAGGATTATCTTATGCCTCTTTTTCTATCCTCAGAGCTTAGCACAGTACCTGGGACAAAATAAGTCCTTAATGAATGTCTACTGACTGATTTATTGCTATATGCATAGACATACATATATGTGTGTATATCAGCCATAATTCAATAAATTTAAATTTTAGGAATTTCATGAAGAATAGGAAGACCATATAACTTAAGACCATATAACTCCAAACATTGTCCAGAGTTTGGTTAAAGACATTTCAGGCAATTAATTCCTTCTGGCCTATTAGTTCAAATGTGTCAACTAATCAGCTAAACAAATTTCTTGCTGAAAATCTCAGGTAGGCTGCACCCTAGCAGGGGTCAGGCAGGAACATTAGACATCAAACTAATGACATGAGGTCATTAGTCCTCATTTTACAGATCAGGAAACTGAGACCAAGCAAGATTAAATTACTTGTCCAAGGTCATACAGATTCATTTACAGTCCCTACTACTTTAGTAAAACCTGGACTAGAAGCAATGTCTTCTGATCTTCTTCCACACAATCTTATTTTTATTACTTTCATCTGTCTCTCTATTGCTTGCAGTGCCCAGCACATAGTTGATGCTTATTAAACACTTGTTGATTGATCGGAGGTCTTCAGAATTTTTCTTGTTCGTAATAGTCTGGGTGTGAGTGATTCCACTGTCTATCTTGTTTGTTTATCTCGCTCGTTAGCTTTTAAATCTACTCCAGAAGGCAAATCCAACAATAAAGTCGCAGAGTTTAAACAACAATCCAAAGGGCACAGTGACTATTCCCAAGAATTTCTGCTGTCATGCTCTCACAATAAGATGGAAGCTAGAATCCTCAGCTTTCCCTTCTATTTCCTTGGGGAAGTATTCTTTCCTCCCACTCTAAGTGCCGAGGACCTACCTATTCTGGGGAATGTAATCATCCAATTTCCTGACTTCGATGAAAGCAAAGCTTCAGCTGGGACTCCTAAAGTAAGTGTCCTTAAGCCAAGCTGGAGGCGTTTCTATCTGACCTTCCAACCCATTACGCAGATCAGACTGGAAGCTGAAGAATACAGAAGCCATGCTCATCAGGGAGCTTGTGTTGACAGCCAAGGAAAAAGAAAGAGGACACAGGCATTTCTCATTCCACTGTGGAGTTACCATGAATGCGTGGGATTTTCTTCCATCATTTCCCATTTGGCAGGTTATGGGAAATGTTTGCTTCCTCTCCTCCACAGATACAGAGAGTGTGATGCTGATTCATATGTAGATTTTTAAGTACTTGACTATTCCTGCTTTTGATTTAAATACAGATACATGTGATATTATTTCTTTTGCCTTTTTTTTTTTTTTTGGTAAGTAAATGATCATGTTTAGCAGAAAAAAAAAGCGTCATTAGTAGGATTGGCCAGTTTTGTGTAAATGGAAATGCATAAGTGGTGGCTCAAATGCTAAAATAGTGAGTAATGGGGAGTATATTCCCCTTTGAAAATTTGGGCAGCTAGGTAGCAGAATGGACAGAAAGTTTAGCCTGGAGTCAGGAAAACCTCAGTTCAAAACTGACCTTAGACACCAGCTGTGTGACACTGGACAAGTCATTCAACCTGTTTGCCTCATTTTTCTCATCTGTAAAGTGGGGATAATAGTGAGGATCAAATGAGATAATTGTGAAGTGCTTAGAACAGTGCCTGGCATAAAATAAGCAGTACATAAAGTTAGTATTAAGAGAGTTAGCCCTAGAACTATAAGACAGTTTGAGTATAATCACATACTTCTTTGGGAAATGAGGACCCCTCCCCAAAAAAATAAAAAGGCAAGGGAAGCCTGGACTGAGTGCACCAGACCAGAGAGTGAATAAAAAGTAGATCATGTGCTCTGTATGAGCAATATGAGATGCTACAGTGTAGGTGGTAACCCTATGAATACCTTACATTATGATCTAGACTTGCATAGCTGGATCCAAAAGTAACCCTATGCACCCATTTCATATGATCCAGATACACTTGAATAATCTGATCCAAGAGGTCTTAGAAGGCATTAGGAATTGATACTGAAAAGTAGTGGGGACCTGGCCTGTTTGTACTTCATAATCTTCCAATTACAATGCTTATCTGCCATAGAAAAGGCTATCTTCCAATTCATCCTTAGCCATGACTGCATATAGCAAGCCTTTACTTACTGTAGAATGTTTGATGACTTTATTTTAAATGTGAGTATACATCATACTTCTCTTCAGGACATAAGAACCGGAGTCAGGAGAGACCTTAGAGCTTATCTAGCCCAACCTCCTCATTTTGCAGATGAGGCACCAGAATCATGCATGGGGAGGTGACATGGTGACTTACCCAGTATCACAAAGGCAATAGCTACCAGAGCCAGGTTTCAATTTCAGGTCTGCTGAGTCCAAAGCCAGCACTCTGTCCACACTGCCCCTCCCATTCCAACTTGAGCATCATTCAGAGCCCTGTCAACTCTTCCCATAATGGGCATAATCAAAGTGCTTAGGTAACCAAGCAATTGGGATGTAAAGTGATTTTATAATGCAATAGTGTTGTTAAAGGCAAATTTTTTTTCCCAAAATGGCATGCCTCCAAATAAATATTGATTAAATATTTATTTAAAAAGAGCTTAGGTAACTTTGTGGGTCACAATCTTGTTATACCTACTGTTATATATAACAGGACATTAAGCCCTTTGCTCTCAGGGCACAAAAAGGAGAGGTGCTTGCAAGATCTAATGAAACTATTTTTCTATTTTTCTTATATGGTCCTCTACAAGGCTTATGTTTCATTCTCGTTCAATGGAGAAATCCATGCACAGGATGATGGGCCTCAAAGCAAAAGGCAAGAAGTTAACTGTACCATCATAATCATGGAAGAAGGGTAACTGATCTTCCCCATTCTTGCTTTATTATTTTTTTTAAAAAGAAAGTACTGGAGAATTTTTTATTGTTTGAACAGCAGAACACCAATACAAGGCAAGAAGACCCAAAGGAAATTAATTTCAGTACATAAGTCAAGTTGCACTGAAGGACCACTTGGCTGTTCATTTTCTAAGCCCTTGTTACATTTCCATTTTTATGATACTAAAATTTAATTTTATTATAAATGAAATTTAGGTCTGAATAAATAAGCTTATCATCTCTTAAGTTTTGCCCCACCCTCTGGTTTCTTTAGCAATAAAAAAATGTCATCTTTTCAGACAACATTCGGTCACATTTATAACTTTGTCCCACTTAGGAGAGGTAGTGCTGCACAGTGGATAGAGAGCAAATCTCTGAATTAGGAAGACTTGGGATCAAGTCTGACCACTGACACATATTTGCTATGTGACCCTGAACGCATCACTTCTTAATAACTTGGAAATGCAAGTAAGACTAAACTTTCTAAGTGTTTCACTGGCATAAGAAGTTTCCCTACACCATAGAATTCATGGGTTCAGGTGAAAAATTTTTGGTTTTCAAAACAGAACATAACTTGGGTTAATTTTTTTTTCAGTAATAAGAAACATGAGGGCAACAGTGGCATTATTGACATTGCTAATAGTCTCTAAATGGAATGAGTTGCAAACAGGCAGAAGGCAATGTGTTTCATACTGTGGTCCTTATTAGACATTCTGATCAACTCTACTTTGAGCAATATTGGACCTAAATGTATCAGTGTCCCAATAAATGTTTAACAGAGGCTCTGGATGACTGGGTGGAGAAAGATATGTATAACACACTTTTACATTTACTCTGAATTGCTAATATTTTCTCCTTCACTTTGTTAAGTCTAGACAATCAACAAAACAATAAATCAAGCCCAAATTTGTAGTGCTTGCCAATTTCTGAGGTGTAAATGTCCACAATGAAAATATAACCATCAGCTCTAATTGAACTGACTCCAACATACCCCTGCCATACCCCAGGCATCCCTCAATGGTTCCTGTCAGGGTAAGATGCAATGACGAGAGCTCCACACAGTGATGAGTTTGTGCTGAAATAGCTAAGACATGAGTCCCAATCCTGTCTCAGGCACTTAATAGTTTTGTTACCTTGGACGAATCACTTCACCTGTTTTATCCTCAGGTTCCTTATCTATAAAAAAGGGATAATAATATCATCTATCTTACAGAGTTGTTGTTGGGATCAAATGAGATAATATAGATAAAGCACTTTGCAAAACCTTACAGCACTGCATAAATGGTAGTGATTTTAATTCTAAATACAACAAATATAAAATGAACCCAAACCTTCACATATGTGAATATGTATACATATATATGTTGCTGTTAATAGAATGTAATCTCTTTAAAGACAGAGACTCTAACTTTTTTTTGTTGTTTCCTATCCATCTTCAACACCTAGCACAGATCCTGGCACACAGTAGGTGCTTAATATTTATTGATCTGTTGACACTGGCTGACATATCCACAGCTTTAGCCCTTGAAGCATGCTATACTACTGTTCAGAACAATGAATCAGAGGCTATGAACAATCACTCATCATGGAAGAAAGATACAATCATTTCGTTCGATGGAAGAAACATTTACTGAGCAGAATTAGGGAGGTATCATGGTAAAGTAAGGATAATAGGAGACTGAGAGTGAAGAGATCTGGATACCAGATGCAGATTCCTTTTGTGACCATGGGCCAGGGACCTAAGCTTTCCAGGCCCAGCTTCTGCATTTGCAAATTGACTCCTATCTTGAAGGTCCCTTTTGACTCTAATTTTCTACAATACTATGTACAAGGTACTAAGGTAGAAACAAACACGTGTTATGGTCTCCAGGACTCCATTTGCTAAATTAGGATAATGTACTGATGCACTTCAGAAACATTTTCAACAACTAGGGGTATAAAAATACTGGATTTGTAACTTACTTACTACTACTAGCATAACTTTGTCTAAGTTACTCTAGGCCTCAGTCTCTTCATCCATAAAATGAAGGGATTGAATTAGATACCCTCTATGGATTCTTCTGGCTCTAAATCTATGATCCTAAAAGAAATTTACATTAACCAGTCTCTAATTATCATAGTTAGTCAAGGTCTCAAGGGAATTTGCATTCCCATTTCAAATCTGACATCCATAGAACTATGATTGCCCAGCCCCTTCTGGGTCAGTGCTGCATGGCCAACTTATTGCAAAAGCATTTAACCCTTGTGACCTTTCCCATCTATTTATCCCTTCAGCCTGTGAATGGTTTTTGCAAATCCTCTTTAATTTATAATTCTCTCTTCAGATTGTCTAGGGGAATTCTAGAGCTCTCTGGTCCACAAGAGGATGACTGTGTGTGTGTGTGTGTGTGTGTGTGTGTGTGTGTGTGTGTGTGTGTGTTGCTCCTCCCAATGTGCTGACTAACTTGGGTGAAACTCCAGCAAAATCAATCTACAGATCGACATCCAGTTGCCAGAATATTTGGACTTCTGATTAGGTTTCTCCACATGCACAGCTTTGCATTTTTCCAGATTGGGACTCATTTTGTGATTTGTTGCCCATTTTTCTTCAAAGCTCATGAGCTAGCTGTCATATGCCTAGAAACCACCCTGTCCATCAGCCCCAGCAGGCTTTGCAATGAGGCCAGGCGTCAAAAGGAAAAAGGGAGGAAGAAATCAAAGCTAAAAATCTGGCCTCCAATCCAGAGAGAAAACCAAAGTTTGCCAAATAAAGCAGCCAACAGGAGTACACTCAGCAAAAGCTTCCTTTTTTTTTCTGAATAAGTTTGCTGGCCAGATTGTCATCCAAAACTGATGCTTCATTTTCACTTTGGAGGATGGAAACTGGAACAGAATCCAGACAAGGATTCTTGTCTGAGGTTTACCTCAGGGAGAAAAAGGGACTGAAAAAGAAATGAGAAAGAAGGGCTACAATCGCAACAACACATGAAACACAGGCAGGAGGAACCCCAAGGGAATTAAAGACAGGTTTCAAAGCCAGAAGGCTAGATTTTCTGAATATTTATTTTCTCTTCAAGCTGAGTCAATCACATTTTCCATATTAACAGATGCATTCAGTCCTTCGAAATTAAATATATAACAGGTTGCCAAGATTGCAGAGTTAAATTCAGTAGAAGCAGATAGAAGCTCTCATCTTCCTTCATATTACCATGAAAAATTCCCAGAAAGGGAGGGCTGCTAATGGAAGGAGGGAAATAAAACCATAAAGAGTAAGATACCTTTAGATAAACATCTTATAGGAAAGATTCTGAATGTACTGTGTTTTGGAGGATCTTTACTAGTTTGTGAACAAAAAGCGAAGTTTGGAGAATGGGGAGATTCAGAAGGGAAGAGAAATGAGTTGTTTTGGGGTTTTTTGGGACATGTTGAGTTTCAGATGTTTATGGGGCACCTAGGTGGAAATGTCTAGTAGGCAGCTGGTATGGAATTGGAGTAAAGGACAGAGATTAATGTTGGACACAGCCATTTGGGAGTTATAAAATCAATAAATGAATCCATGGGAGATCCCTAAGGAGAGAGAGTATAAAGAGAGAAAAAGACCCAAGAAGGTGACTAGGAGGACCCTTATGATTATCAATTGGATAATTGATGATCCAGAAAAGGAGAATGAGAAGGAAAAGTCAGTCAGGAAGAAAACTAGGAAAGGACAGATTCCCAGAAACCTAGAAATGGGAGAGTAACTAGGAGGATGGGTTAGTCAATAGTATCAAAAGATCTGAGAAAGAAAAATAGTGAAAGGTATAAGAACAGGCCACTGGATTTAGCATCTAAGAGATTATTGGTAATAGTGGAGAGAGCACAGTTTGGTTAATTGATGAGGACACAGGTCAGATTACAAGGGACTGAGAGGTGAGTAGAAGGTTAAGAAATGTAGGCAGCACATGAGTTTACATGACATTTTGCATGGAGTTTGGCTGTGAAAAAGAGGTGAGTTATTAGATGATATCTTGAGGTGATGAAAGGGTCAAGAATTTTTTTAAGGATAAGTGAGACATTTTTAGGCAGCAAGGAAGGAGCCAGGAGATATGGAGAGTTTGAAGATAAGAAACGGCTAGAATAACTAAAGGGATAAGTTCCCAGTGGACAAAGGAGGAGACAGAATGAAAGACACAAAGGAGTTGGCCTTTATAATAAAAAAGATACCTCTTTCTTTTAGACTTTAAGAGAAGAATACAGACTATGGAAAGAGATAAAGGAATTTTGAGGTGGAGTATTAAAGAAGAAGCTAATGACGGCCTCTATTTTCTCAATAAAGCAGATGAGTTCCTCTACTGAGACAGGCAGGAAGTGGGTGTTAGAGAGGTTTTAAGGAGAGGTGATTTAGAATAGTTGCTAAGGAAATGGCAAACCAGTATCTTTGCCAAGAAATCCCCCAAAATGGGGTCACAAAGAGTCAGAAACAACTGAAATGACTAAACAACAAGAATCACTTGGCCAATTGCAACTTAAATATTTCCATATTTTCATCTGTCCTTCACATAGCAGTAGGATCATTCCTCACAATTATTGAGTTTATATGAGGAGGGGGGGAAAGCATCATTCTTTTCTATAACTAATAATGACTCTGCCTTTGAAATACAATTAAAATTAGTCTTTAGGAGTTACATGGTGATTATCACTTGCTTCACCTTCATCTTCCTTGGCTAATAGCTTTTATTTCCCAGGTTGGCAGTTGTTACAGCAATTCAGGCATGATGTGATGAGGACCTAGAGGAGGTGTGGCTTATGGACATGAACAGAAAGTGATGGCTACAAGAAGTACTTCAAAAGAAGAGACCGACAGGACCTGGCAATTAGATATGGGGGAACACGGAGAGTTTTAAGTTGACAATGACCTTAAAGTTTTGGCCCTAGGTAAATGGAAAATGGTGGTGCAGTTGACAAAAATGGGAAATCTTGAGAAGAGGAACCACTTTGAAAGAAAACATGAAAGACTGCATTTTGTTTTTATAGATTTATGTGGAGGTGATAGTAGAACACCAATGGGGAAGTGTCTAGTAGGCAGTCAAATGTAGGTCTAAATTTTGGGAGAAACCCTAGGATAGGAGATTTATAGACTCCAGATAAGTAAACCAGATCAATTTGATAGAAGAGTTGGTTAAAGGTAGTTAAGGTAGTTAAAGGTAGTTAAAAGTGGAAAATGGAAGGAAAGGGCTGAAAATAAAGGGAAAGAAAGAAGATAGTTAATAGAAAGAGATAAAACATGTAAAAGGATCCTATAATGTAAGAGCATAGCTAGATGAAGAAATATATAGCATTCTGCTCTCCTTCTTGACATATACACACACAACATATGTATCTGTACACACATATACATACATACATATCTGCATATATACACACATGAAATAAATACTCAAGAAGAATCTCATACAGAAAGCCCTTTAGAAAGGCAAGTCAGGGGAGCCAAGATGGCGGAGTAAAAAGGTAGTCACTCTCACCCTCCCCTATCAACCTCTGAAAACCCAGAAAATATCACCCCAGAAAAAACCCTGGACCAGCTGAACCAGAAGAAAGACCCGGTGCAGCAGTGCAGTAGCCCAGGTAGCTAGAGGGATTAACGGGAAAGGCCCCTCTTACCCTGGGGGAAGGGGAGCAGTATGAAACAGGAGTCACCCAGCCAGCTAGTGGAAAGACCCACTTTAGCACACCAGAAGGAGATTCTGGTGCCTCAGCATTCTACAGCAAACGGGTCTCCCAGTGCCTCAGCAAAAATAAGGGAAGCAGCACTACAAAGGGCCCCAGGCAGATAAGCACCCAGCATCATTCCTCTGAAAGGAGCTGAAGAAAGCAACCTAGAGGTGCCAAAAAGTTCCAGCCTTGTTGATTCCAGCCCAGCACCAGGTAAGCTGTCAGAACCCTACAGCCTCCAACTGCCAATCAGGAGGAGATCCCGAAGCCCAGGTGGTCGAACAGGCAAACACCAACAGCTGTACCTCAGAGTGCCTCTGTGAGGGTGGGGTAACTGGTGGAAACCAGCTCAGAAAACCACCAGGTGCCTCTGCATTCTACAGCAAAGAAGTTTCCCAGTGCCTCAACAGAAATAAGCGAGGCAGCACTGCAAGGCGCCCCAGGCAGATAAACACCTGGCAGCACTTATCTAAAAGGAGCTAAACAAAGCTAAAGGAAAGGAAAAGCAGGTAACCTAGATTTACCTGAAAGTCCCAGCCTTGCTGATTCCAGCCCAACATCAGATAAGCTGCCAGGACCCTACAGCCTCCAATTGCCAACATAAGAGGCCCCAGCACACAAAGCCAGTGACCAAGACCTAGGGTCCCAACACAAGAAGCTTGGGTCAGTGCCCTCTGCTCCCCAGCAGGAGAGCTTAATCTCTTTAAAGGTCAGGGAATAAAGAAACAGCATGAGTAAAAAGAAATGTATGATAGATTCCTATCATGAGAAGAGTGAAGATCAAGATAGAAATTCTGAAGAGGACAGCACTGTCATCAAACCCACATCTGCAACATCAAAAGGGAATATGAACTGGTCTGAAGCCCAAAAAGCCTCTTCCTCTCTCATTTGACTTCTAAAATCCTTCTTGAGTTCTTCTAAGAAGGGGGTAGGGGGTAGGGGGTGGGGGGTGGGGAAAGGATAGAGGGAAAAGACACAGATAGTAATCATAACTGTAAATGTAAATGGGATGAACTCTCCCATAAAACGGAAGTGTATAGCAGAATGGATTAAAAACCATAATCCTACAATATGTTGTTTACAGGAAACACATTTGAAAAAGAGTGACACATACAGGGTAAAGGTAAAAGGCAGGAGGAAAATATATTATGCTTCAGCTGAAGTAAAAAAAGCAGGGGTAGCAATCCTGATCTCGGACAAAGCAAAAGCAAAAATAGATCTTATCAAAAGAGATAAGGAAGGAAACTATATCCTGCACCATAGACAATGAAGTAATATCATTACTAAACATATATGCACCACATGGTATAGCATCCAGATTCTTAGAGGAGAAGTTCAGGGAGTTACAGGAAGAAATAGACAGCAAAACTATACTAGTGGGGGACCTCAACCTCCCCATCTCTGAACTAGAAAAATCGAACCACAAAATAAACAAGAAAGAAGTTAAGGAGGTGAATAGAACATTAGAAAAGTTAGGTATGATAGACCTGTGGAGAAAACTGAATGGGGATAGAAAGGAATATACTTTCTTCTAGGTGGTACATGGCACATACACAAAAATTGACCATGTACTAGGGCATAAAAACCTCACAATCCAATGCTGAAAGGCAGAAATATTAAATGCATCCTTTTAAGATCATGATGCAATAAAAATTATATGTAATAAAGGGCCATGGAAAGATAGACTGAAAAATAATTGGAAACCAAATAATCTAATCCTAAAAAATGATTGGGTCAAAGAACAAATCATAGAAACAATCAATAATTTCATTCAAGAGAATGACAACAATGAGACAACATACCAAAACTTATGGGATGCAGCAAAAGCAGTTCTTAGGGGAAGTTTTATATCTCTAAATGCTTACATAAATAAAATAAAAAAAGAGGAGATCAATGAATTAGGCATACAACTAAAAGAACTACAAAAAGAACAAATTAAAAATCCTCAATTAAACACCAAATTATAAATATTGAAAACCAAAGGAAAAATTAATAAAATTAAAATTAAGAAAACTATTGAACTAATAAATAAAACCAAGAGCTGGTTTTATGAAAAAACCAATAAAATAGATAAACCTTTGGTTAATCTAATTATAAAAAAAGAAGAAAACCAAGTTACTAGTATCAAGAATGAAAAGGGTGAAACTACCACTAAGGAAGAGGAAATTAAAACAACAATTAGGAATTATTTTGCCCAACTATATGCCAACAAATTTGACAATCTTAGTGAAATGGATATATATTTACAAAGATATAAATTGCCCAGATTAACAGAAGAGGAAGTAAAATACTTAAATAACCCCATCTCATAAAAAGAAATTGAACAAATCATTGATGAACTCCCTAGGAAAAAATCTCCAGGGCCTGATGGATTTACATGCGAATTCTATCAAACATTTAAAGAACAATTAATTCCAATACTATATAAACTATTTGGTAAAATACGTAAAGAAGGAATCTTACCAAATTCTTTTTATGATACAAATATGGTGCTGATACCTAAACCAGGAAGAGTCAAAACAGAGAGAGAAAATTATAGACCAATTTCTCTAATGAATATAGATGCAAAAATTTTAAACAAAATATTAGCAAATAGATTACAGCAACTCATCACACGAATAATACACTATGACCAGGTAGGATTTATACCAGGAATGCAGGGCTGGTTCAATATAAGGAAAACTATCAGCATAATCCATCATATCAACACCAAAACTAACAGAAACCACATGATCATCTCAATACATGCAGAAAAAGCTGTTGACAAAATACAACACCCATTCCTATTAAAAACAGTAGAGAGCATAGGTGTAAATGGAGTCTTCCTTAAAATAATAAATAGCATCTATCTAAAACCTTCAGCAAGCATAATATGTAATGGGGACAAGCTAGAAGCATTTCCAATAAGATCGGGGGTGAAACAAGGATGTCCATTATCACCACTGTTATTCAACATCGTACTGGAAATGATAGCTTTAGCAATAAGAGAAGAAAAAGACATTGAAGGCATTAGAATAGGCAAAGAAGAAACAAAGCAATCATTCTTTGCAGATGACATGATGTTATACTTAGAGAATTCCAGAGAATCAAGTAAAAAACTACTTGAAATAATAAACAACTTTAGCAAAGTTGCAGGCTATAAAATAAACCCACATAAATCATCGGCATTTCTATATATTACCAACAAAGCCCAACAGCAAGAGATAGAAAGAGAAATTCCATTTAAACTTACTGTAGACATTATAAAATATTTAGGAGTCTACCTCCCGAAACAAACCCAGGAATTCTATGAACACAATTACAAAACACTTTTCACGCGAATAAAATCAGATCTAAATAATTGGAAAAACATCAGTTGCTCATGGGTAGGCCAAGCTAATATAATAAAAATGACAATTCTACCTAAGCTAATTTACTTATTCAGTGCCATACCAATCAAACTACCAAAAAAAAGTTTTTATAGAGTTAGAGAAAATAATAACAAGATTTATTTGGAAGAACAAAAGGTCCAGAATATCAAGAGAAGTAATGAAAAGAAATGCAGGGGAAGGAGGTCTAGCCATTCCAGATCTTAAATTGTATTATAAAGCAGCAATCATCAAAACTGCTTGGTACTGGCTAAGAAATAGAGTGGTGGATCAGTGGAATAGGTTAAGTATGCAAGACACAGTAGTCAATGACTATAGTAATCTATTATTTGATAAACCCAAAGACCCCAGCTTCTGGGATAAGAACCCACTCTTTGAAAAAAAAACTGCTGGGAAAACTGGAAAAGAGTATGGCAGAAACTAGGCATAGACCAAAATCTCACACCATATACCAAAATAAAGTCAAAATGGGTACATGATTTAGATATAAAGGCTGATACTATTAGCAAACTGGGAGAACAAGGAATAGTTTACCTGTAAGATCTATGGAGACCAGAAGAATTCATGACCAAACAGGAGATAGAGAACATTACAAAAAGCAAAATAGATAATTTTGATTACATTAAATTGAAAAGTTTTTGCACAAACAAAGCCAATGCAACTAAGATTAGAAGGAAGGTAGAAAATTGGAAAAGAATTTTTACAACCAGTCTCTCTGATAAGGGCCTCATTTCTAAAATATATAGAGAATTAAGTCAAATCTATAAGAATACAAGTCATTCCCCAATTGATAAGTGGTCAGAGTATATGAAGATGAAGAAATTAAAGCCATCTATAGTCACATGAAAAAACACTGTAAATCCCTATTGATTAGAGATATGCAAATCAAAACAACTCTGAGGTACCACATCACACCTATCAGAATGGCCAACATGACAAAACAGGAAAATGATAAATGTTGGAGAAGATGTGGGAAAATTGGAACACTAATGCATTGTTGGTGGAGTTGTGAAATGATCCAACCATTTTGGAGAGCAATTTGGAACTATGCCCAAAGGGCTATAAAAATGTGCATACCCTTTGACCCAGCAATAACACTCCTAGGGCTATACCCCAAAGAGATCACACAAATGGGAAAAGGACCTACATGTACAAAAATATTCATAGCAGCTCTTTTTGTGGTGGCAAAGAATTGGAAATTGAGAGGATGCCCATCAACTGGGGAATGGCTGAGCAAGTTGTGGTATATGAATGTGATGGAATACTATTGTGCTATAAGAAATGATGAACAGGCTGACTTCAGAAAAACCTGGAAAGACTTGTATGGTCTGATGCTGAGTGAAGTGAGCAGAACCAAGAGAACATTGTACATAATAACAGCCACATTGTGTGATGACTAATATTGATAAACTTAACCCTTCCCAGCAATATAAGGATCTAAGACATCTCCAGAGGCCTTGTGATGGAAAATGCTATCCACATCCAAAGAAAGAACTATGGAAGCCGAAATGTTTTTTTTTCTCTTCTGTTGAGTTTTGTTTCCTCTTTCTGATGGTTCCTTCTATTGGTTTTAATTTCTACTTACAACATCACTAATGTGAAAATGTTTAATATGAATGTAAATGTATAGCCTATATCAGATTGTGCGCCATTTTGTGGAGGGTGGTGAGGAGGAAGGGGGAGAAAAATTTTAAACTCAAAAGCATATGGAAGTGATTATTGATAGATCAAAATAAATTTTTTAAAAAAAGAAGCACTAGGGACAGTGATGTAGCATGAAAAGGTGAAAAAAAGTCAATAAATGATTAGTTCCCAAGTAAAAAAAAAAAAAAGGCAAGTCAAAGAGAAACATGAGAGGTTTTTTTTTCTTCCTTCCATGTCATGTTAGCAAAAGTTTTCAATGTCCAGGACAAAAAGTATTACAAATAATAACTTGATGTTTTATTTCCAGTTATATAAGAACTCTTTGAGTAGAAAGAAAAGACCAAATGATAATCACCATAAGGAAATGATAATGCCTGGAAGGAGGAGAATAGAAATTCTTTGGTCCTTCTAAAAAGAACCACCACAAACCATCCAATAGTCATTTTCTACTTTCTAACTGAGAACTCAGAATTTTCTCTGCAGTGGGACAGGAATAAGAGTTCTCTCTCAGTCACTTCTTCATTTTCCTTCAATGCTAGGGTATGAAAACATGCTTTCAGATCCATTTTGAAGTACAAGGGCCCAGATCCTCTCAAAGCTAAATCTTGTGATGTGTCCAGATTTCTCTGACACTTTTGAATATCATCATCTAACTCTGCCAGTCTTCCCTCAAAACATATTAACTAGTACATGGTAGCACCGGAGAGAGTATTGTACTGTAGGGAGGTTAATGGACTGGAAATAAGGACCAGGGTCCTAATCTCAGCTCTAACACTTCCTAGTTATGTGACCTTGGCCAACTTAATTCAAATCCCTGGCCTTGAGTTCCTTAATCTGTAAAAAGAGGGGCTAGAAAGTAATCTCTAAAATCCATTATGTTACATAGTGCCTGGAATAAAGTAGGCACTTAATAAATGTTTTTTTTTTTTAAATTGAATTATTAAATCCCATCCAATGCTAAGGTTCTTTAAGTCTGGAAATTTCTGACTGTGACATCAAATCTGCAAATTACTTTGTAATCATTCTTTTCCATATGGTGGTGAAACAATGAAATGGGTGAGAATTTAGATGGGTTTGTGCAAACCTATTACTCCTACAGTGGGAGATAAGATCTCACAGTGCTTGTAAACTGATGGGAGCTCAGAAATATCACCTTTGTATATGAGGAACAGTTTATAAAAAGGTGACACAGTGGATAGAGCGTAGGACCCAGGAAGACCTGAATTCAAATCTAGCTTCAGACACTTACTAGCTGTATGACCTTGGGCAAGTTACTTGTCTGTTTCAGTTTCCCCAAATTTGTGAACATCGAATGAGATTATATTTGTAAACACTTAGAAAAGTGACTGGCACACATTAGGCACTTAATGAATGCTATTCCTTTTCCTTCTCCTTCCTGCTGCCATTAAAGTAGCATAGTATCTACAAATGAAATTTATATAACTTGGCAAAATCTGGTATTTTACACCTGGTAGACTGCTACTCTGCTAACTGTGTAACATATACATACACACACACACACACACACACACACACACATATATTACCAAAAATATCCTGTTTATACTAGATAAAGAGAAAACTGGGGAAGAAAGATAATTCTGAGTAGTATGGTAAAGATACAATAATGTGTGCTGTATTTAAAATTCCTTACAGGCCTGTGGGAAAACTATCAAAGAATCTAACACAGAAACTCACATCCTCACTGTTGGGGATCAATTTCCACATTTAATCAGCACGCTGAGTGGGCTTGTCGATGATTTTTAAATCATTTTCACTCCTTCAATGGAAAAAACAAAACAAAACAGGATTGTAATGCAAACCTTTCCCAGGCCCTCCTATAGTTCTGTACCAAAGTTTGTGCTTTCCAGACAGCAAGCACTGGTTGGACACATTTATATTCTTAAGCAATGTTCAGCCTTTTTTCTAACTACCTTCTTCAGACAATTCCTTATCATATTTATTTGAAATCGCAACACACTGATCAAAAATGAACCGCAATGTCTAAGTAACGTTAATGCCACAGTCATACCTGGGAAGGAATTAGGGGAAATCCCACAAAAATGATGGATTAAAGTTTTGGCTTTAGTCCCCAACTCTTAGGTCTGCAAAGGACCAGGACTTTATCTGAATATACAGAAATCATGTGCTTTCTAATTTTTTAATTAAACTTTTCTTTTTTAATTCACAAACTTTTTTCCTTCACCCTCTCCTGTTTTCATCCCATTTGAGAAAGAAAAACAAAATCCTTGAGACAAATATGTAAAATGGAAAAAAACAAATTCCCATAATGATCATGTTTAAAAATATATTTCTCATTTGGCACCTTGAGTCCTCTCTGTTGGGAGGTGGGTAGCATGCTGTATCATTAGTCCTCTAAAATTATGGCTCCTGATTCTGAAGTCTTTCAAAGCTGCTTGTTTATAAATGTTGTTCTTAGTATATAAATTGTTCTCCTAGTTCTGCTCACTACATCTTGCATCAGTTCATACAAGTCTTCCCAGGTTTCTCTAAAATCAACCTTTTTGTCACTACTTAGAGTTATATACTTTCTCAACAGCATTCTGAATGAAATATAGACTTAACAATTGGTTCATAAAAGGAACCCTTGTGAAAGTCTTAAAATAGCTCAGTTTTCCAGATTATATATTGCCCTTTGCCACAATATTATTCTGAGCAGAAGAACAGAGACTGCTGAGATAATGTAATGTAGAATCTTTCTTAAAAAATTCTAATTTATATTGAATGAAAATCTCCATGAAAGGATTCATACAACTTTGAAAAACTGCTTTAGTTCAACATTAAGTTCTTGTAAATTTGACCATTAATTGACCTTTCAGTTTAGTCTCGATAAATCACGGGCCCTCAACATACTTCTATTGATAACATACTTTACAAGAAAGGTCTTTCAGCCCCATCCAGAATACTTTTTTTCAGTACCTACTGAATAAACAACACTTAGAGGAGGTCAGAGCTAGTAGAAAAGATAGCATTTACCCTTATATTCTCTATAATCAAAGATGCTAAGAGAAAAATGGAATTGTGGTGGATTATGTGGGCCTATTAACAGTTTATTTTTCTATTTTATTTTAAAATTTACAAAGTGTTTTTCTCATGATAATTCCTGGGAAGCAAGAATTACAAGTGTTATTATTTACTGATGACAAATCTGACACCGGGAGAGCTGAAATGACTTCCTTAATGATGCGCAGCCAGCGAGGGTTAGAGCTGGGACTTAAACCAAGGTCTCCCAACCGCCAATCTGCTGCTAGTTTGACAACGTCAAGCTTAGTAAATTGTTGATGCACATTTTGTAAAGGATAACTATCTGCTTGTTAGATCAAGAAAGATCACTTATTTTAATTATTCTTTCCATGTGTGAAAATATTGACTGAGACTAGGTCTTTTTTTTTCTTTTTGGTAAGAATTGTGCAACATATAAATGCAAACACTTCAGCCATTTATCGAAAGATAGTAATGACACTGATGAAGGAAGAAAACATGAATTAAAATAAACAAATGATTAAGTTAGTAGTATAAGTCTTATTAATAAATTTTCTGTGTGTATTTATAAACAATTACTAACATAATTATGTTTCCATAGAACCGGAGTAATGTTGAGTAATTGGAAAGAAGGAAGATTGAACAACATGTCCCTAGGTGGCAGGGTGCATCCCCTCTTATATAATTTTGTTATGATGGCATTCAGATGAGCCTGAAGACATGGAGTACAGATACAATGGGTCATCATTTAAATTATCAGTAAAAATCTCACTTTCCAAGAATTTGCTTTCTTCTAGGACTGCAATTTTTTTAAAGGTCCTGATCCCATGGGTTTGAACTAATGTGTATGGCTAATTTATATTAAGATTTCATACAAAGAATTGACTCCAATTCATAGAATTTGAATCAAAGAGATCATTTTAACAATAGGCCTCAGTTGGTATACCTAATTAATCATATTATAAAGATATGCATGTGAGTGCTTCATAGATATTATTTGACGAAAAGTACTTAAACTAGAACAGGACATGAAAGAAGGTTATCATCTAGGAAAGGAAATGGGGAGGGAGAGGACTAATGACTGGAAGTAGACAGGCACTATCTAAGCAGCTTACCTGAGAGGATCTTGAAAAGCTGGGTGCAAGTCCCGTAACTCAACTTTAAAACATTCATACTTACAGATATTGTATAATCCAATTTCATATTTACATTAGAATTCTAGAGTCATGAAATTGTAAAGTTTGTGCACAAAATTAATGCATCTAGGAAAAAAAGGGAAGTGGTTGACTTTGGGGAAAAAATCTTCATATCAAAAATCTCTGATAAAAGTTTGGCATCCAAAACATACACACAGCTAACAGAAATATATGAGATCAGAAGCCATTCCCCAATAGACAATTGGCCAAAGGTTGTCAATCATCAAAAAAAAAAAAGAATTGCCAATGGTTAATAACCATAAGAAAGATTATGCTTCAAATAACTTAAAATAAGAGAAAGGCAAATCAAAACAACCTTGAGATTTCTCTTTTGACACAGAAAATTGGCAAGATGACAAAAGATAGAAATGGTCAATGTTAGAGGAACTGTAAAAGATATGCACATTAAGATATGTACGAGCCATTCTGGAAAATAATTCAGAATTATGTAAATAAACTGGCTAAAATGACCATACCTCTTGACTCAGAGATTATACTCTTAGGCATAGACCTAAAGAGGTCTTTGAAAAAAAGGATTTGATAAGCACCAAAGTATCTATTATTTGTGGTTGCAAATGGCCTAATAAGCTGTGGTACATGACTGTAAGGAAATATTATTACTGTGCTATAAGAGACAATGACGAGGAGAAAGAGCAGTATGGAAAGACTTACATGAACTATGGTAAAGGAACATAAACAGAGCCAGGAAATCAATATCCACAGTGAGTACAATAATGTAAATGGAAAGACCCACCACAAAACAATCACAGATGAATGATGCAAAACTTTAAAGAATAAATTTAGCCCCAAAAGAAGAGATATGAGAATATATCTTTCCCTACTCTTTTAGAGAAGTGAGGGTCCACAACGGTGGAATGTTGTCTATACCATTAATTTTTCTAATGTATGGATTGGCTTTGTAGATTTTTTTCTCTTTGTCTTTTTTTCCCTTCTTTTAAAAAATTCTTTATTTTTTGTGTTTTATTTATTTTAATTTATGGAATATAACAAGCATTTCTAATACATAGTATAAAAAAGATGATTGTACTTGAAACTGCAAATCTATTATGTACAACTTGTTATTCATTTAAATATATAATGATGTTATCATGTAAATTTCTTTTTTCCCTTTATCCCCCTACCCCACCTCCGCTGCTCTAGTCGTGGCTAAAATCATTTGTTTTAATGGATGGCTCTCTGTGAGTAAAAGGGTGAGAGATATAAGGGGAAATCTAGGCTATGTGGAAACAAAAGATATCAATATAATCCATTTTTTCTTTTTTTAAATTTTAGACTTAAATACTAAAACTTAAATGCACAATAAAGAAAAGAAAAAGAAACATATTATAAACTTAAATATTGAAACTTAAGTACAAAATAAGAAAAGGAAAAAAAGTGTCATATGCACAACAGAATGTAAGAGAGGATTCAAAGTATAAAGCAAGAAATTTCCATTTCCAGAAAGACTATATAATAAATAACACACATTTTGTTGAAAACTGTCCATCTTTTCTTTGCTTCCTTGCAAGTTTTCTTTTGTTCTTTGCTATGCACTTTTTACTTTGTTCTTTTTCCCCCTTCCTTCCACCCCTCCCCTAGAAGGCTGCAATTAAGAGTGGATATGTTTATACATATAGATATACACATACACATACATACACACATAATATATATATATATATAGACATATACTTTCCCTAACAAATTTTATTCCTGATCTTTGTTTTTGTGTTTCTACATATCTCTTATTTCCTATCCCTCCTGACACCTTTACTTTACTTCTACTCACTGCCTTGCCTTCCTATTACTTAACCTACCTTCCCCCCAAGCACCCTTCCCTTACCCTCCCATTCCCATTAATCTAAATACCCTTCTAAATCTGCCTATGTCCTATTCCCTCACCCTCACCTTTACGGATCCCTCCCTTGTGCTCTCCCCCCTCCCATTCCCTTAATGTTTTTCTTTCTGAATTTCATTCAAGATTATGCTTAGCTTTGCTGATATTTTTGACTGGAACCCTAGCTCTTTTGTTCTTTGATATATAGTGTTCCAAGACCTGGGGTCTCTTAGAGTCACCACTGCTAGGTCTTGTGTGATTCTAATTGTGGCACCACCATATTTAAATTGCTTTTTTTTTCCCTTGTTGCTCATAATATTTTTATCCTTGAGCCGGGGTTTTTGGAACTTGACTATGATATTCCTGTGGGTTTTCCTTGTAGGATCTCTTTCAGGTGGTAATAAGTAGATTTTTTTTTCTATTTCTACTTTCCTCTCTTGTTCTAATGCTTCAGGACAATTTCTTCAATTATTTCTTGAATTATTGTATCAAGATTCTTTTTTTTATCATACCTTTCAGGTAGTCCAATTATTCTTAAGTTTTGTCTTCTTTATCTGTTCTCCAGATCAGTTTTTTTATGAGATGTTTTACGTTCTCTTTTTTTTTCAGTCTTTATATTTTGCTTTATTATTTCTTGATCTCTTATAATTTCACTGGTTTCCTCTTGCCCAATTCTGATTTTCAAGAAGTCATTTTCTTCCTTAAGATTCTGGGTCTTTTTTCCTAATTGGCTGACTTTCTTTTCATAATCTTCTTGTTTTTCTTGGATTGTTCTTACTTTTTCTTTAGTTTTTCCTCAATCTATCTCATTTGATTTTAAAGTCTTTTTAAGTTTTTCAATGAATTATTTTGGGCAGGTGACCATTTGTCGTTACTCTTTGGGGTAGAAGAGGGTTTCTTTGCTTCAATATCCTCCTCTGAAGATGAGCTCTGATCTCTACTCCCACAATAATTATCTATGGTTGGATTTTTTTTCCTTCGACTGTGCATTTTTTTTTTAACTTGTAGTACCTTGGTTTTTGTAATCACCTCTTTTCCTGGGGTATGGGGGATGGTGCCACTGGCCTCAGATCCTCCTTTAGTTCTCCCCTCTGGCCTGGAACCTAGATCAAGACCTCCAAGCCTCTGGTAAGTGGTCACAGTCAGTGGTGTCCCCACCCCACTACTACTTCACTAATTGGGGGTGTTCTGGTTCCTTCTTGCCCTAGGCCGTGTCTCCACAGCACAGGTGGATCTGGTGTTCCTTGTTGGCAGAGGTTCCCTCTATCTTCCCCAGCTCAGATGCCCAACTCCCCTCACTGTCCCAGGGGTAAAAATTCCTGCAGCTAGGGCTGGGGCAGCTTCTCAACACAACCAACCCCAAGGCTTGCCACTTGTTGTTAAAGCAGACCCTAGCCTGGAGGGGTTTACTCTTCACAGGGACCAAAATTGATCCTGGAATTTTTCTTCAGTTTTTCTCTGATTATCCCAGGAAGACCCCTGTTCTGTCCTTACTCTTTTTCATTTTTATTGTTCTATGTTTGCCCTGAGGTACTATTTTATCTTTTTTTTTTGTGGAGGAAAATCTTGAGAGCTCGGAATTTTCTGACCTTCTCCATCATCTTCCCCAAATCCTCTCTCAATTTAACCTATTTTTAAAAAATCTATTATAATACCTTAGTGTTGAGTTCAAGGATATCAAGGAAACTTGTTATTCATCCATTCACAATTTCTTGGGTTTATGGAGTACCATGCTACCTATACTCTCCTCCTGTGTTGGTTTTAATGTTTTCATTACTCTTTTAAAATGATACTTTTCCATTTACTATCCTGAAATATTTTGGTATTAAGGTATTAGAAAATGAGCAATGAGAACCTTAAAGAGAAAAAAAAATCATCCAAACAATATGTTAATTTCCTCACTTCTGAGGATCTCTGGAATTTGGACCTCATGGATACTTAGCATTCACATTTGTTGAACATTCAAAGCTTATAAAGAACTTTCTTTGCAACTCTGTATAGTAGGTAGAGGTGAAATGAGTTGCCCATAGTCCCATATCTAGAAAGTGTTCTAGCTGGATTTTGTATCATTATGGATGCTAGAATGTGGCTGGTTGTAAAGCCAAATCAGTGATATTTCAGGAGCTTTTATATCAGGTGTACCCAATCCACAAATAAGAATTTGAAATTCCCTTTATCTCTGCTAGGTCCCTTTCATCCATAAAATAAAGGGGTTGGAGTCTAGATGCTCTTTAAGGTTTCCTCCAACTTGAAATTCACACTCCCATGATCCTTCTTGCTTTAGATCCCAAAGCAAAGAGACCCAACGCTTCTGAACTGATATGTGCAGTGGCAACTAATGAGATGATTGGATTAAAAAGAATTTAACCTGTTTTAATGGGATAAATACATGTGAAAGTATTTTATTAGTATGAAGAGGATTAAAAAAAAGGTCCTAAAACTCTTCTTCCCACTACTATCCTACAGAACCTAGACACTATTTTATTTGCTTTGGGTTGTAGAAGAGAAATATAATTTAGAAATAATGAATGAACACAAGCCAATAAAATGGTGGTTGTAAATAACAATACTAATGACATTTCATTTAATATTTTTTAAAAAGCCATGTTTAAATGTATATGGACTTCTTCCTGTAGAGAGGAAGTATGAGCAGGGAATAGAGAGCTGGTTCAAGAACTAGGAAGCCTTGGATTCAAATGCTGCCTTTGTCCATTCTGACTGTGTGAATCTCGGCAAGTTACAACCTTTAAATGTCCAGGCAACTATATAAGGCATTAACTTGTAAGACGGTTACCTATCTGGATTGAAAGAAGAAATACTTACATTGATGAAATCACAGGTGTAGACTCCCCCCCCCAAAAAAAATCTCAATCTACCTTATACCCCTTTTTTATTAGCATAAGTTTACCAATGTTTAGATGTTCAACATAACTACCATGATACCATGATTTCTTAATTTAGTCCACTGTAGATCTCTTAATATTGAAAAAAATTACCTCAAGCATTCTCCCTTTTGAAATCAGAGAAGCCACAGAGATATTTAAAATTGGAAGGCTAAAATTCTAGACAATGAATTCTTTATTTACTTTTGACAATCAAGTTTAAGAAGAGATTGAGACTTTTTTTTGGCCTACTTTCAGAATTCAGCTCTCCTCTGATGATTGACATCAAGCCTGATGTTGGTTATTTGTTTGCTAGGCAGAAACCACCCCACAAAACTCCCATTTGTGAAATGATGAACAATTAACCAAATCACATGACAGGACTCCCTTACTAACATTAGCATCAACATCTTGGGATTATTTGAGGGCTGATTTCTTTTTTAAATTCCTTTAGAGTATCATTCAGCCTCCTGCTTCTCCCCTGACTTCCTCTTACTGCCTCCACATTGGTCCCTTCACTGCTTGTTAATGTCTTCACTACAGAATGAAGAGTGTGAAGGAGATAACAGGTCAAAAGCTGTCACCCGTGTGACCTGTTAGCTCCAGAAAAAAATGTGGTGGGGAAAGCTTAAACAATAACTCAGATGTGACTCGTGAATAATCTGTGCATTTGTATACTGTCTCACTGTCATCCCTTACTACAGTCAAGTAAGAGTTAATCACTCACTACCTTTTTTTCTTTTCTCCCCTTACTGTAAAGAACTCAGATATTGGCCCCAATGAAGCCACAGCTTTCAGAAATATTGCAGAGGATGTGCTATAACTCCCATCAGTTCTGTTGCCATACATCCCATTAGCTTAGATTTAATTATTTCACAGTTTCTTTGTGGCGGTATTTCATATAAATCATTGAATTCCCAAGATACCTGTGCAAACCTGGCTGAAAATATGGAACAGCTTTAAGGTGTGACAGGGGACTTAAGGGCAGCTGAGCATTTCAGGAAGGCTCCTGAAGCACTTTACCTAAAAATAAATAAATTCTTCAGAGGTAACTCTTAACCACCCTAATTCATCTTCATGTCACCTTCCTGTGGTCGCAGAGAGAGGAAAAATCCACATTTCAAACAGCCAATAATTATTAATCGCTGTCACTAATTGGTTTGCATTTATCTTTCTAATTTAGCAGCAGTAATTGCTCCACGTGGAAATTTTAATTTATATTATTATATACTTATCTATATGTAACTTGCTTTGATTAGGTTCAAAAGTTAACACATTAGAAACAACAACAAAAAGCCCTCAGGACTCTGGCAAAATTTAACTCTGTGACTCCCAGGAGAATGTCAAAGAAACCTTGATTATGAAGGAGTTCACCTGACTGTTCTCTCTGTGTCTCTGTCTTTCTGTCTCTCTCTGTCTCTGTTTCTCTGTCTGTCTCTGTCTCTGTCTCTCTCTCTCAATCTCATTCTGAAACAATATTCTACCACAGAGAGACAACGGAGCTGAGCTGAGCTCAGCTTCCAGCTCTGCCAAAATCTCACCTCTCACACCTATGTGACCTTGGGCAACTCACAACCTTCCTGGGCCTCAGTTTCGTCATTTTTAAAACGATGGGCTGGACTAGATGGTCTCAGACAATCCCTTCCAGTTCTAGGCCTATGAGCGAAAAGGAGACAAAAAAGGTTTGTTCTGGTTATAGTCGTCTAAGGCAGAAGAGGCAAGTGTCTGAACTCAGGTAGCTGCAGCAGAATGGTGAGGAGGCGGAAGGCATGAATAATAATAGAGATAGAATTGACAGGACATGAAACTGACCGGATGGTGGGGTGAGGGAGAGACAAGAGGGAGAGATGACTAAGAGCTCATCAGCCTCAGGGAATGGGGAAGATGCCAGCAAGAAAAAGAGCACTTGGGGAGAAGAGGGGTTTTTTTTTTTGTTTGTTTTGTTTTGTTTTGTTTCTTTGTTTCGAGTAGACAGGATGAAGAAATGAGAACTTCATTTTTGGAGACGTTGAATTTGGAGCATAGGATATTCAGGAGGCAATATCAAGCAATTAGTCTAGAATGTTCAGTTGTGTGTGATTCTTTGTGACCTCATTTGGGGTTTACTTAACTAAGATACTGGAATGGTTTGCCATTTCCTTCTTCAGCTCATTTTGCAGATGAGGAAAATGAGGCAAACAGGGTTAAGTGACTTGCCCTAGGTCACACAGCTAGTAAGTTTCTGAAGCCAGATGTGAACTCAGGAGGGTGAGTCTTCCTGATTCCAAGCCCAGTGTTTTATACACTATGCCACCTAGTTGCCCTTTGATATCAAGCAAGAAGTGAAAGATACAGACAAGAGTTATAGGGAGAGGTTCTACATAGAAATACAGATTTGGCCAGTAGGCAGCTCGGTGGCACAATGGATAGAGCGCTGGACCTGGAGTTAGGAAGCCCTGAGTTCAAATCTAGCCACAGACAATGATTAGCTGTGTGACCCTGGGCAAGTCACTGAACCCCTTCCTGCCTCAGTTTCTTCATCTGTAAAATAAGGATAATAATAATACCTACCTTCCAGAGTTGTTTTGAGAATCGAATGAGAAATCAAAAAGTACTTTGTAAGCCTTAAAGTACAATATAAATACTAGCTATTTTTATTAATAAATTATTTCAACTGGATAGAGCTAATAAAGTCAGAAACATGGGTAATATTACCAACAGACAGTAAAATGGAAAGAAGCCTAAAGGCAAAACCTTTGAAGAAGAGTAGCAAAGTTGAAAGAGAAGTAGCAGTAAAATAGGAGGAAGGAGGGGAAAGGGGAGAGAGAGGGGAGAGAGGGAGAGGGAAAGGGAGAGAGAGAGACAGACAGAGAGAGACAGAGAGACAGAGAGAGAGACAGAGAGAGAGGGAGAGATAGAGAGGCAGAGAGACAGAGAGAGACAGAGAGACAAAGAGAAAACAGAGGAGAAAGGAGAAACATTCATTAAGTGCTTACTATGTGCCAGGCACTGGGAGTGCAAGCAAAAGAGGCAATCCTTGCCCTCAAGGAGTTTACATTCTACTGGGGGAAGACAACCCATTAAGAGGAACTGCGAAAGGGAGCTGTTCTTCTGAAAGTGAGGTTGAAACCTGAGTCTGGTCAAGAGAGATCAAAAGAACCATAAAATTGCGATGTCACAGAAGTCAATGGAGGAAAGTTGATCAAGTTGCGTCTGAGGGACAAATACTTAAAAAAAAGCAGAGGAAGATGAGGCCGTGTAGAATACAAAGGACCATATGGAAACACACACATACTTTCAAAAGAACTTTAACGAATCTTGTGTACAAATCCCACAAAAGAGATGTCATTTCAATGATGCTTTGCAAACCTGCCCACATTAACCACTGTAAATTGCTTTGTTCTTTCTGTTTTACCTCCCTCACTATGAGAGAAAAGCCTTCCTAAATGCACATGGTTTCAATGAAAATGGAGGAAATAGATTCTTTTCTATGTCATGAAATTGTCAGAGAAAATGGGAAACAAATTTCAGTCCAAGAAATTTAATCTGAGTGAGGAGAAATTCCCATAATTAAACACTTGAGAGTTAGCCTCACTTCTGGCTATGCATTTATGCATCTCATTTTTCCTATCAGCAAAAAGACATGCAATAATACTTACCTAAGCCATTAACCATTTACTGAGCCTCTATGTTCATTACTTAAACTTTCTTTGATGATTCAGAAGGCACTTTCTAGATCTGTAGTGGGTCTGACTTATTATTCGGAATATCAATGATTATATGTTTGCATTGTAGATAGTCATGGGTCAGGTGTTCTTAACCTGGTATTAGATTTCAGGGAACTGGTATACTTGGATAAGAAAAAACACATTTTTATTTTTATTAACCTCTAACTGAAATTTAGTATTTCTTTTAATTATGAATGTTGGCAGCAAAATGTTATTCTTAAAGGGGGTCCAAAGGTTCCAGTGGCTCCATATCACCTCCAGGATCATATATAAAATCCTCTTTTTCACTTTTAAAACCCTTTGCCATGTGCCTCCTTCCTACTGTTCTTTATGCCTATTTATTCTCACATAATCTAAGACCTTATGACAATTCTCCATCTCCTCATCTCCCTGTCCTGGCTTCCCTGGATCCCTTCAAGCCTCAGTTAATGCCCTACCTTCTGTAATAAACCTTTCGCAGTCTTCCATAACCTTAAGACCTTCCCTCTAAGATTATCTCCAATATATCCTGCATATATTTTATTTGTACATAGTTGTTTGAGTAATGTCTTCCCCATCCAACTGTGAGCTCACTGTTCCCGAGAACAGGGTCAAGTTTTTGCCTTTCTTTGTATCCCCAGTGCTTGGCACATTGTATGGCACATTGTTTTTGTTGTCCAGTCATTTTGGTAGAGTCTGATTCTTCTGTGACCCTATTTAGGGTTTTCTTGGCAAAGACACTGGAGAGGTTTGCCATTTCCTTCTCCAGGTCATTTTACAGATGAGGAAACTGAGGCAAAGAGAGGTAAGTGACTTGCCCAGGGTCACATAGCTAGTAAGTGTCTGAGGCCAGATTTGAACTCAGAAAGATGAATATTCCTGACTCTAGAACTGACTAACCACTGCTTCACCTAGCTGCCCCACCTGGCAAATAGCAGATGCTTAATAAATGCTTGTTGACTTGACTTGACTTGACATGGCCAAAGGTGACCATGGTACAAAAAGAGTTAAGAACTGTGTCTTAGTTGCTTCTGCTTATTAGGTGCAAAAGCTAGAGGAAAAGGGAAAGTTTTCTCCCTTTTTAAGGGAAAGGACATACCTCATTTAGAGACTCAGAGAAATGCCACTGAACAGATGGATAATCATAACAGAAAAAACAGGCAGAGAGAAATGGGCCAAGAGGGAAGAAATGGAAAGAAGTTGGTGATAGGTTTTCTGTGAGAGTCTCTAAGTTTGGTTTGGGGTCTGTTACAAGGAAAAATAAATGACTGGCTTACTAAGCACAGGACCTGGATGTTATTAGCAAAACTGAGGGGTACAAAATTATTAGTCTGAGGAGAGAAAAATAAAGAGTTATCTTATTTTATATGTACTCTTGTTGACTCTGTATGTGTTATCTCATATAATAGTGATTCATCTACAATCACATTTTGTGGGCCAGTATTAACAGTTTCTTTTCAATGACTCATAAATAAGTTTATGCCTTAATGTTTCTCCTCAAAGGCCTCATCAGCCATATTTACTGACTACAACTTGAAAATGAATTACTACAAGGAATATAAATAGGGACTAGGATTAAATCAGCCTTTATGGAGCAGACAGAACTCCACTCTATCCAGTTCAACCTTGGGTCAAAAGGCATGACCTGAAGCACAAAGTACTTGACAATCTTTTGTGACATTGGCTGAGGTCTCACAGGTTGCTGTGTTCAGCCTTGGGAATGGTCAAACAATCTGTAAAGGGCCAGAAGAAAAGAATGGCTCTGCACCAGCAAGGAGAGATCAATACAGGGTTTTCAACAGACACTACATACGGTCAAAGGCAAAGGGACTGTCTCTAAGAGGAGTAAAATGACCAGTAGCAGGAGGAAGATGAATCCAAGGGTTTAAACAAAAACAAAGTCCAGCAACCAAAACAAGGATCAGAAAATTCCGTAAAGGACAGTTTAAAGGGAGAGTTCATGCTTGTTCAAAGAGCTTTCAATTTCCCTTGTGTGGTCAGGCAAGAGGTCCTGCAGATTAATAAGCCCAGGTACAGGGGACTAGTTCTAACCATCTGAGCCATCTAATGGATCACCAATTTGGGAGGTTCTGGCTCATCCCGGGATCTGCTCCTCTATGAAGTCACACACCCTGAAAGTTGCTTTTAAAAATACATTTAGGATATCAGATTCTGTGACCGTCTTTGTCATTTTCTACTAAAAGGTAAAGTTCAGAATATATGGCTTGGTGGTGGCAATTTTCAGCCATTTGAGCTGTCCAGTTGTTTGGTACTTGGATGCTAGACACACAGGATTTCGTTGTAGCATTAGTATGCCTTTCAAATGAGCAATTAACTCAGTTTTTCTCCTGTTGGCCCAGGAGGGCACAATATCCCTACTCTTCACAGAAAACTCTTTTTCTGTCACCCCACTGGAGTCAGTCTGAAGGAAGGGCAATGGACTCCTCCCCTTGTCTAGAAAATTTGGAAAAGCCTTCCTTCCTTTGCTTTAGCAAAGGAAATCTTTTGAATCCACAGGTCATAAAGCAGGTTGGACCACAGAAAATCATGGTTTGGACTGGTCAAAATTCACTTTGAAAAGGAGAGAACAAAATGTAAAAACTGACTATACTTAATCACAGATCATGTGCTAACATCATAATCCTTATCATCAATCTTCCCATATATAGCACATTGTGGATGAGTTGATGGGGTGGTTTCCCCTCTTCTAATTACTGAAAGAGTTATCTCTATCTTACAAGGATGACTTTATTTTGTCATACCAACACTTCTTAGGAAAATTTATATTCTAGATACAGAATTATGTCGTCAATGTGGCTAAGATGTGCCCAACATAATTCAATTCAATAAACATTTATTACTTTTCTATTATGCACAAAACACAGGACTGGGTGCTAGGGATACAATGACCAAAATGAAAATGAAACCTCACCCATAAGTAGCATCCATTCTATTGGGAGAATCTAAATAAGTGAACAGACAAATACATATAAAATAAATTGAGAAAGAGAATACCAATGATTAGAAGAATCAGGAAAAGCCTCCCACAGGAGGAGGTGTAGCAGCTGAAGGAAGCTAAAGAGCCTAACAAGTAAGGGTAAGCAAGGAGTTCCTCCCACTCATTCAAGTAAACTTGTGTGAAGGTGTGGAGGGAGAAGTATCACCAAGTTCAGAGAACAATAAGTTGGTTATTTTGGCCAGAATATAAAAGGGTTAAGGGGAGCAATGTGAGGTAAGAGTCAGTTTGTAAAGTCCCTTAAACATAGGAGTTTATGTAGAGATAATAGGAAGCTATGGGAGATTCTTGAGGATGGGCGTATCGTGATCAGATCTGAGCTTTAGGAATATTACTATGGCATCTATGTAGAAAATGAATTGGAGAGGGGAGAAACTGGAATCCAAGAGCCCTATTATTACTGATGTCCAATTGGGTGGCCTATCTATCAAACATAGCTAACAAAAGGAAAAGTACAGTTTGATTAATGAATGTATAAATGAATTAATGAAAAAAATTATTAAGCATTACTGTGTACAAAGCATATTGGTTAACCTAACACATTAAGCAAAGCTTTAAAATGAAATAATAGACTGAAAACATTGCTTTCTAAGTACTAATTTCTGTGTCCTTGGAAAAATTCTAACTGGTCCACATCATCTTCTTAACATATATGAGAAAGTAATGCTAATTCCTCTTAGACAATGTTAAAAAAAAATCACATCCTCCCCATAATTCTCTGTAGGAGTCCATCCAAATGTTGTGAGCATTCTTCTAGGCCTCTTGACATTGTATGTGTACCAGGAGAGTGCATATTTCTTTGATGATATTTATTATGCCACTCTTGTCTGCTATCTGTCATGGGTAATAAATGTTCTGAGTTATTTATGGTGTGGATATTAATAAATGTATACAAAGTGCATTGCAAACCATAAAACAACTAAATGCCAATGTTAATTATTATTAGTACTATTTTTATTCTGTTCTCATCTTTCTGTTTTATTGAGCTCATACTAAGATGGTCTCAGGAGAAGTTGATATCCTATCACAGGTCATTTATATCTGACGTTTAGCACACAATTGTACAGAAAAAATAAAATCATTAACAAATCTACATCAATCTCTAAGTCTAAGCTCCTTAAGAATGAAATCTCTATAAGTGTTCTTTAGCAATTATTTAATCTTGTGTTTGGGTTACTAACACCTTCATTTCCTTTTCTTTTTTTTAAGAATTAAATCAGCTTTTATTACCAAAATCAGCCAACAGCACCGACAGCAGCATAAGCCAGGGTTGACCTTAACAAGACATCCCATTAATGGATGATTTACACACATACACATACACACACACACACGCACACACACACACACACTCACACACATTTAAAAAAACTAAAAAAAAATCTGCTTGCATAATTGATTAAAAAAATACAACAAAACCTTTTCATATTACAAAAAATGTAAAACTATAAAAATAGTCCATAAAATTAAGTCTCATGTCACATATTCAGCACTGCTTTGAAAAAGTCCCAACTGTGAGACAAGATTATAATAAAGGAATTTTTTCCATGAAAGAAAAAAATCTACTACCCTTTTCTTTCCCAGATCCTCAAATTCCTAGCTTCTAACCCCTAAAATGATAGACATGCATTTAATCACAGTGAAGTTTCCTGCAAAGGCTTGGTTCCCAAAATGCTAAGGCACCAGAATGTTCATTACTTTAAAGAGAACTTAGCCTCCACACCTTAATTTCTATAAACAAATCTGCATTTCTCACCTATTTATTCCTCACTTCTTTATTAATATAAATGAGCTGTGTCCGTGTGAGCGTTGCTCATGAAGGACCTTTTGATCACATTTTTAGATCTTAACCTCATCATAGACTCCATCCAATGTTAAACCAGTATCAGTTACACTCAAGTGGTCCATCTGTTTTTAGACTTTATTATTTTTCAATTAAGTAATTCTTTCAGGAAGCATTTTTGCAATTTTTTAATGTGCTTCCACTATTGTTCTTTTTTTCTGGAGGGGGGCAATTGGGGTTAAGTGACTTGCTCAGGGTCACACAGCTAGTAAGTGTCTGTGGCCAGATTTGAACTCAGGTCCTCCTGATCCAGAGCTGGTTCTCTATTCACTGCACTAACTAGCTGTCCCCACTATTCTTATTATTTGAGATGAAGATTCACCAACGCCCCATCAAGTTCATTTAAAAAAGTACAAAGCACTAGTACATGTGAATCACAGTGAGTAGGCAGAAGTAAAGAGGAAACCTAGTAAAGAAGACAATAATTCCAAAGATCTTACTTTCTACTACAATGTTAGTTTTCATATTAAATAGCCAAAGAGTTGTGGAAAATGTGACTAAATTGTTGATGTCCTTCCTTGATTAGTACTGGGGTTTCCAATACCCCAAAGTCTACAGTAGAATAGAATGATATTCCCTTATTTGCCATTATTCACAAATCATATCTAATTTCAAAAGTGCTTTGTAAACCATAAAACCATCTATAAATGTGAGCTTTTATTATTTGAAAACCCAGTGGAATAACATGTAATCATATTATTTTGGCCCAATGTTAAACCATATTATTTAATGTTCTCCTTGTATTATTTTCTCGAGAAATATAGATCTTCTTCTATAGTTTGGGAGCAAAGCAAAAGATAGAGTGACTATCTGTGTGCATATCATGTGATAAATTATTGAGTCATGGACTTTCCACAGCAATGTCACTGATCAGAGAGGGATATATCACTATCTTTCTTTCCTAGGTGGCGGAGTGGAGTGCAATAGCAGATATAAGCCAAATAGTAGCAGATCCTAATTTCCATGTCCTTAATAAATATCACAAGTATGTATAATTTTATAATAAGCTCAATCAATAGGCAAGTGATCCCTTTCGTACATAAAACAAGAGTGATCTGTTGGAAAACAAAGACTCCATTAAAAAGGAAACCCTCCATTGGATTCATTTATTTACTCTTTTGGCCTATAATTAATGGCCATTTGATAATGGATCTAGCAATCATCTTGGGACAGGGATCAATGAATAAATTCACTCAGTCATGAATCCATTCATTCAACAAACATTTCCTGAGTGTTTCTTGCACATAATGCAATGTTTTAAATCTTGTGGGAGGTAAAAAAGATGACTAAGTTACATTATTTGTCATTTAGGAGCTCATAAATTACTGGGAGGATAAGCAATCAATCAATCAATAAACATTTAGTAAGTGCTTACTATACTACAGACATTGTGTTAAGTACTGGGAATACAAAGAAAGAAAATACACAGTCCATGACTTCCAGGATCTCACATTCCAAAGTGGGAGAGAACATGCAAACAACCATAAACATACAAGATATATACAGTGTAAGTAGGAGGTAATCTCAAAAGGAAGGCTCAAAAATAGACAAAATAATATTACATAAGGGAAAATTTTAACAGTACCATCAGAATGGTACTAAGTTACAAAAACTGTGAGGGTATGACACACAAACAGTAAATATTCCTACTTATGATATTCACAGAGCTAATAATACAATCACCAGCTCTGTCCGTATGATACCAATGTAAGATGTTGTTGATAGGTGAAGGATGGTATGATTTAACTAGTTTCTGATTAGTGCAAATAAAGAATCCCATAAAGTGTCCCAATTATTCAAATTCACACTATTCAAAGCTAATATTATGCATAAAATGTGGTAAGTGGGTCCAGCCCAATGGAAATACGCAATGAAAATTTAAATAGTGGAACCAGTTCACAGAATTTATTATTTTCACTAACTAGGACCTAGCTGTATTAGTAAAGCAAAAGTCCTGTGAAGGTAGACTGACTTTTTCCCCCAATGAAAATGAACCAGTTGTTTCAGTATTGAGTAGACCAAGTATTGGAAAAGCAATTTCTACTAGACTACAAACTTCCATAGGGCAAAGATAAGACAATTTCTTATATATCTTAGTATCACCCTTAATACCTACCTAGCATGGGGTCTTGCATAGAATAGGGGTTAAAAGAATGTTTGTTGCTTGAAACTGAATTATTGCAGTTATCACAGACTAAAGTCAAGACTCATCAAGTGAACAGTTTTCATTCCAGCTGCCTACATTAGCATTGTCATTGAAAAGTTAATCATTAATGACTATCTAACGTTGGCATAATATGCATTTGTGACATGGCTCCTTTTTACCTGGATTGCAATAAACCGCAGGTCAAACTGTGTGCCTCCAAAGTCAATACAACAAACCAACCTAAGACCTAACTCTGAAGTAAGAAATTTATATTTAGAATCAGTCCAAAACCCAGTTCTGTTACTTTCTCTGAATCCCAGAACACCACAAAGAGAAGTATACCCTATCCCCAGGATTTCTGTTGTTTTCATCTATACCCACAGCTATTCTGAACTCCACTGCCCAGGTAGTATCCCATATTTTAGATCTTCCTGATTTCTTTTCTACATTAAAATATTTCCATACTGGGTCTAATAATTCTGGGACCTTGAAATATGACATCAATTAATCTTTATCAAGTGCCTACTATAGATCAGGCACTACTTTAGGCACTGGTGATTGAAAGACAAAAGTGAAATGGTTACCCTCTCAAGGAGCTTATATTCTAGGAGAAGAGACAACATTAGCACATATAACTAGCAGTTTTTGCCCTGAGAAGTTAATGACTTCTCCCACCCAAGATTTGAGGGGTTGGACAGGTTTCCTAGTAATGTCAATCATGAGCCCCAATCTGTGTACTCCCCAACATTTACCAGCCACATAAAGTTTATTAGCCTTTAGAAAAAGGTAATAATTGAGTTGGTATAATAACAAAAATTGATACCAAAAAATGTCCCTCCAAATTTGATATAAATTTCCCCTTGCACACGTTCCCTGCCTTAATCTTAGAAAGTATATAAGACAAAGGGGTAACTTACAGTTCCTTTATTCTTTTGAGGAGTCTTCATGAAATCCCATTCAGTGTGTATTGCTTTCTGCGGGGCTCTGAGGGTCAGTGCCTTTGTAGGGTCCTAAAGCTACCTGTCCTTGGTTCTTGATGCAATTGCTACCGTTAGTCACTGATATGCTAAGACACCGATGGGAAGTTTAGCAAATTTGACCTTTTAATGTTGACAAGGTCATTCTCTGCTCAATAGGAAGGACAAGAAAAGGAAGCTCTTTTTTTTTTCTCCCTAGAGTGACCCTATCTCAGGGGCTTGGTTGGAGCTTCTTCATCATTTGGCTTGTCAATTTTTAGAGTTTCAGATTTCCAAATGGCTTGCTGTTTAATCCAAGTTCTACAAGATATAATTGATTGTCTTCGCCTGATCTCAAGACACTTCCTTTGTGGCTTGACTTATCGTCTTCAAACAACCACAAGAAGTGTTTCATGTGATATCATTTGCTTTCATTTAATTAATAACTAGTCAGCACCTTTTATTGACTGATTCAATAGAAGTATCTAGGAATTGTTCAATCAGTATTAATCAAGTGCTTAATACGTGTCAGGCATTATTCTAAGTGATGAGGATGCAAGGAAATGCAAAAGCCCCACCCTGAAAAAGTGTTCATTCTAATGGGGGAGGCAACAAGTAGGTAATTAGGCATATACAAAATAAACAGAAAGTAATCTCAGAGAGCAAGGCTGGGTAACTGGAAAAGGCATTATGTAAAAGGTAGAACTTAAGCTGAGTCTTGAAGGAAACTTGGGACCTAGTTTACGTTTTTGATTGACTGATTCCATAACTTGGTCAAATAGGTATTCTCACCTAATAAGGGTATCAGGGCCTTCATTTTGTTAGTTACATTAATTGGGGTTGAGAGGTGTGGGATCTCTCCTCTTACAAAAAAAAATAACACAAAGTAGTTAGGAAGCAAGAGTACTGATATTTGGGGTGATCAAGACTAGCATTGTGTAGAAGGTGGTGCCTGAATTATATCTTAAAAGAAGTGAGTGCTTCTGTGAATATCAGATGATGAGGGAGTATCTTCTAGGCAAGGGGTACTGCTGGTACAAAGTCAAGGAGATGATGGATGAAGTATATGGGGAATAAAGGGAAGTTACATTCAACTATCTATTCCTCTCTTGCACAGCAAAAGAGTTCATTTCACAATTAGACTTTCAATACCAGTATTTCACTGGGTTTTGTCACACTATGGGTATCACAGAAATATAGCATTTTAGATTCCTAGATATCTTTCATACTGTGGCACCTTTCACATTTAACCTCCAAAAAAAGAGAGACTTTTCTTTTTCAATTGCACATCCACCCCAAAGTTTGAATACTCTGGGAAGAAAAACAATTCAAAAACATATTCTCGGAAAGAATATTAAATTCTCAAAATTTGGTTGAGGTCCACACACACACTCACACAGGAAGAGAGAACTGAAAGTTTGTTGACTTTCATTTTTTGAAAAAGCTCTTGTTGTAATGAATAAAGATCTCTAAGTTTCCAGCAACACTTGGAAGTAATGGCCTAATCATTATTAATTCCTTTGGTATTTTCTAAGATAACATTAATCACAGCAAACTCATTTGGTGTAAATGGGAAGCTCATGAGTACTCCTGTAACATTCCACAGCAATCCGGCATTAATTAACTGGAGCATCATGTAAAAGTGTCTCACTCCCCTCCGCCCCCTTTATGATGAAGTACATTTCTTGAATACTTTGATTAAGGCACAAATCCCAAGCCAATAAAGAAAGAGGAGAGAAAAGAAGAAGAAAAATATATGTGTACATTTTGGGGTTACTGCAATGAAGTCTATGTTAAAATAGTAGTGATGTTATTGCCCAAAGCTTCACTCACTTGAACTCAAAAGGTGGGGGCCTCCTCAGGGAAGGTGCAAACTGGATCTGTAGTCCCAGCAATTCTTTCCCTTCTACCTCAATATAGTAACTGAATATATACAAAAGTAATTTTTAAATGTATATTAAACACTCCATTCAAATAGAAAAAGGAAGACTCATAAAGATGGATGTTTGGTGCATATGGATAAGGTGTAGGCAGGCAGATTTATATGCAAACTTAGATCAGGGTATGGAAAAACACCTTTTTTACCACTTAAGGTAGATGTTCAATTTCTAGTGGGTAAATTGCATGCTACCTTATTCACTGGCATAATTTTCTCCCAGATGATTGGCATTTGGATATCAAGGTGGAAAAACGCTAGCATATCACTAGATTGCACATCTTGGAAGTGTAAAAGGCATTCATTAGAATAGGTTTTCCAGCAAATGGCATGCCAAAGTCTTGACAAAAATCATGTCAAAAGTCACGTCAATCATGCCATTTTTTCCTCCACTAGTTCAAAAGCCCATCTTTCTAGGGATGACAGACACTCAGAGAGGCACCTGAAATATAGCAAATAATACCCCAGTCCTTAAAGGATGAAAGCTGGAGCACATGGGTGATGCATTAAATTGCTGACTGACAAATATCCAAGGACAAGAGAATGCTGACATCACCTATACAAGAGAAGATGGTTTGCAGTCACTTGGGAAAAAAAACAAAACTTGGAGTTTTGCCACACTAGAGCAGACCCAAAACAAACCAACCAACCCAACAACAACAACAAAACTCACCACCAACGACAATAACAGCCACAATAATAATAGGGAATTTAGAGCACATTGCACAGAAATGGGCCTCACCAAAATGTAGTGGGTGGTGATAAAATTCAGGCTTTCCCTAGAGTAGAAGGAAACTGTTACACATTCCTCAACAATAAACCTTTTAAAAGATTAATCACTAGTGATAGTGGGCTTCAAAGTTTTCCCTCCTGTTGATGCCCTCAGCTAAAATAGCTGAGATGGTCAATGTGAAGGTTTTAATGAGAAAAATTGGAGAAGGCATAGAGATGTCAAAATATGTATCATTAGGGATGGTGTTTTTAATGTTTGTTGTTACTGGGGTTGGGGGAGGAGGTTTATAGGAACATGTACTTTTTAAAAATGTCCCCTGGAAGTCTTTTTTCCCTTCTCTCTCTTTGCTTTTTGATGGGGGGGGGGGGGAAGAGATTCACTTGTATTTAGAATTTCATAAAACTTAAGTTTGCAAAAGAAACTGATTGGGAACAAATATTTCTTAGAAAAGAGAAGTACATTTGGCAAACACCAGTCTTTGGTACAGGAGATGACTACTTGATATGATATGTTCCCTAATGAATGACCCAACCACAATACCAGGGTAATAAGGCAAACAGTGAGGCTGCATTATCCCCAGGGTGGGCTCACTCAAAGTATAATGCCTCTGTTAAATATTCAATACCTGGCTATCAGAGCAGATACAATGTGAAAGGTTAAGGAAATATATTAGTTGGAGGATTTATTTAATTTATTTATTTATTTTTTGAGGAAACAATGGGAAAATGAAAGAGTTGCTTTAATCCTGTAATCTCTCTGTTAGCCATCAGCTTGGGATACCCTTTATTTTGTTCAGTTGTCAGCGACATTAAGAGTCCTTCAGTGAGCTTTTCTTTTAAAATAAATACTGAATGACACATTTATAATTAGATCTCCCTGACCATTTAGGTTTGAGGGATATGAAATGTGGACATGACATGGAATTCCAACTCCTGATCCGGGTGTTAAGCAGCTTACACTTTCACTGTTGATTAGTGAATTGTAGAAAAGTTGACACAAAATATACCATGGGCACTGTTAGTCCAGATATTGCTGTGTCAATTATTCACTCTGGGCAGCAAAAGACAGAAACTCAGTTAATACTGCGAGCAATTCTGAAAGAAATCAGTCAGTTGTTTACGTCATTGAAACTAGTCCTGCGTTTTAAACAATGAGTTACTGGTTCCTTTAGAATTTCTGATGCTGTGCCCCTGAATAGGCCATAGAGACCTCTGGTTTTTCTCACTATTTTTTAAATGGGTTAAGAAACCAATTTGAGGAAGGTGAGAAAAATAGTGAAGTATGGAGGATGTACCTTTAATTTTCAGTGGGGAACTAAGGGCAGCAATGCCACCAAAATATGAATTTTATCTTGCAGCAGAAAGGGGCCATTTTTCATTTCTTATTTTGGATTTTCCTGGTTTCATCATCCAGAGATATATTTTCCCATAGAAGTATATCACAGCCTTCATATCTCAAAAGTCTGGGTATTTTCAGAGCTGGGGGCTGGGGAGGGGTAATGGTATCGAGTACAGGTCTGGTGATAAGGGAGAGAAAAAAGGGTACACTCCCTATGACTGTCTTTGATGAAAAGGGATAAATTTAAATTTAAAATAATACACAGCTTGAAACTCCAACCCACCCAAAGCAGAATACTCACTAAGTAATTCTAAAATGTATTTATACTATGGGGCATAACTAAGCAGAATTGTGTTTTAAAATCCAATAGTCCCTTTCATCTTCAGCTTTGTGGGAAGTAGGTTGACTTAGGATTTTTATATGAGTAGGGAGGGGGTGTTTAAATTTCAAAAAATTCATAAGAGCTAAGCAAATAATTTCGCTTAAGCATCATCAATGACATGGATGATCTAAGAGGAGCTAGCTAAAACACAATAAGAGGAAGCCATTATGTTATGAGTTCATATCATATCATCTCCTAAGTGTTGTTCTCACCAAATATTTAAATCAATTCAACATTAAGGACCTGCTATATGCAAGATTAACTGATTTGCCCAAGGCCACACAGGCAACCTTCTAAAACAAGAAACGGCATAGCAGTCTATGACATTCATTTTGTGGAGGGAATTTCTTCCCCAAGCGTTTTTAACCTAGAATCTACAGACCCAAGATTTTAGGAGTACTGTGAACTTGGAAGAAGAAAAAAATACATCTTTATTTTCACTAATTTCTAACTGAAATGAAGAATTTTTTTTCAGTTATACATTCATTTAAAAAACAACCACACAGGTCTGATGAGGTTCAGAGGCTGCACCAGACTGAAAAGAAATGGGGTTTATGACACACAAAAGATTAAGAATCTCTAAAAAAAATTTTTTAAAAAAGATAAAAAAAAAAAGATTAAGAATGTTTGTCAATGGAGTTACAGGTCCAGACAAGAAGACAAAATATCTTCAAGGGTGGAGGCAATTGCTGGGGGTGAAGTGATAAAACCAAAATATTCCTTGCCCTCAAGGAGTTTATGTTTTGTGGGCAAGATAGGTTAGGTCAGGGGTGGGGAGCCTGCGACCTCCAGGCCACATGCGGTCCTCTAGGTCCTCAGGTGCGGCCCTTTGACTGAATCCAAACTAGAGGGCCACACTTGAGGACCTAGAGGGCCACACTAACCTCGAGGCCACAGGTTCTCCACCCCTGACTTAAGTGATCTTTACAATGATGATGAGCATTTATATCAAGAGAGAAATCTATACACCAAAAATTATTTAACCACAGCCTTTCTTTTCTCGTGCAGCAAACCAAGCATATTAGGTAGAGAAAGCAAATACTAGTGGGTAATGATGATATTTACAGTCAAGTGGGTATTGTGAACCACATTACTATTTGTTTTAAAATATATTAAAATTCATATCCTGGTCTCCGCAGCATTGATGAGCATCTAGGGTAGTAAGACAAATCTGTACACTAAAAAGCTGATTCAATTCCCAAGAAACTGAAATAAGAGCATTTTTAAAAATATCTTTCTAATGAGGTCAATGATAGGTCAGGTGGATCTTAATTTTTATCATTAATTAGGCTAAACGAAGCTGATTAGATGTACTTGTGTTGTCAACGACAGTTACTTGGAAAGGTTTGAAATTAGCAGCCGCAGCCCTCTGCGCTATAAAAGGTGCGTTTTTGGTTTTTGTTGGTTTTTTTTGTTTGTTTTTTTTGTCAGTGAAGGGTTTTTCACACTTTATTTCTATTGACACTCAGGTAGATTAAGTTAGAAAAGAGGGTTCCCTACTTCCAGGACTATATGACCTTACACACACACACACACACACACACACACACGTACACACACACACACACACAGACACACACACACACATAGACGTGTACTGTGTGATTATCTGGAATGTGGAGCACATGTTTCTTGACCTTTTTTTTTTTTTTTAAAAAGCCAAACCTTTCCTAATAGTCACAGTAACATCAAAATATTACGACTTTCTATCCTGCCAAAGCAAAGAGAAAGTGTAGACCATTAGAGAAAATTATCCTTCTGACATGATGAGCAAGATGTTGTTTTTCGTAGGAAGTATGCTTGCTGCATTCTATCTCCTACTTCTGCCTAGGTGATTCACGCATATATCTATCACTGCTAAAGTCGTTCTCCCAGTTTTGCTCAAGGTTATACCATCCACAGGCTCTCAGTACAAACAAGCAGCCAATCTTAGTTCAGGTGAGTCTAAAACAATTCCCTAAAAATTAGAATCTCTGTGGTTTCATGGAAAAGAACTCCATGTTTTGATTCAGAGGACCTGGGTGCAAGGTTTGTTTCTGCTTTGTTCTATGCGTATGACCTAAGGCAAGCTGCTTAACTTCTTTGGAGGTCACTTAATCTCTCAGGGCCTCAGTTTCTTCATCTGTAAAATGGGAAGGAGGAAAGATGCTTTTTAAGGTCTTGTCTACTTTCTTCATCTATAAAATAAAGGGGTTGATGAACAGACCTGTGAGGTCACCTCTAGCTCTATGTCTGAAATGATAAAACATAGCACAGAAAATGCCTATGTCTATGGTTTTCCTCCAGATTCCAAATCCAGTCACATGATGTGTCTTTTTAGCACAGGTTGCTTGGTAATTTTCTGAGACATAGTAAAGTACTTTGGATCACTCTCCAGTGCCTCAGTACCTTTGCATGGGTTTAGGATCTAAAGAAAGAAAGTAAAATCACTCTCCACATGCTAATAAAGGACACTTTCTCACAGTGGAGGAAATGTTCTTAGCCCAGAAAATGGGAAGGGCGTTAGCCTGGACGTGAAAGCACTTGGGTCCTAGTCCCAGTTTCTCTCAAATTTGGGAGAAGTCCCTTCACCTCTCTGGGACCTAATTTCCTTATCTGTAAAATGAGACATTTGGACTTAGTAATTTTGTGCCTATGAATGAACAAGTAACTTAATCTCTCTGATCCTCATTTTCCTTCTGTAAAATGAGGCTAATAACTGCAGTTGGTTGGTTATTGTCCTTTGTTCTTGAAGAGAACAGAATGACATCACTATGTTGGGATCAAGGGACAGTGTGTCTGACTTGCTGATCAGACCAATATGAGTTTAGAAGGCTCTACATTTGGCACAAATACTCCATATGAACATTTGGAATGGTGATGTCTATAAAGTTGAAATCTCACATTTATTTTGAGCTACTGCAATTCTGCCTTGCTCATAGAGCACAACACCTTCTTTGATGCATGCACACCTTGCTGGGTGGTCCTTTGCCAGTGTCTCCCATGTCACACAGATCAATTCCAAAGTTCTTCAGAGAGACCTTGAGAGTGTCCTTGTATCATTTCTTCTGACCTTTATGTGTGTTTGCCTTGTATGAGTTCTTCATAAACTAGTCTTTTAGGCAAATGTATGTTCAGCATTGAACAATGTGGCCAGCCCATAGGAGTTGTGCTCTCTGCAGTAGAGTTTGAATGCTTGGCAACTTAGCCTGAGAAAGGACCTCAGTGTCTAGTACCTTATCTTGCCCAGTAAACTTCAGAATCTTCTAAGACAATTCAAATGGGGGCAACTCAGTTTCCTGACATGGTCCTGGTAGACTATCCAGGCTTCACAGGCACACAACAAAGAGATCAGTTCAACAGCTCTGTAGATCTTCAGTTTGGTAAGCAGTCTAATACCTCTCCTCTCCCATTCTTTCTTTTGGAGCCTCCCAAACACTGAGCTAGCTCTGGAAATATTCATGAGTCAGTGTCACCATCTATATGGATATCCCTGGAGAGTGTACTGCCAATGTAAGTGAATTTATCTATAGCATTCAATATTTCTCCATTTGCTATAACTGATGGTTCCAAAAATGGATGGTACAGTGCTAGGTGATGGAGAACCTCTGCTTTCTTGGTGTTAATTATTAGACCAAAATGAGCACAAGCAGCATCCATACTTTGTCACATCTCAGCCTCAGAGGCTGTATTTGATGGTGCACTCAACGATCATACACTCAGTTCAGCCTCTGAATAATCACAGTAAAACGACCTTGGAGGGCTGTTGTAAAGATCAAAAGAAATAAAGTCTTTGTAAATTTTAAAGCACCATACAATGTCAATATTATTAGTATTGTTGTTAATCTTGTCTGGTAATGCTACCTTTGCTCAAACATGTTTTGGCAACTCTTTTGTTTTTCAAGTTTCCATAGGGAAGTTACATTGAGAGGAAGCATGACCCAAAAGGGGAGGGGTGTAGGGAAGGGAAGGTTAGTTAATTTCAGAGAACACGGACTTGTAATCTGGCTCAGCCACTTGCTACTTGAGTGGCTTTGGCAAATCATTCAACTTCTGAGGGCCTCCATTACTCTAGCCTCTAGGACTAGCACGCTATTCACTGCACCACTTACCTGCCTCTGAAGGAACTTGGATTCTCTAGAGACGTGGTCTTCAAATTTGAACATGTGTATTCAATATGTATATGTTTATTTATAAAAGATGCACATTTCCCTCCATAGTAATATATTATGCTACCATAAATATACAAATATAAATAAAAAAGATGAGCTAACAATAAAATGAACAGCTTTTTAAGGAATTATTTTATTAGTTGTACACATACCTCTTTGCTTTCACTAAAATATTTCCTACAAGAGATAGGAAAGATGGGACTTTGTGCTCTATAAGATCACTTCCAGCTTTAAGGCTATGATCCTAAGACCCTATAGTTAGGTCTGCTCTAAAATTTCTCCAGCTCTAAGAATCTATAATTCTTTAATTCATACAAATTCCTAATGAAGTTAAGAATAGACCATCAATAGTTCATTGGTTTACTCTGGAGAAAAAAAAAAGTGCTACCAAACCCCCTAACATTTATAACTTTACATCTCAAATAACTTCTCTGAGAATGCCTTAAGATGAGAAAATCTCTGTTTATTACAGGTGTAATCTCTGATGGAAACATGTAGAAAAAACCTTCAAGATTTTCCTTTAGCATAGCATCCTTTAATACCATAAAGACATTGTTGTGTAATCTTAATTTGATAAAAATGTCATTTCAGTGACTATCACGCCACAAGATCTTGACAAATACCAAATGATAATGAAAATGATCTATTCTCACTCTTACATAAAAGAATCACTTTGATACCAATTTTCTGTGGTTTGAAAATCAAAAGACCTAGAATAGCTCTTGTATGAACATCAGGTCCCTCCTCTTGTTTTCTATAGGCTTGTATTCTATATTTCTGTCTGTTTTTTAATGTTCCCACAAAAACTGATCAAAGGTCTTATTAATATGAGTTGTATCTTACTTATCATATCAGTTAAGTTCTGTTTGAAATCTAACTCTTTCCATCATATGTAAGAAAAGAGGGCTGAGATATAAAGTAAAAGTCTCTTTTTCCAAGATTTCAGACCCACTCAGAGCACAGAAGAGATGCCCAAAGAGCAAAACCGCATGAGCAATGGAAACATCAGTCTTGTCTATAATGGCAGAATTAATGATCTTTCTGCTCTCCCCTCCCCAATTCAGTTGTATTTCACCAATATGCACAGTGGCTTCCATATATGGTGGAAGCATTATAAGGCTTTCTCCACATTTCTTCAAGTCTTAGCAAAATCTACAGTCTAACTCTAGTCACCAAAGATGATGGGAAATTGAAAGGTGAATGAAGGAAGATATATGTTTGTCCTAATCTCAAAACAAAATAAAAAACCCTCAGTGGTAGGAGCTAATCAAGCAAGCACCTGTTACCTGGCATTAAGTAACAAAAGAGATGAAAGAAATTGAACATCTCTAACTTTGCCAGAAGTGAGAATAAGATTTTTGGCTAATGGAGGGAGTGCCAAGAGGTACTTACAGATGTATGATTATGCTTTTTCTGTGGAAGATGAGGCTAAGGGACATGACTGAAATAGAACTGATACAATAAATGATCCAAAAATGGAGCAATCCTGGCTATCTCCTTCTTAAAGAGTTTAACACTTTCCTAAGGACAAAGAACGGAGAGTAGGAGCAATAGTAGCACTGAGAGGAGACATGATAGTAGGGTATAGAGGCCATTGCTAGCAAGCCATGATGGCTGCCAACAGATGGCAGAGGGCAGAGACAAGAACAGCAGCAGTGTCATGATAAAGTCCTAAAAAAGGGGGAAAGAGCAAGCATTCCAAGACATTAGAGCAGTGGAACAAAATTAAACCACAGTATTGCAACATGTATTGGACAGGTGGACAACTGAAGGGTGAAGATAAGACAAGTATTGATAGGGAACCACAGTGACAAGAGCCAAGGAGCAAAAACCCCACACCTTGTCCTTTACTTGGAATCTCATTTAAGGTGATATCACAGTGACTCACTGGGACTGTGTATAACCAGGGGATAGGAGTTCTAGTGAGACCTGAGTTCATTTGTCATATGACAGAGCCCATCCAGGGTATTAGTATAAACTGAAAGGACAACATACATTCTAGACAAAGGTGTAGGCCCAACAAACAAGAAACAGGCTTAGCTCTACAGTGGTGTTCTTCAAAGTAGTATAATATTATCAACTTGAGTGCAGAAATAATAAAAAACATTAGAGTTTCTTAACTTTTATCTAAAAGTAAATAAATTAAGATTTACAGAAATTAAATATACAGACTGACACTGATTCCCTCACTGAGTCCATATATTAGAAGGTCACTGTCACACTCCACAATGTGGAGGGGTTGACATTGGTATTCTCACCTATTTACTTGCTTTCAGTATATTGCAACATAGGGCAGTTTACATGCATATGTTTTGGGAGATTTATGGATTATATTGTTCAATTTTTAACTAAACTAACCCTAATCAAATGGACTAAAACAGGTTCCTACAAAAAAAAATTGTGGGCTGAAGGTAATACTAACTTTGGTTTCATAAGGAAATAAGAAAATAGCAGAGCTAATACTTTATCCATATTATGAACCCTTCATCAGCTGTATCAACATGGGAGCCAGGCGGCACAATGGATAGAGAGCCAGGCCTGGAGTCAGAGGGACCAGAGTTCAAATCTGGCCTCAGACACTTACCAGCTGTGGGACAGTAGGCAAGTCATTTAACCCTGTTTACCTCAGTTTCCTCATTTGTAAAATGAGTTGGAGAAGGACGTGGCAAACTCCTCCAGTATATCTGCAAAGAAAACTCCAGATGTGGTCACGGAGAGTGGGATATGACTGAACTACAATCAGCAGGGAAAAAAATAATTATTCACAAAATGTGAGATTAGGAAGGGATCTCAGTGGTCATCTAGCTCAACCTGTAGTTGAAAGAAATCTCTACTACAATATGCATTTCAATTATATCTGTCAAGAAATGTCAAAAACTTGAAATTATGATGATTAATTGAAATATAAATTTATATCAACCAGCAGTAATGATAAATCTTACTCTAAATGTATTTGTGCCTTGAAATATAAGCTAATAACAGTTTGAAGACATTATATTAGTTAGATAATATAAAACTTCAGTTTTGTTGCTGAAGCTGGTGTCAATTTAAAAAAAAACTTTCAGATTTTCACATTTTTAAAAAAGTTATAAAATAAATTTTCTAAACTATTTAAAATCTTCCAAATGAAGCATTTCAATGGATTTTGAACTTATTTCTTAGCATTATAGAGATAGGCACATCACTGAACATCCAAGAATGTATGTTGCAGAACACCATCAAGGGACAGAACTGCCACATGGAGAGTTCCCTGTGTCAAAGAAATAGCAAGTCTGAACCAAAGATATCTGCATTACTTTCTCTTTTTCATTTTTGAAAGGAATGCCAGCCATTGATTGACTTGACTAATAAAGAAGAAAAGGGCCATCAAAATATCCTCAAAGAAGGTCTTAGAGTTGTAGACAAGCAACCACCCTCATTGGATGCCACTGGAGAGAAACTGGGTTAATTTTTCTGCGCATACCCTAAGAAAGAGTATGAGTTGAGCTAATTAGAAAATATTCTCTCCAATGGCTGACTTGATTCAGTCTTTGTGTGATTGCTAGCCCACTAGGAACATCAGGAATGCTTACAAATGGAACTTGCTGAAATGTAATGAAGGTTGTTAACTGAAGAAGCAGGGATCACACCACATGAGAAGTCACCCAAATCTTCTAGATAAATGGTGCAGACTCTGGAGCAAGTACTACTGGACAAATTTTCTTGCTGGCACATAAGCTTATATTAATTTGGCACCAACTTCCCAAAGAATGAGGAATTATTTTCTCTTAATTTGCTGAGGGGCACTAAAAAGATAAGGAAAGGCAACTTAAATATGACATATGGGGACCAAGCACAAAAAAAGAAAATTAAATCTCTATTGAACCAGGAGCATCTACACATGGGAGCACATAAAAATATATGCACTTATTTGGGGCTCTTCTGTTTTTTAATTATTTGGGAGGTTTTGCCTAGGTAAGGATAAATAAGATACCATTTTTCTATGAATTTCAAAAACTACATCTAAACCCTAAACATTTTGTATCTCTAGTTCTTATCACAGTGCCTGGCACATAGTTGGTGCTTCATAAATGTTTACTGACTGACTGACATTCTGTCTTTATCTTTCTTCTGTGATCTAGGCTGTGGTATATGCCAGAGGATTTTATAAGTCACTCAACTAGCCTGACATTGAGACGTGATGTTTAACACAAAAAATGCCTTGTTCTTAGTGATTTTACATAGAGTTCTCTAAAGTGTGACTACTTATTTCAGTAAAAATGGAAGGTGTTAATTTGCTATTAAAAAAATATCTTTCTTCTGTTTGGACATAGTGTGGGACATCCTCCATAACTCCGCAGTCTCTATCTCCCTGTTTCATGCCTTAGCGTCTTAGTCTGTGTTGAGCAAGTCAATCATTGAACAAAACTACCTCCATCACAGGATCTTATGTAAGTTTAAGATACAATGAAGACATGTGAGGAATTTTTCCTCATGTGAGGAAAGCCTTTAATGCATTCTGAGTTGGTAGCAAGATTCTCCAAATGACATGCATTGTACTAACTACATCTAGCAAAGCTTCACCTGGAAAAAATGGTCATTTGTAGAGGAAAAAAAAAGATGATCCAACCATCCACACTGAAAAAACAAAGTGAATGAAAACACCCATGTTATTTAGATTATGACCTGCAGCTGGATTGAAAGAATGAATTCCTCTAATCATAGCTTGGACAGACATTCCAGATGCTTAAAGGGAGCAGGGTAGAAATGACTATTTGGAAGAGACCAGATTGTATTGTATTTGGGAAGTAACATCACATTTTCAACCACCCTACATGGTCTACCGCTGCAAAAGTACTAACTCTAATACTTTACATTGCATGTAAAGTGACATTACATGGCTTCAAATCATAGAAAACCAGGATCTCAGAAGAATCAAAATTTCAGCTGACTCAAAAGGAACAGTAAAGATGCATAGTTAAATGAAACAGGCAGCTTGCATATTACTAAGGATGATTTGTGTGCACACACACACACAAATGGTGAAAAGACACATTAGGGACACATATACCTATAAAATGAAGCCACCAGTTATGTAAAGAGTACAAGTGACAGTAGATAACAGACAAGCTGAGGGCTACCTAAGTGCCCTGGAGAGTCATAGTAAGGCCCCCAATTGATTCTTTCAGGAGGGTTTCTGAAAAGTCATGGATGAGAATTATAGAGAATAAAAAAAAAAAACTCTTTGTAGAAATTATTCTAGTCAATGAGATTCCCGATTCATATAAAAATCCAATTTTTTAAAAAGTCACTAGACTATCTTAATGCTTATCTTAGTAGGTCCCTTGTCTTCCATCAAATCTAGCTTGTATTTTGTTCACAACTCCCCAAAATACCACTTTCAATCTGTCAATCATCTGCTCAGGGACATTCCCTTCTGTCTACTACATTAAATCCAATTTCTTCTCCCCAGCTTCCAAGGAAGGCCTGCTATAATCTGACCCTATTCTATCGATCTGATCTTCTTTTCCCACTCCTTCCCTAGCTAAGCCCTCCACTTCAACCAAAAGAAGCTCTTCTCACTATTTCCTACCCAAATCAGGATCATCCATAATCCAGACTTTCATGCATACTATTTCACCATATTGGAAAGTCGTCTTTTTATTGTCTGAATACCTGAACCCTATCCAATATCCAAGACCCAGATAAATTTCTACTCTCTCCATAAAGCGTTCCTGAATCCTCCTGCTTATAATGATCCCTCTTTTTCTCTGAATTTTTATGGGGCTTAGATTCTTCATCTTCATACACACAAACACACACACACACACACACACACACACACACATATACACTTTTTTGTTTATATTCATTTCTATAATGATCTCGGTCTCTGTGTCTCTCTCACTTTCTCTCTTTTTCTTTTTTTTTTACTAACTCATGTCCTTGGCTAGACTGCAGCCAACTTGAGGACAAGGGATCATGTCTTCTACATCGTTTGCCTGTACCTAGCACAATGCCAGGCACATAGCAGGTGCTCAATAAATATTCATTTCTTTGGATTGATAGAAGACTTTCTTGTGGCATTTGTTTACTTACATTTACACAGAAGATTCTTTAGGAAAGGTTTGACCAAGAAAGAACACTAAACAATTCAATCACAACCAATCACTTCATCCTTAAGATGAAAGCAGGAGCTGTCTCATTATATACCAATTTACAGCTCAGAGGCACGGGTGAGGCCAATGTAAGCCATTTCTATCCTGCAAGTTTTAACATATCTTCCTTTCGTCACTCTCACTAAGGCAGAGGAAGTTATTCTGAGCACGTGGTCTGCTTTCACAAATAATTTCTATGGAAAACAGCAGTCAGACAGTAATACAGGCCCAAGGTGACCTCATTACTGAAATTTGTTCTAGTTGTCATTAGACATATCACACTGTGTCACTCAAAATGGGAAAGAAATAAAAGATACTGACATGTAGCACCAGTGATTAGAGATGAAAAATACTGTCCTACTATAAGGATCCCTTGGTGGGAAAGGAATATGTATAGTGTTTAAGACTCAATCACCCCTAAGATCTGTCAGTGCTGCCTTTAAGGCTCTACCCTTTTTTACTTTTAATTTTTCTTCTGTGTAAATGACAGCATCTTTTCTTCTATGTACAGCACAAAGCCAATCCTGACCAGTGGACAGCTGTCTCCAGGGATAGGGTTTCCTTTTAGGCGACCATTGTTTACAAAATGCTGAAGAGGAAGAAAAACAAATAAACAGGCTAGACAGCACCCCTAGTTAATCTGAGTATAACTCCTATTCAATTTCGACTGCACTCACCCCAAATATCTACTTTTTAGATAGAGTACATGCTTAAGGGTGGGGTATATTCAGTCTACATATAGCAATTCCACCTAACATTGACCAAGGAATTGAAGGCCAGGAGAGGTAAGAGAGATAGTTGTTTTAAATCAGTCCAGTCTCCATGTCCAGAAAAAAAAATGTTCTGTGGTGCTAAAGGAACTTTCCAGATGCAATCTCAGAGTCATCCCTGATAAGTTTGACACTTTTTGGAGAAGAGAAGAAGTACTAAAGAGTAAATCTGGGCAAATGCTACTCTAATCTTCAAACTGGTAAAATGGATAGATACCAGACAAGGCAAACCAGTAAACTGGGCACTGGATTACAGAACCAATCATTGAGAAAAGTATGTGGCAATCACTAGGAGCAAGGTGGACTTGACAAAAATTAAAAAAACAAAACAAAAACAAGCCTTGCAAAATTGGGGCTAAATGTTAGTTCTATTAGATGGATTCATAGCTAGTTAGATAACCATTGGTAAAAAAAATGTTGATTAATAACACATCAAGAGCAAACTGGAGTATTATTTCCTACTGGTGGATCATAGGGCTGTTGTACTTTTCTATAAATATTTTAAGTAAAAGTTTGAAAGGAAGCTTATCAAATTTTTAAGGAAAGTAAAACCAAGAGAAAATAGTTAATACAGTAACTTTCACAATCTCAACAGACTGAAATACTGGTCTACTACAGAGGCATCAAACATGTAGCCCAAGGCCAGAATGTGGCTCACAATACTACGGAGATGCAACCAGAACCATATTAAAATGTAACTGGGAAATATTTAACAAAACAAATAAAAATACAATAAAACACAGATAACATTAACATGTGGTTTTCTTAATCAATATGCAGGCAGAGGGATCCTTATATAATGTTTAGTGCTCTACCTATTTCTACATGGGTTTGATACCACTGGTCCACAACAAACAAAATTACATTAAAGAGATAAATTCAAAGACCTCAATCTAGGTTTAAAAAATTAATTGCTTAAACCAACAATTTAAGGTGATTGCTAAAAAAAAAGGTGGGGGGCCTAATGAAATCCAGGCTATGTTAATAGAAAAGGATGTAATTATTGCACTATATACTCTGTTGGTCATACTACATTTTAATACAGGCATTGAAAAAGGGTATCCAGAGGGAGAGATGACTAGAATGGAGAAGAATCCAGAAATGTGAGAATTAGGGGGTATTTAGACCACATAGAAAATGTCTAGAACAATGTGTGATGGCCTTCTGCAAAAGTGAAGGACAGCCATGTGGAAGAGAGTGTTGACTAATTCTGTGCTTTTTTAGAAAGCAGAACAGGGAAGAATAGGTAGAAGGTGTAGGGAGGAAATTTTTGCCTGAGTATAAGAAAACTTTTTTAACAACCAGAATTGTCTAATGATGAATGGCACAGGATTCTTTTGCCTTATTAGGTAAATACGTTTAGATTTAAATGCAATTCAAATTCTATTCTATTCTATTCAACATGGTGGAAAGGGCAATGATGAGCTGATTTTCATCATTTTCTGTGGACCCTGGCTTAATCCTATATAGGACACTCTAATTTATTATCCTGAGGTTTGGGGATTAAAAAAAAAAGGTTTACAATACAGTGTAGACATGTCTCATAATCTAGGATGGCATCACCATTGTAAACTGTCTTTTTTTTTCAGATTTTGTATTTAAAGGCTAAGCTAATACTATTCAAATCAGAGGACAATAAGAAGACTCTAGGACAATGGAAGAATGTATCAGCGAAGGATCTAGTAGAAGGTATTCTTTGTGGGAATTTATTAGTGTCCAGAATAGCAATGAGGCAGTTACAAGTGTAGCCCCTATTTTCCATTTATCAAAAAGACAAGTCTCCAATTCTACCCCTTAAAGACCTATGAGACTTTTTATAGGAAGATGCCTGGACCTGGCCACTGTTTTTACGTAATCTGGGTATGATGTCTAATTAGTTTCAACTGCACTTTTCTCAAGCTCACAAACATCGTAGACATTAGTCTGCTTAGAGCTGAAATTAGGCAGAGAGGTCCAACCCAGAAAAAGAGAAAAGGCTAGAATAACTTTAGTGATAGAAAAAGCGAATATGAGTTTACTTGTATTATCTTCTGACATGATTTCCTGTTCCATGTTTCTGTTGTTCTTAACACTTTTGGTTCCCTACCAGTATATAAAAAAGAAGAAGGCACAGTGTTCTTATTCCAATTGCATCTAAAAAGTCATCATCATTATAAGTTTGCTGAATAACCTCAGGATAATGGTGATGATACCTTATCATATCAATACAGTTTGGTATAACAGAAAGGCCACTAGACCTTCCAGAAGACCTGGGTTTGAGTCCTCAGTTTATCAATTCATCACCTGTGTGATATTAGACAGAACAACTAACTAGCTTTTATGAGGCACTATAAGGTTGGCAAACTGCTTTACATATGTTATCCCATTTTAATTCTTCCAACAACCCTGAGAAGTGGGTACTATTATTATTCCCATTTTACTGATGAGGAACTTGAGGCAAATGGAGGTTAAGGGACTTGCCCAGTGTCACACAGCTAATGAGTGTATGAGGTCATATTTAATCTCAGCTCTTCCTGACTTCAGGCCTGGTGTTCTATCTACTGTACCACCTAGCTGACAGAATCTTATAAAATGAGGAATATTACAGAGAGCTTATTCACCTTTCCCCTATCATGCCTACCTTCCGTGGGCCAAAATATCCCCTTCCTTCCTACAGTCCTAGGACAAGAAATGACTCCTATCATGAAAGAGAAGACATACTCCAAAACTGTTAAGTATGATTGGTAATTTTCAAGAGATTGGGTATTTTAATTTAATGCCAAAGAAATTTCTGTATCCCAGCACTTAGCACAATGCCAGGCATATAGTAAGTGCTTAATAAATATTTGTTAACTGAAAAACTTCATGCACATTCTGCTTTTGAGCTATGCCATTTTAAGAAAATAAATCCTCTATATTCCAGAATTCCAGAGTGAAGAACAGGCTTGGCACCAGTGAGCAAAATAATCTCACAGGGTCATTTTCCCCAGATAGCCTTCAAAAAGTGGTTACAATGACACATTTGTTTGACGATTTCATTTTAGAGACATGAACATTTTTCCACCCAGCATTTCTTACTATTACACTAGGTCTCTAACCCAAAGAGATCAAAGGAAAAGGAAAAGGAAAAGGACCCATACATACAAAAATATTTATAGCAGCTCTTTTTGTAGTGGCAAAGAATTGGAAATTGAGGAGATGCCCAACAATTGAGGAATAAGTGAACAAGTTGTAATATGTGATTGTGACAGAGTACGATTGTGTTATAAGAAATGTAGTTTCAGAAAAACTTGGGAAAACTTATATGAACCAATGCAAAGTGAAGTGAGGAGAACCAGGAGAACAATGTATATAGTAACAGCAATATTGTAATGACAGTTAACTGTGAAAGATTTCGCTACTCTGATCAGTACAATGATCCGTGAAGGTTTCAAGGTCTCGTGATGAAAGATGCTATCCACCTCCAGAGACTGAACTGGTGAATCAGTGCAAATCAAAGCATACATTTTTCCCCACTTTTTTTTTTGATTGTTGTTTTTTTTGTAACATAGTTAATACAGAAATGTTTTTTTATGACTTCACATGTATAATGGCTATCATATTGCTAGCCTTCTCAATGGATCTTGGAAGGGTTATAGGGAGGGAAAAAATTGAAACTGAAAATGTAAAAATGAATGTTAAAAAAATTCTCTAGCTGCAACTACACTGACATATATTTAATAAAGACACTCCATCGGGGGGCGACTAGGTGGCACAGTGGATAGAGCATTGGCCCTGGAGTCAGGAGGACCTGAGTTCAAATCCAGTCTCAGACATTTGACACTTTCTAGCTGTATGACCCTAGTCAAGTCACTTAACTCCATTGCCTCACCAAAAAAAGATATTCCATCAAGATTTAGAGATGGAGGGCCTTAAAGACCATTAAGTCCAACTGTTTCAGAAAAGGAAACTGAGGCCCAGAGACTTGCCCAAGGTCTACTTGCCCAAGTGGAAGATCTGGTCTTTGACCATGAGTTCTTTGACCCCAGACCCAGTGTTCTTTCTCCTGCATCCTTGATTCTACATTGTCTAAATAAAAAACTGTAGGATTTGGGACTTTAGCAAGAGAAAGCTTGAAATATTCTCTTCGTTTTTCTTTTTTAATTGTCATGAACCCTATTAATCAAAGGCCAAATAAATGGCTAGCCAAGGCCATTGAAAACAAAAATCTGTGGCTCACCTATCAACTAAACTTCTCCATAGCTTGTTTATTAAGTGATTGTATATTAAGCTTACTCAACTAAACCAATTAAAACCTCTAGCATTAAACCACATGCAAACCAGCAAATTTGAATTTTGGCCTTGAGCAATATTCCTTCTGCAGACAGGGCACTCCCCATAGTTTTGAACAGGCTGACAGACTACAGCAACCAAACTCCCTGGAGGACCAAAGACTAGAAACTCAAATAATCCAATGATAATGATTAGAGACATTCTAAATAAAAATAACATAAAGTGGTGGAGAGTTTTTCTAAAGATATTGATCCAAGGTGACCTTTAGCAGAACATAAGGTGTGTTCCATAACAGAAAACATGGAAGGGGAAACTTAAGAAGAAAAAGGAAGGTGGGAGGAGAGAAACATGATTTTAAAAATACATATAATCGATATGGTATTGAAATTTTAATTTCTGTGTTTGGAATTTCACTTTGAAATTCTTGAGAGAGGAATGATAAAAACCTCAACCAAAATTCACATTTATACAGTACCAAAGCTTAGCTTAGTGCCTGGCCCACAGCAAGCACTTGATGAATTCTTGCTGATTTAAAGGCTACAAAGAAGTTGATCTATATAATCTCTGGTAATCCTCTGGAAAGCCTTATCATATAAGTACTGCACCTATTTTAAAACCCATTATACAGAGGAGGAAACAGAAGTAGAATGATAAAGTCACTTAACCAGGGTAATACATTTGGGAAAGTTTTGAGTCAGGATTTGAAACTACAACCTCTGACTCCAAAAATAGAATTCTTTCCACTCTACTACAATGTCTCCAAAAACAACTATCATATGACTTGACAACACAAATTGGATGAGTTGTTTTAATTTTCTGGGGCCACACATAAGACTGGGAGAAAGACAATATCATTTTATTATGAGTCATATAATATCCCCTCAATTAAAAATTGGCCCATTTTTTCTGCTGTCCTATCCTATTTTTCATTCTGTCCAGATACATTATTTTCTTTATTTGAGCCTGATGGCAATGGGGGGCCACCACCCATGTGATTTCAAAAAAATCAGGAAAATGCTCTGGCTCAAAAAAAAATCAGCTATGTATTACTGAAGCATGAAATTCTAGCATTAGATATTCTAGCAGTGCTAGATGTGCCATGGAGAACCATAGTCTTTAGAGATCTGAAATTAAGGATGACCCAAATGGCAGGGAGTAATAAAACGGTCAGTGCAAGCTAGGTGCAACACCTTTCCAAAGAAGAACTGCGTGGGAGGAAGAGTTTAAGAAAGGTCTTCAGGGAGATGGGTTTTTTTGTTCAGTCATTTCAGTCAAGTTTGACTCTTCATGACCCCAACTGGGGTTTTCTTATCAAAGATGCTAGAGTGGTTTGCCATTTCCTCCTCTAGCTCATTTTACAGATGAGGAAACTGAGGCAAACAGGATTAAGTGACCCCCCCCAGGGTTCCACAGTTCAATGTTTTAGGCTGCATTTGAACTCAGGTCTTCCTGACTCCAGGGCTGGCACTCCATCTACTGTGCCATCTAGCTGCCTGGGGAAAAAATGAGCCAGTCACTTGATGAAAGTGAGGAGTAATCAGTGGGATAACCAATAAACAGATGGAAGTAATGAACAGTCTGGTATTCACAAAATGTCGAAAGGCCTAAGAAAGGCCTCTTGGATTTGGGTGGATTCCCTGTAAAGAGATTTCCAGTAGGGTATGGACAGGAGCTGTCCAGGACTGGAAGGCATGACTGAGTTGAGGCCTGCACTGACAAAGTGGATACTCACTTTGATAGATCCAGATCAAGATATGCAATTCTTTAGGGGAAAGGCATTATTTCCTATTAGAATGAAAATATCACTTGGGAAAGAGATCCTACGTAATTGGCAGGAATCAGGTGATTAGATCCTTTCCTACTTGACAGTTATGTAAGAATAGTTTTGATAGGAGAGAGGGAGAGAGAGAAAGAGGGAGAGAGAGAGAGAGAAAGAGAGAGAGAGAGAGAGAAAGAAAGAGGGACAGGGAGAGAGAGAAAGAGGGACAGGGAGAGAGAGAGAGAAAGAGGGACAGGGAGAGAGAGAGGGAAAGAGGGACAGGGAGAGAGAGAGAGAAAGAGGGACAGGGAGAGAGAGAGAGAGAGAGAAAGAGAGAGAGGCACACATACATACAGAGAGAGTGAGCCAGAGAGAGTTGCAGAATACTGGGCAGTATTTTGGGAGAGTAGGCCTGGGCAAAGAACAACAAGCCATCGTTGGGAAAAGACGCACTGAAAGAAGAGGAAGGAGACTGCCAAAGACAAACTGATTTCACAATTTTTGCAGGTTCTCCCTGTGGGCATGAGAATATGATGATAGGGGGTAAAAAGGGAGTCCTCAGGGAGAAAGGTATTATGTGTTAGATATAGAAAACAAAGACAACCAATCGCAATGTCAGGAAAATAAGCGAATTGATCAACAAGTATGTATTAAATGCCTACTATGTGCCAGGCACTGTGTTAAATGCTAGTGATAAAAAAAACCCAACATTTCCCCAGTAGACTGTAAGCTTACTGAAGGCAGAAACTATTTCTAAAATTTTGGGTTTGTATCCCCAGCACCAAGAAAATTATGTGGTATTTACAAAAAACATACCTATAATATCTTCATCAATATAGGGTACTCTCTCTCAGTGAAGAGTTTCCCATACCAGTAGAGATGAGGCCCTCCACTTTCATTCCCTCCGTTCTTCAAGCGTTGCCCAAGGGCACTAAAAGGAGTCCAATTTAATCCAATTCAATAAACATTTTTTTAAGTGCCAGACATTGTGCTAAGTTCTAGGGATACCAATAAGAACAAGAAAGTCCTCAAAAAGCTTATAATCAATAAGGAAAGACTATACAGAAAAGGAAAATCAGATGGGGCCACCTGGGAGAATCCATCAGGGGGCATGATGTTTCATGGAGTTGAAAACTAGCCCAGCTACTGATAGAAAATGGAAAATTCCCTGGATACCTATATAGTTCAGATCTGAGCCCTCAATAAAGGAAGACTTTGAGGGGAGTTTATTTTCCCCCCCAACTCCAATCTCCCTTCCTTCCAGAATTCCCCCACCCTACCCCCAAGCAGAGGAGAGAAGCAATTGAGGAAGTTGGGATGGCGCTAATTATCAACAATGGAGATAATCAGTATGGTGATGGGATTGCAGTGGATCTATCAGCTTAAATGAGGTTAAGTGAGTCCAAAGTTTGGGAATGAAAAGGACTGGAATCCAAGTCTTCCTGACTCAGGCCTATTCCCCATCCAAGTTGTCTCTCCTTGAACATAAAAGGAGCCTAATAAATGCTTGTTGAATTAAACATTTACTTTGCCCTTCTAGAACTTATGACTTGGCAGTGGGCTGACACTCCTCTCCTACCCTACTCACCATTAGCCAGGAAGGAAAATTGCTTCTGCAGTTTAGTGTCAAAAGGAGACATGTATTGTGTCTTTCCCTTGACACTTAAAACTATTCTCTTGCAAAAAAAAAAAAAAGCTAAAGTATTGCTGCACTTCCCAATAAAACTCTTTCCCCATGAAAAAAAATACAAGTCATTCTTACAACAGAAACCCAAAAAGATTTTATTTTGAAGAGTTACGTGCAAAAATATATGGAAAAGACCAAAGATTAATATTAATAAGAACCCGGCAAGCAGAAAGGAATTCTAACATAAATAATTTATCAATATTGCATACAGAATATCTGGGGGAAAAAATACCTCAGCTCTCAAAAAGTTTAACAAATCTTCAACTTGATCCAGGGCCAATTGTCTCTAAAACAGATTTTCACAGCTGCTAAAACTAAACAAACCCCTTGAGTAACCAGGAACAATTTCTTATCTGTAGACAGGAGACATTCAGGGCCCAGTGCCATTATATTCCTCGTGGCCCATAGTCATTGGTGTTACTGGTATTATGGAATGAAGGGCAGATAGGTTATGTAGTAGATAGAGTGCTGGGCCCAGAGTCAGGAAGACTCATCTTCCCGAGTTCAAATCCAGCCTTGGACACTTACCAGCTGTGTGAACCTGGGCAAGTCACTTATCCCTGTTTGCCTCATCTGCAAAATGAGCTGGAGAAGGAAATGGCAAACTACTCTAGTATCTTTGCTGAGAAAACTCCAAATGGTATCACAAAGAATAAGACACAACTCAAATGACCAAACAACAACATCATAGAATGAATGGGTCCTGCTCACTCTAACTTCATATTATGTAAGATGAATGATGTGCAGGAGTTTTTAATAGTGTTTTTATTGCCCGTCTTCCACATCAGTGTGTGATGGAAATGGAAGTAAATATGTTGATCAAAGAATCAAGCCTTAAGGTAGGGAAAAGAAACTAGATTGTAGGTTTCCTAGACAGTGTCTATACCTTATCCTGCCTCTACCTTTCACTTGGGGCTTTGAAGAAGGGGAGAATGATAGACAAGGAGAATGAGGTGCGAAAAATAAGAGAGAAGGAAAGGAAAGTTGGTAGCCGGAGGGCCCTATATATAGGTTAGACAGGAGGATGCTATTAAAGCCACTGGAAAAAAATCATTAGCTCCAAAAAATCTCTCATGCATCCATGCATTCATTCAACAGCTATTTATTATGAGCAAAGCACAGACAAGGATGTTAATAAGATGCAAAGGGGATTAGGAAATGGTTCCTATCTTTGTGGGGCATTCTAATAGGAGTTATGTAACGTACAGAAAGAGGCAATGTTGTTCTTGAATCATTTCAGTCTTGTCCAACTCTTTATGAGACTGCAACAGGGCAAACAGGCAATAGCTATATTATAAACGTTCTGTAGAAGAGAACCATGACCTAATAGAAAGGACATTGGATTAGAGGTCAAGAAACTCCATCAAAATCCTATTTTACCATTATCTCATAGTGTGCTTCGGGTCAAGTCACCTTACTTCTCTGGGACTCAGTTTCCTCAGCTATAAGATAAGGTAGATGGATGATAGCAGAGATGTCAAATACATGGCCAGCAGGCCATCCTGCCTGTAATACTTCCAAGTGCTATTGGAACCAAATTAAAATGGAACTGGGGAATATTTAACAAAGTAAATAAAAATACAAAAGGAAACAGATGGCACTAATATGTGGTTTTCTAAGTCATCATGTGGCCTGCAGGGAGTTGAGTGGCCGATTTCTATTTGAGTTTAGCACCGCTGGATTAGATCTCCAAAGCCTATTTCACTTCCAAAATCTTACTTTTCCTATGAAAAATAAAGGCCAAGAGCTAATGGAAATTTCTTAAAGGTCCATATAGCTATGTAAGGTCCAAAGAATAATCTTAAAAATTTCTCATGATGCTTCACATCTCTAGCAATATGGTATATAGATGGGTAATTGGCCAAATTAAAAAAAAAATCTCTTACAGGAAGCCTTTTCTGATCCCCTCCTCATCCTTAAAGCTAAAAATTTCCCCCTTCACCTCAAACAGTGCTTGACACTTTATTTTGCACTCATTCATTTTAAAGATATTACTGGGCATTTTTCACATATCATTATGCATTATAGGATTATGCCATCTCTCTCTACTAGACTGGAAACTGCATGACAACATGGACTGTATCTTATTTAAACTTTGAATCTCTCTCAGAGTAGGCATCTAGTAAATAAACTAGTTTGTTGAATTGCGTTGAATTGACTGACTCAGTGCCAAAGAGAGGTGACATAGATCGGGCAAAGGAAAGTATGAGCAGATGAGAAAGAAGCATCTGAAAAAAAAAAACATATAGAATAATTGTGTTGTGCAAATTATATCAGTCCCCAAACTTTCATTTCAATAGCAAACTTCTATAGATCTGAAAACCTCTTTTCTCCTTGATACAGAGCTGAGTTTCAATTGTACAAAAAGTACTGGATTGTTCCTTTTCTGTGAAAAATTCTTCCAAATGAATGAGATGATAGCAAAAAGCTTCTTGCATGAAACTTCTCTAGGAAGGAGCAGGGCAATTTGCATGATTCATGAATTCACCTACTCATCCTTCAAAGCAGGATAAATGGCAGTGGCTATTCTCCCCTTCAGTTTGCCATATATTTCTGCACCTGTCGATTGTGGTTTCAGCCTCAGCTAGGGATACGTATCAACTACCTTTTCAGCACAGAAGTGAAAGAACTTGGGGATATGATTGCTGAACCATTGTTGGTGATTTCTAAAGAGTATCGAGGGATAAAAAAAAAGTTGCTTCAGGATGAGAGACAGGCAAACAATTCAATTCTTACTTAATATTTTATTTTTCCCAATTACATGTAAAAACAATTTTAACATCCTTTTTTTCCTTCAAAATTTGAATTCTAAACTTTTTTCCTCTCTTTCCACCTTCATTGAGAAGGCAAACAATTTGACATAGGCTATACATGTGTAGAAATGCAAAACATATATTCATGTAAGTCTTTCTGTGAAAGCAAATATGGGGGGGGAACAAAAAAAAGAGTAAAGAAAAAGTACCTGTGATCTGCATTCAGGCTCTACCAGTTCTTTCTCTGAAGAGGAACAGGACTTTTCATCATAAGCCCTACAGAATTATCTTGGATCACTGTATTGCTGAGAATAGCTAAGTTATTCATAGTAGATCATCATACAATATTGTGGTTACTGTGTACAATGTTTTCCTGGTGCTGCTCATTTCACTTTGCATCAGTTCACATGAATCTTTCCATGTTTTTCTGAGAGTATCCTGCTCTTCATTTCTTAAAGCACAATAGTATTCCATCACAATAATATACAATAACTTGTTCAGCCATTCCACAATTGATGGACATCCCCTTGATTTCCAATTCTCTGCCACCACTATAAAAGCTGATATAAATATTTTGGACACATAGGACCTTTTCCTTTTTTATTTTTTATTTCTTTGGGATACAGATCTAGTAGTGATATTGCTTGGTCAAAGGGTATGCATGGTTTTACAGCCCTTTGGGCATAGTTCCAAATTGTTCTCCAGAATGGTTGAATCAGTATACAACTTCACCAATAGTACATTAGTGTTTTAATTTTCCCACATCCCCTCCAACATGTGTAATTTTCATTTTCTGTCATATTAGCCAATCTACAGGTGTGAGGTAGTAGCTCAAAGTTCTTTTAATTTGCATTTTTCTCATTGATAGTGATTTGGAGCATTTTTTTTTCCATATGACTGTAGATAGCTTTTATGACTTTGTCTGAAAATTGCCTCTTCATATCCTTTAACCATTTACCAATTGAGGAATGGCTCTTATTTCTATAAACTTGATTCAGTTTTCTATGTTTAAGAAATGAAGTCTTTATCAGAGAAACTCATAATTTTTTTTGCCATAATGATTACCAACTATGTATTTCCCTCCATCCTATTTTCCCCATTTTTCCAACTCTATTTCTCCTTTTATCCAGTCCATTCTCAAAAGTGTTCTGCTTCTGATTTTTATCTCCCCCAAACTACCCTCCCTTCTATCAGCTCCCCAACTCCTTCTCTTATCCCCTTCACTTCCTACTTTCCTGTATGGTAAGATAGATTTCTACATTCAGCTAGGTGGATATTATTCCCTCTTTGAGTCAATTCTGATGAGAGTGTGGTTCATGTGCTCCCCTCTCTGATTCCCCCATTTTCCCCTCCACTATAAAATCTTTTTCAGGTATCTTTCATGTCAGATAGCTTATCCTATTCTACCTCTACCTTTCCCTTTCTCCCAGTGCCTTCTTTCTCATCCCTTATTTTTATTTTATTATTATTTTTTTGGCTAGGCAATGGGGTTAAGTGACTTGCCCAGGGTCACACAGCTAGTAAGTATTATGTGTCTGAGGCTGGATTTGAACTCAGGTCATCCTGACTCCAGGGCTAGTGCTCTATCCACTGTGCCACCTAGCTACCCCAAATTTTTTTTAGATAATCTTACTATCACATTCAACTTATACCTCTACTATCCATCTATGCATACTCCTTCTAACTGCCCTAATCATGAGAAGATTTTTGGGAGCTATAAATATCATTTTCCCATGTAGGAATAGAAACAGTTTAACCTTACTGAATTCCTTATGATTACTCTTTCCTTACCTTTTTATGCTTCTTTTGCATCTTGTATTTGAAAGTCAATTTTTCTATTCAGCTCTGGTCTTTTCATCAGGAATGTTTGCAAGTCCTCTATTTAACTGAATGTCCTTTTTTCCCCCGAAGGATTATACTATATATTAGTATATTGCTGGGTGTGTGATTTTTGTAATCCTAGCTCTTTTGCCCTCTAGAATACCATAGTCTAAGCCCTCCAATTCTTTAATGTAGAATCTGCTAAATCTTGTGTTATCCTGACTATGGTTCCATGATACTTGAATTGTTCCCTTTTGTCTGCATACAATATTTTCTTATTGATCTTGGAGCTCTGGAATTTGGCTATAATATTCCTCGGAATTTTCATTTCATTCTTTCAGGAGGTGATTGGAGGATTCTTTCAATTTCTATTTTACTCTCTGGTTCTAGATTTCCTTGATAATTTCTTGAAAGATAATGTCTCGATTTTTTTTATCATGACTTACAGGTAGTCCTATAATTCTTAAATTATCTCTCCTGGATTTTCCACGTCAATTGTGTTCCCAACGAGATATTTCACATTTTCTTCTATTTTTTCATTCTTCTGATTTTGTTTGATTGTTTCTTGATGTCTCATAAAGTTATTGGCTTCCACTTGCCCAATTCTAACTTTTAAGGAATTATTTTCTTCAGTGAGCTTTTGTACCTCCATTTCCATTTGCCCAATTCTACTTTGTAAGTTCTTCTCCTAAGTGAATTTTTGTATATCTTTTCCCATTTGGACAACTGTGCTTTTCAAGGCATTCTTCTCTTCATTGGATTGTTGTGCCTCTTTCACCATCTGGCCTATTTTGTTTTTTAAGGTGTTATTTTCTTTAATATTTTTGGAAACCCTTTACCAAGCTATTGACTCTTTTTTTTCTCATGAATTTCTTGCATCACTCTCATTTCTCTCCCCAATTTTTCCTCTACCTCTCAAATTTTTCCTCTACCTCTCTTACATGATTTTTAAAATCCCTTTTCAGCTCTTCCATGGCCTGAGACCAATTCCTGTTTTCTTTGAGGCTTTGCATGCAGGAACTTGGACTTTGTTGTCTTCTTCTGAGCCTGTGTTTTGACCTTCCTTGTCATCATAGTAACTTTCTATGGTCATAATTTTTTTCTATTGTTTGCTCATTTTCCAACCTATTTCTTGACTTTTGACTCTATACTTAAGTGGGGCTCTGCTTCCCAAATGAAGGGGGGAACTGTCCTAAGCTTCTGGTTTTTCATGCAGCTGTTTCAGAGGTAATTCTGGTGATCTGCAAGTTTTTACTCTTCAAGGTGTCATGATCTAGGGAGAGGTGTGTTTACTACTCTCCTGTACTGTGCGTTGGTTAGTGAGTTACACTCTTTTCCACCCTGGAACCAGAGTCCTTGCTCCCCTGGGGCCACAAGCATTACTGTGCTAGTGCTCCTTCTCACACTGGGACTAAGACCCAGGACTGTGATTCAGATCCAAGTATAGGCAAAGCAACAGATTCCTGCGCCTGGTGCCAGCAAAGGGACCTCTGTAAATCTCCTTCTGACCCATTGTCTCTTACCATCTGTGGGCTGGGAGGTCTGGAAATCACCACTGCTGCCACTAATTTAGTTGCCTCGAGGCCTGCTCCTGGTTTGCTGGGGCCTGGCCTGTGCTGGACTTTGCTCCTCTTTCATCCTGGTACAAAAGACCTTTTGTGCCAACTTCTAAGTTGTCTTGGACTGGAAAATTATTCCACTCCATCATTTTGTGAGTTCTGCCACTCTAGAATTTGTTTAGAGTAATTATTTAAAGGTATTTAAGGGGGTTTGGGGGAGAGCTGGGGCAAGTCCCTGCCTTTACTCTGCTTTCTTGGCTCTGTCTCTCAATGGTTCAATTTTTAAAAGACAAGAATAAAGGTACACAGTTTCAACTGTAGGCTGGTGAGCTTAACATTGACTGCTGGCAACATTCTGTAATGCATAATTAAAAAGATAGCTTGTAAGAACTTAGGGAAGTGACAATCACTATAAATGAGCATGAGTTCATAAAGAACAAGGATGCCAGATTAAGCTCATTTCATTTTTGGACAAGGCTCCTAAATTGGTTACATTAGAGGAATACAGTATCCCTGAACTTCAGATGCCAAAGTACCCCTAGATTTCAGTGAGTCATTTGATGAAATCTCTCATAGTATGTTTGTACACAAGACGGAGGGATGTAGGCTAGATGATACTAAACTTAAAAGTAAACTAGACCCAATGTGAGGTGATCAATGTTGCCTTCAAAGGAATTCTCTAGTGGAGTGTCACAAGACTATACCCTCAACCCAGTCAGTTCTGTTCAACTTTTTTTTTTGTTGTTGTTGTTGGTAACATGGATAAAGCCACAGGCAGCAAGCTAATGGACCTGTAGGTAACATGAAACAAGTGGGATCATTTAATATGATAGACTGAAGAATCAGGAAAAAAATCTTAAGAGGTTAGAATAATGGACCATATCTAGTGAGATCAAATCAATACCCAGAACACTGTAGAGTCCTCTCAAAAGACTTTTGATTACCCAGAAAATGGAAACTGTTCCAAGCAGAGGGGTTGCAAACCTAATGGTACCAGTTATTTGGAAAGTACATGCAATTTGTTGTAAAGCAGACTGCTCCTAGGACCCAGTTTTGTAAGAAACAACTCAAAAACACAGGCCTTCCTTGTAGATGGTGGGATTTTGTATATGAGGGGCTGATCATTACTAATCATTACTTAGTGCTTCAGGATATTATCTAACCAGTTAGGAGATTATGGTGGATAAAGAATTAACTTTCACAGACCTCTTTCTTTATCTTCTATTAAAGGTGCTAAATAAGTACAAAATATTAAACCCTGTGCTGAATGAAAATCCTTATTTTTTTAATACTGACTAACCCAGTGCATCCTTAAAATCTGAAATGGATTCATTTTAGACAAATGAGTTCTATACCTTGAACAACAGTAAAAAAAGTGGCTGAACCATGGCTTTCATATAATCGCTTTTCCTGTTATATATAGCCTGCTCAAATGGAGGGTAATTCACTTCCAATAAAGAAGTACTTTATCAATATTACCATCAAGAACAACAATGATATTTATCAAGTGCAAAATACTACTACTAATAATAACAACTAGAATTTGTAAAATAGCACTTTAAGGTTTGCAAAGTGCTTTACAAACATTATCTCATTTGATCCTCACAACAACCCTGGGATGTAGGTGCTATTAGTATTCCTATTTTACTGGTGAGGAAACAAACTGAAGGAAATAGAGGTTAAGTGACTTAAGAAAGTAATCCAGTTAGTGAGTGTCTAAGGAGGGATTTGAATTCAAGTCCTGCTGAGTCCAGACCCGGGGCTCAATCCACTTTATCCAATGTGCCATATAAATGCCTGTTATGTTTGTGTTATCAGTTATGGGATACTACCTTTCCCTTAGGAGTAAACTGGTAAAAAGAATTGTTTTTCTCAAGGGAAGCACCTACATGGGGCAAGGGACAGAACCCTGGGTCTGTCCATGTGACTTGGGGCAAATTGCTTAACGTCTCTTTGCCTCAGTTTCTTCCACTGTTATAACAAAGCACCTAGCTTCGAGGGCTGTTTTGTAGATCAAATGTGATAATATTTTAAAAATGTTTAGCACATTTGACTCAGCAATAGCACTTCTAGGGCTGCATCCCAAAGAGATCATACAAATGGGAAAAGGACCCACATGTACAAAAATATCTATAGCTGTTCTTTTTGTGGTGGTGAAGAATAGGAAATTGAGAGGATGTCCATCATTGGGGAATGACTGAACAAGTTGTGGTATATGAATGTGATGGAATACTATTGTGCTACAAGAAATGATGAGCAGGTGGACTTCAGAAAAACCTGGAAAGACTTGTATGGACTGATGTTGAGTGAAGTGAGCAGAACCAGGAGAACGTTGTACACAGTAACAGCCAAGTTATAAGATGACTAACTTTGATAGACTTAGCCCTTCTCAGCAATGCAAGGATCTGAGACATCTCCAAAAGTCTCATGATGGAAAATGCTATCCACATCCAAAGAAAGAACTATGGAGTTTGAATGCAGATCGAAGCATACTGTTTGCTATTTTTTTCCTTCTGTTTTGTTTTGTTTCTTCTTTCTGGTGGTTCCTCCTATTGGTTCTAATTCTTCCTTACAACATGACTAATGTGAAAATATGTCTAATAGGAATGTGTATGTAAAGCCTATATAAGATTGTGTGCTATCTTGGGGAGGGAGGGGGAAAAAGGGGGGAGAAAAATTTTAAACTCAAAAGCTTAAGGAAGTGATTGTTGATAAATCAAAATAAATTAATAAAAAATTTTTTAAAAAGTTCAGCTCAGTATTAGGCACATAATAGGTATTGTAGCTATGACTACCACAACAACAATAACAACAACAAAAATATGCATGATTAGGCACAGACCTGCAAAAGGAGCTATAAGAAGAGAAATAGTTGGGGGGGGGGCGGGAAGGAGAAAATGCTCTATGGAAAGAAAATGGTAAGTAGACTCAGGAGATAGTCTTACCCTGAATCTTCCTCCAGGAGAGAGCATCAAAATATTGAAGGATTCTCTAGACATTCATTGGCCTGACCAGAGAACAAGAAGGCTTAGTGGCCAAGCTACAAGGCCATAAGAAATGGCAGGAAGAAAACAAAAGCCTATTGATATTCCCTACCCCATCCTTTCAAAGAACAGAGTGGGAGGAGTTAAATGACAAAACATGTGGGAAAGGACCCCTACCACATGAATATTTATACTCATGACTTCCAGCAACCCAGAGATTTACATACATCTTTGGGACTAAAAGTTATTCATTCCATGCTTTCTATTTTGTTTCCTTTCTTTCCACAAATAAAACAAAACAAAAAAACTTCCCTACAATATTGTAAACTATATGCTTCCAATTGGACAGTCAGTCTCATCATACTGGGGAGATACCATAAACATTGCTCTCATGATTAATTCCCTAGTGGGGGCTCCGAGCTGAAAGAAAGAGAAAGTCTTCCAGAGTATACCTAAGCCCTTTGGGTCATGAAAGAGTCTGACACTAAATTATACCAGGTTGTGGAAATACAAAGAGATATAAGATGAGGTTCCTATCCTTGTGGGGATGAAAAGCTAGCTGAATCCAGTAAAAAGTCAAATGACAATATAAGGAGTTACATGTTAAGCACCAAATAAATGATACATGTAGTAAATATTATAGCAGTTTGAAGAATTTAGTTGCTCAATAAGACCTAGGGTAATCAACCAAGGTTTCGTGGGGCTGACATGGCTTAGCTTGAGACTTCAATGAAAGGCAGGAATTAGACAAAGAGAAGGGAACAAGGCATTCTAAGAAGGAGGAATAATACAAGTAAAGGTCCAGAGACAGAAATATATACAGGGCACTCAAGAAACAAGAAAGAGGTAATTTGGCTAAAGTAGAGAATTTATTAAGTGGAGAATAAAAGATTAGGTTGGAGACAAAAACTAGAAACAGACTGTGAAGATCTTTCAACATCAGGCTAAGAAGTGTGGACTTTATCTTGTGGTTACTGGGGAACCATTAAAGGTATATGTGCAGGGAGGCATTATATGCATATGTGTTCTAAAAAGAGTAATCTGACCATGATGAGTAGGATGGATTGGACGTTAAAGTGAACAGCCCTAGGGTGATAGGTTAAAAAAAACCCAGCAAATAGTACAAAAATGATGTTATACTGGCCTGGACTAAAGTGATGATGGCAATGGGAATTGAAATTGGAAAAAAAAAAAGAAAGTCAACAGATATTAAAAGGAAGAACTGACAAGAGTTTTTGGCTAACTGGATGTAGGTAGGAGGCATATTTATTTTTTAAATCAAGGTCTGTAACTCAGGAAATGATGGCACAATTGATAGAGAAAAGAAGTCTGAAAAGAGAAAACATAAAGTGTGCATCATCAAATCACTGCTAATGGATGACTAAATTCTGATCTGTTTTTTCAATATTCAAGATGCTGTAACATGTTTCATAGATATCCTTGGGTAATATCATTGGCTCCAAAAAAATGAAGCACACAGTTTTGTTCAGCACACCATGTCTCTGTGCCTTCATTCATTCATCAAATATTTATTATGTTCTTAATAGTAGCCTGCAAGATAACAAGATATAACTATAGATTCATAAATACATGTACACACATACTTTTGGTCTTCCCCATTAGAAGGTGAATACTTGTCAGTAGGGATTGCTTCATTCACTGCACTTATATCCCCAGTGCCTGGCACAAAATAGATGTTCAATGAATACTTGCTGATGGATGAATTAATTAAACATTTTAAAGTCCCTTCAGTGTGAAACTGAAAGTGATTTTCATTCCAATTCTACAGATCCTTCCATTATTGCTGTGACTCAATCTGTGCTATGGATATAACCTTAGATTTCTAAAGTAGATCATAAACTTTGACACGTCCTTCTCAACTGGAAAGACTTCCAGGCTTATGGCCTGTTTGGAGCTGTTCATAGTCACAGGTTGACCACTAGACACCATCCTTTGTTTAACCCACAATAAATCAGGAAATTTCTACTAAAACTTAACATAAGGTCTGTGTAATTGATAGAATGATAACTGGTTTCTTTTGCAATCCTATGTATTTTATGTTTTGTAGCTAAAAACATCATTCTGAAAAAAGAGTAGGCTTTGCTAGATTGTCAAAGGAATAAATGACCCCAAAGAAGTGAAGGATTCTTACACTGAGGAACATAGGGGTTTGTGATCTGTATGGAAAGGAAGAAGGCATGCAATGTTAAAATTAATGTCTTGAAGTAATGATGGACTATATATTGATTTTTTAAAATTTCAAAATAAATTTTATTGGCATCTTTTGCTTTTTCTTCACCTAGATTTCCCCCCTCAACTCTTTCCCCGACCTCCTCCCAGAAAGCCATCCTTTAGAACAAAGATTTTTTTTTAAAAGGAGAAACAGAGGAAAAAGAAAGTCAGCCAAACTGATCATCAATGCTAAAAAAAAAAAACTGATGTAATATGCAATGTACTATACCCCAAACACTGTGAAGTGGGACTACGTATTTATAATAGGCTTTGAAGAGTGAATTGAAGGGTGAGCAGGAAAATAAAGGTTAGCCTGCCCTTCTTACTTCTACTTTGGCCTCATTCTAGAAGCCAGAGCAAATAAAAGCATTTTATTGGCCATTACTAGAATTGTAATAGATTTCTTTAGATTCTGTATTTAACTATTACAAATTATCAAAATATTAAATGAATATTTTTTAAAAATTTCCTTGGGAGGAGAGAAAACATTTTAGTTTCACCAATTCAGAAAGAATCAGCAAATATCTTCTGTATTATCCATATGATCACAATTGAAAAGGAATAAATAAATACCAAAGGCTAGCCAAAGTAGTCTTAGGTAATTCCCAGAAAAGTGGCTATGATGATAGCAGCTTCCCATATGAAGGCTTTCCTATCTTGTTAGTAGGTTTTCTATTATAACAGGGACATAAAAGAAGCCAAGTGCTGACCCCGGTCATAGCTTTGCTCATAAGCATGCATATGGAGTTCTCAGAAAGATCATTTGCTGGGTGGTTCGCTTCTATTTTGGCCATGTATTGCAACTTTCCATTTTCTGATAGCTAGCTCAAACTCATTTTTCCACAATATATTATGGGCTGCTTGCAAGATTTTCTATCAAAACATAAATAGATTCAGATGTCTCTGAAAAGCAGGTTTCCCATATCGGTATGTACCAGCCCACTTCAACATTAAGTCTGAGGACTAAATAGGAAAATAGAATTTTTTTTAAGGTGGTATGGATTTGTGGGATTTAAAAAAAAATTTCCCTATCTAAGGGACCCCCAACAGCTCATGTAAAAGCACATGAACTTGTGCCTTCTTGGCCTAATCTATAGCATACTCATTCCAAGGACCAAATGCTTTATATGGTTTTTCAGAAAAGCAATTCCCATGTATACTGAAATGCAAGTGTAAGTATAATATAGCATGCAATAGACTCAGGCTATAGTAAGCACAGAGGGTCCCATAACTAGTTCAAAAGGGTTTTCCAATCCCTTCTCCTTGCATTCACTTTAAGATAAGGACTAGACCCGGGAACCAGCTCAGTTTAATACTTTATTAAAAAAGCAACTTAATAATAATTTTGGTTTGAGGGAACTGTAAAATCAGCTTCCTCAGACTGTTAGGTGAGCATGTAAATCTCATTCAAGATTTTTCTGTGTCTACACAAGATCAAAAGAATTTACGTCAAAACCAGTTTAACAAAAATAGATGAAAAAAGCCTGTCAGAACAATTGCTTAGAGTAGCACTGCTCAAACTCTTTAGTTTGTGGACCCCTTTATACTCTTAATAACTATTGGGGATACCTTCTACTCTTAAAACTTCTTGAGGACTCCAAAGAGCTTTTGCTTATTTGAGTTATAACTGATAATTATTGTATTAGAAATTAAAACTGATCACTGAAAGATAGTTTGCTACTGATTCATTATATTAACAGTAATAAACTCATTGCATATTAACATAAATAACATTTTGTGAAAAATAGTATTTTCTAAAACAAATTAAATTAGTGAGAAGCGTGGCGTGGTTTTATGTATATATTTTTTCACATTTCTTTTGTGTCCAGTTTAATACAAGACAAATGAATTCTTAGATCTACTTTTGCATTAAATTTGTCGTGATATGTTGTTTTAGTTGGAGTATATGAAATCCAGTTTCACAAAGATGTGGAGGTAGGATAGGGAAGAGTATTTAGCAGGAAAATACATGCTAGAAATATTATGAAAATAGTTTTGTCCCCGCAGACCTTTTTTTCTTTTTTCTCTTTCTTTTTAATTTTTTTCGCAGACCTTTTGAAAGGATTTCAAAAACCCTAAGGATCCTCAAACTGCCCTTTGAGAATACCTGACATGAAGCAGTATAAGGAAGAAGGCAAAAGGCTGATTTGATTGTCTTTTCCCCTACATTTCAACTCATTTATTTTGGCATTTTTCATACACAGCTTTATGAAACATTCCCTGGCCCACACAACCAGTGTTCTCAGCCTCTTCAGTTTTCAAGGTTCCATTGACATAGAGCTGGAAGGGATCTGTCATCTAGTCCAGCTCCATTTTACAGATGGGAAAACTGAGAACCAGAGAGGTGATATGTCCAAGATCACACAGGTAGCAAATGTCAAAGGTAAGGATTTGAATCCGAGCCCTCCGATTATTATTGCTCTTTTCTTCTCTACTACGCTGTATTTCCCCCAAAGATTTTAAGCTCCATGAGCAGAGGCTATTTTGGTTGTGCCTTTGTATCCTGAGCATCTACCATAAGGCCACATATATAGCAAATGCTTAATAAAAGTTGATTGAATAAATGGAAAGGAATTACCTAAAGCCACAAGGAGACTGTGATTTTCTCCCTAAGCAAGGCTATGACGTCCTCATTCTCTGCCTCAGTTTCCTCATTTGTAAAAGGAGGAAAGTTAATAGCACCTACCTCATAGGGTTGTTGTAAAGAACAGATTAAGATTTATAATTAATATTATAAACCTTAAAGCACTACATAAATGCTAGGCATTATTATTATCAATTATTATTAGCCCTATCATTCCTAGTACACAGTAAATTCCTCTAAGGCACTGATTCTAGTCTATAGTCTAATTCATACGTTTCCTTTATAGTATTGAACACAGGGCATTTCTCATAGAAGTCATTCAAAAAGTTTATTGAAGGGAAAGAAGAAAGTGAAGAAGGAAGGAAAGAAAAAAGAAAGAAAGGAAGAAGAAAGGGAGGAAGGGAGGGAGGAAAGGAGGAAGGGAAGAAGGGAAGGAGGAAGGAAAGCAGGGAGGGAGGGAGGGAGGGAGGAAGAGAGGAAGGGAGGAAGGGAGGAAGGAAGGAAGAAAAGAAGGATCTTACAAGGATAATGACAGAATTTTATCAGGGTCTGGAAACTCCAATACTGTGTTTGAGCCACACCCTGTGATCAGGATAGAAAGCTGCCTTTGTATGAGGGTTTTATCTCTGTAGCTGCCTCTGGACTGCTTTTCAAAGTACCTAACTCTGGTCTCTCACTTCCTGTGGATTTCCTGGTTCCCAATGGCTTACACAGGCTTTGTTTTTCTCTTTTTTCAGGACATTCATCTATCTTCCTGGATATAATCACCTCTGTGGCTTTGCCAGATTATGGGGCATCCTAGTATGAGGATATTCTGACTTGACATTTCTCCCTCAGCTCTACCTTGAGGGGAAGGAAATACGGACCAGTAGAAGAGACATAGACTTGGAATCAGAAGTGAATCCAAATTCTGCCTTCGTCACTTTGCTGTCTGACTTGAGACAAGTCATTCAACGTCTCGTAGCCTTCATTTCTACATATGAAAAAGGAGGAGTTTGGATGAAACTATCTCTAATACCTTCAGGTTCTGAGTTTCCATGATTCTGACTTGGACTGTTCCTGTGTTTGGTTCTCCTTATCCTCTTAGCTTTGGCTATTTCAATGCTAGTCTTAAATCCTGTCTCCTTATTTATATATGTTCTCTGAAGCCACAGACATTATATTCACTACAAAATGCTTTCATAGAATCTTGTACTACAATATCCTTACTAAGGTCCTCTTCTGATGTCTTACTGCAGTGTGGCATCAACCCTGATTTCCTGAAGGTCATGGAGTAGAGTGTAAGCTCTTATTGGCCAGATCAAACTAGAATGGTATTAAGCACAGGTCGAAAAACAGGTTTTGTTTCTCTTATCTGAGTACCAATAAGTTATGTTCAGAGAGGCTTACCATCTGAAGACCAGCCACAAGATGACTACTACTACTACCACCTCATCCTCCTCTTTCTCCTCCTCCATTGATAAAATTTCAAATCCTTTGAAATATTAAAACCAGATTGTCATTTATTTATTCACCCATTCATTCAATCGCTTAGCATGTATTTATATTGATTATTCTTATTTCTTTTTGGAGGCAGTCAGGGTTAATTAAGTGAATTGCCTAGGGTCACCCAGCCAGTATGTGTCTGAGGCTGAATTTGAACTCAGGTCCTCGACTCCAGGGCCAGTGCTCCATCCACTGTGCCACCTAGCTACCCCTAGACCAGCATTTATTAAGTACATATTATTGTTCCAGGAACTCAGCTAGCTACTGTGGATACAAAGACAAAAACAAAAAGCTCTTGCCCTTAAAAAGCTTATATTCTGTGAGGTTGACTCTAGGAGAGAAGAGAAGCGATATTTACAGGGATAAATCCAAAATATTTACAAAGTAAATATTGGGATAGAGAATGGACCTTTGATTTCATTGAGATAGGAACTCACAAGGCAAGAATGTCCCACTAGCAATGCAGATTAGCATCTTCTTGGCAACTTATTGTCATAGAGTTGTCCAGAGCAAGTAAAGTGACTTGTCTAGGGTCACAAGCCAGTTTGTATTAGGGGCAGGACTAAAATTAAGGTCTTCCTAGGTTTGAGACAGTTCTCTGTCTGTTATGCTACACCACACTGTTTCTCATAGACATAACATCATAATCAAATCCTGGCAATGGTGGCAGACTGATCGACTCTTCAGGGCCAATAAAGGTGTAAGCCTGGTCACCCCAGGGAATGTGACTGAGAGTCCCAGGCAGTGATGGAGATGATATCACAGTTCTTATTATGGTCTCAGTGCTCTGCCATCTATGCTCTAGGGAATGACTACATCATAACTTTTGGTTTGACAAGAACAGACTTCTTGAAAGTCATCAGTCCTTAGCCTCCTCTCAATGTTCTAAAGTTCTCCTTTCTCTGAATACAATAGAAACATAAATTTAAAAAAAAGCACAACTTCACATCTTGTTACCCATTTCCTATGTCAATGGATGACTATACATTGCTTCTTTTGTAGATATTCATGGCATCTTATTGCTAAAGTGGACCTTTCCAGCAGAGAAAGTTTTAGACCAATAGAAATTTGTTTTTATGAAAGAGAAAAAGAAAAATTATAACTTCCAAAATAATTAGATAAGGTGATATAATATATGAGAAATATGCTCCTGGAGTCAAATTATTCATTTTGTTTTCAGGTTTAAAGGAGGGTAATCAGCAAACAATGTAGGAATATGCTATGAAGTATAACTACAATATTATTTCCCCCTCAGTGTAATGTCATCCCCAAAATCCTTTTTGGATTTTGGATTCAAGAAGGAATACTAGAAGAAAAAACAAGAATATGTATTGTTCTGTGGAAGATTTTCAGGAGGAAGAAGAAAACAGAAGGGAAAGGAGGAGATAAAGCTCAAAGAACATTCAATAAATCACTCAATAAGTATTTATTAAGCACTTACCATGTTCCAGGCAGTGTTCCAGGCTCTCACAGAACAAAGACTATGGGAAATAATTCCTGCCCTCAAGAACTTGTATTTTAATAGGGGAGACATTCACATATTAGTGTTGCAAAATGCATAAAAAGTAGATGCAAGATAATCTTAGAAGGGAAAGGACTAGCACCTGGTTGGGAGTAGGGAGGGATGGAAAAGGGCTCTTACAGAAGATGGAACTTGGGCTAAACTTTGGAGGAAGCCAGGAATTCCAAGTAGCAGAGATAAGAAAGGAAAGCATTATAGATATTTGGAAACCCTGTATCTACAGATCCTGGGAGTCATCTGCATAGAGATGATAATTGGACCAATGGGAGCCTATGAACTCACCAAGTGAGAGAGCCTAGAGAGAAAATAGAAGGCCTATGAAGTGTGACATGTGTGAAGATTCAGGAAAGGTGTGAGGGAGGGAGGGAGAAGGAGGGGGGAGGAAGATAAAGAGGGGGAAAGAGAAAAAGGGAGAAAGAAGGAGGGAGAAGGAGAGGGAGAGAGAGAGAAGAGAAGAGAGGGGAAGAAGAAGGGAAAAAGGAAGAGCAAAAGAGAAGAGAGAAACATAGAGAGAGACAGAGAGACAGACACAGAGAAAGTATATCACCAAAATATGAGGACTGAAGGATTTTATTTTTTATTTTTTGCTTTTTAGTGAGGCAATTAGGGCTAAGTGACTTGCCTAGGGTCACACAGCTAGTAAATGTCATGTGTCTGAGTCCTGATTTGAACTCAGGTCCTCCTGATTCCAAGGCCGGAGCTTTATCTACTGCACCACCTAGCTGCCCCAAGGTCATTCATTTTAGCAATTAAGAGGTGATTGGTAATTTTGGACAACACAATTTCACTTGATTGATGAGGTCAGAAGGCAATTTGGCAAAAGCCATACTGCGGAGAGTTTAAAAAAAAGAAAGGGTGAGGATAGGAAATAGAGGCACTGAGTATGGGTAGTTTTTTCATAAAACTTCTCTGAGAAAAGGAGGAGAGGATAATATAACTAGATGCAGTGGGAGTGAGGGTTTAGAACTAGGAGAGATATTAGAAATCATCTGGTCCCACACTGTCATTTTACAGATGAGGAGTGTGAGCTCCAGAGTAACTCAATGTCTTGACCATTGAAGTTGCTTTGATTTTCAGTAGTGTTCTTCCTACCGTTACCCATCTGCTGCAAGCTTCAATAAAAGGTTTCAATTCAGGTTAATCGCTTTATGAGCATTCTTACTTCAGCAAGACCTCTTTAAAACAAGTATAGGCAGTTTCTAAATTATGGAAAGTTTTTCAGTTGGTGCAATAATCACCCCTGAGAAACGTGAGGAGGAGAAATCATTTGGATGGGCAGGTTCTGTCCATTGTCACACAGCCATCTTCAAGAGTCTTGGCCAGGGTTAGAGAACAGGTGAAGAGCATCAAGAAAACCAGGAAATACAGCAAAGTGACCTAGTCAAGGACATCAAGGTAGAGTCTCAAAAATCATGCCCAGAATTAAAGAATTGAATACTATCTAAGCACAGGTGAAGAGAACAGTAGTGGGTATATTGAGATGATCCAATAAGTGGAGCTGAACTGACTAGCTGAAAGGATGGGGCTAATGTAAAGAATTGAAATTCAATAGAGATAAATGTAAAGTTCTACATGTAAGTGTAAAACATAAACACCAAAAGAATTGGATGTGGGAGCCCTAGCTACACAATGGTTTATCAGAAAAAAATAGGGGGCAGGTAGGTGGCACAGTGAATAGAGCTCTGGCCTTGAAGTCCGGAGGACCTGAAATCAAATCCAGCTTCAGACACTTAACACTTAGTAGCTGTGTGACCAGCTAGCTGTGACTAGCTGTGTGTGGGCAAGTCACTTAACCCCGATCACCTCACCAAAAAGCAAAAAAAAAAAAAAAATTAGGAGCTTAGTCACCTGAAGCTAAATATGAGCCGATATAGTGACAGCCAACTCAAAAGAAGCTAACATGATCTTAGGCTGTATCATTGAGAGACGCTGCATCCAGAACATGGGTGCTGAGAGTTCTGCTGTATCCTACCATGGACTGATCACATCTGGAGCATTGTGTTTGGTTCTGAGCATTACATTTTGGAAGGAAATGGACAAACCGAAGCTTTTTAGAAGAAGGCAACAGAGATGAAAGGACTAAGAATTAAGTCACAGGAGCATTCATTGCATGAAAATCAGGATGTGCAGCTCTGAGAAGAGAAGATTTAAGGAGTCTTAGATAATAGCCAGTCTAAGATAATAGCTATCTTCAAGTATTTCAGGAACTAACATTTGGAAGATGGCTGGTACTTGATTTGCTTAACCCCAGAGAACAGAGCTAAAAGCAATGGTTGGATGTTGCAACAAGGCTGATTTTGGCTCCAAAAAAAAAAAAAAATCCTACTAATAAGAACTATCCAAAAGTAGAGTATCCTGACTCAGAAAGAAGCCTGTTCTGTATCATTTGAGTTGTTCAATTGGAGGCTTGTCAGGGACATTTGTTATAAAGCAGATTCTTGCTTAGCTAAGAGACCTTTGAGGACTCTTCCAACCTTGAGCTTCCATAATTCTGAAGCTAGATCAGAAGCAGCAGCCAATTTTGAATTGATCAGGGGAGAGGAAGAGAACCCAAGGTCAAGGAAGCCAGGAGAACAGAATGGGATGAGGCAGGCAGCCCAACCAATGACCGCAAACTGTTAAGTGGGACCTTGCCCTGACAATGTGGCTTGTTAAGCTCAGCTTGCATGTCTTCTACACTTTCTTAACTCAAGCAATATTCAGGATTGAGCCTCATACCAGAGATACTTAAAGTCTAAAAATTCCTGAATTTTAGATATAGAGAGTACAAACTTGTTCATGATCTCTTTGAAACTTGAAAGAGGAAAATTTAGAGCAAATAAAGGAAGCACCACTTTACATAGCAGGCTGCAAACAAAGGGAACTCATCATTCCCAAGAGGTGTTAAGAAAAAACAAAGCTTATTATGTTTTTAAAAGGAAATTTTGTGAAGAATGGGTTGTTAGGGGAAACAAAGATTTTTTTTTTTTAAATAGGTATCTCTGAATTTTGGAAAAGGGTGCTAGAGGTGATAAGGCTGATTTGGCACAGTGTTTTAGAGACCTCCTTTAAAATATAATATGGGGTTTGATGTCTATGGCAATTCTTACTCCCTTATGTCCCCTTTCCAGAAAATTGATATCATCATGTCCTTCAACATGCAAACTTTAAGTCCTAGACTTCTCAGTATTGTTTATTGAGAGTATGAAGTCATTTTGAACATGAAGGTCCTGCCTTCTGTGCTCCTGTGTACTTATTTATGCCTCATCAAACTCAGTTTTCCATGTTTTGGTTGTGCTTTACAATAATACAAAATCTCTGAGATTAAGATGCCCAACATGATCAGTTTCCCTTCTAAGTAATTAATCTGCATCCTACTCCAAGTCTTCAAGGCCCAGCTCAAACGCTAATTTTCCCATGAAGCCTCCTCTAATTCCCACAGTCAAAAAAAGCCCCCTCCTATTCTGTACCTTGCATGGTTTTTTGCTTCTACTTCTGCACACATGCTGCATTTTGTATTATAGCCATTTGTTTATATTTAGTATCCATCTATGAGGGAGTATGCTTGTTGAGGGCCGTTTTTTGTTATCTCCCCAAATGCCTACGCCTAGCTCAATATGTGAAATGAGCCAGTAGATGCTTAATAAATGCTTGTTGAATTGATCAGATCTACTAACTTTACTGATGGCCTCTTTTCCTCCCTCAATTTAGATGATGAATCAGAGGATTTATCCAAGTTATTCAGCCAAACTGGTTTGGCCATTCCATCCTGTTCCTCACCCAGGCTGCCACGGTTAGCTTACTGAGTGGCAAGCATGACATTTAAAATGAAAATGCTATGGAATCTCCACATATTTTTGGAAGGGAATTGGTGGCTATGTAAATAGCATGCCTAATAAAACTGAAGGGTCCTCTGGCCATCTCTCTATCCATTTCAGTGTATTCTGAGCCCCTTGAAGGGGATTCACCATTTTTAGAAATCCCCTTTCCTCCTTCCCCTCATCTTATCCTTTTTTTCCTTTTTTGCTGTGGGTGGTTGCAGAAGGACACTCAGGACCCAGAATGTTTGATTTGGCTTCACACAATTCTCCTTGATGAGACACTTGTAACTTTATGTTACCTTAATTATAAAAATGTAAGCTGCAGTCTACCCAATAAAAGCAAAGCTGGAATAATTTATTGGTTGGCTCCTGATATTATTAGTATCTGTAATGAGCATTTCTTTTAAAAATCAGGATTAAAGCACACATTGTGCCATTCCTTATCCTCTTTCAAAAATTGCAACTCAGCAATACCTTACTGTGGACCATTAATATTGTCCTAAATATAGCAGGTGAGGGGTGAGGAGGGGAGACAGGCTGCTACAGCCACAGTACACTAAACTACTTTTAGTTGGAGGCAATTAAAATTTTTTACTTAGTTTTATTTTTAATTTAATTCCATAAGTACCATAGTAGATTTATTAATATTTCCAAATTAAAAATTGAAAAATTAATAAACTTAATGGAAAAATAAGAGCCTATCCCATGGAAGAAAATTTAAGACTTGGAGGGAGGCGGGCTGGGGAGAAATATGATATTTTTCAGGATCCATAAAGATGAAAGTCGAAGTTATAAAATAACATCAAGGTATAGCGGAAAGAACATTTACATAAGCCATCCCCTGAGTCTTTACTTCACTTCCTTGCCAACTGTTAGTGTTTTTTCTTACTTCAAATATTCCTAGAGCACTTTCTGTAATCCCTCCTTTATCCCATTCACCCGTTCCCTCATATCATACTTTTCAGTGTTCATACCATGTGACCTTCAGTAGACTAGAAAAACTGTGAAGGCAGGAACTGTCTACTTATTTGTATCCTCACTGCACAGGACAGAATCTTGTTCTTTAATGCATGTTAGATAAACTGAATTTGGTTCATTGGTCTAGGAGTCAGGAAACCAAGAATATCCCTCTGTTTCTTTAGCTGCTTGATCTTGGCCAAGTCACTGATGTTCTTGGAGAATCAGATTCTTCATCAATAATAGACTAAAGACAAAGATCTCAGAGCATAAATGCGTGTGTGTGTGTGTGTTTGTGTGTGTGTATTCCCTCCCCCCCCAGATATCTATATATTTAAAATATCTGTGATTTTAAATTCTATGATTTCTAATATTTTAAGTAGTTCTGTTTTCATTCAAACTTTTTAAAGAAGCTTAATGGTAGTGTTAAAAGGATTTTGCACTGAGAAGTTTTCTTGGTAGCTTTTAATCCAGCTCTACAGATTGAGGAATTGAGACCAGAGGCATTCCATAGCTAGTAAACAGCGGAGATGGAATTCAAACCCAGTTCTTCTGATTCCTAACCCAGTCCTCTTTCCAAGTAAATACTTTTGGCTGGTTAGACTTCATTCAGGAGAATAAAAGGGTCTCAGTACATGGAAGGCAGAATCACAAAATCATCAAATTTAGGAGTTATCAAGGACCTCAGAGACAGCCTAAGCTAATCACCTACATAAATGGTCATCCAGACTCTCCTTGGAAGGGTTCAGTGAAGGACCCTCAGGTGTAGTTCCTTTAACAGTTATTGGCCACTGAGAAAAGATCCAGGATTGGGTTTCCTCAAGAGGGCCATATATAAGACTTTAAAAGTCAGAAACATCCATTAGGGTAGTAAATGAGACTCAGGAATATCTGAGTCTAAAGAACTGGCTTGTCCCTGACAAGTACCAGCACTGGAGGATGGGAAAAGCACAGGTCCTGAAGCCACCACCTAGATGAGTTCTACTTCTGACATTTGATCAGCTGGATGGCAGTGAATGACTCACCCTTTCTGAGCCTTGGGTTCTTCACCTAAGAAACATGGAAAATCATAATGGCACTATCTAGTCTGCAGAATTTTTCATTCATTCAATTGTTTATTCATTTAATCAATCCACAAAAATCCTTAAGTGCTCACAATAGAAAATGGCCACTGTCAGAAGCAAAACATAGCCAATGGCTTCTGATTGTCCAGGTGAGATTCTGAGGAGAGTTTGGAGATCTCCAGTTCTTGGCTGCTGCTTTTTGCCTTTGTCCTTTTCTGAGTACAGAACAGCCACCCTGAGAAAATACATGTCCAGTCTTGGAGGGTCGTCTCATGGGTTATCCTAAATTTGAGTTTCAGAGTTTGAAAGTCGGGCACCAACCTCTAGAAGAAAGCCAATTTCCTCAATAGCATTCTTTTTAGAGGAAGAAGAGGAACACCAAGAAACTTCCCTTTATTTGGAAAACTAAAGCCATTTTATGATAGAAGATGGACATTTTTCTAAGATATTGCTGTGAATTGTTCAGATGATATTTGTTCAATAATTCCACAAAATCTTTTTGCTTCTGAGAGGAAGGATGAACATAACGAGCTATTTGAGTGTTTGGTGTTTCTGCATTTATTCTTGGACTCCAGAAAATTCTTTCATTTTGTTTCTTTTCTATGGTTGAAGGGGAAAAAAAGCTGCTTTGTACTAGATACACTGTATACTAAATATCTTTATTTAGGGGAGGGGATGGATACTGCTACCCATATGTGAGAAAACCTAAATATGAAACATATCTAACTTTGTTTTGGATACTTCCTTGAGGTTTTACTTCAGAGTAGAGGCAAAAAGTGAAAAAAGAGATAACATGCCCCACCAAAGTAAGGGCCACCAGATATGGATCTGTGTATGCCCAGAGTCCATGGGGGCCCCTGGTCCATGGGCAACAATAAGATTTGTAATACCTACCTCACAAGGTTGTTTTGAGCATCACATCAAATCATATATATGCACCCTTTTATGAACCTTAAGGCACTGTCAATGTTAGCAATTATTAGTATTGATTTATTTGGGAGGCCATCGGAAGCCAGTGGTGATATGTGAGCAGAGGGGTGCCATGGTCAGATGTATGTGTAAGATCTACTCTGACAGTGGATCAGATTGGAGCAAGGAGAGAATAGTGGTAGAAAGATCTTGTAACAGGAAATTGGGTAACAGCAAGTGAGTGGTAACAAAAGCTTATCATCACAAAGAAGGCTCTTGGTAAATGATATAGAACCGCATGAATGTGAGCTATTATGACTAGGTCCCATGCCCTATACATACAGTAGAACTGTTAACTATACACACCCATTGCACACATTTAGTACAAGGGTTGGCAATTTAAAGCATGCCAGTGTGTATAAAATGAAAGACAATTGGCTGAATCCTCCTTTCCCCACTGAAACAAAGGATACTGAAAAAGTTGTCGCGTATAATATTTTTCTCCAAAATCCTGATGAGGAATGAATAGCTCAGCAGGCCTATCAGTCAGGTTGCTTTTGGAAGCGATCATCTGTTCTCGGAGTAGGCTCAGCTGCTGTGCCAAGAGCTGTGTGGGGATTTTTAATTCCTGCTCTTGCTTCCGATCCTTCTTTCACATAGACTGTCTGAGACAGTGAGCTGGACCATATGGGGAGCTTATCTGAACCTAGCTGACCCCTGCCAGTTTCAGAAGCAGAATCAACCTAAAGCCTAATACTCTGCTTACTTGTCAGATCTGATGGCCACTAATTTACTTCCAGATAATATGGACAGGCAATTATACCAAGAAAGGGGAAGGTTTCTTCTTTCTCCAGGCATTGTTTTCTCAGGAGCATCAATTTTAAAGGAAGTTAGAGATGGTGAGAAAAAAAAGTGAAAGAGAAAAAAAAAATTGTCAGCAATTTTTTTTTCTTCACCCCTGACAACAAGAAAATGCCTAAAGCCTCAAAATTTAGATCCTCTAAGGGAAATGAATACACCCACTAAATGAAATACATATCCACCAAGGGATCTCAGGCAGGGAAGGGACAGGACTATGGCAGAGAAAGCCATGGGCCATGCAGCTCAGCTAGAACTATCTTTTCTCTAGCTGTCAACCTCAATGGAAAGAGTTACTACAGACATTAAGTACCAGCAACAGGAATTCTTCAAATACTGGTGACCTGATCAGCCATTTTCTCAGTTTCTTGAAAGAGACATCCTATAACTTCATACCCAGCACATTCAATAATCTGTATGTCCCAGGGAATTCTCCTCCTTTGGGGATTGATCTCTCTGGGCCATATTATCTGTGACCTCCCCAAAAGGTCATAGATTTAGAGTTGGAAGGGACTTTAAAGACCACCTAGTCTGCATCTTATTTTATGAAGAAACTGAGGCACAGAGAAGTTAGTGACTTGTCCAAGGTTGCACTGATATTAAGTGGCAAAAGCAGGATGCTCCAGGATAGTGTCCCCCTAGAACCCCACCTTGGGAACCTGCTAGTCTGTCTTTCTCTTTGTAACAGTTAGGAACTGGCCAACTGGTCTCATCTGGTCAGACTGCTAAATCAGTAATGACCTGGTCTCAGACTAGACTAATTAGGCTGTTATTTGAATGGGACTGAGGCTTTCCCTGGGTTTACTCTCAAGGGATTATGTCCCAGAAAGAAGGCAGTATCTTTTCAGTAATGATTTTCTTTACTTCAAAACCGTTGTCTTATTTGGAGTGGTCTTTGTTTTCCAAAATATTTTACTCTATAGGAACTTAACACCAGACACATGACATTTCATCTCTACATCTATGTTCTTTCTTGTGACTAATTCTGTTTTCATCAAAGCGTTCCACTAAAAAAAAAAAAATATGATAACGTCAGGAGTGACTTTTGGCCAACATCATGGCACATGAAGATATCCCCAGGAAGATTTGTTTCTTCTCTACTGTGGTATAAACCCAGCTTATTTATTCAAAATCACTATACCTAACCCCTTCCCATCCACACTCACATACACTTTCCTATCGTATCCTTGACTGTCCTTCAGGAGATTCCCTGCTTGCCAGGAAGTCATCATGATGACCCTATATACTAATTGACTAGCTCTGCTCTTTCGCCACAGCTTAAACTAGACTCTGCATCTCTGGCATTTGTCTATCTCCCCTCATTCTCCTTCTTTCCTCCCCCTCCCCATGCCCCTCATACACACAGGGGAAGTGAGATAATGCAATTTTCTTCTGTCAAGGAGAAAAGGGGACCAGAGGAGAGCTTTCCAGAACTCTTGCTAGTGCCTCAGATTAAGTACATAGTAGGTGCTTAATAAATGCCTTTTGAACTCATTGATTCAGCCTAAGGTTCTTTCAGAGCTTTTCTGTTTCCTCTTATTGCAAGGCCAAGCTGCTGCCTAGGCTCCCTGAGGCCTAAATTTCATTTTTAGTCAGGCACCCCATAGGGCCCAGTCACATGCTGCTTTCTCATGCAGCAGACCTCTGTTTTCCAGCACACAATTGTATGGTCTGTTACCCAGTGCTCTGTGCCACTCTGAAGGGGAATACTTTGATAAGGGACCCTTGAGGTAAAGATTATGCATCTGCTTTTTCTCATGAAATGCAGCCAGTTGCAATCAGGGTAACTGAAGGGTTTCTAAATTTCCCATCTTCCCATTTCCTTTTGTTTGTTCTGTATCCCAGCTCCTTCAGATGGGAATTAATTGCAACAATCAGTTAGGTTCAGTGTGAAGAAGGCAGACGTCTGTGGAGTGGTCAGTGCCGGATGACAGAATTTAATATCCTCAAATTAGTATAAGGAACAGCAAGGAAAATAATGAGTTGTGCAATTCAATTTAGCAGTACTGGAACTTCGATCTGTTCCAAATGTTTCATTTTTTTTTTCCCATGATGGTCAAAGGAAAAACACATTTAATTACTACAATGACTAAATACTAATCATTTGCACTTAAGAGAAATGGCTTTTAAAGCCACTTAATTTCTCATTTCCTCGTTCCTTTCTTTGCATATGCAGTAGCTTTCTTTGCAAAGTTGAAAGGACTTAAGCAGATCACTTCTCATCTGAAATAGGAAAGGGTTGGATTAGATATTCTCTTATGCCCCCTTTGGTTCTAGACAGACACCAAAAGAACTAAAGAGAGCCTGGATGCTCCTTTCCAACTTCGGCACTTGAGTCCCCTAAGAATTAATATGATTTCTAGCCAACTTCTACATCATAAAGGCTATGATCCAAAGCTGGAACTAACTTTGATGGGTTAGGCCCCACATTCTTTTTTTTTCTTTTTTTTGGGGGGGGAGTGTATTTTATTGATGCTCTTTAAAAAACAAAACATTTTTCCAGTGATTTCCACCCATCCCTGATAGCACCCTCCCTCATAAGAAGCACAGTTCAGCAAAACAAATACATACATTTGCTACATTCCCCCCTATGATTCTCCTTTCACTTTATCTCAGAGCAGGATATATTGTCTATATAGTGCTTCTTACCAACCAGAGATTGCTATGTATAAAGTTGCCCAGAAGGACCAAGTAATATCCTATACTCATTGTCATACCTCCTCCTACTCCTGTGGACTGGTTTTGGTTCTAATGGGGTGGGGTGGGGGTATGTATAGCCCCTGACTGACCAGGCAGCTTCATGCACAGGGCGGGGTGGGGGGGAGCAAAGAGAAGTATGTCTCTTTCTGCTTCCAAATCTGCACTGAGGGGACCACTATATTCCCCTTGGCCCAGGAGTGTAGACACACACTCCCTTACATGTTCTTGCTTTCCATGTGCTCCATGACTGGTTGGTTCCAGGAAGGGTTAGATGTGGCTACGTTTGGTCCCTGATATGCATCAATTCAGTTCCCCTGGGATGTATGTCTCCTGGGCTTAACGTTCTCACATACCAACTCCAGGCACCATATTTGTGGACAGAGTGGCAGCACCAAATCTGTTCTGGTCTCTGATTTTTCTAAGCTGAATTGAAGACGTAACAACTTGGCAAGCACTAAGGAAGGAAGAGGGATCCTCAGTCAGCAAGCCATCTTGATTGCACATTACTGCAAGTGAGAGACACTAACTGAAATATAGCTAAGTTGTTCGGCATTCAAAGTGGAAAGTAATAAAGTCTGACATTTAATCCAAAGTTTATGTTTTCATTAGTTGCTTTATTATCTTTTGGGTGTTCAAGAAGTGAGGCAAAAGACTTGGAAGGCTGTAGGTAATTTGTGTGACCCAGTAGGGATTATTGGGAAGCAAAACAATAACAACAAAAAACTTATTAAAGAGGGTTTTTTTTTTTTCTCAAGTAAACACTCAATTGTAAGATATGACTCAGCCTAGGAGCAAGCAACATCTTTAAGGCTTTTGATTTAAGAGAGAGGACTGTCACCTCAGATGCCTTAAGAATATGACAAAGGCTATGTCTGCAAGGCAAACTGTCAGAACTATTAACAGTCAAGCAGGAGGTTATCAACGATACAAACTCTTAGTTGTTTTGAATATCTTAATGGCCCCAAAGAGTAAAATGTGTCCGGCTGATCTGATGATTGAGGGCTTTGCAACTGATCAGCAAATGGCTATAAACAATATGGAATCCCATAGCCCCTACAGGTATGTTCTTATTCAACATAGAATCAAAGGATAAAGAGGTGGACTATGATTTCATGGAATATCTAGAGTTCAGCTCCTTTCTTTTAGAGATGAAGAAATTGATGAGTCCCAGAGGGAAGCTAAGCACACAACTAGAAATAAGTGGCAGTGTTGGGATTTGAACACAGGGCTTCCCAGCTTTATCTAGAGTATCATGGGAGCTCTTTTGAATGTTATTTTCATAGAAAGAATTTCACACTGCATAGTATTCTGAGATCAGAAAATGCCTGATTCTTTTCCTGACTGTGACAATGACAATCAACAAGAATTTATTAAGCATCCATGGTATACCAGGCTCTACGATAGATTCTGGGGACACAAATGTAAAAAAAAAAAAAAAATTACCAGCTCTCAAAGAGTTTATATCCTATTGGGGCCTTTCTTTATACTCAGGGATGGCCAGATGGTGGGAAGATGTGCTATCACCAGGGATGTGCTTCTCCCTTTTTCCCTTTTCTCTCTTAATAGGGGCCACCCAGAACCCATCTAGGTTGCTCCACTGCTCCCAAAGCTTAGAGGAGATGGGAGTCACTGACTGTTCTTCTTGGTGAAACAGAGGACTACCAGGCCTTAAAATCTTTTTTTTTTTCCAATGCTTCTGAAGGTCTTTGTGGTCTTATCATCTGCCTTGACGCTATGTTGAGTAGAATCTGGTCCTATCATCTGACTTAAACTAAGGACCCTTGGGACTTGTTAATATACACTGTGACTGAAGGCTTCTCCCCCTTTTCAATATCCCTATAGGTGAACTTTCTAACTGGGGAATATTTTCCACAATTAATCTGTCAGCTTCTTGAGGATAAGGACAATGATCATTTTTGTGTTTTTATTCCTAGGATTTAGTTCTTAGCTTAGCACATAGTAAATACTTACTATATTTTTGTTTATTCATTCAAATCAAATATTCAAATTCAGAAGACATTTCCTCCTCCTCATTGGGGTCATCCTTATAGCTCACATTCATATAGTGCTGCACAAAGTATTTTCTTACAACTCTGTATGATAAGTAGGGCAAGCATTATTAATCCCCATTTTACAGAAGAAAAAACTAAGGCTCAAATAAATGAAATGTCTTGGCTCCAAAGCCTCAAGCTAGGATGTAGCCTAGTCAGGTTTTGAAAATATGATCTTCTGATTCTAAGTCTCATGTTCTTTCTGCCCTCTTCAGATTGCTTCTTGTTAACAGATGTATTCCCTCCCTCCCCCTCTGATTTTCATATTATAAAAACAGTAGGTGTCAGATATATAGAAGTATGTTTTTCAATAACCTATCAATGGATATCTATATTTAAGACTAAATATGATTTGGCCCCCCCTCAATGTTTTGGAGTCTAGTGTTACCTGTAACTCAAAGGGGAATATTATTTGACTTTTTTTCAGTAAAAGGATCATATTGTGTGTGTAGATATGTGTATGCATGTTTAACTACTTCCTTCATATTCTTGGCATTTGGTAACAATGGAGAATGCTTGGCTTCTCACTCCTGTCCAAGAAAGAATGGCAAATAATTCCTAGTAATTTGAATAACACCTGACCAGTTGTACTCGAAAGAAGTTATAGGGCTTGAAAAATGATGTCTTTTTTTTTCTTTTTTTTTGCCAAGGTCTTTGCCTCATGAGATGTCCTAATGTGAGCAAGACATGCATTGCCCAGAGCGAAGGAAGATGATCAGACTATGAGGTCATGCTATCCCAAACCAGTGTTCATCCCAGACACTAGACCAGAAGTAATAGGCATAAAATACATTCCTAACCTCCTGAGACCTGTGGGGAACTGCAGGATCCATGGGAGCTTCAGTAGATTATCATGTGCTGAAAAACCTATGAGAAACAAAGTCTATTGGGAGCCCTACGTACTGCATGATTTTTTTTTCACGACTACATATATTGGCAGAAGGATTGCTTCTTGAGGGGTTAACACCATAAGCTTCTTTTGGATACTGTCTTCTGCTCGATGCTACATGCTCCCAATTCTAAGGCAGGTCAACATGCTTCTATGTTACTGCCCTAAAATAACGTGGTCAGTAAAGAAAATAAGACTTAGTGGTATTTACTGAAACTACAATGATTAAAAATGACCTGGCATAAAAATTTTAGCAATTATTCTATTTAGTTGGCAGAAGTATTAAGCTTGGAAGATTTTTTTTAATTACAGAAAAAATAAACCCATTTAAGAGGCGTCAGTATTATGCACCCTTGAAGATAAGTATCACTGGTTGGTCAGTTGGTATCTTCTTCATTCTCCAAAAATCAGCTATTGCAGTGAAATATCTCATTGGAAAAACAACTGACCTGGAAAATAGATCCAGGAGAGAGAATTTAAAAATTATTGGACTATCTGAAAGCCATGACCAAAAAAAGAGCCTAGACATCATCCTTCAAGAAATTATCAAGGAAAACTGTCCTGATATTTTAGAACCAGAGGGCAAAATAGAAATTGAAAGAATCTACCGATCTCCTCCTAAAAGAGATCCCCAAAGAAAAACTCCTAGGAATATTGTAGCCAAATTCCAGAGTTCCCAGGTCAAGGAGAAAATATTGCAAGCAGTCAGAAAGAAACAATTCAAGGATTGTGGAAACACAATCAGGATAACACAAGATTTAGCTTCTTCTACATTAAGGGACCGCAGGGCATGGGATATAATATTCTGGAGAGCAAAGGAGATAGGATTAAAACCAAGAATCACCTACCCAGCAAAACTGAGTATAATCCTGCAGGGTAAAAAATGGTCATTCAGTGAAATAGAGGACTTTCAAGAATTCTTGATGAAAAGACCAGAGTTGAATAGAAAATTTGATTTTCAAATACAAGACTCGAGTGGAACACGAAGAGGTAAACAGGAAAGAGAAAATCTTAAGAGACCTATTAAGGTTGAACTGTTTACATTCCTGCATGGAAAGATGATATTTGTAATTCATGAGACCTTTGTCAGTATTAGGGTAGTTGGAGGGAAAAAAATTATATGTACATATATATAGATATAGATAGATAGAGGGCACAGGGTGAGTGAAATGAAGGGGTCATATCTGGAGAATAAAATTAAGGGATGAAAGAAGAATATACTAGGAGAAGGAGAAAGGAAGAGGTAGAATGGGGTAAATTATCCCACAAAAAAAAACCCCAGAAAAGAAAAGGCTCTTACAATGGAGGGGAAACGGGAAGGTGAGAGGGAATGAGTGAATCTTATTCTCATAGGATTTGACTTAAGGGGGGAATAACATACACACTCAATTGGTGTGGAAATCTGTCTTACCCTACAGGAAAATAGGAGGGGAAGGGGACAAGAGAGTAGGGGAATGATAGAGAGGAGGGCAGATTGGGAAAGGGAGTAATCAGAAGCAAATACTTCTGAGGAGGGACAAGGTCAAAAGAAAGAATAGAATAAATGGGTGGATGGGATAGGATTAAGGGAAATAGAGTTAGTTTTTCACAGCATGTCTACTATGGAAGTGTGTTGCATAACTGCACATATATAACCTATATTTAGTTGCTTGCCTTATCAATGAGGGTGGGTGGGGAGGGAGGAAGGGAGAAAATTTGGAACCCAAAGTTTTAAAAACACATATTTTAAAAAAATGTTTTCACTTGCAACTGGGAAATAAGAAATACAGGAAATGGGGTACAGAAATCCATCCTGCCCTACAGGAAAATAGAAGGGGAAGGGAATAAGAGAAGTGGGGGAGAGATAGAAGGGAAAGCAGACTAGGGGAAGGGGTATTTAGAATGCATGCCATCTTGGGGTGGGGGGAGGGGAGAGATGGGGTGAAAATTTGGAACTCAAAATCTTGTGGAAGTAAATGTTGAAAACAAAAAATAAATTAAAATTACCATCAAATTGTCTTTAAAAATTTTTTTTTTTTAAAATCAGCTATTGCAGTGGTGTAAGGGATAGAGAGCTAGCCTCTGAGTCAGGTAGACCTGGTTCCCAGCTCCCTTCTGACATACCCTGGTTGTGTGGTCCCTAGCAAGTCACTGTCAAACATGATTTAGATACAACGATAATTTTTTCTAATACCAAAGTGGTAATATTCAAAGATGTTACCTATTTGTGGAAATGCATCAATAGCATATGCATAGAAATGTTCAGAATAATCATGAGAGGACCAAATATGAAACTTCACTCAAATGTGCAACAGTTGCCTGTTTATTAAATATGATTACCTATTTTCCACCTAAAATTACATGCCTAACATTCTTCAGATTCTGCCAATAATCAGAAACAATCAAGTACATTATGAGTTAGGGTTCTTTGCAGGTATATTTATGAAATCAAATACCATTGACAAGAAAATGCTAGTGAGAAAAGGTCTGAGGACATAAGTCATTGAGCCTGGATCATAGGTCATAATGAATTTAGTTTAGCAGAAGCAAGCCCAAATGGCCTTACTCTACTTTTCATCAGTGACTGATGTATTAGGCCCAATTCTCATGATCACATATAGGGTTGTACTAAGTGGCATATTGGTCGCAGCTTAATGTGTTCTTATTATATTGTTGGCTAATGCAACTTTGGATAGAGAACTGCTAATACTCACCATTAGCCTTCAGGCTAATGCTCATTGTGGATGAAGAACAAGGAAAAAAAAATAACTCCAAATTGTTAACTAGGACTGAGCCTGCTGTTGCATAGACACCTCTTTCCTTTGATTTCTCCTGGAAAGTCAACTATTTCTATCTCCAGTCATTCTTTCTGGTGTTCAAATCAACATATTTTTTTACATCCATCTCTTCTTTTCTGTCTTTACCACTGTCACATGAGTTCAGAGATTGTTATCACTTCTTGAATGGCCTTCAGGTACCACTTGCTTCTCTAAGTTGTCTTATGTCATCAATTTCTCCTCTATCTTTCAACTCTCAAACTCTCCCCTCTGTAACCCCCTTCCATGTGGCTGGCAAAATGATATTCCTAATACACAGATCTCACCGTGTCACTCTTCTACTCAAAAATCTGTAGTAGCTCCCTATTATCTCTCAGATAAAATGACTTTTCCATTAATTTCATTTTATTACTCTTCACACATACTGTATTCCATTCAAACTGGCCTGCTATGTACTTTCATGTATGACATTCTTTGCAAAGGCAGTCTCCTAGTATATTATGAACTCCATCTCAACTTCTAATTTACAGAATCCCTGGTTTTCTTTAACCTACTGCTTAGGTTCCATCTCATTCTTTTATTAATCCTCTCATTTGTTATATACTCTCCCTCTTGAAATTACACAATTACTTTTTGTTTCACATATACATTGTGTTTACATATGGGTGTTATACTATATCCCTCTAGAATAATGTAAGCTTCTTGAAGAGAGGGATTGTTTTTTTTTTTCCATCTTCATGCACCCAACATCTGTCAAAGTGCTTCATATATAGTAAGTACTTAATATATGTTAGTTGAATTAAAGATGGCTTTACTTTGGTCAAAAAATCCCATAAATTCTCTCTCTCCCTAAATCGTCCCAAAATAAATATATCCAAAATGTAATCCAGAAAAAGCTGCCCATTCTGAAACTCAAAACAGAGATATCTTTCTGTGTCAGGTGGCTGCCATGATCATAATCGGACTCAATTGGAGAAACTCACAAACCCAGTTTAGAAGCAATGCATGATGCAACGCTGCTGCCATCTCCATCTTGAGAGGTGGCGGTAACACTGCTTGGAAATGTAATCTCAGAAAGCGGTGTGCAGGCACTCACTTCTCTCTTATTATCCTGCCAAAGGTGAACCTGATTTCTCTGCAGGCTCAGAATCTTTGACTGGTCTTTGATGAGGCTGTTTCAGCCCACTGTGTATTTAGTGAATCATGCTCTTGGGTGGCTCTTTTTCAGCCTAGCAGAAAAAATACAACTGGTTTTTAATAAGTTTCCTATCTAAATGGCCAACATGAATCATAAGAGAGGAAAAAGCTATCACAGAGCTCCAAAAGAATTTTGCCTGTTTTTACATGTGTGTGATTTTGTGTAGGGGTATACACATGTGCTTATATCTGAGGACAGGGGAATGGAAATTATTTCAGCATCACAGAAACAAAGGAGGGAAGGGCAGATGACTGCAAAACACCATCATATTTTGTGATAACCTTATTAGATTTTTGAAATAAATGATAACAGGATATTAAGCCAGAGGTAAAAAGTCTCCCTTTGATCAGTAAATATAAACCATTTTTGAACTACTACTACAACACAGCTCCTGCTGTTTGGCATTGAAATATCATTGCAATTTCTATAAATCCGTCACATATGATTCCTAAATTTTCCCACTGCATGACATCTTAGCAGGGAATTATGCACAAAGAAGTGGCAATGTTAAGTGGGCACTGTGCACTATCACTAAGTGAGCAGAATAGTAAGTAGCTCAATAGATCACTGCAGCCCCTGCTTTGAGTTCAATATCTTCAGGTAAGGACTTGGTTAAGCTTATACACTCCTAGTAAAATAAAATAAACATAATAACCAAGATTTTACCTTATATTAAGATTAGCAAAGCGCTGTATATATATAATCTCATTTGAACCTCAGAATAGCCCTTTGAGGTAGCAGTATAGATTTTGCTACTCCATTTCACAGATGGGGTAAACGAGACTGAGGGGGATTAAGTGATTGATCATAGTCACACAGCTCATAAATATCAGGAGTGAAATTTATACCAATGTCTTCCTAACTTCAAATTCAGCACTCCATCCATGATGGCACAGTGAGATGTCAGAATACACTAGCTTAACTGCAGTTTTAATGTAAAACAAAAAAGCATTTCTTATACCAAGGACTTGCTTTAATAGCAAATTTTGGTAAGGGTGGGATTTCCCTTATTTCCTTTACCTCCAAATACTGATTTAAATTTAGCATTTAGGCACAGCCTATTTGCTGGTAATGGTGTTAGCAGTGAATTTCATGCTATATGGCTAGAACAAGGCAGTATAGAATCATAAAGTCTTTGGGTTGGAAGGGACCTTAGGAGTCATTCATACCCAGAGGCTTTCTATGATATTGGTTAGTCAGACTCAGTTTAGACATTCTCAAATATGGGAAAGTTACTATTGTTTTTCCCCCTTGCTCTGATCTAAGGTATGGTGGCTTCTCAGATTCCTGTGTTTACCTGGCTCCAAATCTTTGACTCCCACATGACCACCATCACTTTAAAAACAACTCCCTAGACTCAAACCCAACCCATTCTTATGATTTCCCTTTATCAATCATTATCCAATCAATCAATCAATCAATCAATCAACAAGCATTTATTAAGCACCTCCTATCTGTATGACACTGCTAGGTGCTGGAGATAGAAAGACAACAATGAAACCTTTGCTGCCCGCAGGGGATTTATATTCTTACCCTGTTTCACTCTCTCAGCTTTACTTTGGTGTTCTCAGTCTCAGCTTTCCCATCTATTGACATAGTCTTTCCCCTACCTGACCACAGAGGCAAGATAATGAGGGAGATGGATAAAGTGACCTTTAAGGTCTCCTCCAATTCTAAAGCCTCTAAGTCCATGATCCTAAAGGCCAATGACCTTTCAATCAGTGTCATTATCTCTATGACCTGATTGCATATTTCCACCAAGATGATATCCAAAGTTAATTAACTACATGCTGTGGTCTTTAGTCATGTGGCATAAATGCTCTCTTGGTAATAGAGTCTATCCATTAGGCCCATGTAATTGCTACTCAATAAAGACAAAGTCCCCATTTAACTTGGGACTAGGGACAGAATCCTGGCTTTAAGCAGCAAAACTGTCGCTATTTTCTAAGGACTAAATTCAACTGAAAGTCAACTTCTAAATACTTTAAGATACCTGATGGCATGAGATACTTGTGGCCAAATGTCTATAAGGGAATGGGGCTACCCATAACGCTACCTGAAAAGAATCTTTTGGAATGCATGCCATTTTATGCAGCGTGCATATAATGCGTCATTCTAATAGGATAAAGTGATTATATGAGCAAATATGATCCCCTTGCCCCTGCTGCTTTAGGTTTGCCTTTCCTAAGGATTCACAGAATTGTGGGCACCACAAAGCAAATCCAACACTAAGATATGAGTTCTCCTTTGCATTTTGCCATTCTATCTTACCATTTTTCTGGCCTGGGTGCATAAATATACAGTTCAGTGGGGTTAATTGAAGTACATGCTCCTTTGTAACTAGAGTTTAGTGCTATAATGTATAAATAGATGCTTGGCTAAAGAGTCTCAGCTGGTAGGTGATATGTTTTTGGCATTTTTCTGCCTTATTTCCCTTTTAAAATAAAATATGGCCAATTTAAAGTAAAAATAAAAAAATACTAGAAACTTCTTCCTAGTTTGTCAATATCTCAGAATAGATCTTACCTCCTCATTCGGCACTATCCACCACACTTTCACTTAATGTCACCCAGAGACAGGCTATGGTCTTTCTGCAATATTTAGCCTGTTATGCTAGCTAAATCCAAGAATTGGGGAATGTTTGCTCACTTGATACCCACAGAGGAAAGTCTTTTATATTTCTACAAAACATAGCCTTGTCACCAACATCTCCTGGTAAATCAATGTGTCCTTTTAAAGGAAACACATGAATTGGAGACTTTGAAGGGGATGGTAGATAAATTCTCAAGTAGTAAGATAAAGACTAGGTGTGGTAGTAAATGTTTAACAACCAGCTCTTTAAAAAAACGTATGCTTGACACATTGCTAAATGTAATCTTTATTATTAACATTTTCTCCTCACTTTGTTAAGTTTAGACAATCAGCAAAACCACACAGCCATTATTTCTAGCACTTGTCCATTTCCAGGGTTTAAGTGCTCACTCTGAAAATTTAACAATTCGACAATCCTGAGCCAGCTCAGGAGCTGACTCTAGCACGTCAGTGCAAAGGGATAAGGTGTGAGCAATGTGTCTTGCTCCTAATACATACATGCTGGATATTTGATGGATAACATCAACACATTCCAGTCCCAGTCACTACCATGAACTACAATTCAGAAACACAAGAGGCAGCAGGATTATAAAAACATATCAAGATGGAGAAAGCAGATGTAAGGAGACGTTAGGGATGAAAAGGCAGAAGAAATCATGAAGCTGAAACTGCTTCCCATAAACTAATTGCTTCTCCTTCCTGGTCAACAAAATCCGCAAGCATTTATTAAGCACCTACTCTGCAGCAGGCACTGTGCTAAGCATTAGGAGTACAAAGATAAAAGTGAAATTGTCCCTGCTCTCGAGGAACTTATGATATACAGAGAGACACAATATGTGTAGATATAAGCATATGCAAAGCAAATGGGGGGCAGATAATGAGGGTGGTATCTAGCAGTATGAGGGATCAAGAAACCTTTTATGTTGAGTTTTGAAGGAAACAAGGAATTCTAAGGGGTAGAGGTGAGGAAGAGGTGCATTCCAGGCAGACTGAGCACATCTGTGCAAAGGCATTCAGATGGGAGATAGAATGACATGCATTAGGTACAGTAAGGAGGCAAGTTTGATCGCAACACAGACTGCAGGAATAGGGATATTATAGAGAAAAAGAGGTTGGAGCCATATTGCAAAGGATTTTTAATTCCTCACTGGGGGCTTGTATTTTATCCTATACTAAGTAAATACTATGGAATCCTACAGTAAGTAAATAATTTAGGGAGGGGTAGGGGAAAAAAGAGGCACTAACAACTAGAGAGCATAAAGAAAAGTTTTGCACTTGAGCTGACTCTTAAAGGGAGCTAGGCGTTCTAAGAGGTAGAGGAGAGTTAGAAGGATATTCCAGGCCTTAGGGCCAGTCTGAGTCAAGGCAAGGATGAGGTGGGGAATGGAGGAAATGGGACATCCTTTAGCATCCATTTGCATGAGTGACTGACTGTGTCTTAGAACCAGCCTATTTGAGTCTGGGTTTAGAAGTCTATGACTCATTTCTGCATTCCTCTCAGAACAAAGACTCGTAGACCACAGCCTTTTGGGACTTGAAATAGACTCTGAAACAGTTCCCCCTCTCCATCTATGATACTCTGATCTGTAATCTTGGCAGGTCATTATATAGTATTTATATATATATGTATATATAGAACATTTTAAAAGGACATATATATGAAAACATTTAACATCTGAGATCTGACAGAGAGGACTTACCCAAATCTAGTGAAAAATTTTAAGAAGTTTCATAAACCATAGCATTAAATTTAAAACAAAAGCATGCATTACTCCTTGTTTCTTGTTGTTTTTCCTTGGTTTTGGAAGGAGACAAATGACATCACAATATATGATGGGTGATGTTTTGACTTGTGCCTGAACTGGATTTAAGTGAGGCAGACGTGGACAAAGTCATCAGCCTCACTCTCTCTTCCAGAGTCATGAAAGTCCAGTGGCAGGACAAAAGTCAAGAAGACTGGAGATGGCCCAGGATGCCCTTGACAACCTTGGCATCTTCAATGTCTCACCAAGCTCTAAGTACTCCACAGTGCCTGCTTCAGCTGCATTCGTGGCCATTGGAACAAATTGTTCTCATGCACCCATTCTGCTGAGGGAAGTCTTCACATGCTTGGGGTACACCCCCCCCCAACTCACTGATGAGTCTGAGGCCTGTTGGTTCCACTCAACCTGGGTTTGCCTGTCTGCCAAGATGGTTTATCAGGGTGTGGCCACTGAGCATGCTATGGCTTCTTGGAGCCACAGGTGAGAGTTGGGTGAATCAGACGGACGCCGAAGGTGGATAAGCCCGAGGTGCTAGTCTGACCTGAACACCCTGCACATATTATTCCTTAAAATAAGATGAACAATCTGGCACCGTGAAAAGAAGACAGGCATCAGAGGCAATGTGATAGAGAAGACAGAGTATTTTACTTGTAACCAGGAAGCTGTGTGACTTTGGACAAGCTCCTTAACCTCAATTTCCTCATCTGTAAAATAAAAGGGTTAGACTAAGTGACCTTGAGGGCTTTTCCAATTCTAAATCTATGCTCCCATTAAAAACAGACTTCATATTTTTTTCTTTTTTGAAAGCTCAATAAATGCAATACAGTGAAGAGTTAAGGTATTATTTAGGTGTGGGAGGTCTTTTTTTCATAAATCATAGACATGCTGATCAGACTATATGGTCAGACAGAGTATCATAGACTCTTGGGAAGATAGAATCACAGATTTAGAGCTATGAGAGACCTTAGAGGACATCAAGTCGAAATCTTTCATTTTATGGGAACTTCAAGAAATATGGTTTACTTGTAGTCAGCTCTCAAACTCATGACCTTATGCTCATGATGGCAGACAATAAGGGAGCTACATCACTTTAAAAGTGGGTACAGCAATTACATGGCCTAGTTTTGAGGAGATTAAAGAGTTAGATCCCTTATAGTGTAGGACTATAATGTTCTCTCCTCTGAAGCTGTTTGCCCTACCTTCCTCTCTACTTCTAATCAAGCAATAAACATTTATTAAATGCCTTATGTATGCCAGGCATCATGCTAAACCCTGGTGATACAAAAAGAGGCAAAAGATAGTCCCTGCCCTCAAGGAGTTATAAGCCAATGGGGGAGACAACATTTAAACAAACATATACAAAACAAGCTCTATTCAGGATAAATAGGAAATAATTAATTGGAGGAAGGCATTTTAAAATTTTTAAGAAAGGTTGGGAAAGATTTCCTTAAAAAAGTGGGATTTTATTTGAGACTTAAAGGAAGCCAGAGAGGTCAGTAGTCTGAGCAGAGGAGGAAGAGTGTTCCATTTATCCTTGGAGGAGGGCTCCATTGATAAACAGCGATACCATCTTTGTTGTACAGCTGGGTCATTTCTATTGTCACCTCATGAAATTTTTGTTTGTTTTTTGTCTTTTTCCCCCCTCTCCAGCTTGAAATAAAATAATGTAGAGACTTGGTCCCCTAAACAAAAAACATACAACCTTGCCAGCCTGAAGCTGCCCCAATGGGTTCTAGCCAGTTTGTCCATTCTGGTCTATCCTTTAAATAAACAGCAAAGCCATTTTCACAACTCGTCTCCCGAAATGAAATTAGTTTCATGGTGGCTGAGCACTTGGTGCTACCCAAATTTCTCACAAAACCCCACTGCTTTCATTTTCTCATGCTACAGTACTGAACAAAGATAAAAGCACTCAAATAAGACTATTGATTTAGCGTTATCATTTTTCGCTCCCTCTTACTCACCCACGGCACCCAGTATTTTCGACTGACACAGGGAGTGACAATCATGGCCCACGAATGTTAGTTCTGTGACTCCTTGTGGGCTTGAGTTATCAGCAGTCACCTGTGCTATGTGGTGCACTGAGGAATTAGTGATTTGGAAAATTACCCAATCCATACTATCAAATCAAGGGAAAGATCTACTGCTTGCAATTACTCTCTCAGAGTTCACTCCTCAGTGGTCCCGATAAAAAAAAAAAAAAAAAAAAAGAGTTCTGTAACTGGAAATTCCAAGATGAGGATGGGGCCCTGCTAGATTCCATCATGCATTATTGCTTGGATACCAGGGAAGGGTGGGGGAAGGGGAGCCTTACTAATGCATGGATGGCTGATCCCTGTCACAACCCCAAATTTAGCTTCTGCTATTTAACTGATAAACTCAGGCTCTTCATTTTAAAGTCACTGTCTGCCCTCCTGATAATCTTAGTTTTAACTCTTTGTTGTGGGATAAAATGCAGAAAATTTTTTGAAGAATTAGAATAGCAGTGTTTAGACAGAGTGATGGTCAAGATAAAAAAAAAAAAAATTAGGACCAGAACAGGAGCCAAGATTAGGGGTGCAGGGGAGAGGGGAAGGGTATGGTAACATAATCACCACTGAGTTCAGTCTTAGATCAAATCACAAGTATCAGGTTTGCTATTTACTACAGAATTCTCCATAATCAGCCCAGTGAATGTCCAAAATATGTGACCCATCACTGGAGCAGATTTTAAAGCACAGGGTGAACTGACATTTGAGCTTTCGTGTAGGCTAAAAAGCCTGAAAGTCAGTCTTTGGATGACCCTGAAGCCAAATACTCCTAAGAATATGGTTTTAAAGGATGCTCCCAGAGTAACAAACTGGATGAACTGTCGCTAAATAATAAGGAAAAGTCTTAAACTCCTGCCCTAGGTATTCAAAGATAATTATTGTTTCTTCTGGTAGGGCAAGAGTTCTTAACCAGGGATCCATGAGCTTGCTTTAAAAAATAAATTTTGATAATAGGACCTTAATATAATTCGTTTCCATTGTAATCCCATGGTTTTTATGTTATGCATTTAATTTAAAAAAAAACATTATTCTGAGAAAAGGGTCCTTAAGTTTCAACCAGAACCCCAGGATTAGTGAGAATAACAGAGAGTGGTAAGGAAATACTATATAAGGGAAGCCCATATACTCCCCTTACCAGCCAATAGGTAGATTTACTGTAGCACAGAACCAGAAAAGATACATATAAGCTATTTTTTATTATAATTTTTTTAAAAAAGAGACTACACAAAAAAGTAATAAGACTGCATGATATCATCGTGATATTTGAGTTACATAGAATGAAGCTACTCCTTTAAATTTACTCTATATCCTGCGGCTAGAGCCATTTTTCCCCGTAACTTCTAGGGTCTCTCATAGATAATATATGCATGCATGAATGAATGAATGAATGAATGAATGAATGAATGAATGAATGAATGAATGAATGAAAAAGTATTAATTTAGTACTTACTATGTACAAAGTACTGTATGGGAATGTAAAGAGAAAAGTAAGACAGCTCTTTCCCTCAAGGAGCTTACAGTGTAATAGGGAAAGATAACACACATAGAATAATAGATAGGAAAGCACAAACAAACCCATGGACAGCCCAAAACTTTTATTCAGATCACCTTGCTTTGTTGTTTTGTCTGCTCAGCCTCCCCACCTACACCCACACCAGTGCATTAAAGACCCACGCACTCTTCCCTGGCATATTACATTCAGAATAGGTATTTAGCAAGATCAGAATGGAAGAACTAAGAGCTTTGTTAACTAAGGAGTTCTACCATTATGGCAAAAAGTTGGCTTTATATACCAACATGCAATCCATAAGCATTTATTGAAAGTCTAGTGTGTGCAAGGCATTGTTCAAGACTCCAAAGGAGTGTCATTTACTAGTGTTTCTGGAGATACAGAGGTGATTAAGATAGAATAGTCCCTACCCTCATAGAGCTTGCAAGCTACCAGGACAGTTAGGACACGCACAGAAACACATGATTAGAAGGCATATGTGAATAAGAACAAGAAGAGCTATGAGACTTCTGGTGAGGGAAAGGTCACTTCTATTGGAATTTAGGTCCCTGCTCTCATGGAGCTTAGAGTATGGTTGGAGAGATGAGTATAAAATGGCTACAGTAAATGTAATATGTAGCAAGTAATCAATAGGTAGCATAGACAATTGGGGCTATAGAAGTTTGGAGAAGAGGAGGAAAGAACTATGGCTGGCAAGAGAAAGTTTTATGGCTCAGGTGGGAATTAAACTTGACTTTGGGCTGCCTTTGAATTCTATCTTGGATGGAATTTGGGTAGGTAAAAAGAGGTACAGAGAAGACACTGCAGGTGAAGTTTGAGGGTAAAATCCCAGAACACTCTTTATATTTATATCACATTGGTGTGGACCAATCTCTGTAGTAGTAACATGCCTTCCTAAAACACTCTCTGGTTATCAGTCTTTTCCCCATACTTCTGAGGTCACTGATAGAATATAATAGAATTTTTTCTGGGGTTTTTCTTTTTTTTTTTTAACACATAAAAAGGATAGCATACTTGTCTAATTACTTGTGAAAGGATCTGTTAATTTCATTACCATGGCCGACTTAATCAGCAAACTCAATTTATAATTCTATAACCTGAAAAAATAAGTTACTACTATTATACTATTATAGAAATTTGTCAGCATTTTGTAAACCTGGTTGGCATTGATCCTTTTACCAAGTTGCGGAAAATCTATATTAAGCCAAAATATAACAGGGCTAAAATGGAAGTTGTTTCTATGTGTGCTTTTCAATTCATTTAAAAAAACAGGCAACTTGGGATTGGAGAGATGGCAAAAATTTCTGGTATTCAATCTAGGGTGAAGAGAGAAAACCACCAAAGACGAGAGAAAATATAAAGATTTATGTCAGAGAAAAGCATGTGGATTTTAGGTGAGCTTATACACAATACAACTCATCATCCATTATGTCTTATGAGTTGTGGCTAAGAGAAAATGTCTACCTAACCTATTCTGTACTTCAGGACATCTACCTAGGGCAATAGAGAAATATGACCTTTTCTAGATAGCTGAAACAAACATTTAAAGAAATCTTACTCTGGAAATGCAACCTCCCTTTTATGTTCATTTATTCTACTGGCTTCTTTTGTATTAGTAGCTAGGGACTGGAGTCCTGAATGCAAAAATAAAGCCAACTCATTTTTTTAAAAATATCTGCATAACTTTCCTAGTAATAATACCTTAGATTATGAAAATGATGTTTTCTTTTTTTAATCAAACTTTCTTATTATTATTTATATAATCTGTTTATATTTCACTCAGATGATAGAAACAAGGCACATCATATCACTTTGTTGACAGTTTCATTTTCAAGATCTTATAACACTACATGCTTGTGTGAGAAATATTTTTTTCTGGGTTCATTCAGCCCTCCCTAAATTTGCTTTCTTTAAAAAAAATATCATAGCAATATTCGATTCTCTAGAGGTTTCATAAACCATGGTCTTTAAACAAATAAATGCAAATTCCACTCTGACAACTGAGTCCATTTAAAGGATCACTGCAGAATTACTATCCATCATCCTCCAAAATTTTATCTTTAAAATATGTATAACAATCCTTCTTAAAATCCTTCTTACAACAATGATAATATAAGTGATGGATGATTTTTAAAGCTTCTTTTAAGTATATACAAAAAAAGAACGTGCTGTAAAAATGCTGAATTCTAATTGTTTTATGAACAAAGAGAAGGAGAAGGAATGTGACAAATTTCCAAATTCAGGGTATCAGTAGAGCTGCAGTAGCCCTATACATTACATGGAATTCAAAGGCTGTTCAGTGACTATTTCTTAAGGTCAGTGCAGCTTATGATAATGAATATGGAAAGGTTACTATTGTTGTCTTTTGTTGATTTCCTCTAAAAAATGCAAAGAAGAAAAAGGTCACTAAGCAATGTGCCTAAGCTAGTTTGGAATCCACTAATCTATCACTGAGTAAAAAAAAAAAAATAAAGGGGTTAATAAAATACACTTTAGACACAGAAAATAAGATTAGAAGCGGCATTTTGATTCCAAGCCTTCTTTAGAGAGTTAGAAGGAGTGAGGGAGGGAGGAAAGAGGAGAAATGGACAAAGCTAGTCAGACTTTGATCACTAGGTAAATATTTACAAACTAAATAAAGCAGAGGCATGGGTTAGAGCTGCAGGAGTGGAGAATGGTTTTCATTAATTTCTCCACAGTTTTATATAGATTTTTTGTCCATATACCATTGTGCAGGCTGATTTACTTATGTGATTTAAATAGCCAGGATATCATTTAAAGTGTAGGTGTACACTTAGCCATAGATTGATCATGCAATATAACTAGTCCAATTGTCAATTATACCTTCTTTTAATTGTCTAACTAAGGGTGAACATTTTCCATAGAGGCTATGTGGGTCCCCCGCCCATGTTTGGCCTTTTAACCCAAAGATGAATTTCTTTAGTAGGTTTCTGTCCAATGTATTCAACAATTCTTGAACTATAAGGACAGCCCTTGGGAGTTAAGGCTTGATGGAACCTTAGAGGTCATGTTGCCTAACCCTCTAATTTTACAGATCAGGAAAGAGAGTCCTGGATAAATGATGTAACTGGCCCAAGGTCATATAACTAACTAGTGAATAGTAGAGGCAGGATTTGAATCCATTTCCTTTGCACAAGAGTCATTGGTGAGCTCCACTAAACTCTCATTGCTCCATTACCTATTTGGGTATGGGAAAAAAAAATGATTACCTGGGTAATGACTGTAAGCTTTCTGATTTTGAGAAGTCCGTTCCATTATGGCAAATAATTGATAGATAATAACATACTTGCAAGGACAATTATAAACAATATTTTACATTTGAAATTTTTGTATATGACACATTCTTTCCATTTCACTTTTCCAGACTGATTTCCTATCATTCTCCTTCCTGGCTTTGATATTCTGCTGTAATAGCCCCAATTCAGCATTCCATGTGGGACTTCGCATTGGCCATTACGCAGGCTTGGTGTGCCCTTTCTTCTCCTCCCTAGCATTTAAAACTTCAATTTCCTTTTAGGTTCAGCTCAAGCACTACTTTCTACATGAAGCCTTCTGGGATTTTACTAATTATTGGTCTTTCTCTTTTCAACATATTTTATATTTATTTGTGTATGTGAGGTAACACCCCAAGAGAAACCAAGTTTTGAGCCTCCAGCTGACATACTGGGTAGAACACTGGAGTTGGAGTCATGAAGATCTGAGTTCAAATTCTGTCTTGTATACTTACTCACTGTATGATCCTAAGTCAGTAAATTAACTCTCTCTACCTTAGTTTTCTTCATCTGCAAATGAAGAGGCTGCACTGCATAGCTTCCAAGATCCCCTCTAGTTCTTCGTTGGGAACCATTTTGTTATTTTGACATCTTGTCTTCTTACTGGCTGTTCTCCATGCCTGGAATACTCTCCCACTTAACTTTCCCTTCCTACCTTCCTTGGCTTGCTTCATGGTTCAACTCAAATGCCACATGCTACAGTAGGCCTTCATTGGCGTTCTTCTTCCACATATCCCCCTACTCCATTGCTAATGCCTTCCCTCTGAGATTACCTTCCATTCTCTCCATCTCTCTGTCTCTGTCTCTCTGTCTCTCTCTCTCTTCCTCCTTCCCTCCCTTCTCTTTCCTTCTCCCCTCTCTCTCTATATTATCTATATATACATATATGTATAGATACACATGTAATATGTATATAAACAATTTTGTGCATGTTTTTTCTCCATTAGAATGTGAGCTCCTTGAAAAAAAAAATGTGAGCTCCTTGAAAAAAAATGTGAGCTCCTTGAAGACACACATCTTAGTTTTTGACCTTTATTTTTGGTATCAATAGCATTTAACACAGTAACTGGATCCTAGTAAACCTCTGTATTCCAGATGTCTTGTACTCAGTAGGTGTTCTATGAATGCTTGGTAAATTTTGTTAAACTCAAGTAACTGCAGTTGCTAATGGCTCTGAGAGTCATCATTGGCCTCAGTACCCAACATTAAGTTTTTTTCTATAAATAAAAATCAACACATGGGTATATGTCTGTTAGCTATAGGAGTGGTGGAGAGATAGGGTAACTCAATTTTTTTTTCCTTCCCTCCCCTGTGTTTTCATGTTGTAAATTGTTTACTAATAATCTATGAATCTATAGACTGAGAAAGGGGTGGTGATGGAATAACCCATGATGCCTTATGAAATATATATGACTTTCAGAATGACTAACATGTCTAAACCAAACAATTGATCGGTCATAAAGCATTTTTTAAGTGCACGTTATGTCCCAGACACTTTATGCGCTGGGGATATTAAGACAAAAAGGAAACGGGTCCTGACCTAAGGGAGCTTATGTTCTATTGGAGAGAAAAATACATATCTCTCTAAGTTTATACAAAATACAAGTATATCTAAGTGTATAACTTGGGGAGCACTGAGCACCAAAAGCAGAAATGACAGCAAAAGCTTCATGTAGAAGATGTCACTAGAAATTAATTTTGAAGGAAACAAGAGACTTGAAGAGAGAGTTCATTCTGGACACAGCAGAGAATTACGACAAAGACCAGAGAGTCATATGTGAGCAACAGCGAGGCAGCTTGCTGGGCTAGACCGGCGAGTGACCAAAGGGGAGTGATGCATAGTAAGGCCAGAAAAGTAGATTTGATCCATTTTGTGGAGAGCTTGAAATGCAGTGGGGTTCAAGTTTCTCCCAGAAGCAATAGGGCATCATTGGAGTTTACTGAGTAGGAGAGTGACCTGGTGAGAACCTCAAGTTGGAAAAATCCCTTGGGCAGCTGAGTGCAGGCTGGATTTCAGAAGGGACAGACTTGAGGCAGGGAATCGCCTTTCTGGAGAAGGTATAGCAACAGTCCAGGGGAGAGGTGATAAATATCCAAAGTAAGGGTTAAGACCTGAACCCTTGATTAACTTTCCAGGCCACTAGGATGATGAGTGGGAGAAATCCTGTAATAAATGGGTACAAAAAGCCTCTAGGTGGCACAGTGCTGGAGCTGATATAAGGAAGACCCAAGTTCAAACACAGCCTTAAGGACTTAGTGTGTGACCCTAGACAAATCATTTAACCCCTGTTTGCTTCAGGGACCTCAACTCTAAATTGGGGATAATAACCCTCGAAGGGTTGTCATGAGGATCAAATTAGATATTTTTAAAGTGCTTAGCACAGTGTAGGCATTATAAAATGCTTATTCCCTCCCACTGCCCAGAAAAAGTATGGAAATAAATCATAACATTGCTGATTGATGAGCAGAGACATCAGAGTGTGATTACAGGGCCAGTAAAAAAAAAAACAATTGGTGACAATACAGGAAAATATGGTTGATCAGATATTCTGTCAAGCAGAAATTCGTATTGACTGGCATTCTGGGCAGGGATTGTGCACAGTATGTTATGTAGAAAAAAAAGCAGTGAATGACAGGCAAATAAGCTGTTCTGGTTTTTTGTTTTTGTTTTTTTTTTTTTGAGTGACTCTCATATTGTCACAAGCCCAGCCCGGTAAGCTTGATTTCCTTCACCCTCTACACTTGTGGTCCAATAATAATCAATACTCATAATAATGAAGCTCTTCAATACTCTTAAGTGCCTTCTGAATCATCATTCCCCAAATTGAATATTACCTCCTCCAAAGCAGGGACAAATTTTCATTTTTGCCTTTATATCTGCCAAGGTCTAGTGCTTGTCTTCCACATTGTAGACGCTTAATTAAGATCCTTTGAATTGAATTAAATCAAAGAGAGATAATTTTTAGGTTAAGTTTATTATATTTTAATTCTCTAAAAATGGTGACATAATTCTAAGTGGGGATCAGGATGGCATTGTAGAGAGCGTGGTGCTTTTGAAGTCAAGAAGACCTGCTTTCTAAACAGACACTTTCCAGCTGTGTGACCATGATCAAGATGTGTTAGCCCCTGTATGCATCAGGCACCTTTCTTAGATTTATCTATTAAATCATAGAGGGATTGAAATTTGTATTGTTTGAAGGACTTCCCACACCAGAAGCTTCCTATGCCATGGAAATCACAGCTCCTTCCTGTATTAGTATTCAAGGTAAGATTGCAACTTGTTTAATTTTTAACCCAAAATATCAAAACTTGGGAGGCATCATAATATAGTGCATAGAGAATGGGCCCTGTAGCTGGTAAGGCTTCAAGTCAAACCTTGCCTCCACCACATACAGCCTGTGTGATTCTAGAAAAATCACATACTCTAAGTTCCTTAGGAAACTCAAACTATATGTTAGCAAAAAACTATAGACTTTCATTGGGAAAAGGAGATTCCTCATTTGGGAGTTCCATATACCAAAGAAATCACAAGTCTGGTTCCCATCCCTATAATAGAACCTCTGGAGTCAAATTCACGTGGCCCCTTTTAAAGCAGTTACCTCAGGAAGCCAAACCTTTGCTTTAAGAATGCCGCTACCTGCTCTGAAGATTTCTACTGCTCCTCATTTGGAATTCCTGTCCAAACTAGCAGCACATTCTTTTGAATATTTTCAGTGGTGGTGAATCTACTCTTTAAGGGTGGATATGATTTTTTTTTTTTGACAGACTGAACAGCCTTTTAAAACCATGTCTGGTGAATGAGGTGGTTGATCAAAGTGAATGACATCCTCTGTGGCTAAATACAAGATGTGACAATGACTGATTCTGTGTGTGGCTCGTAATGGACACTGAGGAAAATTCTGAAAGGAGAAATTCCTCAATGTTTTGAGCAGCGGCAACACTGTAAGACTAAGTGGCTCCCATGGGAGTGGTTTTGAAGAACAGCTGTCACTTGGACACACGGGGTTCTGGCATGTTTGCTTTCAGGGGAAAAAAAACAACAACAACCTGGAAAACAAAAAACAAAAACAAACCAAAAAAAAAAACCTCATGACTTTTAGACATATCACAATGATTGGAACTCTTAAGAATCACAGAATTTCAGAATTAGATGGGCATTCAAGAGCCTTCTAGTCCACCGTATACCTGAACACAAATCCCCTTTATGAGGCACACAACAATGGGTCACCAACCATGCCTTTGCTTGACTGTCCTGCCCTCTTCCCATGAGGGCAGAGGCAATCAATTCCCAAGACAGTGTGACTTCGCCGGAGAGCTTGTTTTTCTATCAAATCTAAATTTGCCTCTGCAATTTCCATCCATTATTTCATGCTCTTCCATTTAGGGCAAAACAGAACAAGTTTACTTCCTTGTCAAGTGACAGACTTTCAGATATTTGGAGGATAGCTGTCATGTCCTTCCTAAGTCTTCTCTAGGCTGCCTCAGTATCTTTAACTGATCCTTTCATAGAATTCATCCAAGGTCATTCAACAGCCTGGCTGCCTTTTTCTGGAGCCCCTTCAATCTAAGAATATTTGTACTAAAATAAGATACCCAGAAGTGAACACACTACCCCAGATGTAGTCTGGTCAGGAAGAGTCAACCAGGACTATTAACCCCTTATTCCTTTTTATGAATCCATGCATCCTATTTCCCAAATCTGCTGACAGCAGAATTTTTTGGTCACAGACTGTTATCTAGCTTCCCTAACTTTCACTGCACATGTGAGGGTAAATTAATGCTATGACAAGAAGATCAACTTCACAGATTTTTTCATTTATACATTCGGCATCTTGGCAAATACTATAATATAAAGATGGATATTCAATGAGTTCTGCTCAGTAGGATGAGATTTTTTAAAAAAAATCATCATCCTGGTGAACAGTCATGCTCATCATGATAAATATTCATAATTTGTATTCATCCATTCTATGTCTTAGGGTCCTTGACTAGAAACTGATCTTATCAAGTCTTTAAATTAGACCTTGGTCAAATAAATGTAGTACGATGAATCAAAATCTGTTTCCCAGGACAATTAGCCACATATAAACTTATAGACAATAATACACATTTCTTGCCTCATATCAGACTGGCAAAAGCCTATTATTCATTCATCAGACATTTATTAAGTGACTACTGTACACAGAGTACTATGACAGGTACCCAGAGAAACACAAAGGTAAATAAGGCACAGCCCCGTAGAGTTATGGAATTTAAAATCTAGAAGTAGCTTGAGGAGTCAAGAGTCTCCAGGATAGTGGCACAGTGAGAAATATAGTAAAATTCCAAATGCTTAAACACAGGATTATCTTCCCCCTCCTATTAGTTTTCTATATTCCAGTGATTACAGAGTTCTCTTTCAGGGAATGTGTTGGTAGAGTGCAGTTCACTTTTAAATCCAGCATTTAAAAATATTTTATGCATATTTTTTTCTTATTTTTTTAAAGATATCTGTCACTTCTTAATGATTTGCCCCTTTCTCCAACTTGTTATAACACAACTGTATAATACAACTCAATTTTCTGAATAACCAAAAATGAACTTAATATCCAATGGGGTTTGTTCTTTCTTTGTTCTTTAATTTGAAAAATCTGGTTTATTAGTTATACAATTTCCAGGAATTCTGATATATGTACACAGTTTTGTTTGATCAGTTTGGGATGAAGGTAAAAAGCTTTTTTGTTATTCAATCTACCCAATGGAAACCACTATCCATCTCCTCTTGTACTGGTTAAATCTCAAAGCTGGCAAGCCATCATGTGCATGCATGTCTCTTTCTACACTCCATAAGACTCAAGGTCATTTAAATGCAGCCATACACAAAGTGGTATTTCAGACATTTTCTAATCACCCTTGTCAGGCTGGATTTGAAAATACCTTAATTAATCACCAAATTGTTATCCACCCAATTTAAATTCAAGTAGTTCTGAGTCAGTCACGTGCTTTAAATGCTATTAGCAGCCACCACTAATCTAAGTTCTTTGCAAATGAGTGAAATTTCCAAAAGAAAGAATATCTTCATTCTAGATAGCTACCTGCTGCTCTCCAAGTGAACAAGAAATTTTTTGTTTTAAAAATAGAGCAAGAGTCAATCAGAGGTTAAAGAGTGGAGCTCAAGATTTAGAGAAATTACAGAAATATTTGCATATATGAATTTGAAAGGGCCTATATATGTTAGTGCAAAGTATACAATTGGCTGGGATGACAGAAGCATAGTTCTGTTGCTAATATAGTGGGTGACTTTGTCCAGAGACCTGGAACACATGGGATTGTTCCAATTAAGCAACAATATTCTCTTACCATAAGAGGACTATAACTGGTAATAGTGTAAGTTTAAATACCAGTTTCCCAAGCTGTTACAATGATGGGGTTGGGATCTGGACCCCAGAAAGGAAAAACTCTGGGCTTTCCCATGTGGCCAAAGCTCTGGCATTCCCCTGAGGCTATAATCCCATCAACTGGCTTTTCACTGTGGCTACACCCAATCTCCCCTCCATTGTCTTACTTCCCTATGGCCCCGGCCATTTTCCACCCTTAATCCTAGCTAGGCTCCATTCTCCCTTGGCCACGAGGTCCAGGTCCCAGGAGCTCTGTTCACCCCGGCTTACTAGCCACTCGCATCCAGATCTCCTTAGGCCCTTCCTCCCGTCACCCCAAACTACTTGGCCACTCCTAGATCCCTCCCACAGTCTTTCTGTATATAAGGTCCATCTTGTCTCCATTAAGATGCTCTGATTCTTAGAATCTAGCCAATAGCCCACAGATGCTCAGATTCCTTAAGAGTCTAGCTAATATGGCGAATCTTCAGGAATTGAAGCGGATTGACCCTTTGTGGGTGTGGGGGCTGGAAGTCCCTCCCTCCTTAAAAAAAGATTTAGGAATAAGACTCCAGAATCAGACAAAAAAGTTAAAAACCCAAAGAAGTACGTTAAGTTTTCCCAAGTCCCTGGCACTGAGAGAATTGACAGGATTGGGCCTACGATTCTGCCCATGTCCATGGTCTTGAACAGAACCACTGGACTGAGAACCTGAGGGCGTCAGGCTGAGTTCAAGACAACCTCATAGTTGTCTGACCTAATGGGACCTGAGAGGTCAGGCCTGAAAAGCACTTTCAAGCCAAGCCTTTCTAGTTGCTTGGAAATCCACCCAATTGAAGAGTAAAAAAACAAAGGGATTAGGGGAAGAGGGGAGGCTTACATACCTTCCAGTCCAGGCTGGTGAAGAGCTTGGTATAGGCAGTTTTTCCTGGTGCAGGGAACTATATGATGTGGTCTAGAAGTTAGGGGTCCTGGAACCCCAAAATCACAACACCTAGATCCTGCCCGAAAGAATTCAACCCAAGCCTTCTTGCAGCCAAAAACAAGGTTTATTGGAAATTCCTCAGGGGAATACCAGAGATTTGGCCATGTGGAAAAGTCCAGGGTTTTTCCTTTCTGGGGTCCAGATCCCAACCCCATCAGTAGTAGTAGTAGTAGTAGTAGTAGTAGTAGTGGTGGTGGTGGTGGTAGTGGTGATGGTGGTGGTAGTGGCAGTAGGAATACTTGTAGTAATAACAGCTAACATTTATAGCACCTACTATGTGTAAAGCACTATGCTAAGCACTTTACAGATGTTACCTCATTTGATCCTCACAGCAACTTTGGGAGGTAGGAACTATTATTATCCCCATTTACAGATGAGGAAATTGAAGCAGGCAAAGGTTAAGTGGCTTGGCCAAGATCTCAAAGCTAGTCAGTGTCTGAGACTGGGACTCCAGACCCAGCATTCTGTGTAGTACACCACCTGGCTGCTAAGCTCCTTGTACTATTATTTCTATAATTGCCATCAACTTTAACAGAGGAAGAATGATGTAATGGATAAAGAGCCAAGTCAGGAAGACCTAAGTTTAAGCCCCACCCCTAACACATACTTGCTGTGTGATACAGAACAAGTTCTATCTCAGGGCCCCAGACAAATCTCAAAGACAATCAATTAAATGCCAAACTGCAGAGGTAGAAGGCATTTCCTCTCAGATTGCTCCCTACACAAATGAAATCCCAAGTTCAGACCAAAATAAATGATTAGAAGTCCTTGTGCTATAAATATGAAGGGCTATGTCAAATGCCTCACTAATAAATAGTCATGGAAGTAGAAAGAAATAGATGCTTAATCATGCTTAATGAAGGTAAGAGATCAGAGTCTCTTGGAGAAAACAGGGCAATTCTTTTACTAAGTACAATAATGATGTCTCGGGACAAGGTTTCTTCCACATTCAGATCCACTTATTCTCGTGTGCTCCTTCTTGTTCAAATAGATTTCATGCCCACAGTTACACAACCATTATTGGACCCAGCCTTCCTTGCTCCGAGGCCAGTTGCACCCACTACATCATACTCAAAAACAAAAACAAAACAAAAACAAAAATCTGTAATTGTGTGTGTTTTAAAACTTGCTCACAGCTACACTACAGGGTTCCACACTACAAGGTGTGGCCCATTTTGAACAGTTATTCTGTTTCTTCCCTTCTTACTGCTGTCAGTGTGTCTACTCTAAATAATATGTACCCTTAATTGAGCCCCACCCTTCACCCTTCATGCTGCCACTTCTCATTTTCTCTAGATTGGGGAGTCAGATGATCAAATTTGTTAGAGGTATGCATACAGTAAGCAAAAAGATGGGCTGCCATAAGTAAAATGAGTTTTAGTGCCTGGACTTTGTGACATCTTATAATGTCTATTTTGCTTATTTGATGATTTTTCCAATTATGTTCTAAACAGGTGATATTTCCTGAGAAATGAATTTCAGATAAATGACTTTTTTTAAAAAAAAGATGATGGGAATTGGTTCTGTAGGACACAGGCATAGCTTTCAGAAGCCCATCCATTTCAACCAAGCTAAATTCCCTTTCTTATACTCATCCTTAATTGAGTGATCATGATGGGCACTGAATGTATCCATTTCAGGAAATATTTTCTTGTCCTACAGTATGGACTCACTTCTCTGAATGCTTAGTAATTTTGAGAATTCAGCGCCTTGTGAAGAGTATCAGAATCAGTCAACATTTATTATGTGCCTACTGTGTGTCAGGCATTGTGCTAAACACTGGGGATACAAATAAAAGTATAAATAAAAAGAGTCTCTGACCTCAAAAGGAACTCGTAAACTAATGGAAGGGCTTACAATCTAATGTTTTCTAATGAGTACAGGTAGGATTATTGGTAAATGACACCCAAAGTGACCCAAAGTTTTGTTTTGTTTGTTAGTTTTTGGTAAAGTCTTTTTTGGGGGGGGGGAGTATGGTTTTTCCTAGGTAAAATTTCCCTTTTTCTGTGGTTACTAAGAAAGGAGAACAGGCCTCTAGAATCAACATCATGGAACTACTTCAGTATGACAGATTTTGAAATACTGTTGCATTCGGGCTCTGTTGTTCCATAAATATATAAAGACGTGTTGATTTACAAAGGAACTCTGTCAGATACTAAAATCTAAATCTTCCAATTATTACCATCATTCGGGAGGAACTCCCCTTTTTGTTATATTTATATTTATTTTTCAATCCTTCACTGACAGATTTAAAAAAGCACCACCACCATATGTCAACTCAGTGACACTGCGGTTCTTTTTCAGCCAAAGCATCTACCCAACCTGTGGAGGTAACACAACTTAACAAGGAACCTGATGGAATCAACCTGTCATATTGACTCCAGAAAAGCAAAGAAGCATAGAATGTTTAGGATGCAAAAGGCTCCCGAACACCAACAAAGGGAACTTCCTCAGATGACATATTTTTATCATCCTGATAGAATCTAAGCTTCTTAGGGGAAGGCACTACTTTGTGAGACCATTGTCAAGTGCTGTGCAAATCTTAAAATGTTATAGAAATGCTGTTATTGTCATCACTGTGATTATCATCATATTTGTAGCCTTAGCATCTAGCATAGGAACTGGCACAAAGGTAATTTTAACTGATTGTTGATTCAATTGAAAGGGGTACAAATCAAGCCAAGGAAAGAATATTCAAGTTTCTAAAGATGAAATGACAGGGAAGAAGGATGGTATAAAGGAAAGAATGATAAACTTGATTTCAGATTATCTAATTTCAAAATCTGGCTCTAGCATTTACAAACTGGATGACTGGGGGAAAAGTCACTTATTTTCCTTGGACCCCACCTTCTCCATAGAGATTATAATACATTATTTATTTACCCAACAAGAGTTATTGTGAAGTATTTTGGGAACCTTTCAATATTATTTATGCAGGAGTTACAACATTAAAAAAAAGCAAATGTATAATTATAAAGCAAGAAAGACAAAAATAGTACTCTTAAAAATTCATTTTAAAAACAATAAAAGATGGGCAGCTAGGTGGTGCAGGGGCAGCTGGGTGGTGCAGTGGACAGAACACCGGCCCTGGATTCAGGAGGACCTGAGTTCAAATCCAGCCTCAGACACATAACACTTACTAGCTGTGTGACCCTGGGCAAGTCACTTAACCCCATTGCCTAGTCAAAAAACAAAACAAAACAAAAAACAAAACAAAAAAAAAACCAATGAAAGACATCATGGCAGAGAAGATAGAAAGTTGACCTCAGAGAGAGGAAGATTTGAGTTCAAACCTTGATGTGACCTAGGCAAGTCACTCAGTAACTTCAGATAACTCTCTGAGACTCTAATTTGCAGAACACATCAGTTTTGGTATGTATCCTGGGCCATCTCCAGTTGTCCTGATCCTTATCTCACCACTGGACCCAGATGGTTCTGGAGAAAAAAGTGAGGCTGGTGACTTTGCAAAACTCTCCCTCACTTAAATACAATTCACTTGTATTCACATGGCTTCACCTCCCTGATGTCATGGTCCTCTTTGAGAATGAAGGACAGACAGCAACCTCTTTATGTGAAAAAATAAGCGAGTTGGACTAGATGATCTTTCAGGTTCTGTCTATCTCTAGAACTAGGTTCGTTTTATGATAAATTAACATTATTTAAACATAATTCTCACAGGAAGGTAATGGTTATAATAATATTTTAGTATCTTTATTCAATCTTTATTAGTGATCACTAAGGAGCATTCTGAGTGCTTTCTGAGGTCCCTCTCATCTCATCCTTTATTCAAGGTGCCTGATAATTCAGGGTGTGGAGAGGAAGAAACAAGAATCATTCTGCTAAAATGAATAAAAGCACTTCTGGTTCTTTGGGGGACATGACATATTCTCCAAACCCGTCCCACTGTGACTCAAATTTTGGATCTTCATGCAAAAAAGAAAACACATTCATATGAATATGAAGACAATCTTATGCTGAGGAGAAATAAACACAGTTGACTTGTTCTAATTGCGGTTGCCTCCACTTCTCAGACCATCAACTTTCCTTTTTAAGACAATTAGGGGAAACCTAACTTCAGGTCTACAATACTAAAGAAATAAAAAATAGCCTCTCCATTAGAGAAATGCAAAACATTTTCCCAAACTGACCAAATTATTAGGATTTGTTGAGGAAGAACCAGGAAAGCCTTCCGATAAATGTGGATACATTTTAGAGCAAAACTCTCTAGGCTTCACAACTGTTGTTGCTTGTTTGCTCTTAGTTCTTGAAGAGGACCATGACATCAGGAAAGTGATGTCATGACATACAAGTGAATTGGATTTAAGTGAGGGAGGGCTGTACAAATTCACCAGCCTCACTTTCTCTTCTAGAGCCATTTGGGTGGTGAGATATAGATCAGAATAACTGGAGACAGCCCTGGATGCAGTGGGAGACCTTGACCTTTTTAAGTTAAGGTCTTTAACAGGTCTTAGTTTGACTGAGGCAGCACCCATTCAGTGATTAAGAATAGGTAAGAAATGAGGCAGAGAATGGCTTTTTTACCTACTTCCCCCAAAAAACAAAACAAAACAAAACAAAACAAACAAACAAAGATAGAAAAAGAAAAAAAATCAACATGGAGGGGAGGGGAAGACCCTCGGTTTATGGACAAAATAGAAACAATTGGTATTTATATTCACTCTGAGCCAATTAGGGCCCAAACAATGACCAAGTGGGGCTTGGCCTGGGATCTATTGTTGGTTTTATTCTGGAAGAATGTTAGAGACTCTTGTGGATATGGATAGTCCTAGATCATAAGGACCGCTCACAGATGCCCATCAATGGGAAAAGGGCTAAAATAAATGTGGTACATGAATGTAATGGAATATCACTTAGTTTCAAAAGACACTGTGTATGAAGAATGCAGAAAAGCATGCGGAAGACTTATATGAACTGATGAAAAATAAAGTAAACAGAACTAGGAAAAATAGATACAATGACTACAACAATACAAATGAAAAATTTTTAAAAATGAAAAAAAATGGTGTTTCATTATAATAATCAATGTGGAGTCCAAAAATGATATGAAAATGTTTATCTCCCTTCCTTCTTTATAGAAGTGAAAGACAATGGAAGTGGAACACTGCATACAATGTCAGATTTGATCAATGTGCTGTTTAGTTTTGCTGCTTTTTTTCCCCCTCTTCTTTCTTATTCCTTGTTATAAAAGATGGTTAGGGAATCGAAGGAAGAATATATTGGGAAATGAAGGTGATATAAAAACAAAAGTATTATTTTTTTTTTCAAAGAACTGCTCACTAACTATAGAATCCTAGACATGAGACCTGAGATCCACTGTCCTTATTAGTGCATGTATTTTTTTTTTACTTGTTTTTGATTGATTCTTCCACCTTCTGCTTTCTTAGGTCTGCTTCCTTTTCTTCCTCCCTGGATCATCTCTTTGGATATTCTGACAGCTTCCTTCCCTGTCCCCTGACATACTTCCTCTTTCAACAATCTAATAGAAATGGAGCAGTTTCCACCCTCATCTTATTCCAAGTATCCTAGCCTTGCTTAACCCTTTTAGAGCTTACACCTTCAGCTTGGTTTGGAACACATAGCTCATCACAAGATTCAGTAGTCTCAGCCCAGCAGAATGGGGCTGCTACCTGGTGAAGTTGTGTGTTTGTGTGTGTGTGTGTGTGTGTGGTGGGGTGGGGAGCAAGGTTGGAGGGGAGGGGAAGGAACAAAGTGAAGAGGGTGGCTGAACACAGAGGGAGGGCCATTCACCAATTTGAAACTTGTAAGGCATGTAGAGCCTATCTGCTCACTGCCTTGGATCATTCCTTGCATTTTGAATTGTGGCCTACAGCCTTTCACAGTACAGTGGGTCTAGATGAGTGAGCTATCAGAATTCTCTGGAGCTCCTTCCCACTGCTGTTTGATTTCTTAAGCAATTGTGAATGGGTGTGGTGAGACATAAAACTGAAGTCCTAAAGAGAGGGAAAAATCCTTGCGTCTGTAATCTTCTGCACAGCCTGATGTTAACATTGTGATGTCCAAGTGGGCAGTGAGCTTCCCAAGGAGGGAACCCGATTCCGCAAATGCTTATCTGTTATCTAGAATAATACCTTGGACGCTTTCTACTGCAATAAAGCTGTACAAACCCTCCAAAGCTGCCTGAGCAAGTTCTCAAGAAACCAGGGTAGGTGGTAGTATGGTACGATAAAAAGAGTATTGCATTTGAAATCAGAACTAGTTTCAAGGCCCACCTTCAATATTAGCCTCATGACCCTAGGCCAGTCACTTGCAGTTTTTGATCCTCATTTTCTTCATTGGTTAAATGAGGTGAATCACTTGCAAAAAGAATTTGAAGATTTCATCTAGCAAATGTATTATTAGAAAAGGATTTGAACCAATCACCTATAGAGAACAAAAAATAAGAAATGGATAGCTCAAGGCTTGCTACATTGTTACTCAGACGATGTTATAGGACCTAGTATTTAGCATATTGAGGATACAGGGTATCCCAAAAGTCTTAGTGAATAAAACAACTTTTTTAGGGGGGGGGAGAAGAGGGGTAACAGAATAAAAACATTGGAATGTAGAATGATTATCTGCTGGTTCACTAAGGGATCTTTGGGAAAAATTCTAGTATGCAACAGTATAGCATGGATAAGTACCTCAGTGTTTCCCCACATAATTTAGTTTTCTTCTTTTTATTTTGATTGTTTTTTCATTACATATAGTTTGGAGACAATGAGTATCTGCTATGGCAATATCCGGTAAAATTTCTAAATTGTTGTAGACTATTATTGTAATTGTTATTGTAATGTGTTATTGTAATCATCATCATCATCATTATCATCATCATGATGATTCTAAGAAGTTCCAGGCTGCTACTTTACTGAACTACTAGTTCAGTTTAGTTCAGTAGTTCAGAACTTAGTTTACTAAACTGCAAGTTTATCTTTTGATTTTTAGGCTCATTTATTTATTTATCCATTTTAAACCTTCATTTTAAAAAAAGTTGAGGTACCAAATTCTCTCCGTCTCTCCCACCCCTCCCTTACCCATTGAGAAGGCAAGCAATATATCAGTTATATATGTGAAATCATACAACTCATATTTCCATATTAGCCATGTTACACAAAAAAAATAAAATAAAATAAAAGCAAGAAACATAAAGAAAGTTTAAAAAATGCTTCAATATGCATTCAGAGTTCATCAGATGTCTCTTTGGAGGTGGATGGCATTTTTCATCATGGGTCCTTTGGAATTTCCTTGGATCATTTGTACTGATCACAGTAGCTAAGTTTTTCATATTTGATGATCATTATAATATTGCTGCTTCATGTACAATGTTCTCCTGATTGTGTTCACTTTACTTTGCATTAGTTTATATAAATCTCCCCAAGTTTTTCTGAAACCATTTTACTCCTCATTTCTTATAGCACAATAGTATTCTATAATGATAATGTACCATGACTTATTTTGCTATTCCCCTATTGATGGGCATCACCTAAATTTCCAATTCTTGCCACCACAAAAAGAGCTGCTATAAATATTTTTGTACGTATAGGTCATTTCCCCTTTTCTTTGATCTCTTTGGGAGACAAACCTAGTAGTGGTATTACCCTTTAGAAATCGCTCCAAAATTTTTTCCATAATGGTTGGACCAGTTCACAACTCTAACAATAGTGCCTCAGTGTTTCTATTTTTTCACACCCCCTCCAGCATTTATCATTTTCCTTTTCTGTCATGGTAACCAATCTGATAGGTGTGAGGTGGTACCTCATTGTTGTTTTAACTTGCCTTTATCTAATCAATAGTGGCTTAGAGCATTTGTTCATATGACTATAGATAGTCTTTATTTCTTCTTTTAAAAACTGCATGTTCATATCCTTTGAGCATTTCTAAATTGGGGAATGGCTTATATTTTTTATAAAATTTGGCTCAGTTCCCTACATATTTGAGAAATAAGACCTTTATCAAAGAAATTTGCTGTAAAAATGTCCCTGTCTTCTTGCTTTTCTTCTAACTTTGGCTGCATTGGTTTTGTTTGTGCAAAACCTTTTTAATTTCACATAATCAAAATTATCCAATTTACCTGTGATCCTCTCTGTCTTTCGTTTGGTCACACATTCTTCCCTTAGCCATACATTCTGGCAGGTAAAATTTTCCATGCTCCCTTAATTTGCTTATGGTATCAACCTTTAGGTCTAATTCATGTACCTATTTTGACCTTATCTTGTTATATCTTGTAAGATGTTGGTCTATGCCTACTTCTTGTCAAATTGCTCTCTAGTTTTCCTCACAATTCTTGTTAAATGGTGAGTTCTTGCCCTCAAAGCTCAGATGTGTTAAAAATCCCCCAAAGCTTTGAGTTTGTTAAATAATAGATTACTATGGTCATTTAATACTGTGCATTGTGTTTCTAATCTATTCCACTAACCATCACTCTATTTCTTAGCCAATATGTTTACTACTCTGTAATAGAGTTTGAAATCTGGTACTGCTGGGCCACTTTCTTTCACATTTTTTTCATTGACTCTGTTGATATCCTTAACCTTTTATTCTTCCAGATGAATTTTATTTTTTTCTAACTATAAAACAATTCTTTGGTGTTTGATTGCTATGGCACTGAATAAGTAAATTAGGTAGATTGTAATTTTTATTATATTGGCTTGGCCTACCCATGAACAATTAATATTTTTTCCAATTGTTTAGATCTGTCTTTATTTGTGTTAAAAAATGTGTTGTAATTATGTTCATATACTCTCTGGGTTTGTCTTGGCGTGGGTTGTATCCTTCTACTTCTTCCCACTGGGTTTTGTTGCTAATATATAGAAATGCTGATGAGTTACATGAGTTTATTTTATATCCTGCAACTTTGTTAAAAATTAATTGTCTCAACTAGATTTTAGTTGGTTCTCTACGGTTTCTCTAAGTATATCATTATATTTGCAAAGAATGGTAGTTTTCTTTCCTCATTGCCTATTTTTATTCCTTCAATTTATTTTTCTTGTCTCATTGATGTAATTAGCATTTCTAATACAATATAGAATCGTAGTGTTGATAATGGACATTGGTAGTTTACTCCTCACTTATCCCTATTACAGATAATGCTTACTCTTGGCTTTAGATAGGTAAAATTTATTTTAAGAAAGACTTCATTTATTTCTATTCTTTCTAATATTTTAATAGGAATAGGTACTGTATTTGGTCAAAGATTTTTTTTTTCTGCATCTATTGCTATACTGGATAAGTTTGAAAGAAAAAAAAGTTACTCAACAAATTACACACCTATGTTCTAGTTTTTACATATAAAGCACTCCTTTTTAAGTTTGTTAAGAAGCAGTGGGTCCTGGTCTTTATGTGACTCTCCTTCTATTCCTCCAAATGCTAGTAGGGTATAAGCTACTCCCAAATATTTATCCTCTCTTTATTTTACTCTCCTCATTTACTTCCTTTTTTTTGTCCTTCCATCTGTACTACTTTTACAAATCCCAAAGGGTATGTGGAAAACCAAGGTTGGGGACTTAGGCAGAGTTGAGAATGGGGGAAAACTATTTCTTTTCTTTTTCCCCCTCATCTCATTCTCGGGTCACCACAATAGATGTCCACTTGGGTAGTCTAGTTTTACCTTGTAAACATTACAGGGTCCCAGCTTATTTCATTTTAGTGTGAAACCCCAAACAGATCTTGACTTTGTACTTACTTCTTTGAGACATAATTCTTTCCTTTTCTTATTTGTTATTTCATGGCGAAGAATTAGCTAGATTAGAGATGGATCGTGGTATAAGACTTGGAGAGCAAATGTTTTCACTGAAAAGGTGTTTAGACAGTGTGACCTATGATAAACATGGCCAGAAGGCATTTATACTAATAAGTATTTTCTATTCCCCAAACAGCAACCTTTAGTTTTAACCAAAATATTATTTTATTTCTTTATTCTTCCATTTGCTCTCATCTGTGTATGACAGGACTAGAGAAATGCCTTTTCCCATATAAATCTATATTATATCTATGTTACCTACATTAATATACTGCTAGCTGTTATTTATTATAAAGCATGATACAATATTTTAAAAAACTAATTATGGCAGCAAACAGTGAATTTATGACAATGTTTCTCCCTCCCTGAAGAAGCTTAATAAATGCTTGTTGGCTCTCTCTCTCTCTCTCTCTCTCTCTCTCTTTTTTTCTCTCTCCCTTTCCCTCCTGCAACTTCTAGTTATTTGTAGGATTTCAAAACAAATCACGAACACTTCTGCTTATTTCAATTGTCTGACAGCTCGTGTGTTAAATGGTTATGGAAAAACATCCATGCATTCAGTCCTGGTAATTAAAAGTGAAGTCAACAGATTCTCAGATCTAAAGAAGGTTTTCTGGGCTAATACAACCTCAGCCATGTTGCTGTAGAGTTCAGGTAGCCTTTCACATATATTACATGGTGCTGTTCTTTGAAACTGACAATGTGTCAGTAACAGCCTTATTTGGGTCTGTAGCTTCAATGGAAACACACAAATTGCGTGGATTAGCATGGGTTATTTTTCTCTCCTCTAGAAATAAGAGTTTCTCACATGGATTTTAAATTCAGACCAATAACCAGTAAATCAGACAGCATACTGTTTCTCCCAGGGGGAAAAATACAAATATAGATATATGCATATATTTATTTCTAAAGTTTTATACTATTATTTTGGATCAATTTATGACTCTTTTGGGGGAGGGATGAGTGAATGTGGAGAGAAGAGGTGGAGTGGGGGCAGAGAAGGGCAAAAGGTAAAGGAGAGCAAAAGACCCCAGAGAAGGAGTTCTGTGATGAAATCCCAATGCAGGAAAATTGGCAAACTGCCAAATTTCACAAGACATGAATTTCTAGTTCGAGTGTGTTGTTTAAACTTTACATAGCTGACACCCTAGTGTCAAACATACATCTGGAGCTTGGAACCAGCACATCAGGTTTTACAATGTTTGCTAAGGACTAGATGAGCTGAAGGAGCAAAAGGCAGGGGTGGAGAGCTGTAAAGAGCAAAAAGAGAATTCACTACAAGCAACAACAACTGAGCCTAGGATGTAATCACTTAGCCATTGCCTCTGACCACAGTGGTAGAAGAGTCCTCTCCAGCTGAGTTAGTTGCTGAAGGTCATTAGAGATGTGTACCAATAAACATACACACTGCTATCAGATTAGCAGACAAAACAGTTTCCATAGCAACGATTGGACAAGAGAGTCTGCCTGCATTCAGCATTAATTTAAAATATATTTTTTTTTCCTTGAGTCTCCTTAGAGTCAGTTCTGTGAAACACAAGTGCTTGCGAGCTCTCTAATCTGTGGCAGCCTTTGAAAACCCATCCAATGTGTGTTGAAGCTGAGCCAATTAACGTTAAGAGAATTGGGTGAATTGCAGAGAAGCTGGCAAGACTGTGTTTACCAATTAGTTTTTTTATGATGCAAATGTTGCACACCATGCAGCAGGAATAAAAGCTAGCTATGCTGAATATGAAACTGTTAATTGCATTTTCGGAGACACAGCTACAAGGTGAAACTAATCATACACATGATAACTGAGTCTCACCACCTACAGTGCTTTGGTATTGCGCTTTCACTAATCTGTATTAAAACAGTCCATAAATCTTTTCAGGAAAGGAAAACACAGCACTTGCTATAACCTTCCAATTCTAAAGAAAGAAAAAGAAAGTGTAATGGAGGTGGGGAGTAACATAAAAATAATTTCCACATAAATCAGGTTAATAATGTGAACAAATGTCCTGGCTGAAGGCAGGGTTGTATTTTTGTGATTTATTTTCAGGGAAGGGTTAAATTATGCAAAAGAGTGTTTTATTTTAAGGAACATCAGGACATTCTGAAACATACAATTAATTCAAAACAAAATACCTTGTATGTTCCCATTGAGATGGAAGGATCATGAGAATTAGTGACAATTTTTCCAGCTGGAAATAGGAAGAAAAGATCTATTTTTAAATCAATGAAAAAGAAAAGTATTTACAGTATCATCTCTTTTAGTAGCTTTCTAGCAGCTAGGAGCCTCCCTCACTAACCTAGGGAAGAATATAATAAAATCTCAATTATCTAAGCTAGGATTCCCCAAACTTTTGTGGAAAGGAGATATTTTTGACATTTGATCACAGGCAAGTAAAGAGGGTAGCAAGTACAGAGGGTTCTGTTCTCCTTCCAGTTGAGAATTCTAGCAAATCTCAGAGACTAGCACATGGCAACACAACTTGGCTTACATACCTCCTAGGGAAACCTTTTGAGATCTTCGGGTATTTCTAGATTGACTAATTGAGGACCTTTAAAATTTTATGTGTAACATTCTCAAAAAAGCTAAAAGGCATGCAAGATGCCTTAGCAAGTTGAATAAGGCATTAAGAAGTGTTATAAGAACAGTTGTAACCATTTGCACTGCAGAAAGCTAAGCAAGGCATACTGAGATCAAAATTTTTAATCCAGGCTGGCACTGCGGTCTTCACACTGACTGTTTGCGAGTTCATGCTAATCAGCCAACTAGACAGATATAAGACAGGGGATTGATGTTTCTAATACTGTTATCTTTGCCTTAAGTAATCTGAGCTTCATGTTTGTTGCAGTAATAAAAGATTGCCCTCGAATAACTGCAGAAAGAAACTGAACCCACATTTGACTCCTGACAGAAGAAGCTAATTAGAAGTAAGGAATCTGGTATTGGGATACTGGTAGAATGACAGTGCTTGTCTGAAGAAGACTATGGTCTGAATCTGACTCTATATACACACTTCATTAGAATAAGGCAGTCAAGTATAAGCTTATTGAAGACAGGTATCTCAGTGTCCATTCAACTAGGACTGATTTCTGCCTCTTTTTCTGTCCCTAGTGCTTAGCACAGTACGTGACACGTAGTAGGTACTTCATTTTGACTGAGGGATGGAATTATCTCAAAAAACTGGAGAGAGTGCAGACCATAGCAGAGGGCTCTGAACAGAGTGTGCTCAAGGTTCATTTTGTTAGTTTGTTTAAAAATGAATGGGGATTCCTAAAGTGAACCCCAAATGACCTGTTTTGGATATTGAAATTTATTTCAGAAAATTTCAGAATGAAATTTAATTTCAGGAAATATCACTCAAATAGCAACTGGTCTGCATGTCTGTGTGTGTGTTTTCAAAGAAGCTCTGTTAGCACCATATTGAGTGGTGTTTTGTCCACATTGCCTCAATTTGCTAATTGACAGTTTTGTTCGTACAATATAGAAGTAAGAAAAATGAAAACACTGCTTCTTGCTCCAGCAACTTTCTCATCCTAGAAATTCTCTCCTTCCCTGCTTCTTTCTCAAACTATAAGATCAGTCTGCCACTGTAACTTGTTCCTCTCATAGGCTGGTTCACTCCTTCGTTCCTCTCAGGCAGTCACTCTCAGAATTTCTTTCTCTACCACACCCTTGTGTGGTTGCCTTGTCCTCTCCTTAACCCCTCTTTTAGCTTCTTTATATATAGCGTCTTCCCCCGTTAGAATATAAGTTACTTGAGGGCAGGGATCATCTTTCTTTTAGCTTGGATTTGTATTTTCAGTGCTTAGTACACGGCCTGGTACATAGATAGTGTTTTATAAATGTTTATTGACTTGGAATAGGACCAGGCACCCCACTAGAACCCCATCCACTACAGCAGAGGATTAAAAATAAGCAAAACTGATTTGGATACCATCCCAAAGAGCATATTGGTCAACATACCAAAAGAAACTTAATATATTAATTCACCTTTAACATAGTCTAATGGTATGTCATTTCTTGAATAAGGACATACTAAAGCACAGAAAAAGGCTCTGAATCATTTCTTTAGAGGAAACTGGCCTATCCTTAGGCAAGGTACCTCACGTATATGGGCCTCACTTTCTTCATCTGTAAAATAAGGAATCTATATTACTTTTGAGTCACTCTAAATCTATACTCTAAATCTAGAATTTATGCCATTTTATTTACAGGATGGTATCAAAAGTTGGCATATATATTACACGTGAAAGGTTTGCAGAGTCCGAATATTTGCTAAGCTAATGAGATTTGTGTTTAGCTAGTTTCCAGAATAGACATATGATAACACGGGAAAAACAGCTAGCTAACAGAATGCACCAAAGTTACATAGGGAGTGGACACAAATGTCAATATGGTGAAAGAATAATCAGGATTTGAGTGATCATGCTGGACAACTTAATGGAGTCAGTTAATGGAGCAAGATAATATGCCTGCAAAACAGAGAGCCTAATTTGTTGTTGTATTTATTTATTTTCTGGATTTTCATAGTGCCTTTCCTCTGAGAAACATCCATGGGGTGAGGAGAGTACAAATTAAATCAATGAAGTCTTACTTTGCACCTTACTTTGTATATATACACACATACAAATAATTAGATAGATAGATTCACACACACATATACACACACACACACAAGCACTGTGTTTGGGCACTAATGGTAGAATGTTAGAACAAAGGATCACATCTTCTAATACCGGTCAAATTTTAATATTTATCTTGGCATGGGTATCCTGGAAAAGAATGCCAGATTTAGAGTTGGAGAACTGGGATCCAAATATTGGCTTTGCTATTTATATAACCTTGAGCAAGAGCTCCTAGGTGATGCAGGGGATAGAGCACTGGGCCTGAAGTCGGGAAGACCTGAGGTAAAATCTGGCCTCAGATATTTACTAGCTGTGTGACCCTGGGCAAGTCACTTAACCCTGTTTGCCTCAGTTTCTTCATCTGTAAAATGAACTGGAGAAGGAAATGGCAAACCACTCCAATATCTTTGCCAAGGAACCCCCCCCCCCCAATGGGATCACAAAGAGTCAGACATGACTGAAAAACAAGTGAATAACAAGTGACCTTTAGCAAGTTACTGAAACTCTCTGAGGACTACTATAAAATGAAGGGGTTTTATAAAATGATCTCTGAGTTACCCTCCATTTCTAAATCCTTGATTCTATGGCACTGTAAGGTTGCACCCATTTTGGGAGAGCCGTAGTTGTGACATTCTTCTGGACTAAAATAAGTAAATATGACTATAAGTCACATCCTTCACTTTTAGTAACTGGAAACAAAATCAAGTGGATGTCTGACCTTTGGAGTAACCTCCTTCTCTTAATGTTAATACTTCTCTAAGTCAGACAGTAGTTAAGACGTGATTTCTGAAAAATTGGCACACATATATATTTTTATATATGCACACATATATGCATATACATGGATATGTGTAGAATATGGAAAATATACATGGCTTACAATTTACAAAGGAATATATTTGCAGCCATCATGTGAGATGTTATAGAAAAATAATTATCTGTTTTTTACAGATGAGAAAATAGGATCTCAGAGGGACTCACTGATTTACTTCTAGTCATACCTAGAGCCAAGAGGAAATGATCCCAAGTTTTCTAACCTCCAAGTCCAGTCTTCCTTCCATTATCCCACACTTCTCTTCTCCATTACAAGGTGAATTCTTCAAGAGCAGGGATTGCTGTTTTGTTTTGTTTGGGCCTTTCTTTGTATTCCTAATATGTAGCAGAGTACTAGTGGGTATTTAATAAATGCTTTTTGACTTAAATTCTCTTAGCTTATTTCTTCCCATCCTATATCTTCTGGAGAATAGCATGTGTTTTTGCAACCATCCATGAGAATTTTAAAAATGTTTCTTTGATAATCAGTCTATTTTTTCCTTTTTTTTAAATGCATTTCATTTCCATAATTAAATTCTCTCCCCCCCCCCAGAATCATTTCTCTACAATATTTCTACACTTCAAATTCTTGGAGACTCTTAAATCCCTCTTTAGTCATTGCATAGCCAAGCCAAACATATTTAGTTCTTTTACTCTTTTCTCACAAATAAATCCTTCCAGCCTCTTAATCATTTTCCTTGCTTTTCTCTTAATTCCCTCCAACTGTTGACATCTCTTGGCTTCTAAGGTTTTAAATGGCTGTATTTACTTTGTTAGAACACAGCAGGTATTAGGAAAGGGTTGGATGGAATTCCAGCTACAGTGATTATAACGGATAACAAGTTTGAAAGCCTTGATTCAAAACTGCATGTGAGAGAAAAAAAAATGAAAAAAAAAACATTAAGGACCAATGGACGATTACACACTATTCTATTTGATGATACTAAAGACCACAAAGCAATGAGCAACTGAACCTTTCTTTCTGTTGTTTTATTTTGTTTTGTTTTCGTGGGAGATAGGTAGATTAAATAAAGCCTTGTTCTTTAAGATTCCTAAAGAGATACAGGAAAATATTTCGGTAATTAATTATGGGAGCTGCTGGGGTTGTCATCTCATTTCATAGGTCATATACAGAACTGCATCCTTTGGGCCTATTAGTCAACATCACTTGAATGCTACAATAACTAAGGGAAGGTAATTCCACATGGATCTATAGGTAGGACTTTCCTTGACAGGGCGACAACTAATGCTCCATCTGGACTTTAAGGGGACATCATCCTGGGCCATCACCAGTTGTCTTGACTTCTATCTTGCCACTGGACTCTGATGACTCTGGAGGAGAGAGTGAGGCTGATGACTCTGTACCACTCTGCTTCCCTTAAATCCAAGTCACTCACAAATTAAAATATCACCCTCGTGATGTCACTGGTCCTCTTCAAGAAAGAAGGATGAACAACAACAGGAGGAAATCACAATTCCTGGCCCTCCAGTGCTCGTGCCCAGCACCAGTATATTCTTTTGTAATTATCTTATATAGGTCCAGATGTAATCTAATGGTTTGAGTTGGGATGTGGTTTACAGATAAGGTTATCTCGCAGAGAATCTAAACTGGAGAGAGGGAGAAATTGGAGGTAGGGATGAGATAGATGGAAACTTCTTACATTTTGGCTTCCCTTTCTCCAATGCTGACTAAGTGCTTTCTAGGTTGCCTGCCTAGCTATTTAATTGATTGCTGATTGTCATGGTTTTATGCAAGAATTTTGGAACCAGAAATCAGAGAAGTCACAGAATGTTAGAGTTGGAAGGAACTTTAGAGATCATCTAATCCATCTCATTTTAAAGAAGGGTAAACTGAGCCCAAGAGAAGTTTGATGTCTAATCTAAATGATAGATCTTCCTTAATAACTGCTGAATCAGAATTTTGAATTCTTGAGGCCACACATAATAAACAGGAGAAATTGGATTGGGCCACAATCTCCTGTCTGACTCCTAAGCCAGTCTTCTTTCAGTGCACTGTCATGAGCAAGAGGCAAACTCTCAGAGTCATTTCTACCTAGAATGTAGCCATCATGGTGCCACCAATGGAAGAAGCAAATAACAAGGAAAGTGTAAGAGAAACAACTTCATGCTAAAGGAGGATGTGTGCAGCATGGTACACATGTCCAAATCAGATTAGCTTGTGCATTTCAGGGATCCTAATTAGAGAAAAGAATCCCATTCCTCAGGAGATTTGATTGCCTTCCAATTAATAAAGAATAAGGGAATCTTTCTGACTTTTTTTTGGAGGAACAGATTCAAAACTTAAATTTATGCCACTGACCTCATTAAGATTCTAACCCTCCACTTAAGAAAGTAAAATCCTGTATTCTAAAGGTCTTCTTACTGATTCTATAGATTAAGCCACTAGCCACCAAGCTAGGAATTTTTGACTTAAATTCCACTATTGCATCTTCCATTCCATCAGGTGTATTAGGGAGTGGAGTCCTCACTCAGGTGTGATATGGACAGGACTAATGGGTTTGGAGGTTCTTTCCCACTCTGAGTTCGTAATTTCCTCAACTTGTTTAATGAAACAAGACTATGGGCAGTTTGTAAGTAGAGAATCTCAAAATAAAGTTAACAAGCATTTATTAAGCACTTACTATGTGCCAGGTTTTTATTAAGTGTTGGAAATTAAAATAGAAAGGAAGGAAGGAAGGAAACAGAAGGGAAGGGGGAGAGAGGAGAAAGAGAGAGAAGAGAGAATAAAAAAGAGCTGAAAAGCAGGAGCATTGGAGGAAGCAAGACACTTATATGGGAACATGGTGGTAAAATCAGCAGAAATGGCTGATCTTTCCTCAAAATAGAAGTTTCAGGAGGGAAGAACAGGGCACTTTGACTCATTTTGTTTAGCTTCTGAAGGGCAGAGAGGGGCAAAAGAGTCCCTTACGTAGCCTGGAATGCCATATACTTAGTGTTTTTGACAACATCAGTAAGTCTTATTGAACATTAATTGAATGAACGCAATCTGTGTGCTGACCCCACTGTTTGGTACTCTTGGGAGATATAAAGGAAAGAGGAGGCATCCTTCAAGGAGCTTACAACCAAAAGCAGGAATTCTTTACCTTATATCTCTCTGGAGCACATTCATCTCCAAAATGGATTGACTGAAATGAGCACGAGAATTCATCTCCATAAAACAGAGTCCACCAGTCTTGGGCTCCATACCCAGGATACAATAGTTGCACTGTCTTCATTAGGATCCGTGAAGAATACAAACATTCCCATTTCTTAGGACTAGCTATTCATGACAAAAGAATTAAGACGATGCCCCCCAAACACATAGTGGTATGGCACAGCCGGTATCTAATAATGCACTGAGACAAAGAACTTTCCTTTTGTGACCTTCACTGCTTGCATAGGATATGTCAAATGCATAGTAATCAAACATCCTGTGTGCTAGTTAATAGGACAACCTAGCAAAGAAAATTAGCTCTAGGTATCCACACACCCACCTGTGATTTTATTGTTGGCCATCACTGGACTTCCAGCTCAGCTTAGACTCTGGGATGTTCCTCTGTGGCACCCAGGGACCTGTAATTCGTCTGTGAAGACCATTATATAAAGATGGGCCAAATGTACCTGCACTCCTTTGAGTCTGGAGAAAAAACTGCTTCAGTCTCAACATCCCTGTTCTCCTCAATATACTATCTTTTCTCCCATTTCTGTTTTCAGCCTCTGGAGCCATCTCACATAATATTCTTTTCCTTTTTCCTAGTGTTACCCATTTCTTCATTAAGAAACTATAACTAAACTTTATGCACACATGCATATATAGGTATATATACGTATGTATTTATGTAAATGTATATGCATGTACCTACGTTTTCATAAAAAGGTAGAATTTGGATCCAGATACTTAAGACTGCAATAAATTTTTATTTATCTTTTGATTTTATGTACCCCATATTTCTTAATCTCTTCTCCCCCTTCCTCCTATAGAATATTCCCTTTCAACAATGAAGAAAAGAGAAGAAAAAATGAAATTAAACTTAGTATTTTAAATAATTGTTTTTGCTAATTAGGTACTAAATTTTGTTCTTTCTCAGTTGCTGAAGTCCTACAATCATTATTAGTACCTTCTGAATTCAGCAATCTGAGGGAAAGTCCTAGTCATTCTGGCCTAATTCAGACATGGCATATACATATGTCTTGTTTCCCCACCTATATTATAAGCCCTTCTTTGTCAGTGACCCTATTTTCTATATGTCCTATAGTATTTAGAAAAGTGCTATGTACTCAATAGATTTTAATAAATCATTATTACATGTTATTGAATGAATGAAACCAAATAGCATCTTAGGTCTGATAACTTGAAAAAAACAAATTTAAAACTGTTGGACATCCTTATAAGGAAAGGTGAAAATATATTTGGGATTTGTATAGGGAAATGATCATTCTGGTGTTTCTTTTTTTTTTTTAATGAGCATTAAAGTCTTCAACTCTTATCCAGATCATTTGGAGAAACCAGCAAGAACTCTTTGTTTCAGGGTATCTTTTTCAAATAGGATCAGGTGGGTAACCAGGGTGCAATGATTGGTATGCCCATAAGTGGGGCAGGAAAATGCTCAGATAATGGTTTTTATCAAACATGAACAGAGAAAGAAATGTTCTGTACTATTTTGGATATTGATTGACCTTTGAATATGACAAATGACCTGTACTTCAGGAGCATAGATGAGAAGAACATTATTTCAAAATAAGAGGGAGTTGCCCCTTCCCATCATAGGGAGAGTTGAAGTTGGCCTGTCATGTGGTAATTAGGTCAAAATTTAGAGCAATGTTGCAAATGGACACATTCCCACCTATAAAATGGTGACATGTCATCTCGCCACATGACAGCTGAAAGTTAGAGTTTTGATGAAGAAGAAAAAAAAGTAGATCTGCATCCCTAGAGTATGCTAAACTGACTTGTGATCTTTATAACCCCATGTTAAGTTCCCTCACGATAATCATTATAATTTCTACTGATATTTTGAGGGTTTGTCTCAACCACTGTATTATCTCTCCTTTTCCCTGGCCTTCCTCTTTCCTCCTTTCCCCTTCCTATGTCCTCCCCTCTCTCCATCTCCCCTCCCCTTCCCTTCTCATCTCTCCCCTCTCCTTCCACTCTGTCCCCTTCTTTCCCATCCCTCTCTTCTCTTTCCTCTTCTTTTCACCCCTCCTTTCTCCTTTCCTTCTGTTCTCTCCCCTCCCCTCAGAGAATGGTGTATGTATTTGAGACTCTAAATGGTGCAGCCCTATTCTTTTCTTTGCGTAATAGATTTTCTGGAGTGCAACTTATTAGCAGTGCTACTGCTAACTCTAGACAAAACAGGGATCAAGTAACTTCATTTAAGCTTAGTAAATGTAATGTCTATACATAGAGATATTATAAACACATTTATATGTGAACATATATTTATGACATCTATACATAATATAAACAAATGCTTATATGTTATATGCATGCAGGTGTGTGTAATATATATACCTATAAATAGACATAAATATATACATATATGTATATATATACATATATGTGTATATACACACACATAAAAGACAGAAACCCTCTTTGAGGAACATGGCAAGGTGTATTTATGTTTTTATATTCAACTAGTGAGCAGCGTATCAACAAATAAGACAAGAAGGAAAGTTCCAAATTATTGAACAGAAAATAATCAAAACCCTTCTAAAAGGGCCTCGGCATGTTGTGAGAAGGCTTTGTGTCATAATTGACACAAAGATCAGGAAGCAAATGCTAAGAAAAGAATCAAGTCATGCTCCCAATGCTGGGCCTTATGTATTAACAAGCTAGAACAGCCAATTTAAATCCAGAGCGGGATTTGCTCCTCAGTTTATTTTCCATTGTCTGGGTTTTATTTTCACTTTCCATTCCTTTTGTAATAGAGGTAGCAGTTTTTATTGACAATTAATAGGCAGCTTCAAAGGGGGCAGTAATGCAGAAGGGAAGCAGCTTTCTTGAAGGCCCTCTTGGCTGCCTAAAAACACGTAACTGTTTGAGTATGCCACCGGCACAGCAGGCTGTGGGCCGTCACAGTGGTACACAGATATCGATTTAGATAGAAACCAGAGGGCTGGGGAAGATAGAAAGGGCACAGTGGGCTTTCAGATATTTATGATTATTTAGCTTTCATGGTTTCATCTGAACTTAGTGCCTATGTAGGTAAAATTATAAAATTACTATCACTGCTGTCAATGTAGTGACCATCAAATTAATTTGGAATTAAGAAGTCAGGGACCATGGAATTTATCTATGCTTGGAGTTCATGGGAAAAGGCCTGACATGATTGGTTGGGCATCTTTTGCAGGCTGATGTATGCTGGAAAACAAGTGAAGTCTTAGAAAGAGAAGGTGGGGCTAGTTGGCGCTTAGGTGTTTCTGCTAGATAGATTAATCAAACATGGGCTTTTTGAAAAATTCCCTGAGGGCCTAGATCATTGGATATCCTGAAAGATTATTAACACTGCTAACTCAGGATCCTACAGACATACGAGGAGTTTTGGGGAAAAAAAGTGAGGTGGGATTTGATGTTCCCTGAAAAGCAAGGGAGTTTGGGAAGGAGAAAGACACCCAAAAATATATGGGGCTTTGCCTGCCCTATTAGGCAGATGATTAAGCTCTTTAGTATTCCACTTCCTTTGCTTTGTCATTGTGTATTTTTTAAAAACCTCTATCAAGATCAAATTCAGCATAATGATCCCATTTCAAATCTAGTCACTGTCATGGGAATTGGACATGTGGTGTGGCATGGGGAGACAAAGGTTCATTACACTCTCTTAATTATAAACTCTTACAAAATCATCTCAAAAACCCTTAACAAAATAACTTCAGCTACAAAATGGAAGATTAATAGAGTTTGTCAATGACACAGCAAAGGTATCACAGGGAATGCTCAACCATTTGCTCTAATGGTAGGGAACAGAAGAACACATAATTCAAATGGTAGGTAATCCTAAAATCAAATACATTTGACTTTTTAATTTATCAATGTAGTTTAAAAGTTCTTTATCCGTTATCCATAGACCCCTTCCCTCCCTTCTCCCCTATGAGTCCACAAGTAGATTTCAGGGGGACCATTAATTTGAATAGGGAAAAATGCATCTTTATTTTCATTAACTTCTAATATTTAGTATTTCCTGCAAAAACTTAAAAAACTGGACCACTAAAAGGGTCCATGACACACAAAAAAGGGAGGAATCACTGAAATATTTCTATTTTAATAAGTTGCACTTGATCTTCCAGAAAAATGAAACCAACCAAACAAACAAACAAAAACAAATGCTTCTCAGCTTCTTCTGTAGCCCCCTCATCTAAGCTCAACAACTTTTCGTGGGAGAAGGTATAGGTTTGTGTTCTGATTCACTAGAAAGAGTCACCAAGTAAAACTGCATCATGAATTTGTGACACATCAAAGTGCACGGGAAGGATGGGTGGGGGGGAGCTCCTTTTGGGTACAGAGTATAGTCACTCCTAATTCCCAAGGCCTAGGGACCTTCCAAGTCAGCTCACATTTGACAAAGATGAGAAAATGTAAGCTTTTTGAAGGCAAGGACTGTTTTTTTTTGTCTTTCTCTTCTCAGCACCTAGCAAAATGCCTACTCCATGGGAAGTGCTATGCCACACCTCTTCTCATTGTCTCCACGCGTGCCCAAAACGAAGTACTGACCTGATATTCCTGATGCTAACCATCCCAGTGCTGAAGCACTACTATCTATGTTATTTGGAGGCTACCAGCTGCTTCTGAAACTTATATTCACTGACTTCCATGGTATAACAGGTTGCTGAGCAATGATGCCAAATACTTATTTTAAAACAGAAGATCATGGAAGACTCTCAGAGGAATCTAAGTCGTCATAGGATTTTGAGCTAGAAGGGGTTGTAGAGTTCATCTAGGTTTAAGCCAACTCCCTCATTTCACAGATGAGTGTGCTGCATAACACAGAGGTGCAGTGACTTAACCAAGGTCACTCTACTAGTTGTTGGCTTAAATTTAACCTTGGGACTCCTGACTCCCAAACTAGCACTCTTACCATTGTTCTATGCAGCCTACCTTAAATCCTACTCATATTTTTAATCTTGGATTTTCTTTTTCTTAATGCTCTGATATATGGATCATTCAAATAATACCTTTCACCTACCTTCTTGTTTCTTCATCATCATCGTCATCATCATCATAGCTAACATTAACATCATATCACGTACTGTATGTGCCAGGCACTGTGCTAAGTGTTTTACAAATATTATCTCAATTTGATCCTCACAACAACTCTGGGAGTTAGATGCTATTATTATCCTCTTGTTATAGATGAGGAAACTGAGGCAAACAAAGGTTAAGTGACTTGCCCAGGTTAACACAGCTAGTTAGTGTCTGAGGACAGATTTGTACACAGGACTTTTTGACTCTAAGCCCAGCTCTCTATCCACTGCACTACCCAGCTGCAACCGTGGATGTAAAGATTATTTCCCCCAATTAGCAAATGAGCCCAGCAGCCACTTGATGGACATCAAATGATCCTAATCTATAATAAGAAACCCAATTTTTTTTTTTGGCAGAAGCACAAATCATAGTATTATTTTTAAGGGCAAATGGACTTGACACTAAAATGATATTAACTTTCAAGTATTCCAGCTGGATTCAGGTCATACATGTTCTCGTCATTTAGAATATTATGTATTATAATCCTTAAATGGCCACATAAGTGCACATCTTGGTTTAGGAGAAAGTCAGGATGGCTGTTTGTGCTCCATTTGAAAACTTATTCATTTTTGTGTTAATAAATCATGGGCTAGAGATTTGTAGTAGTTTTGAGTCTAACTCATTGCGATAAAGAGCTGGCCAATAAGCCAGAAAGACCTGGGTTCAAGTTCTTCCTTTTACATGAATTGGCTTTGTCACCTTGAGCAAATCACTTAATCTCTCAAACATCTAGGAAACTTTCTAAGATTATAAGTCACCCAGAAGGTACTGACCTACATCATTACTCCAGAAGTTTCCCATTCCATCAACATTATAGGCAGAATCTCTATACGTGGCATTCTAAAAATGGCATCAAAAAACTGTTTTTGGGGGGTGGGTTATTTGTCAATGCTCAATATATACTTCACTGGGCACATATATTGGGCAGAGGAAGAACAGGAATACTCTGCTTGAGTATCTCAAACTTAGACTTCTGCCACAAATACTTAGGTTTTGCTGAGAATAAAGTTTCACAAACAATTAGAAACTTGGAAAACAGTGCTTTGGCGGGGGGAATTATGGATGTAGGAAGGTTTCTAGGTTGAATTTGCATTTTCTCTCCATTCCAGATGTAATAATATCCACTGCAAACAAAATAGCCTGCAAAGCCTGCGACTGAGTTTCCAGGTCAGGTCAATATTCTCTGGACATTTTGATGGCTGAAAACACTCGAGAACAGCTGCCTTCACAGGATTTTTCCTCAAATCTCCTGAGATCAGCTTCAGTTAGTGCAGCATTTTGAATGACAGTCAGCCAGCAAAAACAAAAGGGATAGAAGAGGAGGTGAGAAGCCTGAGAAAGGGGAGAAGGGAGTAGGAGGAAGAAAAGGAAGAATAGGACAGCTATCTGCTATCCATCATCCCCCTCGCACCACCACGCCCGCCATTTCCTCAAAATCATACCTGAAAGAACATGATCAGGGAGATGGAAGAAAAAGATGAAGAAAAAGAGAGTCACATATAAGTAGAAAACCAAGAAGGTCTGAAATTTATTCTGATATCATGAAAAATCACTACAAACCATTGACAAGAAAGGAAAAAATAAATTGATCAGAACTAATGAAAAAAAAAGGATGAAGTACAATATATACCATACTAAGCTGAACATAGCATAGATATGAATATTTTGAGACAGTGACAGACACATGATTCTGGGAATAGGCTTTCTACCCCACTAGCACTGCCCAATAGCACTGCGCTATGAAGCTTCAGGGGGTATCTAATCCCTGATTGATGTTTGACTGTGGCTAATTTTGACTATGGCTCATTCATTCATTTAGAATTTTGTTGAATGTTTGCTTGCAATAGCCTTGGTACACAGCAGAAGCCCCCCAAAAAGGGCAACATTATAATAATTCCTTACATTTAGCAGACTTGGGATTAATATATAAGAGATCTTTCTAATAATTAATGTTTGAAAATAAAGATATTTTTTAAGATGTACAGAGGCACCAAGTGATTGACAGGAGTAAATAATTGGGAAGATGGCGAGGCAGAATATGACCCAGATTCCTCCTATATATTGGTGGTCAAAAGTATGGGCTGAGAAGGAGGAACTTGGTAATTCAGCACAAGGAGATAAATATGACTTCCCAGGTACTGATAAGATATGGTGACACGATATTGATGGCTGAAGTCAGCAACAGATGGGATGTATCTTGACCAAAATAAACATATGAACACAGAAGAAACAGCAGGGTAGGGCAAAAAACGTAGACCTGTGTGAAAACTCTAAACCTAAATGGAAAAGCATGATGGAGAACTAAGTGAAAATCAAGGGAGACAGAAACAGAAGTGACATCATTGTGAGGGTAGACTACAGACCTTCTAGCTAGATGAAAGTAATGCATGATTGGTTGCTGGTTCAGAGGACAAAGCTAGCACAGAGACAAACTATAATAACGATAGGTTATCCAATTATTCAGACAGGGATTGTTTTATTTTTTTTTAATCTTTGTATTCCTATCACCCAGCACAGTACCTGAGGGTACATAGTAGGTACTTTATGTCTGTTGAATTGGGCTTGTTGGAGTTCTAATTTCATGAGGGAAAAAACACAATAATGATTCAATATCCTCAAAAGAAAGACAGACTGAAAGGGCATGAATAGCTCAAGGAAATATAAACAGATACCTCAGAATGGCTGAAACTAAATAGTGAAACTAACAATAACCAGTTCCTACTGGTTAGAGAAATGGAAATGATAGAAATCATAAGAACCTTTGAGAAAGAGACCATGTTATCTTAGAATCTATGGCATCAAGTGGGAGGAACACTAGGCAGTACCCTATTATAATTGTGAAAGTGAAGCTCAGAGGTTTTATGATTTGCCCCAGGTCACACAGCTAGTATGATATCAGAGCTGGGATTTGACCACTGCTGTTCTGACTCCAAGTTCAACAATCATTCCACTAGGTCATATTCTCATACCTAACTCCATAACAATTGTGTGGCTCTCCAATCAAGGTGCAAAAGGCATCTCAGGAAGGAATATTTGGAGGCAGCCCTTCTTAGCTTCCCAAGCTTGACGTGTGGAAGCATTTATCAAAGGACACTTGAAGAAGTATCCACATGGAGGCATTTATTAAAACACTGATGAGCTCAGTTTATCAGTCTTCCACTGATGGAAGGTCCCACACCAATCTATCTCCTGTTGTACAATTCCTCTGAACTAGATAATGCATCTCACAGTCTTACGTAGAAGTCAGAAGAATTGGATTCAAGTTCCAGCTCTGCTATTTGTTGTCTTTGTGATCTGGGGCAAGTTATTTCCATTCCATAGGCCTCAGCTTCTTATTTGTAAGGCGGTTTGGTTGCACTAGATGACTTCTAAGGTCCCTTAAAGCTTTAAATCAATGATTATATGATCCCCTCCCAAATAAAAGCACTTCTTTGTTAAGAAAAGATGTTCAAGGAAAATCATACATTAGCTGGGTCTACAAAATGTACTATTGCTCTGTCAAGAGGTAGGAAAACAAACTTCACAGTGAGTCTTCTGAAGACATTGTTCATCATTGAACTGATCTGAGTTCTTAAAAATCTTTCTACATTATTTTTTTTTACCTTATTGCAGGATGCCCAGACATGCCCCAGTTACATATAAATTGTTCTGGTTCTGCTTATTTAACTCTGCTTCAGTTCATGTAAGTCTTCCTGGGTTTCTCTGAATCTGTCATATTCATAATTTCTCATACAGTAATGATTAATAAAAGAATATTCTACTTTGTTCATATACTACATTTGTTAAGCCATTCCCCAACTGATGGGCACCAACTTTATTTCTAGTACTTTGTTAAAAAAAAAGTACTGGTGTAAATATTTTTATGTGTACAGGTCTTTACCTTCTATCTTTGATCTCTTTGGGTATATCGTTAGCAGTGGTATCTTTGGGCCAAAGAGTAGGTATGATATGATTTAGTGAAATATAATTACCAGTTTCTTTCCAAAATGCCAACCCCATTCATTTAACAGATGAGGAAAGTGAGACTTAGGAAAGTTAAGTGACTTTTTTGGTCAGGTAGTTAGTTAGTAAGGCTTTGAACACTAGAGTCAATGCTTTTTCCATTGTCTTACTTGCCACCTAGTAATCTGCTTGATATTCTTTCTCAGGTGACCTGAAATCAATCATTATGACCTCCCTCCCACAAAAAAAAGAACTATGTCCATTTTAGCCAATTAAGATGAAATCTATATAAATTTCCTCTTTATGTACTCATAGCCCTCTGTCACCGTCCATCATACTATCTGACTTATTGGAGTTGACCTTCCTGTATTTCTTTACCACTAACACCACACCTTCATTTGGCAAAGAAAATATGTAACTTTCTTTTCTACATAATTTCTTCCCTGGTGGACTGCTGTGTTTTCCAGAAAAGAAGGAGTTCACTCTGATGGATTCATGAGTAAAAATCCAATTTAATTCAACAAACAATGATTTGTCATCTATGTAAGGTGTTGAGGAAGGGATCAAAAGATGAATAAGAAAGTGTTACTTCCCTGAAGGAACACATAAAAACGATAATGATAACACCACCACCACCACCACAACAACAACTCAGGCTTATGCAGCCCTTTATATTTTTTAAAGTAATCTTCATCACCACCTAGCAAATTTATAGACTATTAGGAAGAAAAAGTCCCTTTCCACCTCTAGACCTAGGATACCTATCTATCATTTGTAGGCTTTGTACTTTTTAATAATAATGCCTAAAATAGCCATAATAATACCAGTAATAATATAGCTAACATTTATATAGTACATCAAGATTGCATAACACTTTAAATGTTAAGTGATTTAATCCTCACAACAACCCTATTAGGTAGGTGCTATTACTAACCTCATTTTTTACAAATGAGTAAACTGAGGCAGATAGACATTAAGTGTCTTGCCCAGGGTCACTCAGTTATTAAGTGTCTGAGGTTGGATTTGAACTTAAGTCCACTGCATCACCTAGCTGCCTCTTTAGTGTATAATAGCACATAAATTAATTTACCATACAGGTTAGAGAAAACTGATTGGACATGTCCTGTTCTGTGCCCAGAAGGCCAGCTAGTCAGGCTCTGTAAAAGATATTTAGGGGATTAAAAGATGAATCTTATGTGCATGATAACTGCTGAGAAAATGGGGACTCTCATTGCCTAGGGGCAGAGATGAGGCCATCAAATGCATTCTGACATGGGCCACAATTAGAATGAAATGATCAACATCTCTAAGATTCTTCTGCATCACTGTCCAATTCTCTTCCTGGAAATCTCTGCCCTTCCATGCCGCTGTTTCTGAATAGAAAGTGGAAAGAAGTGAATTACAGTGCATAATATCTCTAGGTAATATTAATGCTCTTTCGGAACATCCAAAGACAGTGAATGATCAGTTGTTAATTTATCCAGTCAGAGAATCTGGAAGGTTAACAAGTATAATGCAACAATTTGATTAATGAGACTACAGCATTTCATCTCCAGCACTTCCCGACTCTTGTGAGGTTATCCAAAATTTCAAAACCACACCGGCAGCTGTTCTAGAGCACAATGGATGCTCAGACAAGTTGCTTTCATCCTACAGTGATAGAAACATCAATGCCAAGATATTAATTTTACAATGGACCTGTCTGAAATTTCCTTGCACTGCAGGATTCACTAGGTTCACCTTTTTTTAAGGGGGTAGGGAGGCTTAATTTGTTTTCAGGGTATGGGTCACCAAAAAAGCATGGGATTACAAACAATCCAACCATAGAAAGCTCCACTAAATGAAATGTAGTATTTGAGCAGTAACCTGAGAATATCAGGAGATATTATCTGTATGTCTATACATAATAGTTTGCAAAAAAGCAGGTGTTTGGGTGGTGGTGGGGGGACCTTTAAGGATTTTATTGCTTATTACTTTATTTATACTTTTATTTTTAAGAGGAAAAATTTTTTTTTAAATGTGTATATAGGAGTTGGAAGACTATCTAAAGTCAGCTTGGTCTGACTTTAGAGAAATTTAGATGAAGGGCAAGCAAAGGATAATTTTCTAAGACTGGTGCTCATACATGCACACATACCTTTCAAATGGTATTTTAATCTCTGCTGGAGGTGACTACTCATTTGTTTAAAAAAAAAGAAAAAAGAAAAAAAAAGGTTAAGAGCCACTAAATAAAGATGACAGATAGAGTCAGAAAATAATTCAAATTACCCAGGAAAAAGAGAAGTAAGCAGAAAACAAAAGATGAGGCTGTTTATAGGAACAATATTGAAAATGTATTAATTATAGCCAGAGTAAAACTACAAAAGAGAAGGGCTGCTTTGAAGGCAGAAAGCTCTGAATGCCACAGGAAGCTTTGAAGTTTCTCAGTTTCCTTTGTTTCTCACTCATAATACATGAGGACACTACGGAGCAGCTAAGCTTTAACTGCTCAAGGGACATTTTCCTGTTTGTTACCCCATTAATGAGAAACAAGATCCAACATTTCTACCGCTGCCTGGCTAGAGGATTCCTGGCCGAGGGGCTCAGGGTTGCTAGGCATAACGGGCAGCTCCCCTTTCTGGAAGGAAGGCTGACTCAACTCAAAGAGCCCCTCTCCTCTCTGCCCTCAACCCTCTGCCAGCCAGCTTCCCTATTTTATAGCCTGAGTTAAACAACGAGGGTCAGGCAGCATAGCTTTCACATTTCAATTAATGCCTGATTTTCTACAATTATTGCTTGGCCTAGGAGTACAAAGATGTCCCCTCTGAGGAGGGAAGAGCAGAATGAAGTGGGGAGATTTTGCATGAAAGTTCTTTCTGATTTCTCTCAAGTGCCACTTCAGAGATGGCCCAGGCTCCCCTGCCCTGCCTTTTCACTTTCCTCCTTGTTACTCCTTAAGAGCAAAGAGCACGCTCACTGAAAGATCTGTGGTCTGCTCATTCATTAGGAAACGAATGTGGTCAATGATACCACCCATGCATCCCGAAATTAAACAGACCCTTCATTAATTCTAGTGGAGTGGGCCCAGGCAGGCCACAAGATGCAATCTAAGTGAAAACACCTGAGCCCTTTCCTGCCTCCTCCTTCCCCCCCTCCCCCAACTTGTTAGAGCTCTACTCTATTTAATAACATTGCATTTACTTTATATATAATTTGCTTTTACTTAACAGAATATCTATTTTTCTCTCTAGTAAAATGTAAGCTCTCTGAGGGCACAGTAATCTACCATATCTATATATCTCTCTCAACATACAAAGTCCTCCTATGATTTAGACAGAATGAAAAAAAAATGTGACTTTTTAAAGAATCTAGCTATAAAAAAACAAAGTATTTTGGTTCAAGTAAAACCTGGGCTCTTCTGTCCATTTGGTTCTATATGAATGTGCGGAGTTCACACAGCAAGCTTCATTTTATCTACACTACAAGTGGACTTGAGTTCAAATCCAACCTTAGACTGTTAATAGCTGAGTGACCCTGGGCAAGACACTTAACATCTATCTGGCTCAGTTTCCTCATTTGTAAAAATGGTATTTTAAATACCATTAAATTACCATGTAAAAGTGCATCAAAAAGTTCTTCGAAATTCTCAGGGACTAAAGCAACATGACCAATAAACAGGCTAATTGTTTATTTTGATAGACAAAATATGGAAATTTATACAAATTGATTTTAAAATATTTATTTTCATTTTCTAAACAATATCCTAACAAATATCTATAGCTTTAAGAACCATCTTCATTAGTTTAATGATCTGTACTTTTACCATGGTTGGTATTCCTTTTACTAAGACATATGTTAATCCTTCTGCCACTTAGTAGATGGACCTTGATAATGTCTGAAGCTGAAAAATTCACTATCCTATGGTCAACCTGTTAATAAGTCTCTAGGATGGTCCTTAGACTCTGTCTCTATCTCTCTTTCATATATACACACATTTATATATTTATACATACATATACACACATACATCCAGATACATGTATAGATACATGTATACATGTATATATACACATACTTGTAATATACACCTATGTGTATATATAGATATGTATAATATATGCATGTATATATGCATTTGTATATGTGTGTGTTTCTCTGTTTCTCTGTCTCTGTGTCTCTCTGTCTCTATCTGTCTCTCTTTCTGTCTCATATATGGAAGAAAATACCCAAGAGAAGGATAAAATAAAAGCCTTCAACTATCTGGTCTTTTCATAATGTACAGCAGCTGGAGCTAGTCATGCTAAGACCACAACAACCACTCAGACTATCTGCAACTTTTGACAATGTTGAACTCCCCTTCCTTGGTTTGCACACCAGTGCTCATCTGGTTATTCTCCTACCTCTAAGACCACTCATCCTCAGTTTCCTTCTTTACAGATCATCATCCATGTGGGTTCTTCTTAAGGTACTTGCCTGACATCTTTTATCCTCATTATCTATGGCCTCTTTTTCAGTGATATTAGCCTCTGTGTGTTTAATTATCATCTCTATGTAGATGAGACTCAAATCTATATCCAAGAGGCAGCTTGGCGTCATGGACATAGTTGGATTTGGAGTCAGAAAGACATATATTCAAATCCTGCATCTGCTGCTAATCAGCTCTGTGACTCTGTACCTCAGTTTACTTATCTGTAAAATGAAGGGGCTGCATTCAATGAATATCAAGGTCCCTGCAAGGTCTTAAATGATGATCCTCTAAATACAGCCTTAGTTGTTCTCCTGAGCTCCAGTAATCACTCCACTGTTCTGCTCTGTATGGCCAATTGAGCAGTGCAGAGGAATCAAACATGCTAAATGTAATCAGAAACAGATCAAAATGTAACTGGAAAATAGTCAGCAAAATAAATAAAAACACTATAAAATACAGATAACATTGCATTCTAAAACTAAGATAATATGTAACCTGCAAGGATCCTTATGTATGGATTAGAGGCCCCTTTTTTCTATCTGTCAGTCAGCAAATAAACATTTATTAAGCACTTCCTATGTGCTAGGCACTGTGAGCTGCACTGGGGATACAGCTATGAGCAAAAAAAAAAAATCCCTGCCCTCAAGGAGCTTACAATCTAGCAGAGGAAGACAACACATGAAAGGAAGCTGAGAAGATGGGAAGAGAGGAGAAGGAATAAGGTACCCAAATCAGGGGCAAGAGAGAGAACATCAATGGAGCCCAAAGTGTATCTGGTGGGAAATGCGAACACTGTGCTAAGCCCCTTTCTAAAAGAGGTCCTGGAGTCCATAGTCCTGTCCTCCAGTCAGAGAATCCAATCAGAGGAGCAAAAGGTATTCATGAGAAGATTCAGTCTTGCAGGATAATGAGATTTGTCAATGATGAGTTTCTTGGGGAAGGAGAGCAGGACAGAAGGGTCCAAAGGCATAGTAGTCGGTGGGAAATTTGAGTTTGACAGCAGCACTGGCCTGGTGCACATCTCTACTTAGATGTCCTGAAGACATCTCAAACTCAACATGCTTCAAACAAATGAACACTTACTGCTAATTTGCTGATTGCATCATGATCCCTCTGCTCACAAAGATTTGAAAGCATAATAGGTAGTTAATGAATGCTAGTTAAATTGATGGGTTGACTAGATAGTACAATGCATAGAGTGGCAGGCTAACATCTGGAATCAGGAAGACTCATCTTTGTGAGTTCAAATATGGCCTCGGACACTTAGTAGCAGTATGACCCTCGGCAAATCACTTAATCCTATTTGCTTCAGTTTCTCATCTGCAAAATGAGCTGGGGTGGGAAATGGTAAACCAACTCCAGAATTTCTGCCAAGACAACCCCAAATTAAGTCATGGAGAGTTGGATAGGACAGAAAAATAGCTTAACAACAACAATAACAAAGTTAAATTGAGTTGATATTGAAGTTAAAGATTCTTATTTATGTGTCTTCAAGAGTAAAGGAAAAATATTTTATTTTCTATAGTGTAAAAAGAATGTTATGTCACCTCAAACTTTCATTTTAGGCTTATTTCCCTACAGGTCACAGTCAATCAACCAGTCAGTCAACAACCTTTATTAAATGTTTACTATGGGTCAGGCACAATGCTAAGCACTCGGGTTCATTAGCCCCCACTATCAAGAAGCTTACATTCTAATGGGTGAAACACGTAAATAATTCAGCACAGGTAAGATAGCTCAGAGGGAAGAAACTTACAGAGCAAGGGGCTAAGGAAGGCCTTTTGCAAAAGGCAAGATTTACAGTGAATCCTAAAGGAAGCCAGGGAATAAAGCAGGGAAAGTTAAGAAGGAAGAATGTTTGGGGCCTAAGGACAGCCAATACAAAGGCAGGGAGAAGGGAAAGGGAGTGTTGTGTGGGAAGAACAACAAGAAGGCCGTTTCTACCTGCTTCTTCAAGGAAGGAAACAATATTCTGACTTGGTTATCTGAAGTCTAAAGCTATCCATTCAGATTAAGGAAATAAACAACCAAATTAAAGGGGGGGGGCAAAAGTACAATTCTGGCTATTATGCCTTAAGAAAGCTCGCACCAAACTGGAGATATTAAATTAGTGCAAATAAAATAAACAAGGAGATGAGAAGAGGCAACTACATGATCTAAAAACTAACTTTTCTGCAAAGAGAAAAGCTAAGACAATATATTGATCAAAGTTTAGAAAATTATTTGTAGTATTAACTGGTTAAATATGTACTTGTTTTCCAAATTCATATATACTAAAAGCTCAGAAGTAAAGCTTGAAAGAGTTAAAAATAAGAAAAACAAAATGAAGTCTTCACAAGACCAAGTAGTCAATTTATGAAACTCCAGAAGTACAGATTCAAACTTTAAACATATTTTTAAAAGATTGCAAGAATTAATGGATGAATAAGAAAGAGTTCATAAAGGAACTAGAATGTTCAAGGACATTTCTCATCATTGACATCAGGAGGTGGAGCCTACTGGTTCTTTCTATAAAACACATCCCTCTGTAATACTGGCAAAGACAGGATATTGTGTTTAACAGAACATGGGTCTGCCCCAGAGTAGCAATCTTGTGCTCTTATGTACCCAAGAAGAGATGGACAAATAAGTTATGACTGTTTATGTGTCTTTAGGGGTGAAGGGAAAATATTCTTCTGTAGCGTAAAAAAAGTCATAGTTGTTAAACTTATTTCTGTGTTACCACCCCAAGGGAGGCATAACACTACTCCTATAAGGTACCAGTTGGGTTATATCTACTCTGCACAGAAAAAAACAGAGCTAGGTCAATCAACTTGTTGCTTTGACTGCTACCAATCACCAAGAATGGCTAGTCCAGCTAAGCATTGGTTTTTGTTTGTTTGTTTTTTGTAAGTTTGAAGTACCTAGTTTGCTTAGACAAGTCCAATTAATCAGACTGTATTACATTAATATATGCATAATAATAATAGTTAGCATTTATATAGCACAAACTATGTGCTAGGCCCTGTTCTAAGCACTTATAAATATTATCTCAGTTGAGACTCAAAACAATCCTGCAAAGTAAATGCTGCTACTATTGCCATGTTGTAGCTGAGGAAATTTTGGCAAACAAATGTTAGTAAATTACAATGTTAGTCAAATTCTGAGGCCAAATTTGAACTCATGTCTTCCTGACTTCAGAGGCAGCACCCTATCCACTGCACCACCTAATGGACATCCATATCAGGACATGAGCAACCTTCTCAAATATACAGTTTGAGTATAATTGTAGAGATGTCACCAATGTTTCAGTTTGTAAACCAAGTTGACTCTGAAACAGGAGAGGAAAAGTTATTCTGGAGCCGTATTGGAGGCGATCATGGTGTTTCCACCTATAGATGCCAAAGCAGATAAAGACACAGGCAATCTAGAGATATAGCAGAAGTCAAGAGTCAATATAACCAAGGTCCTACTGTTCAACAGTCCAGCTGAGGAAGTCATTTCTTTGGCAGATGTACTTTGGGATGTTTGCCTCAGCCTCACAGCCAGTGATTAGCTGCAGAGATTGTCCTCTGTTTTGACAGAGTGTGCTTTGAGTGCATATATTTGGAGAGGCTATACATAAAGTATTTTGTTAAATACATCCAAAATTTCAATGGGTCTGTGAACTCAAAGATATGGGAATTGCCACTAATGGGAGAGATTGCACCGCCTCCACACTTCCTCATTCTGTTGGACTCCTATCCATGCTCTTCCATCTGTTATTCCTCTCTCACTAGATGACCAAGCCACCTTCTTTTCTGATCATGTATCTCCTGGACAGCATCTGTCTTACGCTACTTCTTACATTCAAGCCATCATTGGTAACATATTGCAATTTACCTATACCTGATGTACATCTCTTAATTACAGTTTTTACTCTTCCAACATTATGATATTCCATGATTTAGAGCCCTAGAGTATTGCTGGGAAAATATTGGTGTTCAAAAGGTGGATTGCTTTTATCTCAGGGAACAACTTGGGTTCATTGCATTTATTAAGCATTGAATGTATGCAAGACCCTTTTCTTGGTATGGCTCTAAAAGAGGTTTTATTCTACCAATGCATCTTACAAGATGCAATCCAATTTGCTCTTTTCCTGTTATTCAATTCTAGGTCCAGCTGACTGTACATCCACAGCGACCATTCAATTTATAAAAGAATAGGACTAGTGCAAAAAATCCCTTTCAAGTAAGGGGAAAGCAACTTTGGAACATAGCCATCAGGTTCTAATTATGGGTCAGACAATCCTCAAACTGACAAGATAGAGATTAGAGCTGTAAATAATAGCAGGGGATACTAACTCAAATATAGAGAGATAGGTGGATTCAATAAACTTTGGTTAAATTCTTGACTTTTTGACAATATGATGCTCCAATTTTGCAGGGTCACAAAGAGTTGATGTAGCTTTTACTCTCAGTCCATCAGTGATTTGGTTGCAAAGGAAAGTCTCTGATCCAAGAGACCCTTGATTCTTACTGACTCACAGAGCTCTGTGGCCATTCTAAGTTTCAAGTCAAGGAAATTTTATTTTTTAGATGGACTAAACAGTAACAATGAGGTACTGGCTTAATTCTGATATCTCATGGAGTTCAGATTTCTAAAACTGACCTCTAATACCAAAAAGAAAAAATGAAATCACTAACAGGATAAGGTAGTGAGAGAGAGCACACATCTGTGGTGGGGTGAGTGGGTTGCAGCATAATACTAAGGAGTACTAAAAAAAAGACCCGATCAAGGGGTATATAGCCAATAGAAATTTGACTGGTCATACACCAAGAATGAAGGATAACACAGAGAAAGTCAAAATGCTACAGGAGCACCTACCACAATATTTTATTAAAGGAAGGTGAGATGCTATGCTGGGGATTTTTTATGTAAAGACATGGGTAAGACTCATACAAGAAGATGTAAATGGATTGAGATCTACATCAGTGAAGGAACTGCCCAAACTCATGATATCTGTAATTCACTGAAATCTGTTTATCTCTCTCACATAAACACACATGTATATATACCACTTTAATAAGTTTCATTACCACTTGCAGGTCTTGCTAATTAAAATACTTTCATATAACCTCTGACTCTTATTTCCTTTCTTATAAAATTATACTGAAGACAATCTGTTCACTTTTCTAACTACTGAACTTTACAGTCAAGGGACCAGGAAAATACTGTATGGTGGCTAATGTTCTTTCTACTGACAGAAGAAATCTAAATGCTGCACACTTTACATACAAAGTCAACACATGGGAACTGTGCCAGATTTGTTATGTTTAAAGACAACATACTCTAATTAGCATGGCATGAAACAGGTAAGGGAGGCCTAGTCTTAAAAAAAAGTTATTTTTAAAAATTATGTTACTAACACATTATCATAAAAGCCACCAGCTGATATGCTGGAGCTTCTCCTTCTAGGATAAAGAGCAGTAGAAAATATAGCACAACCCAATGTGTCCTTTCCCTCCCCTCATCCAACATACATAAACTTCCAACTCAAATGCACGTTAAAAGGGTTTCTTTCTTTTTCTTTTGATCTATTTTTATGGTTTTGAGAAAAGTATAATTTTATTTTTCACCTGGTGATCACTTATCCAAACAATCCACCATCATTTCCCGAAGTAATTATCATCATAAAATTGATATTCAGCTCTCTAAAGATGTTGTTGCTGTCCATGGTCTCCAGAGAATCTACCTACTCATTCTCTCCCTCCTAGCTTTCCCACATCCAATGATCATATCTGGCTCTAACGCACCAAAGTGCTCACTCTTCTAGCTTCCCATAATCACTGACTTTACAATTCTCTGTGAGTGCCTGGAAGTTCAATTCCAACTTCAGCTCATTGTTGCAACTGTTAACTTCTAAGTAGTATTTATTAACACATCTATTTAGAAATGTCAGTGAGGTCCTATATGTCAGGAAACTAGCTTCCTCTTTTACTCAGCTCCCATATAGAATGAGCATGGAAATTTAAATGGAGCCTATGATTACTGTCTTCATTTTAAATTGAAGATTACATCTAAGGGGTGATGGTTTTGAGATGTTCATCAGGATATTATTTTAAATATGAGCTGAGAAGTAAAGCAGTGGTGTCCCCTTTTCCATCTGGGTTCAGTTGAAAGGACTCTCATTTTCATCTCTTAATACTCACTTTCCAAGCCAGTGACAGTAGACTAGCCATGAAAATAGTCTTTAAACTGGCAGCTAGCCTCACTGAGTCATGGAATTGGCACTGATATCTCCTCAAAATGACAATTTCTTTTTCTGACTTTCCTCTGCTTGGCTATAGATTCCTAATTTGTGTGTCACATCAACAAGAAACTTACAAGTCTACTTGTGACATGAATTTTCATGAAAATTAAGTACAAAATGTATGGGAAGGTTAGTCAGAGTTTGTTATAATATCTCCCTGATTTTAAGGAGACCAGGCCTCTGATTCCCAAGAATTATTTTGCTTCAATATGTATATTAATTACAAAGATTTTGTTTTTCTCTTCTTTTTCCAAGGGGCAGGCAGTTGCATATAGAGAAAATAGATATTTGTTAGTGAAAAATTTTTAATTAAAAATTAATTGCTGTCTTATCTATCCCACCCAGCAGTATGTAAGCTCCTTGAGGGCAGAGACTGATTTTTCTTTTTTTTTTTTTTTTACTTTCATTTTGTCTTTGTATTCCCATTGGTAAGCACAATATATAACATATAGTAAGTGTGCAATAAATGCTTATTAAATTGAAGTGTATAAGAGCTTCTCCATTCTAATTCATCACTTTGACCCTTAAGAGTGACACAAAAGCTCACAAAGCCTGTATTTGAGGTCAAAGGAGCCCAAGATGAAATACTGAATGATATTCAATTTCACCAGTGGCAGGCATAAATGGGTAAGTAGGACACAAAACCAGTGGGAACTCTTTGTCTCAGCATTCATTCCCCAACTGCTACATCCATCTGAACATTAAGAGTCTCTCTCTCCTCTGTGATGTTGATGTAACTAATACTGAACAGGGGAAAATGTCGCCAGGTAAATGATTTTGCTAGTGGCTCTTTTTAGCCGGAGCTACTTAGGGGCTGCTAGAAGACCTGGAATAGAGTTGACAGCTCAGACACTTAATAAAGGTCTGTAAGCAAGTCACCAAATCCCTTTGAACTTCAGTGACTTCAAATATAAAATGAGTATAGTATACTTGCACTGTCTACCTTGCAGGGTTGCTGTGAAGGAAGCATTGTGTAAACATCAAAGTGCAAAAGAAATCTAAACCATCGCTATTTGACCCAGAACTGATCAGTAGTGTAGGGAGTTAGGAATCATAATCATCATCATCATCATCATCACTTTATATAATCCTTTAAGGATTACAAAACACTTTGAATGTATTATTAGATTTGGTCCTCACCACAACACTGAGGTAGGATCTGTTATATTCATTTTATAGAGGAGAAAACTGAATCTAAGAAAAGGTGAGTGATCGACCCAAGGTCACATAGTTGGTAAACCTGAGGAAGAATTTGAACTCAGGTCTTCCTGACTTCCAACTCCATTGCTCTACTCATAATACCACACCTAACTCTTTGCAAAGGAAGACTGGCAAATGTTAAGTAACTTACACTCTTACAGATTTCTCTCTGGGGATTTGCCCAGGGTCAAAAAGCCAGTATGTGTGAGAGGTAGAACTTGAGTCCATGCTAATGTGACTGAGGCCAGGCCTCTGTCTGCTATCTCATGTTGCTGCTGCTGCTGCTGCTGCTGATTAATTATTTCTGGTTATAGTTTTTTCGTCTTATATTCAATGCAGTTCAGATAGAAACACTCTGGGGCCACACTGCCAACTTATTATATTGTTCTTTTACATTTAACATTCAGCATATTATTATAGGGGTGGATAAAATTAATGCTTTACATAGTTAAATCAAAGTACTGAGATGTAAGCTCATCTTCTCTAGGCTCGCTGAAAGCAGCTTTGGGACCACTCTACTAACCAATGGGGCAAGAAGGATGATGTGTTCTTCTTTTCCCACATGGTTTTAGTCTTTTGTTATTTTTGGTTTTCTACCAGGTTTTTTATATATTAAGGGCTTTTCATTCAAAGTAGTTTGGTGGTTGAAATTACTTGATATGACTACTTCTATTATAAGCATTGCTCCTGGATTGTTATGGTTCAATGCTGTGGGTGCGCAAAAGTTGTATCAGTAATGATGCTCTGGTTTAAAGGCCACTTTTTTTTGCTGAATTTTAAATGATATTTGGGGGTTTGGATTTCATAGAATCACAGAATTTGAAAGATGGAACGGACATCTGGTCTAAACCATATGTGGAATGAATCCCTGTTATAACACAAAGAACAAGTAGCCAGACAGCATCTGCTTGAAGATCTCCAAGGAGGAGGGGAATTTGTAGAACATGTTCATAATACACAGATTTGTTGTCTGGTAGTTTATGAAGTTTAGCAAATTTTTTTGCATGTGATTCTGGCTACTTGATCACATCCTTCAAGGAATTTGGTAGGTGTTAAATTTTTACAATCTTCAGTTATGTGTTCCAAAGTCTCTAATGTTTCTTCGCAAAATCTACATCAATTAATAAGTTCAAATGTTATCAACACATTTCTCTAAATGAATCTGCATGCCAATCATTTGTTTGATACCACTTTGTTGACGTTGTTGGTTTAGTTTGTGAGAACTGGAGAGCTTTGTGTTTCCACCCTTGGATCTTTGCCATTTTATAGGCTGGTTCCATTAGTGTTGCCATCTTCATTAATAATGATAGTAATGATTGTATTAATAACAACAGCAATAACCACAATAACAAATACCAGACATCTATGGCTAAAAGAGTTACAATTTATAACATATAGTCTTAACTTGATTCAGTGGAACCCAAATAACTGGACAATTTTTGTTTTATTTCAATTTTATGAAAGAAGAGACAAATCATGAAAAAAATGAGCTAAAATCAGAAATTTAAAAATTCAAAGGATATCTGGGTCTCATTACTTATTCAGCACAATCCCCTATACTTCCTGCAGTCACAATATATCATAATAAGCAAACCTTCTTAATAATTAGGGAAAGATCTGTTAAGTAAGCTACACCTATGACAAGAAAACATATTAGTATATTTTAATAAGATCTTTAACAAATGAGGTTGAGACAAAACTTAACCCTGTTAATAATAATTCATATTCATATAACACTTTGAGCTTTGCTAACTAAGCCCCTCATAGCAACCTTGCAAGATAGATGCATAATTGTCCTCATTTTACAAATAAGGAAATTGAGGCTCAGAGATTTTGAGCGGTTTACCCATCTTCACAAAGTAATTGTGTGAGGCCACATTTGAATCCAGGTGTCCTGACTCCAAACTCAATGTTCTATCCATTAATTGAGATATACAGATGATAGAAAACTAGTTTAGCGACTTCCACATGTATAATTTACCATGTTATAACAGGAACTGTGACAAATTTTTAAGTTAAAAGATGTATAACAATGTGCAGCATAATAAAGGTGAATCTCTAAAACCTGGTTTTCAAAGCACAGAGGAACACTATGTAAACATACAGGGAAAACCAAGGAACTGAACTGAATTAAATGTGTTAAAATGTATCAAAGTAAACAAGGACATCTCATGCATGAAGTGAGGGGTGGGGTTGGAATAACCACCCAGTGCAGAAATTTAGGATTTTAAACATGTGGTGATTGGATAGGTTTAATTCCTTATTAGCTATATGATTACCAATTAAACAATAGGTATTCCCTTCATTTAAAAAAACCTTAAGTATTCCAAAAGAGCGTTTGGAAAACATGATCTTTCATGCAACCATAGAGCCTTTTATTTCCTCTTCCCATCTTTATTCAGCTGGTAAATTTTCCCCACAAAGTTGCTGATCCTGCAAAAACAGCTTTCTTCACGACAGAAGACATGAAAACCCACTTGGAAGGGAAATGTCATTAATGTCAGCTGCAACTCTGATCATGGCCCAAGAGTGGCAATGGTAGAAGTGCTTGACCACAGCCCTAAGAACAGCTGTGTGTAAAAGATCAATTTCTGAGTACAGAGCAATGGTGTTATGGGGGTACAACCTGACATTTACAAACACACACTCACATATCTGTCTTTCTACCATATTCCAAGGTACTTCCTAGAGGGGAGGCAAATCTTACTACAAGAGTTGACAGTTCAGAGAAGGGCCTCTCATTCAGGAAGCACATCAGACCGTAGCTTCTGACAAGTAGAGAGATATATCCAACCCTTGCAGAATAGAGTTTCAAAAATTAAGGAAATCATGAAACATATGATTTCATTTATTCAGTGCATCAAAATTGCTTACTGAACACTTAACTCCATGCATAGTACTACACTTTGTAGCATGAAAAAAGGTGTTTTTTTTTAAAGTGGATGAGATCTACCTTCAAGAAGCATATAATCTAGTTAGGGAGATAAGATATTCAAATAGGAAAATTTAAAATATCAAAATAAGGCAGTGAAGCAAAGAGGTAGTAAGGGGCAGGAAAAAGTGGAACAGATTTGCAGTCAGAAGAACTGGATTTAAATACAAAGGACTCATGACAAAAATGCTCTCTACCTCCAGAGAAAGAACTAATAGAATATGAGCGAGTACTGACTGAAGCATATTTTTAAATTTCTTCTTCTTGCTTTGTAGCCCTCCTCAATGAGGTTAATCTGGAAATGTTATACTTGTCTTCATATGTATAATGGGTATTGTAGTTCTTGCATTCTCAATGGATGGAGATAGGGTGGAGGAAGAGAATTTGGAACTGAAAATAAAAATTGAAAATGAAATAAAAAAAGAACTGGATTTAAATTCCAGCTCTGTTTGGTGCAGACCTTTCACTTCTCAAGACCTTAGTTTCTCTTCATCAATAAAAGAAGGAATTGGATTGTAAGACCTCCAAAGTCACTTCCAGCTTTAAAACCAACACAGGAGATGTTTAAAGGGTAACATGGAATGAAATACCAAAGGAATAAAAGAAGTTAAGTCATTTGCCCAAGGTCATACAGGCAGTATGTAACAAAGGCAAGATCTGTAGTCATGCACTGAATCCAGAGAGGAATTAGAACAAATGATGTGATTAATCACAAGGTAGCTACCACACCCCACCCACATCAGCTTGTCATCCTTGCTCCTCCTACCTTTCTTTCCCTCTCACTCAAATGACTATTTCTATAAATGTGAGACATTTATATATTATCTTTTTCTCCTCTCCATGTCTCCTCTCCTTTTCCCTCTCCTCCCTTCCCCTCCCCTCCTTCTCTCTCTCTCTCTCTCTCTCTCTCTCTCTCTCTCTCT
>NW_020954630.1:10132894-10147520 GCF_900497805.2 Vombatus ursinus
TCTCTCTCTCTCTCTCTCTCTCTCTCTCTCTCTCTCTCTCTCTCTCACTCTTCTTTTGTTTTGTTTTGTTTTTGTTTTTGTTTTTGCTAGGCAATGGGGTTAAGTGACTTGCCCAGGGTCACACAGCTAGTAAGTGTCAAGTGTCTGAGATTGAACTTAGGTCCTCCTGACTCCAGGGCTGGTACTCTATGCAATGTGCCACCTAGCTGCGCCCCTCCCCCCCGTCTCTGTCTCTCTCTCTCTCTCTCTGTATCTGTCTCTGTCTCTCTGTCTCTCTCTTTGTCTCTCTCTCATTTTCACTAGATAGGGAGTGTTCTTTGTGTTGTCTCCTCAGCAGAACATTGTGGCATAGTTATCAATGCTGTGGACCTTATAAGTACTTAATACGTATTTACTGATGATAATATGGCAGTGGCCATAACAACACTATCTAGCAAGGTATCAGACATCCAGCTCTGAGCCAGAGTCTGTTGAATCTTTAGCCACTGTAAAGTTTCGACTTAAACCAGATTCAGTAGAGGAGAACAAATTGAAAAGGGAGATGTGATGGGAAGAAGGAAGATGCTAAGCTGCTGGGATAATGAGTTGTTCCTAAGAGGAATGAGTGGGAAAATGATCCTAAGAAATGCACTAAAGGCCCCTGGGTTACCATCTACTCTGTTATTTGGAAGATATCCTTTCCTGCACCATAAGCCAACAGATGTTGAGCACAATTATAATTAAATACAGAAGAGTATGCTACAAGAATAACATTTTATCCCCAACAAGAACACTTAGGGACTTCAACGATAAGCATCATAGGTAGGGATAATAACAGACTATCATCATCGTCATCATCATTATATTTTAGATTTGCATAGAACTTCACAGTTTTCAAAGGCCATTCACATATGTTATCTCATCTGATCCCCTCAGAACAATCCTATGAAATAAGCAAGGTGGCTAATGGTAGCCCCATTTCCCAGACAAAGAAACTGAAGAGCCATTTTGATGGAGTGAACCAAATGTCAGACTTCGAGTCAAGGAAGCTGAGATTCAACTTCTCCCAGACACTTGCAGTCTGTATGACACCAGGCAAGTTGTTTAACATCCGAGAGACTCAGTTACCTCATTTATAAAATGAGGAGTTGGTCTCAATGACTTCCAGGCTCTCTTTTAACTCTGAATCTATGATTCATAGAGAGACAGAGAGGTTAAGGAATCTGGACAAGGTCATCATGGATGAGTAAATGATGAAGCAACAAGCCTCACTGTTAGAAAGATGGTCAGCAATATCACAAGGGAATTTTATCTATGTCACTCAATTACTCAGATGTTTCTAAATCAAAAGTAAAACAATTAATAAAAGGTTTTATTAAGTGGGCTAAGTACTGTGTTAAGCACTAGAAATAAACAGAGGCCAAAAAAAAAACTCAGTCCCTGCCTTCAAAGAACTTGTATCATATTGAGTCAATTTATAAATAATTAGGTACCTACAGGATATAGACAATCGATGGGAGGTAACTTCGTAAGGGAAGACACTAGTTTTCAAGAGATGTGTGGTGCTGTGAAACAGGAGTCTTTGGTTCAAATCACATTAACTTTCTGGCTAGGGGAAAGTCAGTTAACCTCTCTGAGCCTCAATTTCCTAATTTGTACAATGTAAAATTACCAATAATACTTGCATCACCACATCATATGACTGTTGTAAAGACAGTGCTTTGTAAGCCTTAGAGTGTTGTATAAATGTGTTATTATTATTATTATTCAAGCACCACACACCTGGGCTCTCTTTTTAAAGTGTTGTCCAATTAAGTCTTACCATATTAAAATTGTACACTCAACTGACTAGCTCTCAGTCCTGAAATTATCCAAAGTCTAATGGCTAGATGAGTGGGGTTGTATCCTATTGAAAGAGGTAAGGCTTTTATTGAAGATAGACAATCACACAATGTATAGCATTACTATTCTTTGTTTCCAGCAAAAAAAGAGTAGAGAGTGAGTGAAGCTAATCCAGTGTCTATCTCAGACAGCTCCCGATGAATGGAAAATACATTACCAAAGGAAAAAAAAAATGATAGCAAGGGTGTTTGCACTCATCAGATTTCCAATTTTTTGGCTTTTGTTGTAAAGATCATAGCTAACAAAATAACAGTAATTTAAAGCATATTAAATCACCTTAACAGTCCTGACCTCGTGCCATGATTTTAAATATTTATCTCTATTATAAGATACAAGAGGTAGAAGAAGAGTGGAGATATAGATAAGAAAGAAAAAGGACTTAGGGATTTCTGAAGCAGCAGGCCAGACCTGAAAGCACATAATCCAGAATACTGATGGATAGAGAATATTGAATTTTAGAACTGGAAGTTACTTGTGAGAATATTTAATACAATTCCCTCATTTGTAGCAACAGAAACTAGGCATCAGAGAAGGTGAGTGCCGAGCTGTATCCTTTATTTCCAGAATCTGATTGCTGGTCCCAACTTGAACCAGCACCTTCCATACCAGAACTAAACTTTTAGAATGGGACCTCCAGAATCCTTGCCCCGAGACCTTCAAGTTAATCTCCTGTATTTGACTCTCTGGCTTAGGAACTAGTTCAGTTACTTGGTGACTGAGTCAGCCCAAACTAGCCCACTTAGCCCATTATATCTACTAGCTAAACTGAGGTGCCAGGGCATGTTTCACTTTTACATTCCAACCAGCCTTCTACCCATGGCATCTTGATATTTACTTGCCATCACAGACATATCCTCTTGGACACTTTGCGCCTTTCCCCCACTTTCTACTTCTTATGTAGAGCAAAGTAATCAAATCAAAAGTTTCATTATTTATAGAAAAGGTAGATCAGTTGAATGTCTAAATATCAATGCACCATTCCTGTGACTTACCAGGCCACTTCCCTTGCCACTACTCTATTATTTGTACTGTCATACAATGTAAAAATATATCCATCTTGAGGGCAAGGACTTTCTCTCTCTTTATGTTTGTATTCCTAGTTTTCAATACAGTGTCCAGCAAACAGTAAGCACTTAACCAATGCTTTTTCATTCATTTATTTAATTTATTCATAGTAGCAAAACTGAAAAGAAGAATCTGGATCACTTGACACTCCATCCAATATGGTCTTCCCACCACACCATAAGCTGCCACCCTCCAAAAGGGATAGTTAAACATTCTTTTTCTACAAAGTTTTTTTTTTTACTTTTTTAAAATCACATTTACAGTGCTTAATACTGTCTCTTCAGTGAAAACATGATTGATCCATTTTATGATGAGAGTTTAGGGTAGAGTGGAAGGGGGAAGTACAGTCAGAGCTGAAAGATGGTGGGGCTCCCAAATGGTTCAGATTACAGGGCCAATGAATAGATGCCTAGAAAGAATATCAGGAGAAGAAAAATAAGAGTAGGTCCATCTAGAATAGTTCTTTTGCTTTCTAGTCCAAATTACCCTAGTTGTTACCTTGGGGAAAGAAAAAAATGAATGACTCAGAGATAACTATTCATTAGCACAGGGCTTACTCAGTTCTTACTCTTTCTTATCCTGTGTCACCCTAGCTTTGCACTATTTCTGTCTTCTGATTTCAGAATACATCCAACACTTATTTTTAATATTACTTTAATTTTCATGGATCAGTAGTGGTGCAGACCATGCTCTAAGTTTGATGTAAGCAACTAAGCTTAGGACAAATAGACCAGGGATGGGAAGGATTTATATATGAGAAAATTTTGGAGAAAAAAAAAACCATGGACATCTCTCTCTGGTGAGCGATAGTATAGAAGAGGCACATAGTATAATGGAAAGAGCATTGAAGTTTCAATTCAAGAACTAGCTCTGCTGCTTACTACATGTTTAACCTAGAACAAGTTACTGGCATTTCTGGGCATGCCTGTCCACATATGTAAAATGACGGAGTTGGACAAATCAATCACTGAACATTTATTAAGCAGCCAGTACGTGCCAAACTTTGTGCTAAATGCTGGGACAAGTTGATTTCTATGATTTCTTCTAGATCAAAGTTCTAAGAACTCAGGATTTCCAATATACTGCTCCCTCCCTCATTAATATATTCACTGAAATAAATATTAAGAATATATTATGTGTAGAATATTGGACTTTCTAGTAAGGAATACAGAGGGAAAAATAAGATGTGATTCCTACCTTCAAGAAGCTTTAAATCTAGAAGGTGAGCTAAACAACATAAAGAATAACCATAACATAGGCAGTATTTGTTGACAGTTGCATGAATTGGCATGGAGAGCTAGAGGAGTTCAGATGAGGGAGAGAGTTCTTTGACCTTTTGGAGGAGGGGAATCTCTATCTAGAGTAGTACTGTCAGTAGAGAAGTAGGACTCACTTGAGAGTATTTCTTGACTCTATGGCAAGAGATGATAATTTGGCTTGAGTTCATGGATTTTAGCCTGAGTTTTTTTGTGTTATTTGACAGGTAAAACAAAATGTATCCTATATGAATTGTTTTGTTAGGTTATGTGTTTTCAAAGGCTCCCTTTTTCCCTTTACTGTGGAACCTAGACATGAGCCACATCTTAACATTCCTAAGGGAAAACTTAGGAAGGGGTATAAGCAAAGTGAAAGTGCTTAATGAGAAATCTCTATGATTTATCCAATCCATGAAATCCCAGAGCTTTGGTGGTGAGCCACAGGGTATATTTTTGGGTGGAGTGATTGAATGCGAACCAGTGGAGAAGTTAGCATTTGATGATTGGCCAAAATTATAACATTCCAAGGCTGGAGAAGAGCCTATTTAAAAGGATGGCTTGAGCATAATCCCAAACTTGGAAAAGTGTGAAAATAGTGAGTCACCTAGTTCAGCTAAAACCTAGGATACTACTCCTAGCAAAATAGTAAGAGGTAAGCTTGGAAAGGGAAGGTTGCAGATAGAATGTGGAAGGCCTAGAATGCCAGGTTGATAGTTTTTGGTCTAAATAACGTTTGTTTGTTTTTTTTCATGATGGGAGAGGTTAAAGGTAGGGAAAGAAGAGGTTACTACAATAGCTCAAGCAATAGATATTCTCCTGAGCCAGGATAGTAGCAAAGGGAATGAAAAGGAGGGGGTAGAGAAGAACAATATTGCAAAGGAAGATACTCAAGTCATCTTCTTCTGGGTGTTTTCAATCTGGAGCTCTATTTTGTCCATTTTTTTTCATTTTAAAGCACTAAGGTAATAACATATAAAACTGCGTTTGTGTAAAACTTTGAACTCTTTCAAGTGATGCCTCCCTATCTTTGTCAATGATTTTGCCACACAGCAATCCTATGATATTGGGGCTTGAATTCTTTCTTATTTTGAGGAGCATCCAAGTTTAGCTTTGAAAAATGCAAAGGATCCAGCCTCAGACACTTAATGCTTACTAGCTGTGTGACCCTGGGCAAGTCACTTAACCCTGATTGCCTCACAAAAAAAAAGAAAAATGCAAAGGAGAAACAGCGCTATAAATATACTTACCCCTTCTCTTCCCCCACAAAAAGAAAAAAAACAAATATTTGAACTTAAAAATTGGAGTATATGGTTCACTATCTGGCAAATGGAATAAAGCAAATAATTTTATCAAATCTTGATTTGAAAAAAAAAGAGAGTTATATATGTTTTTAACATTATTATCACTCCACTGATGCTTGTTTCCAGGGTGGAAACATATTTTTTCCTCTCATCCTATCAAACTGTTAGCTTTAGTTCAATTACTTTAATAAGCCAGTTTCCATCTGGATAGATATTACTATTCAATTTCTAGGATGTATGAACCAGGAATTCATTTATTTTTGTTTCACTACTTAGCATCTGTTATTTTCTTTATCCTGGCATTCAAAGCTTGCTGTTATCTATATACACCCTTCCATTCAATTTTCCCCCCATACATTTGCCTTTATAATGCCAATGATCCAGCCAAACCAGCTTTTATTGTCCCCCTGAAACAGACCATTGAACAAAGAGGGGGCATTGATAAACCTTTGGAAAGTGTAGAAATGTCTTTTTCTTTTCCTGACAGTATTTGAAACATACTTTCATAGTGTTCAGTGAAACAAACAGAAACTGATTTATCACATAAAAAATACTACATGCTATAAAGGGTAGAATTTTCTGGTGTGGGAGATATAGCATGTGCATAGGTAAGTAAATAGGTGGTAATTTAAGGTGGGAAAGAGCATTAATGGCTAAAGGCATCATGGAAAGCTTCTCAGAGGTTTTGCACTATGAATGAGCCTTTCAAGAAGACAAGGATTCTGGGTAAAGGAGTTGAGGAAGGAGTGCTTGAGTACTATTAAAATAGTGCTACTGAGAAGAAAAGGTGATAAGAATCAACTAGGGCAGTGGAACTGCCAGTGAGAGAAAGAGGTGAATGAATGAATGAAACATTCAGTAAGTGCTTATTTTATGTAAATCCTTGTTCTAAGTGCTGGGAACACAAATAGAAAAATAAGATAGTCCCTTTTCTCAAAGATACACAACACATAAAAGGTTTCAGCTGCAAGTGAGATGGAAAGGTCCCATAGTCCTTAGGGTGCACTCCAAATTAGATGGTAATGTCTTTTCTTGAATGTCATTTCCATTGAGAATATTATATCAATTTCTGATGATGAACTTTTTGACAGTGCCAAGGACTTTGGAGATAAGAACTTTCTTTTCTGGTTCTTCAATAGCTATGGCTATGCAGTCTCTATAGAATCTGTTACCAGGTCATATCTCTAGAGAGGTTGCTTCCACCAGACAATTGCTTTAGACACTGAAATGGAAGCAATGCCATTCCCAAGGTACAATATCCCCCTAATCTACCCATCTAGTATTCCTATCATTAAATGAAGTAGGTTAGTTTGCCATAAGTTAGTCTCCATTAAGCCAGATTAGCTTTTAAGATCACCACTTCCTTTTCTGGATGTGTACTAAATATCCTTTCAATAATACATGAAATGAAACCAAGGTCATTGACCTCAAACATGCAAACTCCATTCTTTCACCCTTTTAGAAAACTGAAGCAACATTTCCCTTTGCCTGTCCCTGCAGTGTCTCTCCCCCTTCTCCAGAATATTTCAAAGATCCCTGACAGTGACTCAATAATCATAACTATTAGCATATAGTTCATCTGGGCCTGATAATTTTAACTCAGCTAGGGCAGTCAAGTACTTTCTTACTATCTTCCCATTAATCTTGGGTATCAACACTATATTAGTCATTTTTTTTTTGTTCTGTAAATCAGTAAGGACCAATTTGCCATCAAGTATGATAACTGGAATGTATTTCAAAGGTATAGATGAGCTGTTGAGAGATATCCTTAATTTCCTTTTTCCCCCTTTGCTAATGATTAACTCAGGGCTAAAAGTGGAGGTAGTTACAACCATGATGAGGTATAGATTATATAATATATATTATATATATATTATTACAGAATAATAACTAATAATTAATTGAACAAGTACTTCTCAGTACTTAATTTGTACAAGACACTGAAATAGTCCCTGTCTTTAGGGAACTTATCATTTAGTAGGCAATATAAAAGACATTCATAAATAACTTCAATCCAGAATATAATTTAGAATGAACTCCAAATCAGACCCTGGTTAACAAGATATGTAAGCAAGATGCTATGAGAATTCTTAGGAGGCTAAGATCACATCCACTTAAGAAGATCAAGGAAGACTTTATGGATGATGTAGGAATTAAGGTGGATTGTGAAGAATGGGTAGTATTTCCAGAAATACGAACAAAGGAGAACACCCTACACAGAAGAAATGGTCTAAACAAATGCTTGGAAGCAGGAATATATTTGACAATTTTTAGGGAATTGCTAGTGTGTTTGACTGGAGTAAAAATACATTAGAGTATAGACAGCTGGTGTTATAGTGGATAGAGCACTGGGCCTCAAGTCAGGAAGACCTGAGTTCAAATTTGGCCTCAGATTTTGGCAAACCATTTTACCTCTGTCTCAGTTTCTTCAACTGTAAACCTGGGATAATAATAACACCTACCTCCCACAATTGTAAGGATCAAATAAGATAATGTTTATAAAGTGCTTAGCATAGTGCCCAACATATAGTAGGTGCTATGTAAATGTTAACTACTAAACTAGATTGTGAGTAAATAGTATGAGATTAACTGGGATGCCAGTCTAAGGAACTTTGACTACCATGCTAAGGAAGCTAGAATTTATTTAGTAAACCATTGTAAGCATTTTATAAATACCTGATGATTGACTGAGTGCTAGAATAAAATGATTGGCACTGAATTTAGAATTGTTAATATGGTATTAAGACATCTAGTAGGATATATTGGAAAAGAGAAACTAGAGGTAGATAGATTGACTAGGAGAGCATTTCAATAGTCCTACTAAGAGGCAATAAGGGCTTGAGCTAGAGTAGTAACAAGGGAAATGTTAAGGAAGGGAGAAATGCAAGAAATCTTATAAAGAGAGAATCAAAAGGACTTGATGACTAATTATATGTGAGAAGGAAGATTAAAAAAAAACTTTGAAGTTGTCATCAAGAGTGCCTGGAAGAATTGTGGTGCCATTGAGAGTAATAGAGGAGTTAAGAGGAGAATTTTGGAGAAAAAAATCCACATGGCATAGTGGAAGGAATTATTAGTACCAGAGGGCATGGTTTCAAAATCCTAGCTCTACTCCTTCTTTCTTATGTGTACCTGGACAAGGTTTTTTAATAAAAATATAATAATAATAATAATAGTAATAAATTATTAAGCAACTATTGTGTACCAGTCACTACACAAGGTTTTTTAATAAAAATATAATAATAATAATAATAATAATAATAGTAATAAATTATTAAGCAACTATTGTGTACCAGGCACTACTGCTATAAGCAGTGGGGATGCAAAGAAAGGTCTGCAAAACCTAGTGATTTAATGATAATAATAATAATAATAATAATGACTAGAATTTCTTCAGTGTTTTCAGATTTGCAGACTGTTTTATGTATGCTATTGGAATTGGTTGTCACAATAACCTGAACTTCTTTGGGCCATAGTTTTCTCATTTCTAAAATAAGTGCATTTGTGGTAAAAGTGAAAACAACGGACTTGGAGTCAAGAAATGAGGGCTCAAATCTTTCCTCATATACTACCTATGCAAGTGAGGACATGCAGTTTTGTTCATTGTGCCTGTCTGTGGAGGCAGCCAGGAGTAGTAGAAAGAATAGCTGTGGAATAAAAAAAATCACCCAAATTCTGCTTCTAAAACTATCTGTGTAATCTTGGGTAAGTCTCTTCACCTTTTTAAGCCTGTTTCCTCATATATAAGAGGAGTAGATGGAAGACCTCTAAGGTCCTGTTCAGCTCTGAGTTTATGTTCTTATGATGAGTTACTGATCACAGAGTAGAAGTTAAAATTGAAAGAAGGCAAATTTATTGCCTTGAGAAATGATGGCTTTCCCCTCCTTGGAAGTCTTCAAAGCATAGGCTTGGTGACTATTTGTCTGATTCATAATGGTGATGATTCCTTTTGTGTCTAATAAATCATAGTGATAGCTAGAATTTATATAGTGTTTTAAGGTTTGTGAAATACTTTATGTATGTTAATTCATTTCATCCTCAGAACAATCCTGTGAGGCAGTTGGTACCCCATTTTGGAGATAAGGAAACTGAGGTTAAGTGACTTACTCAGGTCATACCACTAGTAAGTGACTGAGTCAGAATTCAAATTCAGGTTCTCTAGCTTTCAAGTCCTACAATCTATCTAGTGTGCCACTAAACTGCTCATATGTGAGCTAGAAGGCTACATGATTATTGAAAAAATTAAACCTAATCATATATGCAAAAACTCCTGGAAAGCATATAATGAAACAATATGTGATTATTAGTACATGTGGCTGGGAATGTGGAAGTAGATGAACAGATAGGTAGACAAAGGACAGGAAGAGACAAATAAATGTCACTTCCTCATTTCCCTATTTCTAATGTACCACAGCTGGTCCATATTCTGTTATTTATTTAGAAGAACTAGGCAGCACTAAGCTAGAGATTCTATTATTTATATGTCAGAATATGACTTTAGAGCTATAATGTATCCTTGTTTGTTTTAGTGAAAGCAACTCCCTACATAAGACTGTGAAACCCAGTCTTTATTGCTGATCAGCACCATGGAGAGCAACAACATATCTTTTAGGTGAATGGTCGCAAGGAAAAAAAATAAGGAAGCTGGAAACAAGCTAAATATTACTGGCCCTATCATTTCCCAACAAATATATGGCATTTTTATCTTTGTGCATTTTGATGACGCATAACACTGATTACAAAGTATCCCAGCTGGTAATAAGTTCACTTCATTTTTTTCAAATACGTTTTTTATGTTGTTCACAGATGAATCCAATTAGCATATCATTGTGGCTGATTAAATATGCCTCATGTAAATTTACATGTCAAAATACATACTGTACTTAAACAAATAGACAAGGTTGCCAGGCTTCTGTAAACAGCTTTGCATGCATAAGCTAACTCCCAAATACAAAGGCTTAAATTTAAATTTGCAATGACTACCTGAACAAAGATAGAGGGGGAGAGAGACAGAAAAGGTACTGTTACTCATGCATGAAGTGAGAGAATGAATATAGACATTTGTCTCTCTTTGTCTCTGACGAAAAACTATTGACAAGAGATTCTCCATCTGCATATGAGGCTGTCACGTCAGATTAGCTCATCAGGTAATGGAAATTTGGCCTCTGATCCAGAAAAGGTCCCTATGCACTATGAATGGGGACTGCTTCAAAGAGATTGTATTATCTTAGACAGCAGGATTAAATTAATATGGGAATGACTTCTACCGGAAGAAAATTTTTTTTTGTTAAACATGTGCTAATGTTTATTATGCATAGCATCCACTTATCATAAATGATCTTTCCAGATACTTTGCTCATTGGTTTCTGACCCTCTTTTCAAAGGGAAAAACCCCCACAGATGAAGTTTAGACAGTAAAGGTTAAAGAAAAACAAAAGAACTGACTGATTTTCTCTTTAAAAAAGTGATCTGAGCTATTTTGGATCTTGTTAGAAATGATCTGAAAGCAAGCAGAAAACAATCTAGCTATTCACCATCGAAATCATTCTGCCTCTCTGGTGAAAGCACTGTAGGCTTTGGTATTATAAAATGAGTGCAAATAGGGGGAAAAAACCTCATAATTTCCAGTTTCTTCATGACTAGAAAGATTCTGTCTATTTCACAATCCTCATAGACTTGATGGAAAAACTACAACTCTCTAGAACCTCTTGAATATAAGATCACCTCAATAAAAGTGATTTTAATAGAATGACCTGGAACTGACTTTTGTGGTTGAGCAGTTCAATGGCTCTCTGCACAGGCATCTCAGAGAGCAAGCCCCTCATTCAGAGACAAATGACATCAAGGTAACAACTTCTGGTTATTAAAAGAAGCTAAATATTCAAAGTGAAATGGTGAGAAAATTATATGACTCAAAAAGGGGAACATGTGAGGAATAGTAATATAAAGAGGGACAAAACAAAGTTCAGGGTCTGGATCCTTCTAAAAGTCAATTCAAATGCTTCATCCTACACCAAAATCTTCCATCTCAGTGCTGTGTCAGTAAGTGGGACTAGCTTTCATGAATCCTCTGGTCTACATAATTAATGTGGGAAAGGCAAAAGAGCTTAATCAGCAAAGATAAAAAAGAACTGGCCAGCCTCTTCTTAGAACACCAGGTATAGGTCTAACATCCACAATATAAAAGAAGTGTGCAGAACTTCAATTACATGTTTAGGTCTTTTTCTATCATGTCCTATTATGAAGTATTATGAAGATTGAAATTATTTAATCCAAGGGAACAAAATGTAGACGGTAAGACTATATCTGAAAAGATGTATATAAATTTCTCATCAATTGAATCAATTTTAAACACATTGTGAAAGCATTTAAGGGAATCCTTTAACTGTGATGTTTTGTAAATTAAAAAAAGGTTGAAGAAGCAGAACCATCTTACAATTAATATTTTATGAGATCGAGATTTTAAATTTTTCTGTTTACTTAAAATAGGGTTCATCAGTAAGGTAGCAACAAAAATAATAGCTTTCCAATACATGAAAAGTATGTCAGCCGACTCCCATATCTATGAACCAAATAAAAAATGACTAAAGCACTGTATAATTAAGCATAAGGAAGAGAGAGAGGTGATGATAATTAAATAATGAAATGGCATACCACACATTCTCCTTCACTACAGATTTTCAAAAGTACTTGACTGCCAGTAACATGATAGAGATCTCAGGATCTCAAAGCCAAAGGGTACCCCAGAGGCCAGTGTGGTATAGTGGAAAGAGTTCTGGACTTGGATTCAGGAAGGAACCAGGTTAAAATTCTTCCTCGATGCATTGCATGAACCTAAAGGAGCTAGTTAGATTTTATGAGTCTCAATTTCCTCATCTGTAAAAAAAGGATAAGTGTACATAGTCACACACACACACACACACACACACACACACACACACACAAAGTAAATGGCAAACCCCTCCAGTATCTTTGCCAAGAAAAACCCAAATGGAGTCACCAACAAATATGTTATTTTCCTGTATAAATAGTCTTGTCATTTTAATGTAGTTCATACATATCTAAACAGTAAAGTTCTCTAAATTATCTCTGACCTGTGGTTAAGCAGTCTCTACTTGAAGACCTCCAGTGAAGAAGCCATGACAGCTGCCAAGGCATGCTACTCGACTTTTGGAGAGCTCTTAATGTCATAAGAATTTGTGTCAAGCCTAAACTTATATCTCTGCAGATTCTACCTTTTGCCCTCGACTCTGTTCTTAGACTCTAAGAACAAATCTAATCTACCTTCCCTATGACAGTCATTTAGGCACTTGAGGACTGCTATCATTACATCTTGATCACCATTCTCTGGATGTACTCCAGTTTGTGAATTTATGTCCACACCTGTGATATCATCCATGTAGGGAGATTGAAAATGGGGAGACTCACTCTGCCAATGAAAATCATCATCTGTTCTGCAACATATATTTTAAACAGTTGCTTTGGCCACTGAAAAGTTAAGTTACCAGTGCAGAGTCACAGAGGTATATGTCAAAGGGAGGAAATGAACTTAGGTTCTCTTGACCTCAAGGCCAGTTCCCTATTCACTGTGCTATGCTGCTTCCTATAAGAATGGCACCCTGAAGATAATAGAGCATTCCAGATAGTGCCTGAGTAAGGGAGGAGGGCTATTACCTCTGTCATTCTAAACACAAAGCATCTATTGATGCAGCTTAAGACTGCATTCACAGTTGAACAAGTTGTGGTATATGAACATAATGGAATATTATTGGGCTATCAGAAATGATGAGCAAGTGGATTTCAGAAAAACCTGGAAAAACTTACATGAACTGATGCTGAGTGAAGTGAGCAGAACCAGAAGAACATTGTACAAGTAACGGCATCATTGCATGATGATCATCTTTGAATGACTTAACTGTCCTCAGATACAATGATCCATGACAGTTCCAAAGGACTCATGATGAAAAATGCTCTCCATTTCATAACATGACTAATATGGAAATATGTTTTACATGATTGCACATATATAACCTATATCAAACTGCTTGCTGTCTTAGGGAGGGAAGAGGTGGAGAAAGGAGGGAGAAAATTTAAAACTCAAAGTTTTTTTTTTTAAATATCAAAATTTCTCTCTACATGTGGTTGGAAAAAAAAACACTATTAAAAAAAACTGCATTCATTTTTTGGTAATCATATCTCACCAATGACTCCTACTGACCAGGACATGTATTAAAGTATAAATCAAGTTTTCAGAGTTAAGTAGTATATGCTAAAGAGTTCAATAGAGAGTAAGTTCCTAAAGTACAGCACCATATCTCTTTAATTCAGTTTGTGAAATATTTAGCATAGAATCATGGGTAAGCATGATTTTAATGATAAACATGAGATCCTATTAGATAGTTAGGGAATGCACCAGACCTATAGCAGTTCTTTCCAGTTTTAGGACTCTAGAATGCTCCAGAAAAAGAAATGGGGATTTCATGTCCCTTTTTGTGCTGAAGGAGAGTGGAGTGATGATCAATGAAACAAGGGGCGTAGTTTATTCTACCAATATCCCATTGGCTTAGACCACAGGCCAATTCTCTCATTAAGTATTTCTGGCTTCTGGACCCCATAGGTATGAAACTCTAAAATAAGAGATTTTAATCTATAGATTTTTTAAAATTTACTTAAGGTTTTTCTACTTAGGTTGTTTTTTTAAACATCTGCAAAACAGAATTTGGATATTTACATTCAATACAATGTAGTACTAGATTTAAAGAACTGGCAGTTTTCATTTTTAGAAAGCCCTCTTTAAAAACAACAATTACTTAATTTTCTCTCAATGACTTTCTTTTTACCAATTTTAGCTTATATTCAATGAGCACAAATTTTACTCTTTTAAAAATTCCTCATTAATTCCTCCTTAAAATCTCTACCTTTTTTTCTCTGCCTATTCCCTAAATGAAATAGGAAGTTTCTTTACTGACATCTATTCCAGAAGAGCGGATTCTGTTTTCAGATAACTTCATATATATTTGTCTTCTGAAATTGGGGATTATAATTGCTAGTGAGGACAGAGATAATTTAAGAAGAAACAACCATCCATACCTTAGAACCTTTATTTACTATTGCTTTTTTATT
>NW_020954630.1:10147530-10390446 GCF_900497805.2 Vombatus ursinus
CATTACTCTTGTCCCCTGACACTGAGATAGCAAGGTCACAGTTTTATATGATCCTGGGGTGAGAAAAATAAATGATGGCCACAAAAACTAAAGTTTACCTCACTATGGCCCGGTTTTGGGGGCAAAGAAACTTAATTCTGAAAACTGGAACAAAGATGGAGAATGAGACCAATCATGGTTTTCTTAATTAATTAATTAATAAATACCCTTAGAACTTTTGTAATGAAAAATTCCATGTCAATTCCCTTATTTTCTCAGCTACCATGAGAACTTCTAGAATATTCAGCACAGACAAACTATTCTGGCTTCCATTAGAGCTCTATGAAATTATTTCTTAAGATTGGAGACCTCTCTGAATCCATCACCAATACCCACTCAGACACTCTAAACTGGAGAAGTACGATCACTCCTTATCTTATAAATCTAGGAACAAAAAAAGAATATGCCTGTTAATGATTCCTTAAATTCCTTTAATCCAGGAATGGATTTTAGATTTTTTCCTTCCAATTTGTACAAAATCACCATCAAAGAGCATTCATAATTGCAGTATTTCTACCACACTCAAAAAAACCCAAATCAAATCCCACTTCAACAAATATAATTACAGCAAGAAAATCACTATACCAAAAAGATATCTAACTCTTATTTACTGGTACAAAGAACAAAGTGTGTGTGCATTTTAAAAATATCATTACAATAAAACTCTCTAGTATGAATAATTCAGTACAAAAGATTTCTCTCATTTGCACCCTTTATTCTTTATCCATATACTCATTGCTTATTACAATAGAGGAGAGGAAGTCTAAAGCTCTATAAAAATATAAGGTATTATTTTTATTATAATGAAACAATGTAGGCTAATGGTGACCAAAGACCCCACCTTCTCATCATGACTAGCAAGAATAAGAGGCCCAGACTATTGAGTAAGGAAGGAGAACTATCATCTCTCTCATTCTGAACACAAAACTTCTGTTGATGCAGCTTAAGACTGCATTCACTTTTTGGTAGTCATATCTCACCACTGAGTCCTATCGACTAGGACATCCATTAAAAGTGTATTCCTTCAAGTTAAATTTCTTAAAGTTAAGTATTATGTGCTAAAGAAGGGCAATAGATAGTAAATTCCTAAAGCACAAGACCATATGTCTTTAACTGAGTTTGCACAATATTCAGCAGAGAATCATGGGTAAGCAAGAGATCAGAATGTATAAAGGAAAGAGAAGTAGTTGATCCCACCAGGAAGAAATGAAACAAGGCAAAATGAGTCAGTATCATCTGCTCTTTTTTTTTTCACAATCTACAAGGTCATGTCCAAACAGAAAAGACTCTGTGACCAAATAGCTATACAAATATAGTGTGCTTTCATCAACAAGGCTTCTGTAGCCTGGTTTAATAACATGTACAAGAAATCTGCTCGTAAGCAGAATTCCATTCTTAACAGCAAAAGGCACCAGACCAAAAGATATTAGGATATGATCCTTTCAAAAAATGTTGCTTCACTTAACAGATTCAGGGAATGTCAAGGAAGTACATTAGAAGCAATCTGCAGGGGCAGGTAGGTGGCACAGTGGATAGAGCACCGGCCCTGGAGTCAGGAGGACCTGAGTTCAAATCCGGCCTCAGACACATAACACTTACTAGTTGTGTGACCCTGGGCAAGTCACTTAACCCCATTGCCTAGCCAAAAAAATAAAAAGAAGCAATCAGCAAAGGGGAAAATGGCATCTCAGCATAAGGGTCAGGATAAGTTGGAATTCATTCATTCATTTCAGGCCTTACTACAATGCCTGTAGTATATATTAGATGCATAACAAATGCCTGTTGATTTTGTTAATTTGGAGTTTTCTATAGTTCAGAAACCAGTGGGGTTATATGTTAGCAGCAGGGAATGGGACTGGAGAAGGCATTTTGTTAAGCAAATGAACTTTGTAAACAATGGCTATATTGACCTATTTAAAAGCAAGATTTCATAGGCATTATTGTATTTAAACAAAAGATGCATAAATACCTATTAAGGTATTTGACAAAAGTCTTACATATGTACACACACATGCACAAATGTACATATATAAATATATCTTTCTATATCTAGGTAGTATACTGAATAGATCATTGGGTCTTGGGTTAGAAATACCTGAGTTCAAATCCAGCCACATTACAAGTGTTATGCAAATAGTGGTTATAGTTATTACTATTAGCTTGCTCCTTCCTTTATCTTGTCAGCACATCATTGTAGGTACATATATATTTATTTTAAATTACATTTATTCTTAAAATATCCTATAACCAAACTTCTCAGTAGGCCAAAGTGACCTTTATTATTTGAGGCAAAGCAATATGATTTTAATCTACTGTTCTAATAATGTCTTTAACAGAAACTAAACAGGCATGCTTTTTTTCCAATGCCACCTTATCATACATATGTGAGTAAAGGTCAGAATGAGTATCAGATCCAAGGAACACTTGACTAGAATGATCTATTGCAACATAGTGAGGATTAAAGGGATGAAAACAAACAAGTAGCCAAACTCCTCTGCATCAATAACATTTATTGCCACCCTTGTGATTGCGGATGTGCATAAATGATCCAAGAACACTAAAAAACAAGTAGTCAGATAAATTCAATCCAGAGATCAAACAAATTGCAGGATTCCCATATTGTTTGGACAACAATGGTCTGCAATATGAGTCTGTCACTAGAAAGTTGCTCAGGTTGGCTATCTACTGTCAAAATGTGTTGCTATTTCATACTTTGGGCTCTCAGAGTGATTCACAGGTGAAAGCTCTACAGTGAAGCAGAATACTCACGTAAATTCTCTTCAACTTCAGTGACCATGAAGAAGAGACAATTGACTACTAGTGTAACAGCTGAAGAATTAATAGCTGGTAAACCCATGAGATATATTTTTTAAAATGCTGCCTAAAAGGTATGCTTCCAAAGAAGATTTCTGTGGTTGATTTAGTACCATAGAATATCAAAACTGAAGGAGAACTCAGAATTCATAATTTTGGAATTATGAAGCCCTTCTATAACAACAGACCTCCATTTGAAGGCCTGCAGTGATGAAGAACTCAGTAATACTTTAGGTTGACTACTTCATTTTTAGATGCTATTTTTGAAAGCAAGTTCTTTCCTTTATAATGAGTAAAAACTGCTGCCCTGTGTTGTTCACCCATAGGTCTTAGTTTTATCCTCCAGAACAAAGTAAAGCATAATTTTTCATGCAGAAGAAGCTACAGGGACCAATTATTGCCATTTTTAAATCTATGGCACTTATTTATCATTACTATAAAGCCTATATTTGTAGATGATACTGGGAATTTTGTTGTCACAACTAATGATTTAATTCTCATGATTTAATAAACAAAGATTGCCATAAACATTCAAGATGGCTAACATAAGACTTAAAAAACAAAATTTGGGGTGAGGAAAATGAGAAAGTCAATTCATTGAAACAAAGTAAGTGTCAGTATGGTATCGAAAGAGTACTGGATTTAGTGTTAGTCAAGTTAGTTAATTAAACTCAATTCTGACACTTGCATTGCATTACTCTAAGCAAGTGACTTAACCAATCTGTTTATCCATTTATTCATTTGTAAAATGGGGATAATACTGTCTATAGTACCTTCTAGGGTTATTATGAATATCTAATGAGAGAATGTATTTGAAACCCTTTAAAAAATTTAAAGCTCTACAAACATTCCAACTATTATTTCTAGTATTAATATTGTGAAAGTCATTAAAAATATGGACATATCAAGTTTAATAATTGGAGTAGTTTACTGGGGACAGCTAGGTGGCACAAATCACTGGACTTGGAGTTAGAAATATCTGTGTTTGGATCCTGTCTCAGACACTCACTAGATATATGACCTTGAGCAAGGACTCAATCTCTGTGAGCCCCAGTTTCCTTATCTATGAAATGAGAATAATAATAATAATAGCATCTACCTCCCAGGACTGTTGTCAGGATCAAATGAGAGAACCTTGAAGTGCTGTATAAATGCTAGCTTTCATTGCTTTTTTTAAGCAACTAAATACTGTACTTCAAAATTTGATGAAAGTGAAAAACACAAATTCTTGCAAAATTCCAAATTACAGGTTTGCTCCAAACCAGACTGTGAGGTTGTAGGATATATGGTCTATATATGGGAAAAGAGAGTTAAGAAAAGGTAGTCTTAATGATATATTTAACACTGATTGTTTGAGCTCTAAGTTTCCTTAACATTCATTTACTTTCATACTTCATTTTACAGAGAAGATAATTCAAGCCACAGGAGATTAAACAACTTGATCAATAGGATACAACTAGTTAAGGAAAGATTTGGGGATCTGAATTATTATGGGTTTCAAAATTTTGTAGAAATATCCATTTAAAGTGATGTTCTAGTAAAAAAAAATTGACCACCCCCTCAAAGAATATTCTATCATGATTTGACCTATAAATTAGATCATGAATGAACATGTGTATATTGTCTCCAAGTCCAACAAAATATATTAATTCATAATTTGGGGGGATGGTTTTATTGTTAAGTGCATATGAAATTTCACCTCCTAGTCCTCAAAAATATTTAAAAGGTCATTCCCAATATATACTCAGGGAAAACTTCAGGAGAGATTTCAAAGTTGATTACTTTGCACAGGTGCCATTAATTTTAAAGTGTCACCACAAGGCAAGGAACAAGTCCATTCACAGGCAATTTTATTCAATACAGTTTCTTGTGGCCTATATTTCTAGAGTCTCTTCTGCCATTAGTCCATTAATAAAAGACATCTCAATTTAACACCAACAATACAAATGTCCATGCATACTAGCTTGAGGCTATGAAGTCCCAGTCCACTAAACCAAGCACAAATTTTCCTATATGATTTGAATTTTTAAAAAGTACGAGGTTAATTTTACAGTGTTTGCCTGAAAATGATAATCACATATACATGCATATGCATATGTGTGCAGGCACATGTGGGCACATACACCCACATGCACCAACTCACAGTCTACCTCCTATTAAATTCAAACTCAACTTTGAAAACATATTTAAAAAGTTTCCATTCGAGCTGTCTGTTAAGATAATTCAATACCCCTGCAGGTCTAAGAATATTGACATCTAGAACAGTATAATTATACTGGCTGGGGCTGTTATGGGAAAGTTCTTTCAAACTCACCTGTGTTCCTTCTTCCCCACTTCCCTCAAGCAGTTGTTTAACAGGAAAAATACTACCTGTGGCTGGGAGCTGTTCAGTGCTGAAGCTTATTCAGAGAAACCATGGGCAGGATTATCATCAAATGCTCATATAAAATGCATTGAATGAGATGTGTAAAACACTCTTGGACAGCCATTTTCCTGAATCCTTTATTTATCTTGAACCATGCTATCATATTTGCTACTTGGCTTCTGTCATTGCCTCTCTGCTAGTCATTTCTTCTGAGAAGCATTCCAGTCATGACTCCTGCCTCTGACCCTTGTTTGCTTAATATCTAATGCTACTTACTCATAACATGTTTTTTCTTGGAATGATCCACTCTTGCTTCTCTATTACCTTACTAAATGATACATTCTGGCTTCATATTGCCCCATCTGGACCAGATTAGGCTGCCAACACCAGAGCCATTCTATAGATGGTCCCTACCGTAGACCCTTACCAAGTTTTCCACAGCTTGACCACTTAGGTGGGGAAATGTGAAGACAACACAGTCCAAACCTGACAGAAATCAGAGAATTCTTCAGGAAAAGTTTTCAGAGGTAAGGTTTAGCTAACAGGTAAATTTGGGGGATTTGATGACAAAGCTGGAACAAGAAGGAAGGAAAAAATGCTTTCTAACATTGGTTTTGTACTAAATTGAATGGAAAGGAAGTAGAGGTGGAGAAGCAATATTACAAAGGCATTATTTGTAGTTCAGTTACTCTTACAATATGAATCCAGCTGTAGATTGAAATAATGGTTAAAACTGGAAAGGTACTTAGAGATCTTTTAGCTCAATCTGCTCATTTTGTTATGTTTGATAATAATAATAATAATAATAATGACTAATATTTACATATCCTTTTAAAGTATACAAACCACCTTATGGATATTATCTTGGTAAGTTTAACTTTGATATCCACTTAAAAAAAGATCTGGCTATTTGTTCCAATATATGTACTGATCGTATAAGAAAAAAAAAATGACTCAGTCCACATGACAACCCTATGAGGTAGGCACTATTATCTTAATATTACATATAGGCACTGAGGCTTACAGAACTTAAGGGACTTGCTCCATGTCACACAGACTTATCTGTCTGTGTCTGTCTAACCCCAAGCCCAGCATTCTATCTATTGTGCCACTTAACTGTCTCATTTTATAGTAAAGGGAATTGAGATCCAGGGAGACTCACCTAAAGTCACCGAGGTAGTTACTTCCTTCTCAGTCTCATGTTTTTCCCCACCCCACTCACCACAGTATCTGCTACCTAGGAAGTAACTTTAGGGAGCTTGACATCCTTTTTTTTGAGTTATCTGCTTCACAGCCCAGATATTTATTTTAGGTTGTCTATTTTCCCCAATGAGAATGGGCAGCATAAATGAAGAATTTCTTCCAAAGCTTCATGGAAAAATGCCAGGAGGCTGTGCTGAACAAAGCAGCAGATTTCTCCAAATTCACACAGTGGTCTGGTGGTGGCAAAATGAATGGCCTAGTTATGTGAGTGATGTGTTAAGTAAGCTGCCTCCACTTTCTGGGCCTTTGGGCTCAGAGGGTATTTCTTTCCTGCTCTCCTGATCAGACCAGCGCCATGGAAGTCTAATGATACTGTTTTTGTTTTCTTTTTTTTTTTGTCTTGGTTCTGCTTGATAAAAAAGGTCACATGAATGAATCTTAATTCCTTTCCTTGGTCAGGAGAGAGTAGAATAAGGTAAAATCAATGATTATTCACCCATTGTCCTTTCCAAGTGAGGATTAATGCCACAGCCTGTACAATATTGCAGTTGACAAAATATCAACTTCAATATGGAAAGGATAACCACATTGAAAACTTCTCTCTAGTTAGGTTGTGTCTCTGATTCTGACAAGAGAAGATATAGAAGCAGCCCCAGCCCTATTCATAGACAGACTAGGCAGCCACCTTTGAAGTGCAACCTGAGATGCACCACTAAGTTCCTTCCCACTGCAAAATATTTCTTTCAACCTCCCAGGAGATGTCCTCTCTTCCTACTCTGTGGGAAACTCCTGCCACTGGAGTGATTTCTTTGATTGAGAGAACAAACGGTCAGAGCATGAACAAAATGCACATTCCAGAAGGCCACTAATAAAATGCACTGCTGTTACCTCATAGGGGAGGAAAAGGGAGCATGCTAGAATCCTTCTATTAATATGTTAGTATGAACATAGCTAGCTTCTAGTATGCAAAGCTTAGCAAACGACCCTAGAAAAACACAACAAAGTTTGAGGGAAAAGGAGAGCTGCAAAGGTTGAAAATAAGGGGGAATCTCAGAGAGATCATATTCAATTAGGCTGCTGAAGTTGGGGCCCTGTGGTAACTGGAGGACAGAGCAAGACAACCAGCTGTTTTGGGGAGAAGGAGATTGAGGGAGAAATTGAATATCAAGCCAATATTCAACTACTCCACAATTTTACTCTGGGCTAGTACAGAATTAAAGCAGGATCACAGATACATGCAATGTCCTTTCTTTTACTTGATTCATAGAAACAAAATATCTTTCTAATTCTGTTCGTGGTGGCATTTAACAATGCACTTGAAAGGGTTCATTTTTCAGAATGTTTTACCAGAAGAAAAGTTCCTTGAGGACAGGGACCATGTCCTTTTAAGTCTTTCTATTCATAGTAGGCACTTAAGAAATGTTTATTGTATTATATTGTATTGAAAGACATTTTTAAATGGCAAGAGAAAGAGTGGTGATGCTTTCCCAAGTGCCTTGTAAAAGACTCTCTTCTAGAGATATTCCATGTACAAGGGAAAAATTCAAAAGCTAATATGCTTTTGAGAAAGAGAACCATTTATTTGAAATGCTGATCATGGTGGTTGTATTGAAGTGCCTGACACCCCCATTTCCAACTGGTGGGGGAAACCTTTTTGATTAGTGTAATGTCGATGGTTTCTAAATGAATGAATGATAAATGAATACTTTACATTGAATTGAGAATTAAAAGCTCTTTAAACCACTCATTTTTTGGAATAATAAAGTCACAATCCACAAGGACCTCCAAAAAGTAATAAATTGTGGATTTAATTTCAGATAAAATAACTTTGGCTGTATTAAAAATCTGAGAAATCACACGCACAAATGGAAATTGCCTTAGAGTATTAGAAGTAGCCAAGTCTTTAAAAAAAAGGAATTAGTTGATCCTTTGGTTTTTCCAAATATTTCCAAGGAAGAAAAGAGAAATTAACTTGAAAGAAAGTTTTCTAGACAATATAAAACTCTAGCAGTCCAGCTAACCTGTTGAACTTATATTTCTTGATCTATGACGGGGCTAAAATATATGATTTTTGTATTTCCATCTAGCTCAAAAAATTTTCAGTTTCCAGAATTACATAACAATGCTCCCTCATTTTATTTCCACCACTCCTTGTGGACTGTTGAGTATTTTGATATTAAATTTGGGAAAATGATGTTAAATGGAAGCAATAGGATGAAAAAAAATGCTGAATTTGGAGTCAGGGGACCTTAGTTCAAATCTTCCCTCTACTACCTGTTGCTATCTATTTGACCTTGAATATTTCATTTACTCTATGGAAACCTCAGTTTTCTCTCAAGTAAAATGGAAGTACTGGATTAGATCAGTGGAGTCAAAAGCAAATGGAAATGGGGGCACTAAATAGAATATAAGAATCCTTATGGGCCACAAACTGACTTACAAAACCACATATTATTACAATCTATGTTGTATTGTACTTTTAAAAAACTATTAAATATTTTCCAATTATATTTCAGTTTGTTTCCAGAGCACTTGGGCAGTATTACTGTCCATAGGCTGTGTGTTTGAAACCTCTGGATTAGATGACTTCCAAGCTTCTTTCCAACTCTCCATCTATGCTCTTATGCTCTAATAATCTCACATTTATATAGTACTTTAAGGTTTACAAAGCACACTCCTCATAAACCACTTGTGAGATAGATATATGAATATTATTATATTCCTATTTCACAGATTAGGAATATGAAACTCAGAAAGAGAAAGTAAGTTGTTCATGGATACACAGTTAATAAATGTCAGTGAGGAATCTTATAGTTTTCTGTTTCTATTTACTTTTCTCTGAAGTCTTCCTATTCATGATTTATTATAGCACAGTTATCCCATTCTATTCATGTACTCCAATTGGCTTACCATTCCCCAACAAAATGCCATCTAAGTAGTTTTCAGTTACAGAACTTGCCTCCATAAAAAAGGGTAGCCATGAATATTTTGGCTTATACGAGATCTCTATTTATGGTTCTGACCTCTAGTAAGACACTTTATAATACATCATGGAGACACAACTAAATAACATGCTTTATAAACAAAGAGAATAATTCTCACAGAGAAAGCTTTGAATGATAAGCAAGGTAGTAATACATAGGACATAGGGTACTGGACTTAAAGTCAGGGAAAACTGGGTTCCAAACCTACCTCTAATAATTACCAATTGGGTCCCATGGACAAGTTACATCAACCCCCTGAGTCTTAGTTTCTTCTCCCAAAAATATGGGAACAATAATGCCTCTAGTACCCATCTTACTGGGTTATTTCAAGGCTAAAAGAGAAAACACATACAACACTTGACACATATGCATTTCACTCATAACTGGCATTATAATTTTTTTCAAATGTTCCATTAATCGAAACAACTCATATGTTGTCTTCAGAAAATAACTTTTCTGCTCTTTGCCCTCCCCCAAACAAACAAATAACAAAATGAATGGCTCACAAGAAACTTAAGTTTGGAATGTAAATTTATACTTGAGAAACTGACAAAACAAGTTTGTATTTATGGCATCCTAAACAAATCTTCTGTGACACATTGAAGTAATTACCAATTCCTTAACAAGAAGCTTATTTGCCCTAACTGATTCCCTTAGCAGGTCACTAGTGCTGCCATCCAAGCAGAAAACATTTTTGCAAAAGGTTTTCCATCCATTTCCACACAAATCATTACAATCTCATTTTGTCCCCTCATAATTCCTCAAGCTTATAGTGAAAGACAGAATGCCACAGGTAAAAACTGAAATTAGAGTTTGAGCAAAAATATGCCACATTTCCCATGCAGAATTGTGTCCATATTATCCATTCATATTAGTAATCTCCATTCCTAACCATAACAGGTACATATTCATCTATATATTTATATGCATTTATGTATTTTTAAACTTTCTTTTGGAGTCAGGTGGAATTGGGTGTAAAAAAGTACTTTCACATAAACTGTGCCTAGGCATGTTCATGGTTCCTCTTATAAATATGGACCAAGATACCTCAGCCAATTATTTTTCAATAAATCATTCCCATGAAAATGGGAAAACAAATAGCTTTCAAATTCTTAGTTTCTTATTCCTAGATCAATACCATCAAAAAAGACAGATATGCACTATCTCATATATGCAAGTCAATGTACTGGTGAAACAACAATAACAATTATGGAGGAATATGGAGAATAATAATATGTAGAAAATGTTAAGGTTCTGAAAGTGTTTTACATCTATTATCTCATTTGATCCACAGAACAGGTAGATGCAATATAAACTAAGACTGAAAAAGATTGGGACTTGTCCAGGATTACACAGCTAGCAAGTGTTGAGGTGAAATTTGAATCTGGGTATTCCTGACTCAAGTTCATCAGACTACCAACCATGCCAAGAGATACATAACAAAGTCCTTGGCCTTGAGGAGCTTACAGTCAGTTGAGAAAATAGTCCATATCCATTTGAAAATAAATAACAAAACAAGTTAGCACATACTAATCTCCAAAACACACAGTATAGATAGCAACTTCAATAGGGCCTCAGAAGAAAGATCATTGGCTGGGCCAGTCAGCTGGGTCTCATATAAAGGAGAAGAGGTAGATGTTTTCAGGGAAGAGAGCAGGGCACTTAGGGCTACTCTAGGGGCTAGTCCGAGGATGTCAATTTTATGAGTGGTAGTCTTCAAGCTCGGGGATGCTATATTTTATATTTCTTACTACTGAGGAAAATTCTTTAATTGCATTTACTAAGGATTTTTCCGACTGAGTTTGCCTTTTCATATTTTGCAATTGTAATGAGACAAGGAAGGTGTTGATAGAGTGCAAACTGTCTTTAAATTTAAAAGGTATAATTGTACAATCCACCTTTAATCAGTGTTAAAGTATCAACACAGAATCCTTTCCTTCCTTCTCTGCCTGCTTGATGATGTGTTAACTCTGTATGCTGATGTTTCCTTCGAGTGATCTTCACCAACTTTAGGGTCTTGCCTTGCATAATACGAACCACCAACTTGTCATTAATGAGTACATTTAATATTTATATGGAAGAAGGTCCATTGAGAGATGATATCCTATTCAACCTTTCACTCTCACAAGATGATCTGTGTTTTCATACTTTCAGTGGATGATATGAAATATACTTGAGGCTCTTATGAATTTAACAGTATGATTGGTCAATCATTCTCTCCAAGCAATGTAATTTCATTCTTACAATCAAAACTCTCCTTTAACATGAGAAAACAGATCACATAACAATTTAAAAGGGAATGTGGGGAGCTTGGAGAATTTATGAAAGAGAGTTTTTTAAAAGGTAGAAAAAGAAGCAACTTTCGAGAAATTGAGACTGTTGACCCCTAAAAGAAGGCTCTATAAATATGTATTGGTTTGATGAACTCCATGACTCTGAAAAATCATGGGCTCCATCTCTACTTAGAACTGAAGAAGAGGAAGGAGATTGAAAACAGGAGAGGATGGATTTTTGTCATATATCAGCCAACTGAAGCATTTACCAGGGTGGGGGAGGGGGACAGGTGGATATTTTTGTACTCTTTACGACCTGGAAAGATGAGCATCAGAGTATCAGAGACTTCAAGCTGGAAAGCACCTCAGAGGCCACATAGTCCAACATTCTCATTTCGAAGAAGCAGAAACTGAGGTCCAGGGAGATAAAATGATTTGTCTAGGGTCACTCGGATAGTAAGCATCACAAGCAGAATTTGAATACCAGTCCTCTGTACACCTGAGCCAGTGTTCATTGCATTAGGCCACACTGCCTTCCCTAGCATAGTGCTTTTGGCACAAGGCCACTGGCACTTGTTTCTTTATAGATTTTCCATGGGAAAATTTCCTCAGTCTTTTTGAGACTAGATGGTTTTTAAAGTCTCCATACAATTCAGTGTGTCTATGAATCTTGAGTTCTGTCACTTGGATAAACAAGAAACAATTAATTCTGAAGAGCCGAAGATTCCAATCCAAGTCATCCTTTCAGTGTAATCAAATCAAAGCAGCATTCCAAATATTGATTAGTTCCTAATCACATCCTCCTAAACACACTATAGATCCTGTTAAGTCATATCACAAATTTAGTCATATGATACCCATTTAAGTAATTGCATAATGCCTAATAGCTGAGAAACTTAATAAATGCTTTTCTTCCATGGGAAAAGCAAAAGTAAAAACATCAAGAAGGAGCTGTGGTGCACTGAAAAGAATTCTAGAATTTGAATCAAAAAGCCTTGGTTTGAATCCTGTTTCTGTCATCTACTAGCTTGCTATTTCTCTGGACAAGTCACTTCTCCCTATTGTGTCCCAATTTCCTAATCTGCAATGGGATAAAAATATGGGACAGTAGAAAGAGTATCAGTTCTGGGTAAAAGGACTTGGGTTTAAATCCTAACTCTGACATTTTCTTTCTACAGGTATATGACTTTCACAAGTCACTTAAGCTCCCTGGGTCTCAGTTTCCTCATCTGTAATATAATAGTAGTTAGACTAATCTACCTCACAAGGTTTTTTGGTGGAACAAAAATTATTTAAGTAATGCATAGCTAAGTGTGGTGGCTCACAGCCCCAGAAACTAGGCATTTAAATAGCTGTCAGTCTGCCCTTGTCAGGGGGTGCCATTCACATCACTGAAACCCACAAGATCAGAACTGAGATGGTGAGCAAATGGTCATGAAGATATGAAATCCAGAAACTGGTGACATAGAGAAGTAGCAGCCACAAAAGCAACAGAACAACAGTCAGCAGAGACCTGGGAACCAGTGAAGCAGTGCTACCGTGTCCAGTAGGGATGATGCTATGTCCATAATAAAGGGTGGAGATGATGCCCAAAGGGGGGTGATGATGCCCAGAAGAGCAACAAGGAGAAGTGTGATGGTATCAACTGAGAATATTAGCAATCCTACATCTGGAGAAGTAGGAATTCTCCATATATACTTGTTAAATATATTGTGTTCATGTGTGTGATCCAATTACATGGTCTCTGGTGCTTCTTCATGCATGTTCCCAGGCCACATGTATTTCCCATGTATGTGATCTCCATTGGAACCTTGGATTTCCCTTGGAAATGTGTGTTTTCTCTGCATTATCCTTCACTGATAGTGTAGTAATCGATGGGAGAGTATACATCATGAGTACATGAAAGGATTTCTTGTCGCTTGATTTTCTATGCAATTCAAGTCTATGTCTTTTTAATTATTAGGTCTCTCAGCTGGCCAAAAAATGTGAAAACATTGGTGGGAGGTTGTAAGTTATGGTTTTGAGTGGGATCTATTCCCCAGAAAGTGCCTGTAACCTTTCCTGTAGGACTATATGGAAGCAGGGATGCCCCAGGTACTACATATAAATTTGATTTTATCCTAGGTCTTTGTTCTTAATCAGGCTATACTGCTGACTCACTTCCACAGGATTTTCTCTACCATGCCACAGAACCCTGGAAGCTTCCTCTACCCTGGACTACTTCTCACACTGGAAGTACCCTTCATGCCTGAGGCCTCATCTTCTGATTGACTGGTTCTTTTCAGAACCTACAACTTAAGGAGGAGGCTCAGGACAAAGAGGTCTCCAGGCAGCAGAGCTGACCTATCTCCGCTTTTTCACCTTTCCTTCTCTCCCTTTTCAGATCCCTTTTATGTGGCTGTCTTCCCTCTTTTTTTCATTCAAGATTATGGATCCCCTGAAATTCATTCTGCTTAAACTCTATGAAGGATCCTGAAAGATGATTTCACCCTTTCATCCCAGCAGCCTTTTCATACTGAAAGATCCTGCCCTCTTTGCATCTCTTTTCTCGGATTGCTCAATTTCTCTCAAAAACCCTATTTTGAGAAAGAGCCCTGGCAAGCCATGTTTACTTCTTCATTCTTCCAGGACCTCCACTACCTGGACTTCTTTTTCAAATAAAACTCAACCCTACCCTGCCCCCACCCCAGACAAAATTCGCTTATCCAGTAACCAGCTCCCACAAAATTCTTTCCTAGGTGACAACAAAAATAATCTGACAATCTACTCTGTTGTTAGGTGCTAATATCTGCTAAAGCTTTAATTTAATTGCCTTTCCAAATTAGATATTCAAAATGTCTTCATGACTAAAAAATAATGGTGGGAATTGCAGGCACTGTGAAAGACTGGTAAAGGAGATGCTTTGTGACTGCTGGACCTTTTCAAAGACATTGACTCACACCACTTCAACAGCTGTGTACCCTTTGCAGAGAGTACCTATATCAGTCACCTGTGATTATTAACCATGAAGATGAAAATGACAACAACAATGATGATGACATGACATCTTTTTAGCCCTTTAATGTTTACATTACATAAATCTCTACAACAACTCTGTGATGTAGGTACTGATATTGTCTCAATTTTTATAAATGAGGAAACTGAGGTTCAGAGAGGTTAAATAGTTTGCCCAGGGACACATAACTAGTAATAACTGAAGTGAGATTTAAACACAAGTCCAGCGCTCTGTTGTGTGAAAAGGTACAAATCCTGTACTCATTCTATTTACCTTCTATTTAACAGTTATGCATTCCTGTCTTAAATTCAACTTTTCTACTTGTTTCCTTTTGCAGGTATTCACTTTTCTCAGCCTTTGGCTTTCCCAACAGACATAAGGAGGGCATGTACCATTTTACCCTGTAATCCTGACCTCCCCTACCCATTTCTTATGGATGTCTGGGATGAGAACATAACTAGGGAGTGATAAAAGAGTGAGGAAGCCACAAGGCCAGGGTATATATTTTCTTTCACCTTGCAGTAACTAGCATCCATAGAAAAAAAAAAAGAAGCATCTAGCTATGTTGCCTAGGCCCTAAGGCAGACATGGGGAACCTGCAGCCTGGGGGCCACATGTGGCCTTCTAGGTCCTCAGGTATGACCTTTTGACTGAATCCAAACTTCACAGAACAAATCCTTTTTATGAAAGGGATCATATATTAAGGGGATTATATAATAAATTAATAAAAGGACTTGTTCTGTGAAGTTTGGATTCAGTCAAAGGGTCATACTTGAGGACCTAGAGGGCCACATGTGGCCCCCAGGCTGCAGGTTCCCCACCCCTTCCCTAAGGTGTATAAACACCTTTCACTTGATATGAGATCTTTAAATCATTGCATTTGAAGGAGTAGTCCTGCTTACCAGGCAAATTCCTGATTTTTTATCTATGAGATTCACTGTTTCCAGTAGCTAGGTGGTACAGTGGATACAGTATCTGCCTAGTCAGGAAAACTTCTTTTCCTGAATTAAAATCCAGCCTCAGACACTTACTAATTTTACTCTGGGCAAGGCACTTAACCCTGTTGGCCTCAGTTTCCTCTTCATAAAATAAGCAGGAGAAGGAGGTGCCAAACCATTGCAGTATCTTTGCCAAGAAAACCCTAAGAGAAGTAATGAAGTGTTGGACATGATTGAAAAGCAACAGAGCAACAACAAGCTTCTAGTAAACTGAAGTCTAGAGTCCAGTGTGATACATGGCTATTTGGGTCACTGGTCTGGAGTTTTCAGTGGAGACTCCTTGCCCTTCATTCAAGACTGGTAATCTATGCTCATTTTTTTATGTCTTATTATGTCTTATTTATATGTCTTAAATAAATCTCACTTTATAATTGTAGTACTATATAAGTCACTTCTTGTACTGCTTAATTCAAATCTGTGCACTGATTGGCTTGTCCATTGAGGAAATACCCTGCTCACCTTCCCTTACATAAATTTAAGGCTCAACCTGTCAAGGGGTTGGATGCAGCTGCTTTATAGAAAGAATGCTTTGGTCATCTCTACTACATTCCCACACTCCAAGCTCAATGATAGAAGAGAAGTAGAACAATCCAATGCTGATCCAGCAGGTAGGACAATCTTTTCCCTTTCTGGCCTGATGGCCAGGAGACATGGGCTTCTCATTCAAAGTCTAACGTGAATAAATCAGAAAGCCTATTGAAATTAAGTAAACTCTGCTTTTCCATTCTGTTATCCTTTTATTGGGTTGCCATGGAAATTTATATTTGTGGGAGAACTTAGAGGATATTTGCTTTACACAAACACTGGTATTCTTACAGCTGAGTGATAGGTAGAGTAAAAGCTGGAAGAAGGGGTCGATCAGTGTGGGGAAATGTTACTACAAAGCTGAGTTAGCCTCTCTTCATCTCCTCCTCTTTGTGTCTTACCAGTTGGATTTTGCTTTCCTGATAGAGCCTTGTTTATTTTAAGGTAAGGCAAATAAAGCTGCATTGAATGCTGTAGAATTGATTTTTCCAGGGGCTACCCTCTATTTAGATCTAAAAGCACTTCCACTTGCCTTTTAAGAAAATTAAAGCAAATGGAGGGATCACTTATATACAAATTAGAATAAATTAAGAATTAAAATAAATGATTACCGAGTTATAATTATCATCCTTTTCCAAAAGACTAGATTTTCAACAGATCATAATAGAATAGGAAATAGCAAATGAAAACAGGAGGCAGCTTTCCTAGTATTAAAGCAGTAACCTAAGTATCTTAATGTCAGTGTAATGTCTAGTCAAATTTTCATCACGAAATAAAAATAATTTTAATTTGAACTCTTAAGCATAAACATTTCACTTGACAACTACTGGGCATAATCAGTGACCAACAAAAAGGCTTTCAGCTATGCCTTTGCCATTGATGCTAAATGGTAATATACTCACATAAATCTCTGGCCTGACAACATGCCCCCAAGTGCTGAAACAGCGATGAAGAGAAAAAACTGGTGCTGAGCAAAAACAACCCCTATAAAGAATACTAAACTATGTCCATAAAGTACACTCAGCAAATAGGCCAAGACACAGAGTACTGTCTACAAGAATTCCCCTGAGAGTTACAGCTCCACATTTTTCTTAGGCCCTGGCTCAGACCAACTCTTGAAAAATAACCACTTTTAGTCATAGCATTGCAATATGGCATAATCACTTCTTTTTGCCTATTATGGTACCTCCTCTTTAGATGGCTTCTCTATCACAATTACCCTTTTACAACACTGAAGAGGGTGATACAAAAAAAGTCCTTCTCCATTCTTTCATCATGGCCTCAGGTAGACCTAGGGCTCTCAAGCCAGGAGTTCTCAACCTTTTTGTATCATGGAGCCCTTGGTCAATAAGCTGGTCAAGCCAATGATTTCCTTCTCAGAATGACATTGAACAACAACAACAACAACCTGGGATTACCAGAGAAATCAATACTGAAATAGTTGTCAAGAAAATTTTTTAAAAAAACCACCAACAACCAGTTCACAGTTCCTAGATTAGGAACCCCTGGTTTAGAGGCTGTGCTAATGAAGTACGAGTTTTGGAAGGGAAAGTTTCAGATAAAGGTCTGTGATGGACACAGTCTATAAACCAATGACCACTAAGAGCTTCATCATCATAAAGTTAGTCAGTAGGAGAAGAAATACTTTCTGGCCACAGCATGTCTAGAATACCTTTTTATAAAGGTGGGAAAGGGTTGTATTCCATCTTCCCTTTGACATGTGCTTTTGTGTGTGTGACTTTGAGCAAGCCACTTGGTTTTCCTGATGCATAGGTTTCTTATCAGTAAAAGCAGAAGGCTGGATGACGTGGCTTCTGATTTTCTTTCCACTTCTACATGCATCTTCCCATGTGGTATAGTAGCAATAAGCCTAGATTTGGAGTTAGAAGAACTGGGTTCAAATAGTGAATCTATTACTTGATACCTAGGTCACCTTGAGAAAGTCTCCTACCCTTAATTTCCTCATCTATAACAGGAAGGGGTTGAACAAGATGACCTCTGAAGTCCCTTTCAGCTTTGATCCTATGAGTTGCATGATTTCATTTATTTCCAAGCACAATAAATCCTAACATCTTTCATGAATTAGGCTTCAAATGTAGATTTTGCCTTTTGTATATCTAGTCACATGAAAGAGCATCAGTTTGAATACTACTGCTTCCATATCTACCATAACATTTAATTTACCCATAATTCCCTAATCTCCCAGGGCAAGCTGTTCATGCATCTCTACACAGGTAACCCTGTAAACTATGACAAATGAAATTACTTTATATTATTGGCTCATTTATGCTCAGTGTAAAGCCATGATGAAAACTGGCTTTCACAACTTCTAATTACAAAAACATTGGCTACCTGAATCTTCTCCAGCTGAGCAGATTAGCATAGATCTTATATGCTGACAGCTTTGACCTTCACTCCAGCAAACACTTGTCAAAATGCCAAAAGTAATTACCTGGTTGTTTAGGAAGAAGTAATGGGGTGTATCTATCTACCTTTTCTTGTTACTGATCTAAAACATCTATGAAACTGTAGCCATTAGGCATCTGCTGCTCTTTGGCATGCGAAACTTCCCCCTCATTTCTTATTAATGTTTTAATACGTATTAGCCATATAGCAACACCTCAGGCAGACATCTCACCTCTGGGCCAGAATGGATGCTCACTCTCTCATCTTAATAGCAAACAGCTTTCTTGTCACATGATCACTATGATGGCACAGGAGGAGCAAAGAAGGAATAGCACAATCTAGCAAGTAAGACATCTAATCAAGAAAGCATTAAATACAAACTTTAAGAAGGGCCTTAATTTCTTAAGAGCATAGAGATACAGGGAAGAGGTGGAGTTGGTAGGCTAGACCTGATTGTTTATAAGTACGTCTTTACATTGCTCTCACAGTTATCTGCAGAAATAGAGAGGTCAAGGACCTGTAACCCATCAACTAAAAGAAAAGATACCACCAGGTGAAGTTAGGAATTTAAATTCTCCAGTGATTGTATTCTATACTTTGGTACTGATATGCCAACATTATTTTAGCCTGTGGGCTTTGAACCTTGTTGATTCAAAACCACCCCCTATATGATACATTTCCTGTTCCCTCAAGCTGCAAACAGCGCCCCCCCCCAAATTACCTTGTATATATTTTCCACGTTGGCCATGAGACCCCAAGCATATCACTTAAGCTCTCTGTACTCTAGGCAAATCTCTAAGAAAAAGTTGCAGAGAAGATGTTGATTTGTATTAGCAGAGGGAGCTTCTTCATCCATGGTTCCCTACATTTAAGAAACCACAGGACTAGTCTCTACCTTATTTGTATACTTGTTATATTACAGAACAGTAAGTAAGCTCCTTGAGGGCAGGGACAATTACATTGGTATCTTTGTATCCCAAGTCCTTTCTCTTGTTAATTGCTCATTTTACATTTTTATTCAACTTGTACTCTGTTATAGACATAGCAATATTTATGGATTATTTAGAAGGCCAAAATATCAATACATTTTCATGAAAAGGAAGAGGGAAGTAGTGTATAATAATTGTTGTTGTTGTTTTGTAAAGCACTAGTTTGGGAGTAAGGAGGTTGGGGATAGAATCCCAGACTTCCCATCAATTAACTGTTTGATCTCAGACACATCACTTCATCTTATCTTCATTCTCTTTATCTGTAACCTACTTGGGTCATGTTTAGGGTAGGGATCCTTCATTTTATTTTGGTTTCTGGTATGTATCCTGAACCCCTTTGGAAGTTTAGTGAAGTCCATGGATCACTCATCAGAAGAACATTTTTAAATGTACAAAAGATAAAATACATAAGATTAAAAATTAATTATATTGAAATACAGTTACTGAAGTTTTTTTTTAAGTTCATGGACCTTAGGTTAAGAACTCCTCCTCTAAGTGCTCTACTAATTGTAATTATATTCTATAAGTCCTAGATTTTCTGATCTAATGTGTCTTTTTTCCTCTCTAACTGCAAGCAAGACTGGTTGACTTGGAAGTATGTGGAAGGGAATGTATTAAACTCTGAATGAAATTAGATTCCTGAATTTCATCTTGAAGACAGAAAAATCCTACTCCCCCCACAAACGATAACAGGTTGTGGCCAGAAGTGGACTGCAAGTTTTTCAGTGGCCAGGGCCACATCTTGTCACCTAGGGTAGATACTACAGACATGTTATTAAATCAAGCAAAAATGGAACATTTCAACCAATCTCCCTGCATGACATGTGTTCAGGCTTCACTGCCTCCCTCTGCAGAAAAATGTGGCAAGCGAGTTCACGTCATTTGAGGCAAACCCTAAGGTTGGATTTCTCCATATTTCAAAAGCTTGATATTTTAGATTTGTAGTTTTCATTTTTTCCTTTATTTTTAATCAATAAGAGGATTGAGGAAAAGGAAAGGAAAGGACTAGGTACAGCACCTCAAAATGGCATTTTCTTATCAGGAAGAACTTTCTGCTCATAACCACCCCAATGCTTTCAAAGACTGCTGACTTCTCAGTCTGGAGACTGTGTACATTCCTTTTGATAAAGTACAAAGTAAAGGCTGGTTTGCTTTTCATGCACTCCCCTTTTGAAACCTATAATCAATCAGTTCAGTCCAATAAAGAACAAAATGTACCATCCTTTCCGAAGGAATAATCAGCATAGAATTCAGACTAGTCAGAATCACAAAAGTAATCGATTTTTTTTAAATTGCCCATTTAGAATTCCTCTTCACTTGTCAAGCTCCCCCCAATACACACAGTTGTAACAATAAATAACCACACTATTCATTGAGACCAGAACTTCATTCACGCAGAATTCTGTGTTCCATTATGGTGGCTCTTTCATATCCAATTCAAATTCAAATAATCTCCCCTCTTCTCCCTTCAGCTTTCTTTGCTTCTTGTCACGTGTTTTCTCCCCCAGTTTTTTGGTTCAAGTGTCTGGAATGTCTAATGAATGTTTATTTCAGTCTGGGTCAATTTTTCATGTCTTGCATATGTGGACAAAATTGTGACTCAATAGCTTTTTCCTATTTGTGTTTCAGTTATTTCTCTCAAAAAATAGGCAATGCTTTAGCCCTGAGGATGTTATCATTTGTGCATCTACTTAACAAAATGATGCATCCTAGTCAAGAGTGTTGAAAAACTTTGAAAGGTTCCACCAATTTTTATCAGCCTTAAGTCAGGTACCTAAAGGTTGCATAAAATGCCTACATATGAAGAATCCCACATGTCTTAAGATGTTAGGGACAAGTGAATAATTTTTACTTTTGTTTTTTAAGCAATTGTCTCCACTCCATGAAGAGTGAATTTGCAGTGCAGGTAAGATGCCTCCTTACAGCTACAGGAGAGTTACAAGCAGCCTCTGGGATGCTATTGCTATGCCCATTTCATAGATAAGAAAACTGGAGTCCTGGAGGGGTGGAGCCAAGATGGCAGAGTGAAAGCAGTGACTTGCTTGAGCTTTCCCCCAAACCCCTCCAAATACCTGTAAAACATGACTCTAAACAAATTCTAAAGCAGCAGAACCCACAAAAAGACAGAGTAAAACAAATTTCCAGCCCAAGACAACCTGGATGGTTGATCTGAAAGGAATATCATGTGTGGTGGGGGAAGGAGCACAGTTTGGCGTGGGCACACAGGCCACAGTGACCCTGGAGCAGGCCTCAGAGGACTGAATCGGGGGAAGCTGTGGCGGTTTCCAGACTTCTCAGCCCATGAGCGCCAAAGACAACTTAGAAGGTCAGTGGGAAAAGTCTGTGAGAGAAGGAGTTAGGTCTCAGCTGCAGGTCCCAAGCATGGCCTCTGGGGCAAGCATCTGCCTCCTGAGCTCCCGGCCCATAGACTGAGGGGGAATCCAGTGGCTGATCAGAGGGGGATTTCAGGGATCTCTCTGCCAGTGCTGAGGCAGGAATCTCTTGCTTTGCCTGTACTTGGATCTGGGTCACAGTTCTGAGGGGTGGTCCTGGGTTGAGGAGGAGTACTGGCCTGGTGGAGCTTGTTGTGGCTATGGAGAGGAAACAGCCCACCCCTTATCATACCACCTTGTAAGAATTGAAAATTTACAGGTCCCTAGAAGTATCTCTGAAAACAGCTGTACAAACCCCTGAAGCTTGGGACAGTACATTCTCCACATTAGAAGCAGACTTTTACCTTAACAAAGAGTTTAAAACTCAAGTAATTGACTGTGATCATGAGTAAACAGCGCAAAAAGAGTCAGACTATATTACCTTACTTTGGTGACAAAGAAGATCAAAACATACAACCAGAAGAAGAAAACAAAGTCAAAGCTCCTACATCCAAAGCCTCCAAGAAAAATGTGAATCAGTCCCAAGCCTTGGAAGAACTCAAAAGTGATTTTGAGAAGCAAGTTAGAGGAAGTAGAGGAAAAGCTGGGAAGAGAAATGAGAGTGATGCAAGAAAATCATGAAAAACAAGTCAACAGCTTGCTAAAGGAGATCCAAAAAAAATACTGAAGAAAATAACACCTTAAAAAATAGCCTAACCCAAATGGCAAAAGAGGTCCAAAAAGCCAATGAGAAGAATGGCCTAAAAAGCAAAACTGGACAAATGGAAAAGGAAGTCCAAAAGATTACTGAAGAAAATACTTCCTTAAAAATTAGAATAGAGCAATTGGAAGCTAGTGACTTTATGAGAAATCAAGACACTGTAAAACACATCCAAAAGAATGAAAAATTAGAAAACAATGTGAAATATCTATTTGGAAAAACAACTGACCTGGAAAATAGATCCAGGAGAGAGAATTTAAAATTATTGGACTATCTGAAAGCCATAATCAAAAAAAAGAGCCTAGACATCATCTTTCAAGGAAAACTGCCCTGATATTCTAGAACCAGAGGGCAAAATAGAAATTGAAAGAATCCACCGATCTCCTACTGAAAGAGATCCCCAAAGGAAAACTTCTAGGAATATTGTAGCCAAATTCCAGAGTTCCCAGGTCAAGGAAAAAATATTACAAGCAGCCAGAAAGAAACAATTCAGGTATTGTGGAAACACAATCAGGATAACACAGGATTTAGCAGCTTCTACATTAAGGGACCACAGGGCATGGAATATAATATTCCAGAGGGCAAAGGAGATAGGATTACAACCAAGAATCACCTACCCAGTAAGACTGAGTATAATCCTTCAGGGGAAAAAATGGTCATTCAGTGACATAGAAGACTTTCAAGCATTCCTGATGAAAAGACCGGAGTTGAATAGAAAATTTGACTTTCAAATACAAGACTCAAGTGGAACATGAAGAGGTAAACAGGAAAGAGAAATCATAACAGACTTATTAAGGGTGAACTGTTTATATTCCTGCATGGAAAGATGATATTTGTAACTCATGAGACCTTTGTGAGTATTAGGGTAGTTGGAGGGAAAAAATTAAATATATATAATCTATCTATCTATCTATATATATATAGATATATCTCTATATATAGATATATATATAGATATGTAGATAGATATAGATAGAGATAGAGAAATAGATAGAGGACACAGGGTGAGTTGAAGATGAAGGGGTCATATCTGGAGAATAAAATTAAAGGGTGAGAGAGGATTATACTAGGAGAAAGAGAAAGGGAGAGGTAGAACGGGGTAAATTATCTCACAAAAAAAACAGAAAAGAAAAGTCTTTACAGTGGAGGGGAAACAGGAAGGTGAGAGGGAATGAGTGAATCTTATTCTCCTAGGATTTGACTTAAGGAGAGAATAACATACACACTCAATTGGGTATGGAAATCTGTCTTACCCTACAAGAAACTAGAGGGGGAAGGGGACAAAAGAGTAGGGGGATGATAGAGAGGAGGGCAGACTGGGAAAGGGAATAATCAGAAGCAAATAATTCTGAGGAGGGACAGGATGAAAAGAAAGAATAGAATAAATGGTGGGGCAGGATAGGATTAAGGGAAATAGAGTTAGTTTTTCACAGCGTGTCTGCTATGGAAGTGTTTTGTATAACTGCACATGTATAACCTATATTGAGTTGCTTGTATTTTCAATGAGGGTGGGTGGGGAAGGGGGAAGGGAGAAAATTTGGAACCCAAAGTTTTAAAAACACATGTTTAAAAAAATGTTTTCACATGCCACTGGGAAATGAGAAATACAGGAAATGGGGTACAGAAATCCATCCTGCCCTACAGGAAAATTGAAGGGGAAGGGGATAAGAGAAGAGGGGGAGAGATAGAAGGGAAGGCAGACTAGGGGAAGGGATATTTAGAATGCATGCCCTCTTGGGGTGGGGGGAGGGGCGAGATGGGGTGAAAATTTCGAACTCAAAATCTTGTGAAAGTAAATGTTGAAAACTAAAAATAAATAAATGTATCAAAAAATAAAAAAAAAATAAACTTAAACAAAAAAAAAGAAAACTGGAGTCCTAAGAGATTAAATGCCATAGGGTACATAGTAACTACATGTTGAAGAAGAAATTTGAATTCAGGTCTCCCTTCAAGTGTAGCATTTTATCTACCACTTCAGGAATCACTCAGAAATCCCTATGCTAAAAAAATAACAGTTTATTGTCAATGACCATAAGCTTCTTTCCTGGTCTATAATAGTTTCAAGAGAATTCCAACATATAGTAATAGTCTCCATATTCTCAGGTGGAAAGATTTCGAGTCAAAGGAACTGAATTCAGAAACTGGTTCTGCTAGTTATTATCACGGTAAGCTTCACAGGCAGCCATGTGGCACAGTAGATACAGCATTGGATCCGGAATCATGAAGACCTGAGTTCAAATTCAGCCTCAGACACTATCTTTGTGATCCTGGAATAGTCACTTAATCTCTGATTGTCTCAGTTTCCTCAACTGTAAAATGGGAATAATAGTACCTCACAAGTGCCTCACAAGATTCTAATCAAGATCAAATGAGACATCTATAAAAGGTCTTAGCAGAGTGTCTAGCAGAGAGAAGGGACTATGTAAAAAGTTATTCCCTTCCCCTTATCAGTCATTTTATATCTCTTGGTTTTAACTTCCTCATTAGTATAATGAAGGCATTGAACTAGATGACATCTAAGTTTCCTTTTTTGATCCTATGACTATATCTGGAAGTTATTCTACGTGTCCTAAATCACATATTTAGTAACTTTTACGCATCTTATAAAAAAAAAACATTTTGGGGGGGGAAGGGAATGGGAAAAGGGCAATTATTACAATAAAAGGCTAACATTTTCCTCCTCACACTCTTATACTGTTAGTACATTCCACTTATATGGTCTACGCTTCAAAGCTAGGAGGAAAAGTTAAATTATCAAAGTGAGGAAGAGGCCTTAGGGATGTACCCAGACAATGGTTCTCTGGACATATGTAAAAAGTCTGAAAAGCACAGAGAATTTTCTAACACATCAAGGTGAGGTTCTCCTCTTAGACACTCGTGATGATGCTGGAGAAGCCCAAAAGGGAGAACTTCAGAGATGTAATCATCTGGCCCATAATCCATCTTAATAGATGAAAAAAAAAACCATGAAAAGTTGTCTTCTAATTGGGAAGGTCCATTACTTGTGATGCAGTGTGGCACATCTTTGTGAATGAAATAGAAGAGTGGGAAGCCAGGGAAGAAAATGACCATCAAAACAGCCAAATGTAAGAGGCTCATATTGGAAAAGGCTTGACTAGATTACACCAAGATCAAAGATGAAGGGACAAATACATAATGATGGGCTTTATCACCTGCTGAAGAGTTAGCAAATGAATCCAACAAGTCACCAAATAAATGCTAAGTGCTGAAAATGCAAGATGTGGAAGTCAAGTTTTGTGCTCAGCCTGATGTTAGGAGAGGAGGGCAGCAAGATTTGCAGGAACAGTATTGTTTCAGGATTGGGGGTGGAGAACAACAGGCACCAGCTATTTGTGCTACAACAAAGATAGTGGGGGAGGGAGAAGGTGCCTAAGGCATAGTGCTAAGCACTACATTAAATGCCTCAGACCTTCACAGCAACTCTAGGAGTTAGATGTTATTATTATCTTCATTTTACAAATGAGGAAACTAAGGTAGACAGTGGCTAAGGGACTTCCCCAGGATCACATAGCTAGTATGTGTCTGAGACTGGATTCAAACTCAGGTCTTCCTGATTCCAGGTCCAGCACTCTATCCACTGATCCACCTGGCTGCCATCACAGGTAACCTGGCATACGAAATTTTGAATATACATCATACACATATATAGATTTAGATGTAATCTATAACATAGTGCATTTATGCAGAAAGGAAGAATGTTAGAGCTGATTGGTGTGCTATTTGTACCTCAAAATAACATTAGAATCAAAAAGGAAATTCCAAATATATCAATTTCAGTTCTGTTCAATTTGACTAGATGCCTTCACAGGAAAGATTAAAAGCTATCTCTGGCATTAATACTAAATGCATATGCAATACAGTAAATTCTTCTTTGTGTTATTAAGCAATATCCATTTATTCTTTAATATTCTCTAATACCTTATGCTCAAACCCAATGTCATAAATTAGGCAGAATGCCCCGACAAGAATTGTCTGGCATAACGAAGAGATTCTGTTTCATTATAAAATACTGCATTTGTTATTCAAGACTAATACTAAATGATATTTGAAGAGAGTTTATATGGTATTAAACATATGGCTAGTCTTAGAAGTTCTGTGCTGTTTTATATGACATTAGCAAAAAAAATTGCACTTTTAATGCCGTAACTTGAGTGCTAGTCTCCCTTCATTACCAATAACAAAAGATATCCCCAGCATAGGGCCCATTAAGCCCCTTGGGGTGATCCAACTATAAACATTTCAGGAGGATTTAAAATAGCTTAAACATATGGGAAAAGCATAATCTCAGAAGTAATTTCTATATAAGGGTCTATTAATTTTTTTAAATAACCCTGATAACATTTACAGACAATACCAGTACATTCCATCGAAAGTGTGTTTGTCCTGTTGATAACCTATACAACGGTTAAGGTGCAGCTACCCTACCTCAAGCTTTACCTAGTCTTCTGAGGCTGAAAATAACAGTTCTTTCTAGCTTAATTTACTTCCTTACCAACAGAGTGATGAAGTCTGCCTCCCATTGGGATAACCCACCATTTAATGAAAGGCACATTGTTTTCTTTCATGTTGTCAAAAACTGTCCCCAAAGAGATTCTGTACTGGCCTAGGAAGATAGTATTCTATCTTTATAGTTAGAAGATTAAATCCTTTAATTCAACAAGCATTTAGTAAAGATCAACTTTGTGCAGGGCACTGTGCAAGATGCTGGGGGATACAATCATTTTTAAAAAGCCCCCCCTCCTTTGGGGGTGGATGACGGGAGGTGGAAGAACACAGTACACACAGAGATATGTAAATTTCAGGTGAAATATGTGCAAAGCAGAGATATGGACCTACACCAAAGACTAAAGAAAACTTTGAAGACAGAGAAATCAGCTGAGGGGATTAAAGGAAGACTTCATCAAGAAGATGGTATCAGAACTGATCCTTGAAAGAAAAGAAAAATTATGAAAGGTGACATTGAGGAAGGATTGTACTCCAGGCATAAAGTAAGATCTGGGTGAATACCAGAGATGAGAAGTTAAATTTGAGGCTCAGTTAACATTTGTTGAGAGTATCAAATGAGATAATGATTTGTAAAGCATTTAGCAAAGTGCCTGGCACATAGTAAATGCTATATGAATGTTGTTGTTGTCATTGTTGTTTTTAGTCAAGATTGCGTGGAACATACAGTGTATGATGGGCAGTAATATAAAAGAAGTAAGGAAAGGTAGGCTGTCACCAGATTATGGAGGGCTTTGTATTATATTTTGAAGATACTAGGAAATCACTGAAGGTTCTTAAGTAGGGAAATGATATGAAGACATAATGAAGGGAGACACTATGATTCAGCAGTAGCAATGCTAAATTTGTAGTTTGAAGTTCAGGGTTCAAATCCTAGCTCTGCCCTTTAATCATCTTGGAGACCTTAGCCTCTTAGCCTCTCAGTTTACTCATGGTAAAATGAGGGATAGTAAGATCATGGGATAGGAGAGAGGAGCTGGCCTCAAGGTCAGAAAGATCTGTGTTCAAGTCTTGCCTCTGAAACATGCTGTCTGTGTGATCCTGGGCAAATCACATGCCCTATCACTGCCCCAAGGACTCTAAACTGTATGTCGCAGAGTAGATGCTCATCTGAATCATCAGAGGGGGATCTTCTCACAAGTTCCTTCCATCACTAAATCTGTGATCCTAAGATTACATTGGGGCAGCTAGGTGGCGCAGTGAATAGAGTGCCAGGCCTAGAGTCAAGAAGATTCATCTTCCTTCCTTCATTAGCCATCTTTACTAAATGCTTGTTGAATTAAAGGATTTAATCTTCTAACTATAAAGATAGAATACTATCTTTCTAGGCCAGTACAGAATCTCTTTGGGGACAGTTTTTGACAACATGAAAGAAAACAATATGCCTTTCATTAAATGGTGGGTTATCCCAATGGGAGACAGCCTTCATCACTCTGTTGGTAAGGAAGCCTGAGACACTTATTTGTTGTGTGATCCTTAACCCCATTTGCCTCAGTTTCCTCATCTATAAAATGAGTTGGAGAAAGAAATGGCAAACTACTCCAGGATCTCTGCCAAGAAAATCCTAAATAGGGTCACAAAGAGTCAGTAATGACTGAAAAACAACAAGATTACGTTGATACTTCTGTACAGAATGGAGTAGAGAGGCAATAAACTGTAGGCAAAGAAACAGATTTGGAAGCTCTTAGGGTGGGAGACCTTCTGAACTAGAATGGCAACAGCATGAATAGGTGGAAGAGAACAGATGCAAGGGATGTTTCAGGGATAGAATTAATAGGACTTGGTTGATAAGTAGATGGAGGTAAGGGAAAAGGAAGAATCAAAGATGACTGGGTGTCTGAGATAATAGTAGTGTCATCCAAAAAAATGCAGCTGAGAGTTTGTCATAATTCATGACTGTACAGTGCAAAAAACCTTTGTGTTTATATTATATTTAATATAACTTATGTTAAAACACAATATTAAAAGATATCAAACTATTTTTTTTAATTTGAGAAATATATTTCTTAAATATCCTAATCTTATAAATCTGTAAGTGTATTTTATATCTATTATTCTAACTTTGCACGTACAAAAAAAAACCCCAAACACACATACTGGAGACATCAATGAACATGAATGGACTAATAAAGTGACTCATTAATGCTTACAAAGCTATTTATATGAGGTCAAAACATGATATATGTTTGATATCATTCTTTCTTTGTTCTAGGCTTTTAATATCCCTCCTTAAATGCCTCTACAATGAAGTAAAACTTCCAAAAAAAGTCACTGAGAGTGGGCGCAGAACCATAACAAGAGAAACACTATTTCATTTTTGTCTTTAAGTCATAATGAGAGAGGAGATGGAAGGAAGGGGAAAGGAATAAGCATTTATATTGGGTCTACTATACACTAGGTCTGTGTAAATGCTTTACAAATATATGATCTCATTTGATCCTCATAACAATCCTGAAAAGTAAGTGCTGTTATTATCTCCATTTTACAGTTGAGGAAAATAGAGGTTAAGTTACTTGCCCAGGTTCACATAGCTAGTAAGTGTCTGAGACTTTATTTGAACTCAGATCTTCTTGACTTTAGACCCAGGGCTCTATCCATTGGAACACCCTGAAGTCAGGGAGACTAAATTCAAAGCTGGTGCAGCTAGGTGACACGGTAGATAGAGTGCCAGGTCTATAGTCAGGAAGACTCATTTTCCTGAGTTCAAATCTGGCCTCAGACACTTACCAGCTGTGTGACCCTGGGCAAGTCATTCAACCTTGTTTGCCTCAGTTTCTTCATCTGTAAAATGATCTGGAGAAGGAAATGGCAAACTGCTCCAGTATCTTTACCAAGAAAACTACAAATGAAATCACAAAGAGTAAGACATGACTGAAAAACAACTGAGAAACAGCAACAAAATTCAAAACTAAGTTCCCAGTACTCTGGTGAATTATCCCTTTGTGAGCAATTGTGAATGCGTTTCTGAAATCAGCAGATTGCTAACTAATTCTGTTCCTTAGGAAAAAAAAAAAACAACGGCAACAACAAACAATCATAGATGATGACTGAAGTTGACCAATCTGTATGATAGATGAAGGAAAAGGAAAGACTGCAGGCCAGTAGTATTTATGAAAGTAACAAACGGAAGCGATCGATGCAGAACTCCTTTCAGGGAGCAAAGAGATTTCAGGAATGGTTTATTTCCTTCTTATGAGCTGGATTGCTTTAACATTACATACTTGATACTATGCCATGTTACATATACCCTAATACATGGCTCAAAACCTTAGCAGTGATGATTTTCTTAGCTGAGAGATTGATGTCTGAAATTCTAACTTGAATAATAGCTATGAAATTAACTGGCTAATGGTTTGTGTGAGAGAGAGAATTCTATCTTATCAACGTACATTTCCTGAATCATCACCTTCTGTCTCAAAAATCACTATGATCAGAAGATGGGAATTCCTAAGAGCATGTAGGAACAGCACCAAAAGACTAAAAATTCAGTGGCCATCAAGGTACCTCATACCAGTGTTTTAGCCATTTGTAAAGATTTATTACTATGGTAGGTTGTATTTGTTAATTTAATTTGACTGTCTGACCTCAAAATTTTACTGTGAAAATAGAGCAAGACATTCATTAGCCAGGATCCAAGAAAACAGAACCCACAGAAATCACTGCTGTTTAGGGAAATAACTAAGTAAAAACAAAATGTTCATTTGACAGTCTCAGAAAACAACTTTATGTGGTGCCTAAAATTTTACACAAGGCACAACCACAATGAAATCCTAACGATCCAAGCCTTTGAATGGACCTCAGTCATCAAATATTTAGTTATGCGCACAATATTCTACTTACTAAGGCAGGAAAGAGGAGTAAGATATTTTGTAAAGATTCCCAACAATGAGGGTTGAAACAAAAAGGCATGTTTAATTAAAAATTAATCTGGAACCCAAATTAATCCCAACACACTATTCCCTAAGAATTCCACTAATGGTAATATTTCTGTATCTTCAATGAGAAGGCACTGAATATATAATAACTAGAGCAAACTCAAAGTCACATCAGAGAGTAAATACGACTCCATGATTAAGTGGACCACAACAATGGTCTCCTTGCTGTGGTCCATACAGTGAAACCATAACTTATGGATACTGACTATGTTTATCTTAAGTCTTCCAGCTCATAGAACATGCCTATATAACAGATGGATAAAAGAAAGCTGCTTTTTCTTCCTGTCTTGTCCAGAACAAATGGTCTCAACATAAGTCCACATTCATTCGTTAACACCAGGGTTACCAAGGATGCCAAATCCTTGCTTTTAAACAGCTTGTCTTTTTCTCCCTCAGACAGAACAGCTCTGTGGTCTTCTCTCTGCTATCTGAGGCCATGTCCACATTTCTCTGTTTAATCCAGTCCCTGTGCAAACAATGAAGTCTCAGACAGTTTTAATTGACTCAGGGATGTTACACTTCAATTTGCCCTCGGTGCCACTAACCCTTCAACTGTCTCCTTCATTAAATGTCAATCTGCCCAAGGAAAGTGTGCCTTTTCTATGGGGCCTGTTTTTATGGCTCATCATTCTCTCCACTGGCGCATGTGTTTGTAAGTGCGTCAAAATGGCCTTACCTGCTGCTTTTGCAACATCTGCAGTTGTCATGTTTTGGAAACTGGAGCTCACTTTGAAGGTCACTGCTGGTCCCAGCACGCTGAAAGAGATCATTTAAAACAAAAAGTTCATCATTGAGTCCTCTAACATAATGTTCCTTTCCTATGAAAGCCAGATGAAAAACATTGACATATTAAGTGGAAAGCATCCAGGGTCACTGCTAGACCCCCGATTTGACCTCTCCTGGGTTTTGTATTTCATAGGCAGCATTATTCTTTGGTTCCCCTCTTCAAGTAATTCAATCGATGTGCTTTCCTTTACAAGGCACATGCTTCAGTGCTCTTATCTTTTAAAAAATATTCAAATCAACCCTAGTAACCCAATAATACCAAGCAAATGCTCATGCAAGATTGAGGGGGAAATTGTCACAGAAAGAGATTTCAGTTTTTAAGTTCCCACGGAATTATGATAAACAACTGGACCCTTAAAAAATCAACAACAACAAAAAAAGAATATTTACCAGAAGTCTTTAGAACTTTTACATAGAGTGAAGAGAATAAGCAGGCAGAATGAATCCCAGGCAGGAATGACCAAATAGGTATGAATTCCCTAAACATCATGTTGAACACTGACTTCTCTAGGTCATTTTACACCAGGATCCCTCATACTTTAGAAACAAATATAGTAGAATGCTATGTTATCCCAAATCAGAGGCCATTAGGGATTCAGGGCCAATCTTTAATGAAAAATAGACCAGCACTAAAGGACCTGAATCTTCTTTTTGAGGAGGGTTATTTAGTTTCCCTGATTGAAAACATACAGATTTCTAGCTTTATAGATTAACCTGTGATGGAGAAATATGTCTGTAATCAGTCAAAGAACAACCCTATAGAGAAATCTCTTACAAATCAATTGTGGCCTACTGATATAGACCACTTGCCATCGCCATGCCGCCATTGCCAATTCCCACCAATAGTATTATGACCTGTCTTCATTTCGCATATAGCCCTGTCAGTAATAATAAGACTTCAGAGAAAGAAAGGGCACTTCCCCAACTGGAAAAAGCTTGGGGACCCCTTCCTTAGAACATATGTGTTGCCATATTGGGTGAAACCCATAGCCTATCAAGCCTCATACTTTGCTTCACACTATGGTATCTAGGGACATGGGGGCAAAAATAGTAGCTATTCCCTATGCCATCATCCTCAATATATAGGATCAACCAATTCACCCACAAGCATTTATCAGACTTTGTTTATATGTACTAAGCACTGGGAAAAGGCAAAAGGCTTGCCTTCAAAGACATCAAGCTTCAAGTGGGGGAGACAACATGTAAATAAATAACATAGATTCATACAAGATAGATACAGAAAAGAAACATTACAGAAAGGTAATATTAGAGGGAAGGATCAAGGAGGTGGGTAGACTAGGAAAGGGCTCATAAGAAGGTGGTATGCCAGGTGAATCTTGAAGAAATCTAGGTATTCTAAGAGGCAGAGGTAAGGAAAGAGAGCTTTCCAGGCATTGAGGACAGTCAACGAAAAAGCACAGAAATAGGAGGTGGAGGGTCATCTATGGATGGAGGAATAGCAAATAAACCAGTAGGCCTGTATCACAGAATGGGTGAAAGGGAGTAGAGTTCAATAAAAGTGGAATGTTAGGAAGGCGACCTACTAGAATATAATAAATACAAGTAGTCTTCTCTAGGACAGGGGCAAGGAGGGAGAGAAGGAAAAAAAGAAATCTACATGATAACTTTGTTGTCTATTTGGAGGGAACAGCATGTTTTACATGGTAGATTTGCAGTTTCATGTGCAATCATCTTTTTATTATGCCATGTTATGAAAGTGCTTGTTTTGTTCCATGAACTGAAAATAAAATAAATTTAAAAATACATACATACAAGGATGGTATATTCAGACTTATAATTTAGAAAAAATCACTTTGGAAGCATTAGGTTAAAAGATTTAGAATTCAAATGGATCCTAAACTTCTTAGTCCAGTCATCTTATTTTATAAGAGAGGAAACACAGCCCCCAAAAGGGAAGATCACACAGGTATAATCAAATTTATAGCCAGGTCCTCTGAATTAAAATCCACCTCACTACACCAGACTGTGCCTTAAGCATTCCTAACTTTCCATAAGAACTCACTAATGACTTATCATGATAAATTTATCTATATTCTCTCTAACCATATTTTCTTTTTTTTTAAATTTCAAATAATGTGGTCCTTTCTACTAGCCTTTCCTCTTCTTTTTCTTCTTAAGATGGAAAATTTGAAGGATATACTTACAACTGAATTCAATCCAATTTGCCAGTATCTATTAAGCACTTACTATGTGTAGAGCTCTGTGCTAAGTTGAGTGTTGAGATAAAATATGAATATTAAGCTCATGGAGGTTGCCATCAAGTAAAGGAAAAAAATAAACCTTCCCTGTAGGTTTAGTAGAACTACTTCTATAGTTTAAAAATAAACTATAGAAATAAAAAAAAATCAAAAGATGGAAAAGGAAGGGTTATGTGAGGTCTAAGGGTGATAGGGAAATGACCAGATGATAGGGAAAGAGAGAAGAAATGGGAAACCCCTTGTATCTCCTGATGAAGTTCAGCACATAAAAGCCTACAGGACTATTTAGTTAGTTACCAAAGTCCAAAGTCTGCCTTTAAAGGTACTCTGTTGTTGAACCATCCCATTATCAGACTCTACTATACCAGGAGCTGGTATATGTCACCCATATATCATTACTTTTTCTCAGTACTTTTGCTCTCTGACTTGTAAAATCAACTTCCTAAAGGAAATGCAAAAAACCAAATACATACTTTGAATAATGATAATTAAAAGGGCAATAATAATTCAAAACTCCATATATAATTTGGCAACTGACTAATATTTCAATTTTCAATTCTATTTAGTTCAGTAAACATTTGTTAGACATTTACTATGTGTCAGGCACTGTGCTAAACATGGGGGATACAAAAAGAGGCAAAGAATAATCTCTGCCATCAAGGAGCTTAAAATCTAATGGAAAAGACAACATACAAACAAATATACACAAAGCAAGCTTTATCGAGGATGAATAGGAAAAAATGGTTTCTCTATTAAAATAATAGAATCTTAGAGAAAGAAAGGACCTCAGTAATTATTTATTCCAACTCCAATCCAAAGCATTCTTCCCTGTCTATGACATTCAGGGCAAACTCGAAAACCTCAATTCTAAGATTGTTTCTTGATTTCCTATGGTTTAGGATAACAGAAATATAGCCAGAAGGGACCTTTGAGGCCATGTATTCCAACTCCCTTTTTACAAATGAAGAAATGGAGGCTAGACTAGAGAGGTTAAGTGACTTGCCCAAGGTTACTCAGTGGACAACAGAGGTGGTATTTGACCACAGGACCTCTGACTCCAGAACTACTTCTTCCATAGGGTCATTTGATTCTACTCCCCTAGAGTACTCTGCCATTCATATAGCTTCAGTCACCAACCTTATCCCTAAAACTTTAATGGCTCTCTCTAATCTCCTCTAACTTTCAACATTTTCCCAAATCTGATTCCATCATTCCTAAACTAACTTATTGTGAAATATTCACCAATCCACACTTTACAATCCAATCAGTGATAGGTGAGTCTCTTCATCATGTGATGAGTATATCATCTCTTTTCTGCTTCAGTTAAGTTTGCTTGTGATAGTTAACAGCTAGCATTAATAAGCACTTATTACTTAGTATTTTCAAGTCACTGTCCAAAGTACTAGAGATATAAAGAATAGCAAAAACCTCCAATTGGAATGTTCTGCCTTCTCTAATTACTTAAATCCTACTCATCTGCTAGATGACTAGCATTGCCACACAGTCCAAATGACCTCAAAACTTATCCCACTTTATTTTTAAAAAACAAGTCTGGAAATTGTTGAATTGTTCATTTAGTTGTAGTTATATCCTCAGAGTTGTTGAATTGCAGAAAGCACCTTAAAAATAATTGTTTTTGTAACTGTGCAAGAATTTGTTCTTTTTAAAGTTTCACTAACGTCTTGTTTTTCATCACATATGCTTTTGAAAACACTTCTCTTCCCTCCCCACCCTTCCTGTCTTCTCTTATGACAAAGATAAAAAGAAATAAAGCAAGTGACATTCTATTCCAGGGGTAAGGAACCAGCAGCCTTGAGGCCACATGCGGCCCTCTAGGTCCTCAAATGTGAACCTTTGACCGAATCCAAACTTCACAGAACAAATCCAGGATTTGTTCTCTAAAACTTGGAGGCTGCAGGTTCCCCACCCTTGTATACCATATCACTGCTACCACCCACATTCCTGTATTTTGCACAGAAAACTCCCCATTCCTGCCCAGGAAGGGAGAATGATATACTTTCTCATCTCTTCTCCAGGCCAAAATTTGTCGTTATAATTATCTTATTCAATTCATTTTATTATTTTTTCTGCTTACATTGTTGAATCATTGTGTATATGGTTTTCCTAATTTTGATTAGTTTGCTCTATATCCATTTGTATGTATTCCCATGTTTACTTGAATACCTCATATTCATTGTTTCTTGCAGAACAATAATACTTCATTACATTCAGGTACCACAATTTGTCTAATCAATCCTCACTGCCTTCAAGAGATTTTAATTTTCCCAGTTGTTAGTGTCCATCCACCATAATAGCTTTGCATCCATTTTGTATATATCTATATGTTCTGTTCTGTGAATTTACATATCTCAGAGGAGAATACAAGTTCTTCGAGGTTAGGGACTCTCTCACTTCTATAGTCATGTCCTCAGTGCCTAACACAGTGCCTGGTACATATTGCCAACATACAATAAATGCTTATTGATTGCTAGATTAATTAAATTGATCAGTACTCATTTTATTTTTTAGCTCCTTGCTATTACAAAAAGTATTATTATTTTGGTGAGTATTGAAAATTTCTTTCTTTCTTTAACTTCCTACTACCTGAATATATTGATATTTTAGCCACTTTTCTCTTTTAAAAATTCCAAATTGTTTTTCAGAAAGGTTTGACTAATTCATGGAGCAACTAGGTGGCGGAGTAGATACAGTGCTGAACCTGGAATCAGGAAGACTCATCTTCCCAAGTTCAAATCTGGCCTCAGACACTTATAAGCTGTGTGATCCAGGGCAAGTTATTTAATCCTATTTGCCTAAGTTTCTGTTTACAGATGTTTCTCATCTATAAAACGAGTTGGAGAAAGAAACAGCAAACCACTCTAGATTCTTGCCAAGAAAACCCCAAATGAGATCACAAAGAGTCAGACACTACCTAAATGATGAAACAACAACAAAATAGAGTAATTCACAGCCCCACCAACAATGTATGAGTGTAACAATTTTCCCATAGCCACTCCGACAGTATTTCTTTTTTTTTCACCTTTTCCAATATGCTAGAAGTGTCAAGAAATCTAAGAGTTGTTTTTAACTTGTATTGCTGTTATGATTAGTGATTTGGAACAATTTTTCATATGTGATAACAGTTTGAAATTTTTCTTTCATAAAATCTTCAGTCATATATTCTAAACCATTTATTTATCATGGAAAGGCTCACATACGTGTGCTTATTCCACATACATATATACACACATGTTATCAGACCATTACCAGAAATATTTATGCAAAGATTCTTTTCCCAATTAGCTGTTTACTTCTTCATCCTAGCTTTTATGTATATGAAAGCTTCTCCATTTTGTGTAATTAAATTTTATGTTGTATATCTTTTATTGTCCTCCCTCTATTTTTACTAGGATTCTTCTCCCAGGAATTTCTGCAAAAATGCCATTCATTTCCTTTCAATTCTTTTTTAATGATAAGACCTTTTATATTTCGGTCAAAGATTTGAAAATTATTGTAGTACTGGGTATGAGATGCTGGTTTAAATCTATTTTTTAACCAAACTTCATTCTAAATTTCTGAGTAGTTCTTGTTCAAAAGTGAGTTTTTCTGAAGTAGTTTATGTCCTTGGTTTTACTGGGTTAATGAGTTCAATGGTGTCTGATTCTTAACAATCTAGTCTGTTCCATTGATCTTTTTAACTATTATGAAATAATTTTGATAAATACTGCTTTATCAAAGAGTTTGAGGACTGGAAATTCTAATACTCCTCTTCATACCTACTTTTTTCTCCATTACTTCCCTTGATTCTGGACTTTTTGTTCCTCCACATGAATGATTATGAGTCCATCTAGTTCTATAACATATCTTTTTTTGTAGTTTAATTTGCATAGCACTAAATCTGTAAGATTCTTTAGGTACTTTAGTAATTTAAATTACTTTATTATTTTATAATTATATTTATATTTATAATTATGTTTATATTATAATTATAAATTATTAGTATACCTCAATCTTAATAAATATCTCTCCAATTAAGTATGCCTTTATTTATATAAGGAAGAGTTAATGACATCATTTACAATCTCTTTAAATCTTAAAAAAAATGACTCACAGGCATTTTCTTAATTTCATAGTTATTTTGAAGCAAAGTTCTCTTGATGTTCTCTCTTGCTGTTAATTATTATAGCTAGATACAAATAGTAATAATTTTCTGGGTTTAATTTATATCATTACATTTAACTTAAGCTATTACATTTCTCAATTAATTTCTTTGCTAATTCTTTAGAGTTTTTTATGTCACCTACAAATTTGGCTAACTTTGTTTCATATTAGATGATTTTATACTTTTAATTTGTTTCCCCTGTTTAATTGAAATCATTTTCCTTTATAGGACCATGTAAAATAATAATGAGGAAAAGGCCACCCTCACTTTACCCCTGCATTTATTAGGAATTTTCAAGTGTTTCTATATAGAATGAATTACAACAATAATGACATTTCTGATATGTTAGGCATTGTGCTAAGGTTTTATAATTGTTATCTCATTCAATACTCTCAACCCTAGGAGGTAAGTGCTATCATTAGTCCCATTTTACAAATTTTACAAATCGTTTTATGGATGAGAAAACTGAAACAAACAGACTTCAATGACTTGCCCAGGGTCACATAGCCAGTAAGTGTCTGAGGTCAGAATGGAACTCAGATCTTCTTAACTCCAGTCCCAGCACTTGATGCACTGTACCTCCTACCTTCCTAGTGGTAATGCTAGTTTTAGGTTTTAGATAATGTGCAGTTAGGTGGCACAGTGGATAAAGCACTAGGAATGGAGTCAAGAAGACTTCTCTTCTTGAGTTTCAATCCAGCCTTAACCCTGTTTGCCTCAGTTTTCTCATCTATAAAATAAGCTGCAGAAGGAAATGGCAAACCACTCCATTATCTTTGCCAAGAAAACCCCAAAAGGGGTCATGAAGAATTGAACTTGATTAAAAATCAATTCAACAACACCATATTGAAAGTAGCTCTACAATGCTTGTGTTTTTTAGGGTTTTTAGGCTAAATGGATATTATATATTATTAAAGACATTTTATGCAACTAGAAGTACAATTATGTGGTTTTGATTTTTGATGTTTTTATTCTAATTACTTTAGTTGCTTTTCTAATGTTGAACTATCCTTGCTATAAACCCAACTCAGTCACAGTGAATAATTTGGGAGATACATTGTTTGAGTTTTTCTACTAAAATTTTATTCAAAAAATTTTCATCAACAGTAAGTAGTGATACTCGTCTATGATTCATTTTCTTTGCTTTATCCCTCCCTGATTTAAATTAGGATAATATTTGCCTAATAATGGGAGTTTCATAGCTTTCTTCTTTAATTATTGGTAATAGCTTGTTAGAGCATAAGTATTAATTGCTCTTTAAATGGTGAAATTAACCTTTAATGGATCTGAGGTTCCCCTTTACATACTTTGGCAAAACTTTTATTTCTTGTTCAGTTTCACTCTCCAAAATTAGGTTGCTGAAAATGTCTTTTTTATGTCCTACTAACTTGGGTATTTTATATTTTTGTAGGTAAACAACAATTTACCGTAAACTTTCAGTTAGGCTAGCATATAATCATTTATTTTAGGTTCTAACGATTTTTTTTCTTCCCTCTGATTTGAATTCATGTTGGCCATATTTTTTTCCAATTTTAGTACTTTGAATTTTTTCTTTTTTCTTAGATTACTCTAGATAAAGGTTTATTAATTTTAAGTCTTATTAAAATAAGATAATAAATTTATTTGAAGATATAATACTAAAAAGCATCATTATTATCATTGTCATAGGTATTATTTTTCCACTACTTAAAAATTTACTGATTTTTATCTTTGTACTTTGTTTTATTTTTTTCCATTTAGTAAAACTCTACCTCTCCCCTTACCCCAATGAAAAAGAAAAAAGAGAAGGAAACAAAATTCTTGTAACAAATACACAGAGTGAAACAAAACAGTTTGCTACATTGGCCAAGTCAAATACATACACACACACACACACACCCCCCAATCTTCAACCCAATCCATCACCTCTCTGTTAGGAATTAAATGGCCTGTTTCATCATGAGTCCCATGGAATTGTAAATCATTATTGTATTGATCATAATTATTCAATCTTCCAAAGTTGTTTATTTTTACAATATTGTTCTTAATATATACATTGTTCTACTAGTTCTGATCTCTTCACATTTTATACAAGTCTTCCCAGATTTCTCTGGAACCATTTTCTTCATCATTTCTCACAGCAAATAGTATTCCATCACATTTATATGACATAATTTGTTCAGTCATTTCCCAATTGATGGGAATGTCCTTAAGTTCAAATTCTTTACCAATACAAGAAAGAGCTACTATAAATATATTTCTCTTTTCCTTCTTTTCCTTCTTCTTTTCCTTCTCTCTTTCATCTCTTTGAAATAGAAAACTAAAAATGGTATCACAGGGTTAGTTTTGTTTTTCATTCCTTTCAAAAAGAAGATTTTAATTTGATCACTTCTATAGTCTTTTTCTTTCTATTATTTATTTCCCTTCTAATTTTCATGATTTCTTCTTTTATACCTATTTTGGTTTTGCTAATTTGTAAATTACATTTTAAAATTGGATCCTCTCTTAACTAAACCTCTCTTTTTCTACTTTTTAATGTATTGTTTCAGATAAACACTTTTTCTTTTGAGGACTCACTGCTTTAAATGTATCACAAAAATTATGGTATGTTTTCTTATTGCTATTATTTTCTCTACCCTAGTTGTTAACTGTGTCTGATTTGTTTGCAGGATATCATTAGAGTAAGTTTTTTTTTTTCTGATGAAGTCAGCTTGTACCTGTGTTTTGATACCACCCTGTATAACATGTGGTCCTGTCATTCAGGACATAATGTTACCTTGTTTACAGCCCAAAACTTGGAAAACAAATGAGAGCTCTTTGTGTTAATGTAACCTTAGTTTTGGATTTCTGGCAGTTGTTATTTTTTCCCTCTCAGTCATATCATTTATGCCTGGCTGTTCAGTGGAAAAAAACCCTTGAATATTTCCACATATCACTTCAGATTAAGTGTCTAAAAGAGACAGGGGTTAGGTGGAGGAGATTGCAAGCCCAGGGGGCAACTTCAATTGTAAAGGAAAACCTCTAATTCAGCTGCTGTGAGAGGGTTGTAGTAGCAGCTCCCAAATGATCACACTTCCCTGAATATATGTGTTACATTTCTGTTTTACTTGGAATGCAACACTTGCCAAAAGGAAGTTTTCACCTCTCTTTGTCTCACTGCCTGGAAACTTCAATTTCCATACTTTTCATTCATTGGGATCCCTAATCTTCAAACTGGTCTCCTGGTCCACTTAGCAGGTACCTTCTAGGCCTAATAAAAACAACTCAATGATTTGTTTAAAGTAATTCAAAATAAAATGGGAATGATTGATGGTCTTAAAGACTTGTTAGGCTGAATCAATTTATCATTAGTGGAATAGGAAATCTTTGACCAGACAACTACCAAACTCTCCATCCGCATCCCCTAGTCATATACAACTCCTTCCTCTTACAAGGAAGGATCATTAATGTAACAGTCCATTTAATGAAAATTTGTCATCTCCTGATTAAAGGTTTTGATCCATAATGTCAAAAATGACTACCATATGGAATGCTGGCCTTGGAGGCAGGAAGACATAGGTTCAAATACTGCTTTTGATACTCATAATTTCCAGGCATTTCCTAGTCCAGCCCACTTTTTGACGCACTCATCCATCCTTTTAAACTTCTACGACCGTGGTCCAATACTACAAAGATTCTTGTTTAGAAAGATTATCCTTTCCAAGCATAAAAAATGCACAATCATCAAACAATGATCAACCACACTCAATGGAATCACTCACCAAAGCATCACAGTATCTAACACAAAGGTTGAGATAAAAAAAAAAAAACCTAAGCAGAAAATGCAGGTGACCAAAACATGACTGTAATACAGGTTTCACTGTGCATTCCCCAGAAAAACCCTATTCTAATGCCTCATCCTGGCCAAGTGTTTCTCAAAGACTATGCTAAGAGACCACAAACTTTCAAACTTTCTCTGAAGCTAGTAAGGCTATGAGTACAGACCATATGCTTGTTGTTGGAGGATCACACTAGATAAATTTAGAGAGGCTCATCATGCTAGCTACAAAGTGATGGATTTTTCCAACCACACCTCTGATCAGAGAACAAGCTATAAGGCAATTGCAAACTACATTGTTGAAAAGAGTACCCACACTAATGAAATTATACTTCCATCAAGTATGAAGTATTAACTGTGCATAATTGTGGCTCACTGTGACATTGAAAATATAACATGATTTTCTAACAAAGATACCAAAGATACCAAATGTCTTCATAGTGTTCAGTAACCAGAAACTACAAAGGAGAGGTTAAATGTGAAAATGGTTTTGACCTCTCAGTCCCCCTGAAAGAGTGTCCCCAGGTATCTTTGGACTATGCTTTGAGAATTGTTGGTATAGATGAAGGCTTGTAAGATAAGATCTAAGGAAAATTGAAAGGTCCATCTATAGTATAATAGTCAAAAGTCTCATGGCAGCCAAAATTTTTTTAAATTAAAAAAATTGATCTTAGGCTATTTTGATAGAAACATAATATTCAGAACAAAAGATGTGATAATCCCACTATTTTTTGTCCTGGTCTCATGACAGCTGGAGCTTGCAATTCTGGGCACCACTTTGAACAAACACAACACATTTTAGGAAGGGCACTGAAGAATGTCCAGTTGAGGTCAACTATGATGGCAAAGAGCCATTCATAAACAAAGGCAAAGAGATACCATTCCATACACAGATCAGCTGAAGTACTTGGGGAAGTTTAGCCTTGAGAAGAGAGGATTTAGAGGGGATTTGATAGTTGTTTTCAGGCATTTAAAGGGCTGTCATATGAAGGAAGATTCAAGCCTATTTGGTTTTTCCCAGTGAGCAGAACTAAGAATAATGGGTAAAAGTTGTAGCAAGGCAGATTTAAACAGAAAAGAGAAAAAATGTCCTCATGGAATTGTACAAAAGTGGAATAGTCTATTTCATAATATAGTTATTTCAACTGAAATATTCAAGTGGAGGTTGGATTATGACTGGGAGCAAGCATAGAGGCAAGAAATGTTTTGCATATAATGTGTGTGTGTGTCTCTGTGTGTGTGTGTGTGTGTTGTGTGTGTGTGTGTGTGTATGTGTGTATAGCTAAGTAACAGAGTGTACAGAGGGCAGGGCCTGGAGTCAGGAAGACTTGAATTCAAATCCAGCTTTAGACACTAGGCATGGCCCTGGGCAAGTCACTTAACCCTGTTTGCCTTAGTTTCCTCATCTGTACAATGAGCTGCAGAAGAAAATGGCAAACCACTCCAGCACCTTTGCCAAGAAAACTTCAAACTGTGTCATCAAGAGTTGGATACAATTGAAACAACTATAAAACAATAACATAATATAAATTGATGGTGAGAGGAGGGTGCATTATGTATGGGGGTAGGATGGAGGGTGGATAGTGCCCTGCATCCTCTTTCTTAAGCTGAAATCTGCTCTTTTACTTATAGATGGGTTCAAACTGCCTTGCTTGGGTTTCCAAGCACCACCCCACCACTTTCCCCTGTCTCCTTGCTCTCTGAATCCTAAAATGAAGAGACGGTGGAGGGTGGAGGGTGGTGAAGATGTAGAGAAAACTGATGGAATGGTCAAGACTATAGTTCTTTCTTAGAGGAAAAGTGAATGATAAGGGCTTTAGATAAGGCATCCAGAGAATAAATCCAGCTGTTTCTAATCAATGGTGTGACCTTGGGAAAGTCTCTTCATATCTCTAAACCTCAGTTTCATCAATCCTTGAAAGAAGGAGTTGGACTAGATAATCTCAGAAGCCCTTTCTGGCTCTGTGATTTCTTTTTTTTGCTTTTTGGTGAGGCAATTGGGGTTAAGTGACTTGCCCAGGGTCACACAGCTAGTAAGTGTCAAGTGTCTAAGGCTGGATTTGAACTCAGGTCCTCCTGACTTCAAGGCCAGAGAGCTCTATTCACTGTGCCACCTAGCTGCCTCTCTGGTTTTGTGGTTTCTTCAGCTCAATTTCTAATTTTAATACATTGTCAATGATCCTTCTGTGGATGTGAAATTTTATCTTAAAAGGGAAAAAGGAAGGAAGGAGGGAACATGAGAACAGAACACTACAGGGAGAATGGGTAAGAATGAGTCAAGTCAGAGACTCAGAAACCACCTAGGGACACAACCAATGATGATATTCCACATTCCTCTCCAAACAGTCACCCAAACATCTGACGGCCACCCCCTTCACAAAGTGCCAACACTTGCCCTCTGACTTTTCCCCAATGGCATTTCAGCTGGATGCACAGGAGCTGCTCGTGCCAAGAAGCTCATAAAAGAGGAGGAAAAAAAAGACTAACTCACCAGGGGCTTCCTAGCATAAAACACTCAATAAATAAACATTTCAGAGAGAGTGACTGAACCCCAGGGACTCCCGCGCTGCATATCTTCAGCCGGAATGTGTCAGACCCCTAAATAAAATGAGAATTTATTTGATAAATATTTTTAAGAGTGCTCTAATGGGTGACTCAGTCTGTGAAAGGGGCGTAAGCTGTACAAATGAGCCTACAACATTCACGACAAAAGAACTCAAAATTAGTTAGCAGGGATCAAGATGGGATTAGCTTTCTTCTTCTTTTTTTTTTTTTTTAAATGATGCTGCCAAGTACTCTGGAGCCAAGCTAATATTAACTGCATTTGTCTTTACATCACTAAATAGAGAAGCTTACTCCAATTGCATCATTGTTTACAGCCGGTTTGGTGCAAACAAACAGCTTTCTCTAAGCCCTAGAGATGTCACCAATTATGGCACATTCTCCATCTTTAACGGGTATGTTACATCACAATCACATTTGTCATGCTGGAAGGATGAAATATAGTGGGGGTGGGATGGGGAAGGCTGACCAGCTTGGTACATCACACAAAACAATGAGAAGAAAGTTTGGGTCTCCTCTGCTGGAAGCAATATTTAAAATGTGGTATGTGGTTCTACATTTAGCCTTCAATATTTAATTCCAGGGACAATATTGGACAGTTGTAGAGACAGTGGTGATGAGTAGTTGGGGTATTATTATTTTTTTTTCAATCCTGTCAACACAACCTTCCTGCATGTCCATTCCCTCTCCTAATCCTGGCTGATTGTACTTTGGCTGATTTTGTTTTCCTTTTCCAGCAAAGGTAAGCAAAATTTAGTTTGGTGAGCAGCACATAAGGAACAACCCCTGTGCAAAGTGGAACGTCTCCTTTAATGATCTCCTAAATATATTACTGGAAATTTACAGACTAATTACCCCCTCTGTTGGATGTCAGAACTTCTGCTGGTAATTTTTTTCTTATTTCAATAATGTTGCCTTCAGCCATAAAGTCATCGTCTATTCCCCCTGCAAAGACATTTGCAGCATATTGCAAATTGTTACCCTTATGTGCCTCAGCTTTTGATTCTGTTTACAAGAGATGAAGTAATTACAGTGTTTGTACAAAAATAACTTGAAGGCTGATTGTGGAGGTAATGACACTGGCACCCACACCCCCAACTTCACCCTGCCCAGAGCCTCAAGTCATCCATTAAGTATTTCAGACAGGGCCCTAGGGCTGAGGAGAAAAAGCTGAGATGGGGTGGGGGATAAGAGGAATTAAACATTTCCTTTCTCAAACTGCTTCTTGGGCTTATTTTGTCCTGCTTATTAACAAGACAATAGCCCAGCTGGCAGTCAGGCAAACCTGATTTCTGGCCTGGTGTCCACATCACTTGCAAGCCCTAGGTCAAAATAATGTTTATGAATGACAGGATTTCAATCCTTACAAAAGCAGTCTCCAAGCTGGGAGCAGGTACCCAGTTTTTCTCTGGTCTGAATTCTCCCATGTTACTCTATTACATACCAGGTTGCAGTGGAATACAGTTGCAGTCTACCATACCCCCTAGTGGAAAATAATTTGAGAAACAAGTACCAGTGTGAAGCAAACAGAAGACATATACAGGGCTCAGGAATGTGATGGGATGGAGCTCTCCACAACTGTGAGTCTGTCTTTTCTGAGGTACGGGCTCCATTGGTAAGAGCAAAAATTTTTCAATAACCCGATCCCACCAGAGTGGGCAAGTTGTGATGCATAACTGGAAATACTCGTGTCTGTGAATATGTGTGTATACAAGTAAGTGCACACATGTATGTGGTACATTTATTTGTGCATGTACACATCCTTTGGTTGTGTTTATTTGTGCATGTGTGCTCGTGCATATATGGTGTCAAAAAAATAAACAAACCCATTAGTAATGTTCCAGAAAATCAAGCCAAATAAATTTGGTAGTTGCAGAGATAATTGTTTTTGTGAATGTTCAGCAGGCTTCAACGAACGCCTTGAGGTGCATACGCACGATTCTGTGCTTACTATACCTAGGACTAAAGTAATACATCCACAATCACTATCCTCATTTAATGCTTCTCTGAGAGAGCATCAATGGGCAATTAAAAACAATGATCTACAAAACATATGAAATACAGTGGAGCCTGGCTAGAACACCATTTGCTATAGGGTGGAACTCAGTATGAGGCAAGTTAGTCTTGGACCCTGTCCAAAGGGATTGAGCTCATTACTAGTATCTTATTGGTTCTATTAAATGAACTAATGAACAGTATTGTCTTTAGGCTTAGGTACAGACATATTCAGATGGAAAAATGCAAAGAAAGTACAATGACTATACTGAATCTCACATCGTAAGTATGTGTAGACAGCTATTATCATGACAGATTATGTTTGTTTTATGGGCAGCTAGTGTATAGAGTTCTGCGCCTGAAGTCAGGAAGTCTCCTCTTCCAGAGTTCAAATCTGGCCTCAGACACTTACTAGTTGTGTGACCCTGGGCAAGTCGCACAACTCTGTTTGCCTTGGTTTCCTCATCTATAAAATAAAGTGGGGAAAGAAATGGCAAACCATTCCACTATCTTTGCCAAGAAAATCCTAAATGGGGTCATGAAGAGTCAGACACAACTCAACAACAAGTATGACAAGATACAGCTGAGCTAATAGTTGGCAAAAAGAGCACAAACATGAAAAATGAAAATTTTCATTCACATTATGACTGTTTAGAACAAGGGAGTAGGAGGAATTAGGACATACATAAAAGCAAGTCTGTAGACCTCACTGGCTCCTTCCAAAATTATATCTATGACTGAGTGAACTCATATGGATATAAGTAGCTCAGATAGAATAATAATTATGTTAATGATGTGTATATAATATGTAATCTATTTACTAGGGATGAACATGCAAACAACAAAATATACTTACAATATAAAAAAGTTAGATTTAATATAATTGCTGTACTTTGCATTTTTCTGTCTGAATGTGTCTTAACTAAGCCTAAATACAGAATACTCTTCATTGGTTCATTTACTAGGACCAATGTACAGAGGAGATGCTAGTACTAAGTTCTTTTTGGTGTTTCAAGAATGTTTGTTGTTTGTATGATCATCTCTAGTAAATAGATGTCATATTACATATGCATCATTAAGTAACACGGTTATCACTCTAGCTGAGCTACTTATCATCTTCATGAGTTCATAGAATCATAGATTTAAATATGGAAGAGACCTGTGAGATTTGTCTCTCCCAACTCTCTCACTTTATAAATGAAGAACTTGAATCTTTGGGAAGTTAATTGATTTTCCTAAAATCAACAGTTAGTAAGTTGCAGAATTGGTATTTAAACCCAATCCTTACACTCCAGGTCCAGTCTTTTTTCCACCATACTATGCTACCTTCATGCGGTGCCTAGCACAGGGCATTATGCCAAATAAATATTCATGGAATTGGATAGAGGGAAATAGTACAGCAGGCAGACTAGTTGGCAAACCATTGTAGTAGGAGTTTTAGGGAGCTAGTGTGGTAACAGTAGGAATGGCATAGAAGTCGGGGATTCAAACAATTCTAAGCCAGAAGCAACAGGACTTACAGACTGATTGGATTGAGAGAATGGTGGCAATCATTGCTAAAAAGTAGTAAAGTCAGAGGGAGAAAATGTTGTTTTGGTTATTTTTTGTTTTGTTTTGTTTTTGTGGTTGTTATCTGTTTTGGGGCAGGGAAGCAGAAGCTGCCTTGAAATCATCAGGTTACTTTCCTTTGAAAATCTCAAATCACTGAAATAGTGGGATTTCAAAATTATTGAATTTTTCAGCATTGTTTCAACTAATTCATCTGTTCTCTCTTCAGATCTAAACATTCAAAGAAAAAGCTAATTTAGAAAAGAGATGAATGGGACTATGTCTTCTTTTTGAGGTCACCCATCATCAAACTACACAAAGGTAACAATGCACAGATAGCAAAAAATGCAAAATAACAGCTTGAAGAGTTATCAGGAGTCTTCTTTGGAATTCAAGAGTAACCTTGGTGATAGCCTGGAACTCTCCCTGAGGTCTTCTCTCTAAGGTATTATATGCAGCACTAATTAAGTCAAAGGTAATCAGTCTAGTGGGTAAATGAAGTAACAGTGGATTAAAATCCTCAGCTCAAGGCCAAGTTCCTCAGGCAGTGGCCCTTTTGATAATACAACTTAAAGATCCTTTTTTGTTTGTTTGTTTGTGGAGAAACTTAGCACCCCTTAAATTGTCAAAGCATTTCTTCCACATTTTATATGTCATTACATAAGTGAGCCCCCTTCAGTATTTAAATGTACAAATTATATCAAGTAGAGGGCATTCACAGAGAAGCTCCACGCTAACAGAATCAGACCATTTCTGAGGGGATTAGGCATCCGTCCCTCCTGTGCACAGAATAAAAAAAAAATCCCTTGGGTACATGCTCATTGGAAAAAAACAAAACAAAACAAAACAAAACTGTGAGCTGGGGAGGGAAGAATAAAGAAAGAAGAAATTAAAATGGAGACAGAGGGTTAGGAGAGAAAGAAAGAGAAAGGGAAAGAAGGAGAGAGAAGGAAGACAGATAAAAACACAGAGACAGAGAGAGGCAAAGACAAAAAGAGAGGGACAGAGATAGACGAGAGAAAGAGAGACAGACAGAAACAGAGAGACAGACAGAGGAGGCAGGAAAGAAAGAAGGAAGGAAGAAGGAAGAAAGGAAAGAACAACACAAGAATACCACCAAAAATGGAGGTAGCAATGAAAACAGGAGCCGATGACTTATAACCAGTCACAGGAGATTGAAAGATGGTGATGGTAGCAGTTAGCAGGCAGTAGTGATAGCCAGGAACTAGGATAAAAGCAAATGCTGGCCCAACAGGAACACAACTGGAAAGATGACGGGAAAGAACAGCTGATACTACCCTGGACCCAGGACCCACAATAGCAGTGCATCACAGAGGGACCTAATTCACTGGTGGCATGTAATTTGCAGGAACTTGTTACTGAACTCCTGAACTTGTGGAATGGAGGAAGAAATGATACTCCCTAGTGGTTAATCTACACATCTTCCTTAACTAAGCTAAATGTATGCATTTCTTCTCTGTCATTTACATTTTGGTCAATTAAAAAAAATAAACCTATGCCAAATTAATGCATTTAGAGCTATGGTTGCTTAAAGGAGCATGGGACCTTGAGAGGCATGAATCAAATTCTCTCTTATGTTTCCCCAGGATCTTCTGGGTAGGGGCCTAACAGGTAATAGAATTATTATTGGGGAACTTTCAAGACCGAACTAGGTCTGTGTGAGCACTGAGCTTCTGTAATGAATCACAGGTTGTGTTTTGGATCTTATATGAAATGTCTTTTATATTGGGCGTGGTGAGGGGTGGTAAGGAAGGGAGATTTGGACTACATCCATTAGCAGTATGTGAGCCTGTAAACACCATGAGAGCAGCAAGTAATGAGTGAGCTTAATATGCAATTGTGTATTAGAGATAAGTGGCCACTATGATTTTTTTAGTTACTGGAGGATTAGTGTGCACTAAAAGGTATGCATCCTCACCAAGGACACCTGCTTTACCCAGTACCTCTGCATTGTGACAAAGGCACCAAAGAAAAAAATGTTGTACATGGATTGGACTTTCCAGGGGAGGGTGGAGCTTTTTCAGGAAAGAAGCCAAAGCATCTGCCTAATATTACATAGTCCAGATCTCTAGCAAGATCCCTAGAAAAGAGGGAACTTAAAAATTAAATGTTTAACTTCTTCTCATCAGGATTTACTACAAACAACCTGAGGCCTAACTCTGAGAAGGAAAAATAGACTATTAAAAATAAAGGGACTGGTGGGAAATGAAACTCTCCTCCTACTTCAGATTTTGAAGGCAGAGGCTTAGACTGTGGAATAAACTTGCTAATCATATAGAAAAGTTAAAGGAAATAATAATGATTTTTTAATAGAGGTGGTTGTTGGGGGATGGCCGTGTCTACTTACCTGAAGATGAGGCCTTTAAGTCCAACCTAGAACAGGCTTTCGGTATAATAGAAGAGTAAGGCAGGGAAATGCTGGTGATTTCTAGAGAGCCCCAAAGGATATGACTTTGAAAGTTAACACCCTCAGGTTATAGTATTCAAATGTTTTCAGGTGCTAGGGAGCAAATTTGGCAGCCTGAGAAGAGAGGTGGAAGATTCTCATGACTGAGAATCCTTCAACACCAAACCTATCCACGTGATCCTAGAAGTTTGATAATGGGACACTTGTTAGAATTATATTAACAAATAATTGCTTCTGTTATCCAGCAGTTTCATGAATATAGGCTCTTCTCTCACCTAAATAGATTTTTTAAGCTCCTTAATAATATATGGGATCACATGGACCAGATTCAGTACTGAAGGTTTCTCAATAATAACTCCATAAATCATTTTGTCCCTACCCAGAACTTTCCCTGAGAACATTAGAATCTGGCTTTGACTCTCAACACACCAACTCTACCCCTCTCTCCAACAGGGATAGTGTAATGTAGTGTAATAGAAAGAGGCCTGGCCTCAGAATCAGGAAAACCTGTGCTCAATTCCCATCTCTGACATATACTGGCTGTTTTACCCTGGACAAGTCACATAGCCTCAGGATGACCCAGGAAACTCTTTATCATTTGTAGTACAGGTGCAGATCTATATTGGCAGAGGAAATGGGCTCCTTGGGAGAGACCTCGAGCCATAAAATTACCAATCCATTCCCCCCAAAAATGGCATGTGTAGAGCACTTCAAGGTTTATGAAAACTTTTTATATAGATTATTCATGTAAGCCTCATAATAACTCAAATAGAAAGTAATCATAGATATTATTATCCTGATATTTACAGAGGAGAAAAACTGAGGTTTGGAAATTAAAGGCCTGGTCTCTATACTAAGTCTTACAGGTGAGACTTGAACTTAGGTCTGCTTAGCTCCAGGTGTAGTATTTTCTATTTGACCATGGTAGCCAAGACCATGCTGTCTGCTTTTCTAAATTCCCTAGAGTGCTGGACAGTCAACAGTGTGTGTGTTTGTGTGTGTGTGTGTGTGTGTGTGTGTGTGTGTGTAGTTGAACTCTCATCAAAGTTAATAGTCATCTCAAAATATCCAGAACAGGTATCCCACAAACAAAAGTGGACTCCCAAAATACCCAAGTACTCAATTCCTTTTCCACTCCCCACACCTTAAATTACTTTTCATCATTCTGACTTTGCTGTTGCTAATGGCAGCGCTGTTGACATGTCTCATCATGTCCTTCCTGCCCAACAGCCAATCCACTACAAGCCCTGTTGTTTCTACCACAAGAATACCTCTTGATTCTGTTCCACTCTATCCATCCCCATTCTCATCACACTGGTTCAAGAGTTTTATTAGCACTCACCTAGACTATAGTAATATTTTCCTAATCAGTCTCTCCTTTTCCAGGCTCTCCTCCTACCTACCACAACTCCAGCAACACCTTATTTTTTACAACACTACTATATTAAACTTCCTAATGAAAAGTTTGTCATAGAACTGCCCCCAAACCTGTAATCATTACTTCCCTTCAGATACCCAGAGCTCCCTGACTTATTCACCTTACCTCAGACATGACTTCTTTTTTAAGTCCATCCAAGGCAATGTGGCACAAGGGCTAGGCTCCTAGGCTTGAATGTAGAGAGACTGGTTTCAAACACTGATTCTGACACTGTATTAGCTGGGTCACCATGAGCAAGTCTCTTAACTATTCTAAGCCTCAGTTTCCTCATCTATTACTTGATGAAGGTGGACTCACTGATCCCCATGATCTCTTCCAGCTCTAAATATAGGATTTACCCATTTCCTTCCCTATGTCTAAAATACTAATTCCTCATATAATGACCTTATGAATCCTATTCATCCTTCAAGGTTCTACCACTTTCTTATAACCTTCTTTGTAGCCTAAAATGATCTATCCTTTCTCTGAACTCAATACTTTTATTATACCTTAACATACTTAACTTGGTACATGCTATTTCATATTTATTTGTTCACATCTTATCTCCCCTATCATAGGTTGCATGGGGGCAAGGGCCCTGTCTTTGACATCACTGTAACCTCCTCAGTGCTTATCACTTTTCGGTAACACAATGTTAAATTTAATTCCTTTGAAAACTGCCCTAGTACCAAATGATGTAATAGGAACAATGTAGGGTCTGTGAGTTCTCCAGGAGGGGGAACTCTCACTGTGGTAGCTCATTCCAGTGAAGCAGGTTGTAATAGATCTATAACAGTACAGTGATTCTGAAACTTCTTGGTCTCGGGCCCCTTAATGCTCAAAAATTAAATCAAAATTAAATTTTAAAAAAAAGTTCCAAAGAACTTTTGCTTTTGGTGTTAGATCTATTGATATTTATCATATTAGAAATTAAGACATTTTAATATTATTATGAAAATAGTTTGACCTCATGGGCCCTCTGAAAGGATATCAGGGGCCCCCAGGGGTCACTGGATCACACTTTAAAAACTGGTGACCACTTACTAGATAAATCCCAGGGAGGTGTCTGAGGTGCAGATAGGTTAAGTGCCTTACCTCCAGTCATAGAGCTAATGAGTGTCATAAACAGGATGAACTCTGTCCCCAACCATAGCATCCTATCTACCATGGAATGCTGACTCAATTAAACGCAAAGGTATATTGAATACTCAAATGGATCTCTGATCTCATTGCGTTAAGGATTCTCTCCTACAGCTATGATCACAGCAAAGATGTACAATGCCACTCAAGTTTCCCAGTGCAGAAAGAAGGAATGAAGGATCCAAAGCTTTATTTATCATCCCAAAAGATGATTGCTTCTCTAGTGTGAATACAAAATACAATTCTAATACTGTGAAGGATCTTGAAAGATCATCCAGGCCATCTACCAATCTTTATGTCAAATCATCACAGACGGAGGAGAACTAATCCAGGAATTTTAAAATACTCCCAAAGAAAGAAAATCTAGTTTTCCTTAAAAATTATCAATAAAAATCTCTTGTGTTGAATACCCTACATTATTCAAAAAATTTTCCCCCATTTTTAAATTATGTCCATCCCTTTCTATTTGTAAACAGCCCCTCTTATGTTCTCAATAGAGAATTGATGGTCACTTTCACATTTAAATAGGGGAAAAGCATATTACTGTGGCACTCCTTTTAAAAATGGGGTCAACATAGGGAAGGGGTTTCCATGTGAAGAATTCTGTATATAAAACAAAAAACCTAAATTCTTGTAGATTGCCTGCTTTTCTAATATGGACGGAGGAAGCAACTGTCCTGGAATACGTCTCTATAGATTTTGAGGTCAGACTTTTGTCTACCACAAGTGTTTTCCCCCAACCCATAGCTTTTCTATGGAACACTAATTGTGTTCTCACAGAGGTGTTTTAATTTTACAGAATCAAAATCATCTATTTGTCTTTTATAATCCCTTTTCTCTTTTCTGCTCATAAATTCATCCCTTACCATAGCTGAAAATATTCTTCTATAATTTTTGTGTCGTGACCATTTACAGTTAAGGTGGCTTATCCATTTGAAATTTATTTTGGTATATGGTGTAAACTGTTGATTTAAACCTACTTCTCACCACCCTGCTCTCTAGTTTTTCCTCTCTATTTCTGTCTAGTCAAGAATCCCCTCACAAAGCAGTTTATATTCTTTGATCTGATAAATGCCAAAATGTTTATTCATTTGTGTCTAGATCTTAGTCTATTTTATTGACCCACTTTTCAATTTTTTTTAACAAGTACCAAATAATTTTGAAAATTGCTACTTTACAATATAATTTGAGATATAATCAAATTACTGCCTTCATTTCTACTTATTTTCATTATTTTCCTTGAAAAACTTGTCCTATTTATTCTTCCATATGAATTTATTCTTTTGATGAGTTCTATAAAACATGCCTTTGGTATTTTGATTGGTATAATGCTAAATCTGAAGATTAATGGAAGAAGTATCATCACTTAAATTTGACTGGTGTAGCCCAGCCGTGAACACCGAATAGATCTCTAATTATTTAATTTTTCCTTTATATCTGTAAATATGGTTTTTTAGTTGTATTTGTTTTTTAAGTTCTGTCAGCATCCTGAGAAGTAAAATCTCAGAAATGGTATGAATTTCCAGGAGTGTTCCTACCAGTTGAATACTGTGTCCTTGGCTCTCAAGATCACCTCTGGCTCCCATCCCTGCTATTTGGAAAGGGAAGAGCTTGAGGAACAGAAGGAGGGGCTGCATTCTTTGACTTCCCACATGGGACCCATAATTAAGCCATGGTTGAGAAGCAAAGGACAACTGAACAGTAAGCAATACTCTAGAGCAAGCCTGAAGGTGCCAATCCTCAGTAATAGCTGGACTGTGCCAGAATCTGCCATCCTTTCCTGGGCATTTGTATAGGTGCAATAAGGCTCTTACTGGTCACCTTTTCAGGCAACTACAAATCCAAACATATTTTAGAATACTATCTCCCAGAACTCCCTTGCTCCCCTATTCAAATCATTTGTTTCAGCCAAGCTAATGTACCGGTGTCTAGGAGTTTCTCTTATGCATTTCTTTCTCTGTGGCACTCTCACATCACATCGGGGTGGTAGTAGCATCTTTTCGAATTACCTAAGTCTTATTCTTTCAGTAAGGTCCCACTCAAATTGCACTTTCTTTGTGAAGCCTTCCCTCCTCAATGATCTCACCTTCCTCTGACCTCCTATAGGATTGTCTATGACAAACATAAGGCACATAGCAAAGGTTGATTTATATTTTACTGATTAAGTGAGATAACATGTACGGTGCTTCACAAATTGTAAAGTGCTACACAGTGCTATTATTATTAATTATTTTTCTTGTGTGTATATATGCATATATATAATTTATATAGCACTTAAATGTTCGCAAAGTACTGCATATATTGTATGTTGTACAATATCCTATTTGATCAGTATAAAATGTCAACCTATACTAAGTGCCCTATGTTTGTTATGGATAGTCCTGTAGGTGACAGGAAGGATAGATCAATAGGGAAAGGAGGCTACTCAAAGGAAGTAGAATTTGAATATATGTACTTACATATATGTGTGTATACATATACATATATGTGTGTGTATATATATATATATGCACATATATGTATGCACACACACTCACATATATATTTTTTTCTCCCCCTGGACAGATTGTAGGATACTTGAGAGCAGAGACTGTGGTTTTCTTCCTTTTATCCTACAAAAAGTGCTTACTTAGCAAGGAGCCTTGCATGGAATAAAAGCTTCATAAATATTGATTTTCAAAGATAAATCTAGGAGGGGCTTGTCCGTTCACGTTCCTGCTTTGTAAAGCCACAAAGAGAGCCTCAAAATTAGAGAATGCTTCTTGGTTTGTATGACAAATGGTATTTATATTTCTATTATTTTTTCCTGATTTGGTTGGTAACATCAAAATGAATGTAACTCTTAATGTGTGTAAGAATTATTGGGTATATCTTATGCTAAATGCTCAAAATCATTTAATATCTCAACTGTATTTTTTGGTTGTTGAATCTCTAGGATTGCGTGTGTAATGATTATGTTTCCAGCAAATAAAAATATCTTTTTTTTTAATCACTGGTACTTTTCCCTTTAATTTTATTTTCTCTTTAGTTTTTTTTTTTTTAGGGCGGGAGGGGGATGTTTTATTGCCATAGCTAACCTTTTTAAAAAGCAATTTTGAATAGTAGGGGCAAAACTAGACAATCTTGCTTCCTACTATTTTTTTTTTTATTATTCGGTATACTTCTCTTTCTCCCTTACATAGAATTTTAACTATTGGTTTCAAGTTCATACATTTAAAGCATAATAAGGAAAATATTTTTAGTCATATACTCTTAAAATTTTTATTATCATTTAATCCTTTTTCTGATTCTACTTATGTAGTTGCATAATTTTATTATTTTTCTTATTGATGTGATTTATTCTACTGATAGTATTCCAAATGGAAAATCTCTTATCCTTTTCTGGTAAGATCATAGTGGAAATTTTGGATGTATTTTTATTTTATTTCTAATGTTCCAATTTTTTTGCATCAATATTCACTAATAATATTGGGCTACAGTTTTCCTTTGTAGTTCTATCTTTGCCAGAATTGAGTGTCAAAATCATCTTTATTGCATAAAAAGAATTGGGAAGTAAAATATTTTTTCTCCATCCTTAAAAATGATCTATGAGTATAAGGTTTACTTATTCTTTCAAGGTTTGGAATATTTTATCTGTGAATCTTTCTGGAAATGTTTACTTTTTATGATACAGCCCATTAATAGTCCAACTGATTTCTCTTCCTGAGACTATTTGGGTTATACATTTCCATTATGTCATTTTGTATATTTTATATTTTTGTAGATAACCATCTATTCTATTTTCTCCAATTTAAGAGCATAAGGCTATATAGAGTAATTTCTGATAATTTTCCTAATTTCTTTTGCATTTATGGTAATCACCCCTCTCATTTCCAATTTTGGTAATTTGAGTTTGTTTCTCTCTTTTTTATTACCTCTGCTAATTGTTTATTAATTTAATTGGCCTTTACAACAACATCTCTTATTTTTCATTTCAAATGTTCTTTCATTCTCTATTTTATTAATTTTTATCCACATATTAATAACCGCTCTTCTGCTTTCCTTGACAGTATTACTTTATTCTTTTTTTGTAATTTTTTTAAATGCAGTCTCCACTCATCAAGTTTCTCTTTTTCTTGCTTGTTAATGTGAAGATTCAGTGTTATACATCTGTCCCTTTTCCACTGCTTTGGTTACATCCCATGTAGTTTGATAGTATTTGAGTTTTCATTATCATTAAGGTAATATGTTATCATTTTTATGATTCCTTCTTTATCTCAGCCATTGTTTAATTATCTCCTTCTAATGTCCATGCAGACCTGTACTTTAGATAGTTCACATTGTTTACTTGGAGTTTGATTAGATTCCATTCCAATACTTAATTGATACATGATCTCTACGATGCAGGCACTATCTCAAATGAGGCAGCCTATTCTCTATGCATTCAGCATCCTTGATTAGTCATTTTCATGTCCTCTCACGTTGAGATCTTCCCCTGAAGCCTTTTAACATTATGTGGGTACCAGCAGTCAGTCTGTTCATGGTTAATCTGACTATCTGACTACAGAGCTATCTTATATATCAAAGATGATATATTTTATGCTGCTTCTTTTACATTCCATAATTAATATTATACTTTAGCTTACATACGCCTACCATATTCTCCATTACTATTTGTATAACCACCATTTTCATTCCTTAGAGATTGTAGTATTCCATGATTTGTAGTCATTTAATAGGAGCAGGATACAGTTAGTGTTAAGAAAATAGATTTTTATTCAAGAAGCAGTTTTGGATCATTGAAAGCACTCTGCAGTTTCCCAGATGCAATACAGCCTGTTCTCTTCATCTCATTCTATTCTAGGCACAGTTCATTGATCATTTGCAGGTAGTTGTACTAATAGACCAGCTTTATGGACTGCCCAATTCATATGTTAGTCTGGACAATGTGCATTCTTCATCCATTTGTTTTTTCCAAGGTTGATTGTTAGATCAAATTCTTTTGAGTGGCTGCATACTTCATTTAGGAAAAGCATTTCATAATTTGATGTAATTAGCACCATTTTATCCACAAATAGAAACATTTGGATGATCTCCTTACCTCTAGGGAGTAATTCTTGCATTTATATTCTGCAATGGACATCATTCACAATGGTGCAAATATCTGTGATGAACATACATCTCCCTGTTTTAGACTGTACTTAAAATTGCTAATGAGAGGAGTATCTGTTGAATACATTTCAACTTAATTGAATGAGCAGTTATTATGCACCATGTTTCTTGAAAGTTATTACTGTTGCTACATGTTTGTATGATCTTAACATATGCATGGGGGACACCTTGTGTGGGCAAGCCTTTAAAGGTTCAATTTGTTTGGCCAAATTTTTCTTATTCATGTGATGTACCCTACTTACTCTATTCCATCTGCTCATTACTGGTATGAAAACAACAGTATTAACAACAACAAAATAATTAATAAATGACAAACACAATGGGATCTTGTTTTTTTCATACCTTTAAATCAGATTTTAAAGAGACTGTTGTAGAGTATTACTTTCAAAAGTCTGACTGTTCCCTTTTTATATGAACATGAAGGATACCATTCACGTATGGATATGCCATTTCATATTTTATACTGATGAGAAAGTAGGCATATGGTTTGGTAACTTCATTGGATTATTTTTATTTTTGAGGATCCTGTCCCCCTTCATACTCTCTTCCCTCTAGGTTTTAGGGACACCACTCTCTCTTCGTTCTCCTCATACCTACCTGACCACTCCTCAATCTCTTTTGCTGGATCCTCATCCAGATCATGATTTCTAAACATAGGTGTCCCACAGAGTTCTCTGCTGAGGCCTCTTTTTTATTCCCTCTATAATGTTTCACTTGGTTATTTCAGCAGCTCCCATGGATTGAATTGCCATCCCTATTCTGGCAATTCTCAAATACACCTATCTTTTGGGGGGGGAGTGTCCCTTTTGACTTATTTATGTTTAGTTTTCAACATTTACTTCCACAAGATTTTAAGTTCCAAATTTTCACCCCATCTTGCCCTCCCCCTGCCCCAAGCTGGCATGCATTCTGAATATCCCTTCCCCTAGTCTGCCCTTCCTTCTATCTCTCCCCCCCTTCTCTTATCCCCTTCCCCTTCTATTTTCCTGTAGGGCAGGATAGATTTCTGTACCCCATTTCTTGTATTTCTTATTTCCCAGTTGCATGTGAAAACATTTTTTTAACATGTGTTTTTAAAACTTTGGGTTCCAAATTTTCTCCTTTCCTCCCTCCCCACCCACCCTCATTGAAAAGGCAAGCAACTCAATATAGGTTATACATGTGTAGTTACGCAAAACACTTTCATAGTAGTCATGTTGTGAAAAACTAACTCTATTTCCCTTAATCCTATTCCACCCCTCCCCATTTATTTTATTCTTTCTTTTGATCCTGTCCCTCCTCAGAAGTGTTTGCTTCTGATTACCCCCTTTCCCAATCTGCCCTCCTCTCTATCATTCCCCTGCTCTCTTGTCCCCTTCTCCCCCTATTTTCCTGTACGGTAAGATAGATTTCCATACCCAATTGAGTGTGTATGTTATTCCCTCCTTAAGCCAAATCCTATGAGAATAAGATTCCCTCATTCCCTCTCACTTTCCCCTGTTTCCCCTCCATTGTAAGAGCCTTTTCTGTTCTGGTTTTTTTTTTGTGAGATAATTTACCCTGTTCTACCTCTCCCTTTCTCCTTCTCCCAGTATAATCCTCTCTCATCCATTAATTTTATTTTCCAGATATCACCCCTTCATCTTCAACTCACCCTGTGCCTCTATCTATCTATCTATCTATCATCTATCTATCTATCTATCTATCTGTATCTATATATAAATATATATAATTTTTTCCCTCCAACTACCCTAATACTGACAAAGGTTTCATGAGTTATAAATATCATCTTTCCATGCAGGAATGTAAACAATTCAACCTTAATAAGTTTCTTATGATTTCTCTTTCCTGTTTACTTCTTCATGTTCCACTTGAGTCTTATATTTGAAAGTCAAATTTTCTATTCAACTCTGGTCTTTTCATCAAGAATGCTTGAAAGTCCTTTATTTCACTGAATAACCATTTTTTCCCCTGAAGGATTATACTCAGTTCTGCTGGGTAGGTGATTCTTGGTTGTAATCCTATCTCCTTTGCCATCTGGAATATCATATTCCATACTCTGTGGTCCTTTAATGTAGAAGCTGCTAAATATTGTGTTTCCACAATACTTGAATTGTTTCCTTCTGGTTGCTTGCAATATCTTCTCCTTGACCTGGGAATTCTGGAATTTGGCTACAATATTCCTAGGAATTTTCCTTTGGGGATCTCTTTCAGGAGGAGATTGGTGGATTCTTTCAATTTCTATTTTGCCTTCTGGTTCTAAAATATCAGGGCAGTTTTCCTTGATAATTTCTTGAAGGATGATGTCTAGGCTCTTTTTTTTTTTTTAGGCAATTGGGGTTAAGTGACTTGCCCAGGGTCACACAGCTAGTAAGTGTCAAATGTTTGGTCTGAGGCCAGATTTGAACTCAGGTCCTCCTGACTTTAGGGCCAATGCTCTATCCACCGCATCACCTAGCTGCCCCTGGGCTCTTTTTTTTTTTTTTGATCATGACTTTCAGATAGTCCCATAATTCTTAAATTCTCTCTCCTGGATCTATTTTCCAGGTCCATTGTTTTTCCAATGAGATATTTCACATTGTTTTCTATTTTTTCATTCCTTTGGATTAGTGTTACAGTGCCTTGATTTCTCAAATTGTCCCTAGTTTCCAATTTCTCCATTCTAATTTTTAAGGAAGTATTTTCTTCAGTAAGCTTTTGGACTTCCTTTTCCATTTGGCCTATTTTGCTTTTTAGGGCATTCTTCTCCTCATTGGCTTTTTGGACCTCTTTTGCCATTTGGGTTAGGCTATTTTTTAAGGTGTTATTTTCTTCAGTATTTTTTTGGGTCTCCTTTAGCAAGCTGTTGACTTGTTTTTCATGATTTTCTTACATCAATCTCATTTCTCTTCCCAGTTCTTCCTCTACTTCTCTTACTTGCTTCTCAAAATCTTTTTGAGCTCTTCCAAGACCTGGGACTGATTCCTATTTTTCTTGGAGGCTTTGAATGTAGGAGCTTTGACTGTGTTATCTTATTCTGGTTGTATGTTTTGATCTTCTTTGTTGCCAAAGTAAGATAATATAATCTGACTCTTTTTGTGCTGCTTGCTCATGATCCCAGCCAATTTCTTGAGTTATAAACTCTTTATTAAGGTAGAGGTCTGCTTCCAATGTGGAGAATGTACTGCCTCAAGCTTCAGGGGTTTGTACAGTTCTTTTCAGAGATACTTCTAGGGACTGTAAATTTTCAGTTCTTCCAAGGTAGTATGAGAAGGGGCGAGTTGTTTACTCTTTTCCTGGCCTGTGCTCTGGTCTATAAGTGACCTCAAGCATTCTTTTCTTCTTGGCACTGTGAGGAGGATTCTTTCTCCATTGCTACTACAAGCTCCACCACGAAAGTGCTCCTCCTCGCCCCAGGACTGCCCCTCAGAACTGTGACCAAGATCTAAGCACGAGATTCCTGACTCAGCACTGGCAAAGAGATCCATGTAATTCCACTCTGATCAGCCACTTGATTACCCCTCAGTCTGTGGGCCAGGAGCTCAGGAGGCAGATGCTTGCCCCAGAGGCCATGCTTGGGACTTGCGGCTGAGACCTAACTCCTTCTCTCACAGACTTTTCCCACTGACCTTCTAAGTTGTCTTTGGCATTCATGGGTTGAGAGGTCTGGAAACTGCCATAGCCACCCGTGCTTCAGTCCTCTGAGGCCTGCTCCAGGTTTGCTGCAGCCTATGCGCCCATGCCAAATGGCGCTCCTCCCCCAGCCCGGCACGATATACCTTTCTGATCAACTATCCAGGTTGTCTTGGGCTGGAAATTTGTTTCCCTCTGTCTTTTTGTGGGTTCTGCTGCTTTAGAATTTGTTTAGAGCCATTTTTATAGGTATTTGGAGGGGTTTGGGGGAGAGCTCAAGCAAGTCACTGCTTTCACCCCATCATCTTGGCTCTGCCCCACTGGAAGTCTCAAATACACCTATCTTACCCTAAACTTTATTCCTACCTCAAATCTGACATCTCCAACTGCCTTTCAAACATCTTGATGTCTGATAGACATCTTAAACTCAACATGTCCAAAACTGAACTCTTCCTTTCCCTCTAAACCTCCTCCTCTATTACTGTAGAGGGCACCAACATCCTCCCGATTCTTCAGTCTCACAAATCTATGAGTCATCCTTGATGCTTCACTATTTGACACCCCCATATCCAATCTGTTACTAAGGCCTGTTAAATATCTTTGCAACATCTACTCAATACACCCCCTTCTCTCCTCTGACCTTCCTGCCACTCTCATGCAGGCCTTGGATCATCTTATCCCTAGATCACTGCAATAGACTGCTAGTGGGGCTGCCTCCTCAAGTCTTTCCCCACTCCAATCCATCCTGTATTCAGTCACCAAAATGATTTTCCTAAAGCATAGGTCCAACTGTGTCAAACATCCAAATTCCTATTACCTCCAGGATCAATTACAACTTAGAAGGTCAGTGGGAAAAGTCTATTTCTGAGGTGAGAGAGAAGCTAGGTCTCAGCACCAGTTCCCCAGCATGGCCCCAGGGTGGTGACTGCCTTTTGGTATTCAAAGCCCTTCATAACCCAGCCCCCTTGTACCTTTCTAATCTTTTTATACCTTACTACCTGCTATTCATTCTTCAACCCAGTGACAATGGCCTCCTTGCTGTTCCATGAACAAGTCACCCTATCTCTTGACTCCAGGAATTTTCTCTGTCTGTCTCTGCTTGGAATGTTATCCCTCTTCACTTTTACCTATTGCTTTTCTTTTAAGTTTCAACTAAAATCCCATCTTCTACAGAAAACCTTTCCAAACCCCTCTTAATTCTAATGCCTTAATGTCTCTTATTTATTTCCTATCTATCCCATATGTAGCTTGTTTGTATGTGTTTGTTTGCATGCTTTCTCTTCCATTAGATTGTGAGTTCCTTAAGGGTAGGGGCTATATTTTATCTATTTGTATATCACCAGTGCTTAGCACCATGACTAGCATATAGTAAGTACTTAACAAATTTTTATTGATTGATTAACCAGAACTGTGATTACATTGGTATAAAGAACTGGGGGGGGGGGGTGGGGGACAATCCTCTAACAACACAGAATGAGCTACTGTTCCATAATTTGTAGTCATAGGGAGTTACCTAGGTCATTGAGAAGTTAAGCAACTTTCCCAAGGCAACACAACTAATATGGATCAGATGTAGAACTTGACAGGTCTCCCTTACCTTGAGGCTCTCTATCTACCATACCAAGTTGATTTTTATAATTATTCATTCATTTTTAATCACCTTATTGGGGGGAAGGGAGTAGAGACACTCTTCTTCCCTCCCCCAGTCACTGGGTATCTTCCCCTCATTCAAGGGAACTCTGAAGCATTAGTCCTTCAATACTTTCAAAATTATGTCATCCCCAATGCATATTACTTTTGTGTGCTCTTAGCCACAGTTGGTCCACCAACTCTTTCCCATCTTATCCTTCTTCAGTACTAATTACATCTATACTCTTTGTGCCATTTCAATTATTTTCTTGAGTAAGTAGATCGGGGTCTAGAAAGTTCAGAGTCCAGGTGCAATGGTTTCACTATTACTGATAAATAAAAGTTTGTTATAGAAGCATGCAAACATCTGCTTCATTTTTTATCTTCGTGTTAGACACTTTCTAGTTTTGTTAAAAAAAAAGTATTTGAATTGAGTCCTTTGGCAAGCTTTCTGCAAACATTGTTCTCCCTTAGTCATTCTCCACTTTAAAATTTGATGCTTTTTTAATAAGCTTCTACCCTCTCCTTCCATAAAATTTTGCAAACAAACATATTCTAAACCAGTGTTGTTTTTAGCTGTCATTTCTCCATTCTCAAAAAGAGAGAATAAGTATTTGCTGGCTGAGTTGTTTAGGACATAATTTTTTGCCTCCTTATTGAATAGTAGAGCTATTTTTCCTTCATTCCCTCATCTATGACCATATCCAGTTGTATTTAGTATTGATCATGACAATTCACATTCAGATAGTACTTTGCAGTGAGAAAACACTATGTATACCTCTCATTTTGGCCTCACTAGAACTCCATGAAGTAAGCAGGGCAAGTATTATTTTCATTTTACATAGAAGGAAACTGAGTCTCTGAAAGGTAAAATAATTAGATTATTGTCACAGCTGGTAGTGGTAGTAAGCTGAGAATTGAATCCAGACCTTCTGACACCAAGCCCAATCATTTTCCCATTAAATCAAGCCTGGCCTATTATCTACTATTCTACACTTCTGTTCAAATGCTAAGAAAATGAAGAAAATATGAAGGATGATCAGACAGGGACAGAACAAAATATGGCTATATATAGTCATGAATATCAAAGGAAAAGTGGGAAGAACAAGGGTCTAGAAGTATCAGATTTGTAATCATTCAAATGATTTGTTGTTGGTTTAAAAACAGAAGTTGATCAGTGGAATAGATTAGATCTACAGCATACAGAAGCAAATCAACCTGGTAATGTACTATTCGATAAACCCAAAGACCCTTATTGGCAAAAACTGTTGGAAGAACTGGAAACCGTTGAGTAGAAATTATGTTTAAGTCAACAACTCATACCATATGCCAAAAGAAGATCCAAATGGATATATGACTTAGATATAGAAGGTTACATCATAAACAAATTAGAGGAGCAAGAAAGAAATTGCCTTTCAGAGCTATAGATGGAGGAAGAATTCATGATCAAATAAGAGACAAAGAGAATCATCACAGAGAAAATGCAGCTTTGCTAACATAAAATCAAACAATTTTTAAACAAACCAAACCATGAATTAAAATTAGAAGGGGGTAAGTTAATTGGGGAAGAAAAAAGGATCTTCATGGCAAGTTTCTCAGATTCATAAGAATAAAAACTATTCCCTTATTGATAAATGGTCAAATGATATAAATGAGCAGTTTTCTATGAAAGAAATCCTATCAACATATGTTAAAAAATGCCTCAAATCACTAAAACTTAGAGAAATGCAAATTGAAATAATTCTGAGGTTCTACCTAAACATCCATTGGATTATCAAAGCTGACAAAAGTGGAAAATGACAAATGTTGGAGGAGCTGTGGGGGGGGGGGAAGGCACATTAACACACATTTAGTGGAGCTGTGAATTAACTCCATCATTCTGAAAACAATTTGGAACTAGCTCCTGAAAATGACTTAACTCTGTATATATTTTGACCCAGCAATACCCCACAGAGATAAAAATAGGACCCACATGTTAAAAAAATATTGTAGCTCTTTTTGAAATGGCAAAGAACTAGGTGATATATATACAATGAAGAAAGGACTAAATAAATTTTGGCATATGTATGGAATGGAATGTTATTTTGCCATAAGAAATGACGAAAAGGAGAGTATATGTTGAGCCTATATAAATTTACACGCTGTCTTGGGGTGAGGGAGGGGAGAGATGGGGAGAAGATTTGGAACTATAAATCTGTTGAAAACTAAAACTAAATAAATAAATTTATATATAAGAAAAGAAATTCTGGAGGAAGATAAAAAATCAAAAAAAAAGAAGAAAGAAAGAAAGAAATGATGAAAAGGTTGGTTTCAGAGAAACTTGGGAAGACTTACATGAACTGATGCAGGATGATATCCACAAAACCATAAAGGTATGGGTTCAAATCTTGTTTCTGACACTTAATGTGTCCCAGAGCAATTCATGTAACTTTCTTGAACTTCAGTTTCCTTAAGTTAAAGGGACATAATGCTACCACATAGCGATTTTATGGGGTTCAACCTAGACAATGTAAAGTGCTATTCAAAGTTTAAAGCAATACAAAAATGTAAGTTATCATTATGAAAATAAGAATTAGGAAACTTAAAGTACCTCATAGGCTTGATATGATCAAATGAAATAATGTATTTTTAACATTTAAAGGGCCATTAAATGTTGGCTGGCTTTATTATAGATATATCCACATATGTGTATGTATACATGTGCCTATACCTGTATGTACACATATATGTGCCTATCAGTATGTGTGTTTGTGATAGAATCTCCTTTAAATATTTTGGCTATATCTTTAATAGAATAAGAAAGAATGTGTAAGATAGATTTAAGATTCTTCCATGGTGCTAGGACTTCATGATTCACAGATTATGACCAGCCTATAAACATTAGCAATAGGGCACATTCAGAAAGCATTGCTCCAATGGTAATGCTGGAGCACAAGGCACATCACAGCAGAGAACTACTTTAGATGTGAAAGAACAGATGTGATTTTCTGTGTTGCTCCTGTAAAGATATTGAATTTTTGCCTATCAAATTCATTTACAAAAGTGAGTTAGACTTATTTAAGGCTGAAGAAATGCCACAATGAAACAGATGGGGGAAAGCCACACACTCAATCTCCAGTCATCCTGAATTCTGGTATTTTTAGTCCAAGTAAAAGAAATAATTGTTCCTGAGACACAAGGTATGTTTTATTTTGTTTAAAACTGTTCAATATGTGTATAAGGAAAGAGATTTTAGGATGTAATCTATAAATAACTCAAACCTAGGAACATAAGTTACATTTTCATTTTGTGGTAATTTCTCATTTAGATTACAGGTAAGATGAAGGAATCCTAAATGATAGATACCTAACTAGTTAGGAGGAAGGAAGAAAGAGAGAGAAAAAAGAAGGAAGAGAGGGAAGAAGGAAGGAAGGAAAGGTGGATGGATAGATAAGCATTTATTAAGCACTTGCTGTATACTATGAAGAAAAGCCGTTTTCTTACCCTAGTTTCCTACCCTAAAGGAGCTCACATTCAAAGGGGGAGAAGACACAACAAAAAGAATGCAAAAGAAGGAGTGGAGGTAGGGGGAGGGGAGCAGGAAGATAGAAAAACCTATGAAGTTAAGACAGAAGTAGCATGGCTGACTCAGACCCTTCCTCAAATGGAAGTTCTGGGCAAGAACTCACTAGAAGAGGGGGCCATACCAATGGACACGTCTCCAGCTTGAGAAGGTGGTTGGACTGAAAGTGGAAAAGTCAGGAGCAGAGGGAGAAGTGAGGATGGTTGACTCCTGGATAGGTCCATAGAATTATAGGTTATCAGAGCTGGAAAAGACCTTAGAAATCATCTCATTCGATTCTTTCATTTTATGGAGAAGACAGAGGACTAAAAACAATCATCACCTAGACTGACAGAGTAAGGGTTGTGTCATGGAAAAATTTCAAAATATCCCTTTTACAATCATTAATCATCCAGAAAAGGTACTGTAACATAGCCGATAGAGAGAGGTGGTCTCTGAGGCATGAGAAGTAGGGTTCAAGGCCCAGCCTCTGACACGTCCTGATTCTGGGACCCTGGCCAAGTCTCTCCAAAGCGACTCCCTAAGCCTGTAAGTTACAGAGCAAGCGCTGATAGGCATCGGGAGGAGCTTTGTCATTGAGAATTCCCTCTATTAATAAAATCAAAGATCTGGGTTTTTTTTAATCATTAAAACCACTCCCACACACAATTGAGCTATTATTTTGGCCATTGTAGTGAGAGGTGTGGTTGGGATCTTCAAATATAGCACTAGTTGCTTTAAACCTGTTGATCACTAAGTAATTTCTATTAAAATTTATTATACTGATTCTAGCCTTGGAAATCTAGCAGGGTGTAGTATGAGGGAAAATATACATACACATATGATGCATATACATATATGCATCATACATACACACATATATAAATACATAGACATTCATACATATAATCTGTGGGGCAGGTAGGTAGCTCAGTGGATAGAATGCCTGGCCTGAAATCAGATCTGGCTCAGATGATTCCTAGCTGTGTGACCCTGGACAAGTCACTTAATCCTGTTTGCCTCATCTATAAAATGACTTTTTTTTTTTTGAGGCAATTGGGGTTAAGTGACTTGCCCAGAGTCACACAGCTACTAAGTGTCAAGTGTTTGGTCTGAGGTCAGATATGAACTCAGTTCCTTCTGACTTCGGGGCCTGTGCTCTATCCACTGTGCCACCTAGCTGCCCCACTCATCTATAAAATGAACTGGAGAAGGACATGCCAAACCACTCTGGTATTTTTGCAAGAAAACTCAAATGGGGTCACAGAGAGTCAGACATGACTGAAACAAATGAACAACAACAACAAAGCATAAGAAAAAAATCTATTAAAGTTCAACACTGATGTCTTGTCATGTCATGGAGGTGACCTTGTTTTCTGAAGGCAGTGACAGAAGAATACAAACATAGGGCTGTCTTGTCAAGATAGAAAAGACTTTGACTATGAACCTAGCGTGAGCTTTTTGTCTCTGTTATCTAAGAACAAGCCCAGTTAAATGTAAGGACTTTCCTTAGTAGAAGCAGACTATTAAGTGATGAATTGCTTTCTTGGGGAAGGGGAGTTAGTAGTGGTGTTCACCACCCCATAAAACTAACACAATCACAAAATGGCCCTGAGTCTTTTATGGCCTACTTCCATTGACACAATGCTAGTAGAAGAACACTGTGGCAAAAAGGACAGAAGGGCCAAAATGTCATACAACTATAGACATTCATTTGATCATTTGTGCCCTCTATTAGCAATTTTTGCCTTATGGCCAACAGTTTGGTACAGCACCAGAAGAACCAAAACACATCTATATTGATGTTCTTGCTAAGATAAAATCAAAAGACACCATCAAGTCACAGCCCTATAAATGGATAGCTTGGAAGTCACCTCCAGAGAAGTAAGGCAGCCAGGTGGTTCAGTGGATAGAACACTGGACCTGGAGTAAGGAAGACCTGACTTTAAATCTATCCTTAGACACTTGCTAGCTGTGTGACCCTGTGAAAGTCACTTAACCTCTGTCTGCCTCGCTTTCCTCAACTATAAAAGTAATGACAGTATCTACCACACAAGGTTGTTGTGAAGATAAAATGAGATAATATATGTAAAGCACACATAAAACATGAAATTAACTATGTCTTAATATATAGAAAGTAACAGTTAATTCAGAATCTGATTTCCACATGAAGTCAGATTGTTGGCCAATTAAAGCAAAAATCAAAGCCAATACTAAATTAGAAAAAAGTAATCAGATGAGAAAACACTTAGTAAGGTTAAAATAAACCCAACCTAATCCTTAATTTAAGCAAAAAGACATGGGAGCCAAGGACAACACAAAGAAAATGTATTTTGCAAAAAAAAAAAAAATGTTTGGTTGAATTAAAAACAAAAGGATTTCATAAAAATTCCTTCCCCAAGAAAGCAATTCATCATTTAATAGGCTGCTTCTACTAAGGAAAGTCCTTACATTTAATTGGGCTTGTTCTTAGATAACAGAGACAAAAAGCTCATGCTAGGTTCATAGTCAAAGTCTTTTCTATCTTGACAAGACAGCCCTATGTTTGTATTCTTCTGTCACCGCCTTCAGAAAACAAGGTCACCTCCATGACATGACAAGACATCAGTGTTGAACTTTAATAGCGCAAAGTTCGCTAAATTCTGATCATAAACAGCATTATGCTAACTTCGACACCTCATAATAACTCAATGGAAAGAGTACTGGCTTTGGCATCAATGTGTTGAGGTTTAGGGGTGCTGGGACCCCAAAATCACAACATGTGGGTTCTGCCCGAAAGAATTTGACCCAAGCCTTCTTTCATCCAAAGACAAAATTTATTAAAGATGAGCCATGTAGGCCCGACTCTTAAGGAATCTGAACATTTGTAACAGGCTAGCTGTCATGAGGAAGTCTAAGTCCCTAAATGGTAGCCAGGATCTTATATACAGAAAGACTATGGGAGGGAGCTAGGATTGGACGAATAGTTTGGGGTGACTGAAGAAGGGGTTAGGAGAAGGGGTGTCTTGATGGGAGAGGCCAGTAAGCTGGGGTGACTGAAGGAGGGGTTTAGGGAGGTTGAATGGCATGTAGATAGGATCAAGCATGGGAAGCAGTAATAGACAGTGGAGGACTAGGTTCAATTAGGGTAACAAAGAATTGGGAGATTGGGTGAAGGCCGGCTGAGGCCAGGATTATAGCTTCAGGCAACCACTAGCGATTTTCTTGACCAAGTAAGTGAGTTCAAGGAAAAGTTCAAGGGTTTTCTGGGGTCTATAGACAAATGGGACCCAAATTCTTTTTGGGGTGAGGGGCAAAGATCTTGGCTTGGGCCCATACCCCATCAAATGTACCTTTGTTCAAATACCAGTCCTGAAATTTCATAACTAAGTGACTATGAGAAAATCTGGGCCTCAGTTTCGTCATCTATAAAATTAGATAATTGGATTAGATGGGGATTAAGATTCCTCCTAACTCTAAGTCTGTAATCAATCAGAGAAATGCACAATAATTGGAATGAACGATTGGGCAAAGCACTGAAAGGAACAGAGAGGGATGGGAAAAGGACATAGGTAGCCTGGGATAGTGACATTTCTTTTCCTAAAATATGAAGGATGGAAGAGACAACAGGTAAGGATGTTATGAAGTTTTGAGATGTGGAAGAGAACATTGAGAGCTCATATTTGTTGTATGGTCTCATTCTTGATAAGGTAAAGAAGGAGGTTAACTAATTTGCTATAAATGAAGAGTCAGTTAAAGACCTAAAGTGAGAAGAAGTTTAGTATTTATAGTGTGAGAAAAGAGAAAAGGAATCACTCATTTTGTGGCTTCTTTTAGTGATGTCCAATAGTCTCAGAGTAATAATATGATATAATGATAATATAATATGATAATGTAATATTATATAATGATAATATAATATGATAATGTAATATTATATAATGATAATAATATATGATATGAAATAATATGATAAGGATTGCTCAGGGTACAGCAGGGGTTCTTAACCTGGCATCCATGAACTTTGTTTTAAAAATATATTTTTAATAACTATATTTCATTGTAAATGGATTCCTTTGTAATCATCTGTGTGCTGTTTTCTGCATTTACAACATTATACTGCTTCATTGGCATCACACCCACACACACAAAATATTAAGAACCCTGAAGTAGAGGATTAGCAAGTTAGTAAATTCAAAATGTTAAGAGTTAACATTTTCCAAAATGGTGGCTAATAGATCAAGACAGTGGTAGATCATGGGGTCAAGATCAACTGTGTAGGCCAGACAGATGGGAAGAGTGATGATTAGAAGAGACAGAAGCAATACTGAGGGCAATAAGAAAGTTTAGAATAAGAGGGCCAGGGTGGCAAGTGTAGGGGCAGGAAGATAGGGTGTGACAGTCTGAGAGTTGAATTCCAAAGTTCAAGATCTCAGAGATAATGCAATTGCATGGGTCTAAGGTATAGCCAGTATGTTTCTGAGTTGCAGAGCAGGGTATGCAGGGTGGGGAAAGAGGTCACTGCCATTGAGGAAGGTGAAGAATTAAACAGTAGAGGTTTTAGAGAGTTTGTCAACATGAATATTTAAGTCCCAGGATGATGGTAGAGATTATGGTAGACAGGAAGACTAAGCCTTTTTCACAGGTGAAAAACTTGCCACACAGCTTTGGCAAAGAGAGGGAGGAGGGTAGGACCATCACGTTCTGCTACCTGTGTACCACTGGGCAAAAATGAGTACTTTATGTAGATAAGAATTTACTCATTTCTTAGGAATACCTTTCATTATTTTTTACTATAGATAAGTGAATTCCCTTTTCCCAAACATTGGGCAATAAATATTCTAAAGCACATCTAATTTGATGGCTTACAGAGCAAGAAAGGCTGAGAAAGAATTCAATTCCTATTTGAATATGTGAGGAAACAAAGACTTCTAAAGTTATTGTAAGATAATTTAACATAACATAGAACTTAACCAAAACATAATTACTGATTATTCTTTATCACTTTAAAGAGTTGAGAAATTGCTTTGCCATACAGATTTTATCTTATTTGCAATTACGTGGTGATTATGTATAATTTGGGAGTACCTCTCTATCATTAGGGAATGCCTTACATAGCACACTTTTATTTTCCTGGAGATTTTGGAGAAAGGTAGATTATTTAGTATTTATATTGTAGCTTTGTATTTTAAGTGTTTTCTAACATTTTAAAAAAATCTTTGCAAAACCATTTTACAATACTATCTCTTCCAGATTATATACCTGAAGCAAAGACAGGCTAATATCTTGCTACTAGGAACTCTCTATATGATAATCACCATATGTGTGTATGTGTGTGTGTGTTATATATAACAATATATTATACATATATGATATAACATATACACATATTTAAAATATAAACATATAAATGCATATTGGGTTACACTGTTACATAATACATGTGTGAGTTGTTTATGTACATATACATACATACATACATATATATGTATATTAACACAATGTATATGAGGTAGTATGTCATAGAGAATAGAGAGCAAGGTATCTAAGTCAGGAAGACCTGGGATCAAGTTTTGCTTCAATACATATCAGCTGAAGTATACTGTATAATTCAATCAATCTCTCACTGCCCACAAACAACTCTCTGACTACAAATTTCCAACATTTGCTGATCAACACTGATAGAGGTAATGTCCTTATTGGAAATTCCCCATGCCAATGCAATCACAGGTCCAGGTCCATGCGTCTACATATATAAATACACAAACATGCAAATATCAAATCCAGGCTAATATCACAAATAGGAAATAATAATTAATAAACTCAGTGCTTACCAGAGTACCCGACACAAGGTAGGTGCTTAATAAATGCTTGTTGAGTGAAAGTAGGGTTGTTTTTACACTTTCATTGCCAGGTTCAATCATTTGTTTGAACTAAATATTTTGCTTGTATTACAGACTTTTTGAGCCTGTCATAGAATGACAATCTCTTCATACTTCCATGCGTTTACATGAATTTTGCTCTGTTAGAGGACTGACTGCATCAACCTCTTAATGAAAAGAAGTACTGAAATCTGAAGGCCCACTGGAATGAGGTAAGGCCTGGATCATATCTGATCATATGGAAGGATTCAAGGTGAGTTAAAGTTGTTTTCTGCTAAACTCTGATGAGGAAAATAAGAGTTAAGTCTATCAGTAACAGATAAGAATTGGAGTTTGATGACTGTCATCATGTTTGTTCCTCAGTTTTCACATTTCTTTAGTTCTTACTGTAATTTTTATTTCACTTTTTGTTTGTAGAGTTTTTATGGTAAGCAATTAAATGCTGAGATCATTAGAAAAGGAGGTGTTAATTCATGCTATCTTAGCTAGCCCTATCTGTAGAAAGTCTAATCATTTGTTATAGGCAGTTAATCATTAGGAAGAACCATTCACCTGGTAGTACCTATTCAAATCAGGTCCAGAACTTACAAAGAAATATTCAGCCCCTACAGAGTTAGTCTTAACAATTGAAACTTATTAAATGATGACATTTCACTACAGAAAGAGATTTACAGTGTAAAACATTGGCACTTATAATCAATCCAATTAAAAACAAGTTTAATAAGTATCAACTCTTTGTATTTAAGAAGCAACTAGCTTAAGCATGACACCAAGGCATAGGATTTTACTTAATACAACCAATGATTTATCTCCAGTGTTATAATTATAAATAGAAATGAACTTGTCAATCTGCAAGGTCCCACAACAGGGAAAAAAACTGGCTTTGGAGTCAGTTTCTTTACCTGTACAATGAAGGAATTGGATGACATGACCTCTAAAATCCATTCCACCTTTAAATCTATCATCTCATTGAATAGTTTGATGGATCAATGTCACCTTGGCAAGAGGTCTCTAATGAAGTGCCTTTGGGTTCTACTTTTGACTCAATGACATTTTTATCTTAATAAAATCGAATATTCATTCAACAGAAGTCATAGAAAATCTACTTATCAAATTTTCACATGACATGAAACTAAATTCTGGACTAAATTAAATATTAAAACAGTGGATGGCAGAATTCAGCTCCAACAGAATAGATCAATGGGTCAAATAGAATAACATCAAACTTAAAAGTGATACATGTAAAATTTTATACTTGTGTTAAAAATAAATTAACTTCACTATTTTCATACAGAGAAAATGTGAATAGATAAAAATTCTTAGGGAAAAAAACTGGAGATTTTAGTAGACTACGAGCTCAATAAGAGTCAATGTTATGATTTGGCAGTTAAAAAAAGTAATGTTATAATACATCCTAGTTGGCGTTAAGAAAGGGGTGGTGTCAGAATAGGGTGTCAGAATAGGTCAGAATATTTAATCCCATGATCAATGCTAGAATCACATTTTAAGAAGGATACAAATGAGATTGGGTGCATCCAGAAGAGGGTAACACACAGATACTGAGAGGACTAGAGACAACGTCATGTAAGGACCAGTTCAAGGCAATGAGGACATTTATCTTGGAAAAGAGAAGACTTATGAGATCATGATAGTTCTTGTCAAGTGTTAAAAGCCTCTCGAGTCAAAGGAGAGTTATGCTTGTGTTGTTTGACTCCAGAAGATGAAACTAGAAACAATGAATGGAAGTTACAGACAGGCAGGTTTGTGCTCAAAAAACAAAAACAAAAACTCTCTCTAAATGATCTGTTCAATAGCTCACAGTTAGCCTTTCCACATCACAAGGGTCAGGGGAGCAGCACCTCTGCGATCTGGAAAATACACATAAAATTTCTTGGCCCTCCCTTCATACCAGAAAAGAAGTCTGAGTATTTTTCTTTTCTGGGGTATTTATAGTACCTTCTTGTAAAATTTGGGTTAAGTGTTTGGTCAGAGGCTCGGTGTTTTTTACTGGCATTTGTGTGCTGTCTGTGGCTTCCACAAAACTCCTCCCAAATTTCCATTTAATTTCTTATGCTGACCTGTGATATATTGACATCATGATGGGGAAAGCTGCAATGTGGGAGGGATAACTGTAATGGTTTACCTAAGAGGATAGCAAAGCAATGAGGTGGCACAGTGGATAGAGAGCTGGGCCTGCAGTCGGGAAGGCTCATCTTCTTGAGTTCAAACTAGGCCTCAGACACTGTCTCTGACCCTAGGCAAGTCATTCAGCCTTATTTGCCTCAGTTTCCTCATCTATAAAATAGAGAAGAAAAGGATGGGATCACGAAGCATTGGATACAACAAAAAGATGACTGAACAACAATAAGAAGATAGAGGGTGTCCCTCACAAGAGGCTTTAAACCGCTGGCTGGAGATTTGGTGGAGAGGATTCTTGGTGAGGTCTAGATAAAACTAGATGACCTCTAAGATCCTCCCTAACACCAACACCAGCTACGTTGATGTTGAACAGCTAGCTCTTTGCTGGAGGGAAAAGTATATACAACATACTTTTGAGTTTATTCTGCACTATTAATATTTTCTTAATCATTTTCTTAAGTCTAGACCCAATGAACCAATGCATCAAGTCCTGATTTGCAGTATTTGCCATTTTCCAAGGTATAAATGCTCACACTGAAAATTTAACAATCTGCTCTTCAGAGTAAGTTTGAACTGGCTCCAGCACATACTCCTGACCAAGTCTCTAGTTGTATAAGGAGGCTGTTTACTTAAAGAACAGTACAAGTAGTTCATAGCAAATTATTCCTCTGACATCAAGAGAAGAGAGAATTCAAATGGGGACATACATGAGAGGTCAAGGAGGCAAGATGGTAAGGTATAAAGAGTAGTGGCATTGGAGTCAGAGTCCTTTGTTTTAAATCCTAACGTGCTTGCTACTTACTGTCTAGGTGAGCTAGGGTAAGCCACTTCATTGTACGGGCCTCAGTTTCCTTACATCTCAAGTGAGGGGGGCTGGATTAGTCAATCTTCCAGGTCTTTTCCAGGTCAAATCCTCCATTCCTGAGGATGGAATACACCTCTATCTGAGATCCCAGTCCAAGCATATCCTTTCCTATTCTTGCATTTATGAGATCCTAATGAAAAGTGTCAGTGTGGTAAATTCCCATCGCTGTTTCTTTAGTAACCATCGTGAGACCAGAGAACACTGTATTCATCAATTCAGTAAATCACACAGATGCGAAGCTAAACCGCTTCTTGCATCAGGAAAACACATGAAGATTGATCACAGAATTAGGCTGTCCTCCCAATAATGCCCTCAGCTGATCCAATACTTTATGTGGCTGATTTAGAAGCTCAGGCTGAAATATATCTGCTAGTAGTATGGGTGTTGTTGCTCCAAACGGCTCTAGAATCCATGTTGTTCAGAGAGGGGAAAGTAAATTTTAAAAATTGTTCATCGTGGTAGCGTTGCTCACCTGAATGAGATATGGCCTACCCCAATTCCACAATCAATCAGCAGTGGCTGTGGACACCTATAATTAGATTATAAAATCATAACTGTAGTCATTTTACGTCTGTTGGCATAATTACATCAGCATGCTAATGTCCTTTTAATGGTATCTAAAGATGTAATAAGAAATAATGGAATTTATTTGACAGCTACATAACCATTAACAAAACAGATTAAGCGTAACTTGCACTTTCATAAAAATGTGGGCAGCGTCAAAAAGTGGCAGCTACCATGTTGACTCTCCCCACCCCCAAAAAATGATGTAGTTTTACAAGGATCCCCTCATTCCTGATCTCTCTCACTATAGGTTCATTCTTGTTCAGTTGTTTCAGTCATGTCTGACTCTTTGTGACCCCATTTGGGGTTTTTTCTTGGCAAAGAGACGGGAATGGTTTGCTATTTTCTTTCCTAGCTCATTTTATAGATGAAGAACTCAGGTAAATGGGTCTCAAAGCTAGCAAGTGTCTGAGGCTGGATTTGAACTTAGGAAGATGAGTCTTCCTGACTCCAGGCCTGACCCTCTATCCACTGCACTACCTGGTTGCCCTCAAAACAGGGATGAAATGCTTTCTGTGAATCAACTGATAAATCAAGTATTTAGTGAATTCCTACTGTGTTCTGCAGAGTACCAGGCAAAGCCGATACATGTGAAAGTCTAGTCCATGCTCCCTATCCTTTGGGGAGGCAGGAGCTTACACACAGGAAACAGAGGGGATGGGGAAAAGCAGCATAGAATGGAATGCTAAAATAGGTACTCTAGATGATCAATCGTGTAGGTCTTTGAAAATAAGGGAGACAATTAAGGGTTCAGATAGTCATGGAAAGCCCCATGGAAGATATGGCACATGAGACATCCTGGGCATCTTTTTTGAGAGAGTAGCTCTTTCTCTCTTGCCCAGGTTGGAAGTGCAGCAGTCATTCATAGGCCCCAAACTAGTACCTGGGCTAGTTTACCTATCAACGTTGTGGGCCCCTTCTCCTAAGAGCTTGTCTACTGGTGCCAGGCTAAGTGCAGTCCCTTGACTGACAGCTCAGCGCAGGTCTGCGCTCCCAAACTAAAGCTATCTATCAACCTCAGCCTTCCTGGTAGCAGGGAATACAAGCATGAGTCATCATGCCCTGCTTGATGCCTATCTTGAAGGGCAGGATTAATAAGGGAAGGTTAAGAAAAGAGGACAAGAAGAGCAAAATAAATGAAGGCAGGGAGGCATGGGAGACTAAGTACATGGCATATGCAGTGAGCCAATGAGGCCAGATTGATTAATGTAAAAGTGATGTGTTGGGTTATTATCAAATCCTTGAAAGGCTGGTCATGCAGTTTAATTTTAACTAAACAGGAAAAAGGGAGCCACTGAAGGTTAATGATGATGGGGAAAATAGGATGAAAATAGTGTTAAAGGCTCACTGATCAGGCTCACAGCTGATTCATTTGGAAAGCTCAGGGTCCAACTCTTATGAAGGATTATGAGGAACCACCACTGTAAACAGCAGTAAAAGCTACTAAACAACTAAAGAAACACTGGGCAAGTCAATATGCCAAATTAATCTTTAGGAAATGGAATAAGAAGTAAAATAGAAAGAGAAATCAGGGCTTGGGATGAAGGATAAGAGGAGGAAAGGGAAATGAGGATGTGTGATTAATGGGATCCCAAAGGCTACTTACTCCCCACCCCATAAAAAGTAGTTCCCCTACTAATTTGCCACTGTATCCAGAATAACTATTACTCCTTAAAGGTGAGAGGATGGGGTGAGTTGGCCAGAATGAAAGGAGGCCCTGAGCAGCCAACGATGTGTGGGTGAGGATTCTGGAAGTAGAGGACATTGGAGGAAGACAAAACAGGATAGGAAATTCTGAAAGGAGACAAGGGAGGATCATAAAGACCAATTTTACTCACTTTCCTAATTCCCACCCCCCATCCCCGCCCCTGTAGCTAGCCCTGTAAAGACTCCATAAGATTGTTATTTATTAATGCTAAGTCTACTTCCTAAGACCATCTTAGAGGGTAATGTGCATTTTCATTCTATACTCTGGCCTTCTAATGGACAATTGTTCCTGGCCTTTAAAGGGTTAAAATCCTTTCCCTAAATGGGTCCCCTTTCCACATGACTGGACTGTGATCTGCATCTAGGAGTACATGGTATTGTTCCACTCTGGGAGTTTTCCCACTCAAAAAACAATTGGGTCTTTATGATGAAAACCAAGGCATGTAGAAGGGGCAGTGGGAAGGGAGAAGAAAGGGCTCAGGCCACCCCAAGGTGAACAGCAGACAGCATAAAGTCCTCCCACACACTTGAATGGCTGGATTTTATCTACTGTAAAATCATCACAGAGGGGTTTATTCCACAGGAACGAAATGAAAATTCAGTATGTACAGCTCCTGGTGGGCTAGAGGAGGTTTTATTCAAAGCCTGTTCTGTTTATTTTTTTTCCTGCTGTCCAGTGTTTTTAGGCAGTAATAATATCATCTGAATGCTGTTTAGACATCCCCTCACCAGCTCTGGGCCACTCCTGGTTGGTGCACTGTCTCTCTTGTTACCAGCCACCTTGCTTTTTCTGTTCAAATCACTCGACTCTCCTGAAATCCTTATTTTTAATTAAGGCCCCTTCTTCTATGGGAAACATGAGATGTTTGGAGATAAAGATTGGGGCCATTAGGAGGGACAGGGATTGATTTTGCTTTTGGCTTTGATGAGGCATCTGGACCCAGTGACTGGCTTTTCTTCTCCATAGCTACTGCTGGCCAGTACAGGAGGGTGAGATGGAGCTGTGGACAATGTTTCCAGAGCAGGGACACATGTGATGCTTAATTAACCTAACTCACATATAGTGAATTATTTCATTATGGGCCAAAAGTTGATCCATAATGGCTTAACCCTCCCTACAACCCACTCCAAGGCTCAGATGGCTACCTTGAAGGCCTGGATCAGATATGGCTGTCCCCTCTTCATTGAGTACGTATTTACTGAGTGATTGCCACAGTGTTTTGCACATGGCAGGGGCTCAATACACACTGAATAAATAATGTAAGGATGATAATAATAGCTGATATTTATGTAGCACTTTAAAGTTTAAAGATTATATGTAATCTTTGCAATATATAATCATGTATAACATATATGTATATAAAAGTATATGTGCACATACAAACACATTCATTCATGCATGCACGCAAACAGGTGCCTATATGTACACACATGTTTTATGTATGCACACATATACAAACATATGTGCATGTAGAAGCATTGTGTATATATTTCACATATGTGCATATTTACCCATAAATATGCATATATGTATTTACCTATTACTAGAACCTCACACAAACACTTGAGGTAGGTTCCATAAGTGTTCTTTTCCCAGTTTAACAGATGAGGAAAATGAGGCACAGAAACCCAAAGTTACATGATTTATCTAGGCTAGGGTGACATTCTTAACCTGAGGTCCATGGACTTGCTTTTTAGACATTTTGATAACTGTATTTAATATAATGGATGGCTTTTGTAATCTTGTGTATTTTATTTTAGGCATTAAAAATATTATTCTGAGAAAGGGGCCTTGGGTTTACCGGATCGCCAAAGAGATTTATGATAAAAAGTAAAGCTAAGAGTCCCTTGTCTAGGGTTATAGAGTTGGTAAGTGTTAGAAACTAGAAGTCAGTCAGTGAGTCAACAAGCATTTATTAAGTGCCAACTATATGCAAGGCCCTGTGCCAAGTACCCTCCTATTATCCCTTTCAGAGTCTTAGTTCCCTATTTTGTCTCTTTCCTTCTTCCTCCACTTCACAATCCTCACACTCACACTTGGCTGCCTTACTCTCTATCTGATCAATCCTCTCCTCCAACTTTTGACATTGCCAAAAAGGAAAAACAACAACATCAGTCACTGTTCTTAAGGAACTTATGTTTAATAGAGTAGCCAGCATGTAAACACTATGTAAAAATGTACTACATACACACTAAAATGAAAATAATCAACAGCATTTGATCTACTGCGTCACACAAAACTGTTAATTAATAGAGCAGTGCCACATTGTTAGTGACACTTTTTAAATAGTACTTGGTGTAATACAGTCTCTGATCTCTATTTGCTCATTCCAATAAGTATACAGGCTACTTGGAACCAAGGACCAATTTTGTAATACATCTGTTGTCTCAGTTCAGATAATTTTCTCAAAATCGGTTAACAACTAAAAGCTATTACTATTCAGATAGTATTCTAAATTCCAATCCAAGTCAATTATGGTACTATTATGTACAAGCCCACTGGGATACAAAGACAAAAAAAAAAGTCCCTGTCCCCAATGAGTTTATATTCTACCTGAGAAGTTGTAGGAGGAGAATAAAACATATAAACAGATAAATAAGCATATGCCTACATGAGGAGGGACAGAACACTCTCAAATGGGAGGATCAGGAAAGCCTTCACATAGAAAATGGCCAACGAGCCATAATGGAAGCCAGGGATTCTGGGAGGCAAAGGTGAGAAAGGTATGCATTACAGGCATGGAGGAGAGTTTTGCAAAAGCTCAGAGGAAGGAGACAGAATGATGACTTTGGGTATCAGGAAGTCAGCCAGTTTAAAACGTAAGAACATGGATTGTCTTCTCTGTCAGTTACTGTTCTGAATTTTCCTATTTCTATTGATGTATTACTTTCCTGTCTTCCTCTCAGTCATCAAGTCTAAGCCGTCAGGAAGCATAGACTTCTCTTTATTCACTCCCTGCTTCTTTTCCCCCATCCTCCTCCAACCAGCATACAACTGGTTGCCACGTCCTATTGATTCCACTTTTGCAATGCCTCCTTTTCCATGGTTACCAACTAGTTCAGATTCTCATTATCTTTTACCTGGTCTAGTGTGGTAATTTCTTAACTTACTTCCCTGTCTCCAGTCTCTCTGCTCCTAATCCTTTACCAGATTAATCTTTCTTTTGCTGACCCTGTCACCCCTCTACTCAAAAAGCATGTACAACTCCCTGTCGTCCACTAAATAAAGTCCAAACAATCATAAACTCCCATCCAAGTCTCGCACAATCTGGTTGGTCCCAATCTGTTTTTTCAGTTTTATGTCACATTCCTTTTCTTTATTTACAGTAAGCTCTAGCTCCAGTCAATTATATTAGCATTATTTGTGTTCATATTATACCAATTGGATTATAAGTTCCCTGAGGGTACTTATCTTTTTTTGTGTACCCATAGCACCTAGAGCAATGCCCTGTACATAACAGATACAGGAACCATAATAGAATCAATATGGACACTGGCATGCATCAGTCTGACAAGGGTGTATCATTCTGCAGTGGGTACATTATTCCACTGACTATCACTTTAATTTTCTGAGCCAAAATACCTCTGTCTGGCCATCATTTACCTACATATATATGTTATCTGCTTGTATTGGAATGCAAGATCCACAAGGGCAAGAGCTGTCTTTGATTTTGTAATTGTATCTCCAGTGATTAGCACAGTGTTTGACATCTTGTAAGCATTTAATAAATAACTTTTAATTCATTAAAGTATGTTGAAGCAATAATTATTAAAGGCAAAATAAGTAGTAAATACAATACATGCTATAAGAATTCAAAGGAGCAGAAGATAAATATCAATCCCTGTAGTAGAGTGTAAATTCCATTGTTCATTTTGCCTTTGTGTCCCTAGCACATAGTGCCTTGCCTAGAGTGGGCACTTAATAAATGTTTGTTAAATTGGATTGATCATCTGGGTCATCCAGGGGTTGAATAAGGTTGACTTGCAAGGAACAGAACGTTGAGAATGAATAAGATTTGTATAGATATGGAGAGGTGAACAGATACTCTAAGGAAGGAATGAAAATTGAAATGAGAAAACACTTGGAATTTGAGAATAAACCTAAGATCAGAGTCAGAGAAGCACATTGTGTTCATTGCACAGTGAGGAGAATGGCTGAGCTGGCACTAGAATGCCCCAGGATGCCTCGCTCGCTAAACCTACAGCCATCAAGAGTATATAAAAACTGTAGAGTCATGACACTCTGATTCAGAGTAAACTTGCTCAGTTCTATCTAGATGAAAGAATTTAAAATCAGGGCACAAAACCAGACAGTTGGTAATGCTTTGGCTGTTGTTCTTCATTTTGACCTGCTTATGCCTACCTGTGCTGAACCATTATTAAAGAGTGCCTTCATACCTGGGTTCTTGAGTCCTATTGTTATGGAGCCCTACTTCCTAATTTCCTGGGACTTTGATTCTATATATCTGTTTGGCCTCTTCTTACCTTTCCCATGTTCTTACTTTTTATTCTACTTCATACTATGACTTATCTACATTTCCCGACTAGCTGTTGCTCTCATAGGACACTCCATTTCCTGACTCTACCATCTTTACACTGGCTATTCTGTTTCCTGGAATGCTCTTCTTCCTCACCTCCAACTCCTGGATTTCCTGTTTTCCTTTAAGACTCAATTTAAATCTGACTTTCTGTAAGAGGTTTTTACCACCACCTCCCCCATCGTCATTCCCAGCTCCCCTTTTGTACCTCAGTGCCTTCCCTCAAAAGTTACCTTCCATCTATAGTATATATATGCATATTTTTTTCTATGTGCTTGTTTGGATGTTGATTTCCCCAACAGAATTTGAGATCCTTGGGATCAAGGACTATTTTTTGGGGGGAGGGGGAGCTTTCTTTGTATTCCCAATGCTTAGCACGGTGTAAGCTGTCACATAGGAAGTAAATAATAAGTACTGGTTGACTGACTTTTAACTCTGTTTTTTCATGCTCTGTTTATCTTCATTATCCTTAGATTTGGGCTAACCACTTAGAACTCTGAGGCCTGCCTGTTTCACAGAGTTATTGTAAAGAAAGTGTTCCTGAAAACCTCAAAACACAATGTGAGTTATTATTATTATTATTATTCTTTCCTGCTTGTGCAGATTTCCCACATTCTAGATTCTAATTCTCTGCCTGGGATCATGATACCCATGTACCCTTTTCTAATGATTGAATTCTTGTCCAAGACCTCTTGCTACCTTGTTACCTAGATCTTCAATATTCATCAGACTGTCTTGGTCTAACTAGACTCCCAGTGATGCCTTCTTCTGGTTTGATGCTGCCAAGACCCAGCATGGTTAGAGGGGTCACACTGGGGAGTAAATGAGAAGACACTTTACACTTCACAGGGTTTCTGGGAGGGGTAGGAGTCATCATCCTGAACACCAATTATCACCGTACAGCCTGTAGATGTAAAAGGTGTCAGTAATTGGACCTTTACTGACCTCATGATGTAACCTGAGAGCTTTTTCTTTAAAAAACAAAACAAAACCAGGTCCCTGATATGAGACATTTTTCCTCATTTTTTGTTTCTTTTTCATAAACATAGAGCACAAGACACATGATTATTCCAACCTTCCATTCTTTGTGTTTTGGATAGATAGAATTTTACTGGAGCCAGAAGGCTAAGTGAAAATTCACTAGAATGAGAAAGAGGGTACATTTGTAAGCACTTTTGCTAAAAAAAAAAAAAAAGAGAGAACAAAACAGTACAGAGGAGAATTAGAGACTTGTCATGTTTCAAACATGAAATTCCATCTAAAAGCAAAAAAAGCACATAAAATAATACATAGTTACTCAAAAAGAAGGACTAGTCTGATAAGTTTGTCTAACTAAACCACAGAATTTACCAAAAATATCTCTTTCATCATGTTGTTTTCAGTTTTCTAATGAGGGAAGCATATTTAATTTTTTTTTACATATTTCAACTCAAAGGAGAATTCATTTACAAACATAAGCATCTCTTATAATTGTGTGTAATGGGATGGCAATAGATAAAGTCCTTTAGTGTATATGCAGCAATCTGGCTGGTAAAGTGGGTTTTTACTATGACTTCCCTCTTTTTTCCCAAAACAAAGTCAAATTAAAATCTATCTATTGAAGATAAAAAATATGACAATGCTTCAAGAATAGGAATTTCCAAAATATATTTAGGTCTGCCATGCCTAAAAATTATATTGAAGACAGTATCAATATCCAAGCAGAGTTGAATTGGGAAGGATTTTCCAAGTCATCAGGGAATCATTACTACAGCTATAACCATTACTATTGCATAAAAAAATCAGTATAACACTATGATCCATTTTGGCACAAGGTTAGCTGTTCAAGAACTCCCCCTTGCCTCTCTCAGAAAACTCCCATATGCACAAACCCACAAAATCTCATTATGAGGAATACTCATTCATAAAAGGTCCATTAAAAGAAGCCAGATGGTAAGAGAGCAAGACTCAGGGGTGATTTTTTTTTTCCACTAGGCATTTGTTGTCTTCTAAAGTCCTTTATGAGGACCAACTATGGGAGGAAATAATTGCAAAATTGTAAAATTACCATTAAAAGTTCAAGTGGTTTACCTTTTGTAGGGCAGTTAAAATATATCAGCACAGGACTTGAATCCAGATCTTCTGACTTCAAGGCCAGCTCAAGAACAAATGTGGTACACTGACTCTCAGGAAAGTGGTCAATTAAAACTTAATGACTTATTAACTGGCACGTAGAAGTATACACATAGAGATTTAAGTGGCCACAGAACTATTCCCTGCATAATGCTGAGGAAGATCAGTCATATTCTCAGGCTCACTTTTATCAAAGACAAAGATAGTTTCTTCTTTGTTGCAGTTTTTGAGAAAATAAAGTCTTACTTCAACCCCTACTAAACAAGATTCCTTAAGCAACCTTCTGGTTCAAAATTAGACTCAGGACCCTTAGAGAATTGTATTAATTCTCTTGGGTCATTAGGAGAGAATTTGTTCCTATACCAGTGAAATACATGAAATACAGAACGAATATTTCCAGAGAAGTCCAACTTAGAGAGAATGAATAGCCAGGTATAAGAGGGAGAATGTGATTCTCTGAGTGCTTAAATAACCATAGTGTCATAGCACAAACCCAGAAAGTCACAAGCCTCAATTTTCTGCCATAAAGTCACTTGTGCCCATGACCTGAGAGAAAGGGAGAGAGACAGAGGGAGGAGGAAGGGGAGGAAGAGGAGGAGAAGAGGAGAGGGGAAGGGAGGATAGAAGAACAGAGGAGAGGAGAGCAGAGAGAAAAGAGAAGAGTGAGGGGAGAGATACTAGTACTGCATTCAGGATTAGGAGACCTGTATTCAAATTCTATGTCTGTCATTCAGACTTAGACAAATTAAGTTTGAATTCCAGGTCTGCCTTTGTGAATTTGACCAAGGCACTAAATTTCTGCGAGTCTCAGGTTTCCTCATCAGTAAGATGTCCATGATAGATTAGCTCATTTCTGATATGCTTCTATGTCCACCCCTTTTAAAACTTCTTTCCAACTTCATATTCTCCAGGAAGCCTTCCAGAATTGATTTCTCATGATTCTTCTTTCTCCCTTTTCTACCTATGATCTCCTCAGCACTTATATGCTTGGGTAATGTTATGTTAATTTGCTTATTTGTTGATGTGTCAATCTGAAAAAATGTTTCTCTGTTTCCTGGGTGTCCATCCTGTTTTCCAGGTAGTTTGTAAGCTCCTAAGGAGAAGGAATGAAATAGCCTAAATGTTTTATATATTCGCTAGTGACAAGTCAAAGGCTGTGTACCCCCAAAGGCTTTAATAAATGGTGACTGACTGCCTTCTTTTCATCCATCTCATTTCATACCTTCTAGCTGAGTTATCTTTCCTTCTGGAGATAATTTCAGATGCTTCATAATTAAACTCAGGTTTCACTTACTATTTAAATAACTTACCCGAACCACTGGGATTTTCCTCTTCACTCCTTTCCAAACAGATTCTCTTTGATATAATTAACAAAAATACAAGCACCTCACTTTTCTCTCATGCTTTGACTTGTGAAACTGACTGCAATGTGATGCAAAAATGCAATGAAAGGATGGCCCCCTCCTTCAGGTACCTACCTGACATCCACAATGGTGGTTGTGGGCAACTTCAGTAGGTATGCCACATCGTTGATCAACTTCTGCCCCTTCTCCACACTCAGAGGGCTGTTAAAGGGAAGCAAGAGAGGGGCGGGGGGAGGAAAAAAACACATTGTTACAAAAATGGAACTCATCAATACTTGAGAGGCTAAGAGTCCCCAAAGAGTTATCACCTTGGCCTCTTAGACTCTGAAAGCCACCTCTGCTACTGTATTCCTGTCACATAGTGATCATGATATCAGGGGAATTGGGATCAGGTGCTTCTTCAGGCATGATGAATCACCTGAATTTTCCAGCAATAAGACAAACAATAAGGTGCAAATGGAATTGTTAGGAAGTGTAATGGGCCCATGATGCAGCAACTGGCTCATCTCAGCCTTCAATAAAAAATATAATAAAGGGGGTGGGGAGGGGAGGGAAGAAAGGGAAAGGAAGGAGAAGGACAGGAACCCGAGACAGAAACAAATGCTGAAAGTCAAATTGCAGGGCTGGGTATCAAATGGACAAGGCAAAAGCATATTTTTAAATTCATTAGTGTCTGAAATGAATCCTCGCCTGCTGAAAGGACACCCAAATATTGCGTATTTAAGAGTAAACAATAGAAAGAGGCAGATGAGCCCAGGAAGGGTGATTCAAGAGATCAGAGGTGTATATGTCTGTGTATTGTGATGAGACAATGGCCTTATATTCTGTGACTCACATAAAGACCGTATTTACATAAATAGAACTGCTTTATTGTGTTGAAGCTGGGGTGCAATCAAGTCTAATGTAAATGTATCATTCCCATTAATAAATGCTGGGTGCCACAAACAGTTTTACAAATCAAGAAAAAAAAAACTTTAAGGGTGCAGGTGTTGTATAACAGATTGCTCAAATAAAGAGGGTAATCTGCTGGGAAGTAAGGATCTCTTTAGTGAAAAGATTATTTTAGTACTGGTATATATTACAGAATTTAATCTATATGTATTAATAAAAGCCATTTGGACAGTTGGGTAAATATAAGGAGAGACGTTGCAGTATCATCTATAGGCTATAGTCAATCTGCTAGCTCAGTGTTATGATAATGAGAATAAAATATAATTAGTGACAGTATGGTGCAATGGATAGGGAAGGGCGAAAGGAACACACATTTATATATTGCTTACTGTAAGCCAGGCATATGTGCTAAGCTTGCTTTACAAATATCCTATCTGATGCTCACAACAACCCTGGGAGGTGGGTAAGATTATTATCCTCATTTTACAGTTGAGGAAACTGAACAAACAGAAGTTAGATCACTTGTCCAGGATCACACAGCTAGCAGCTGGCAAAGGAAGTTTCAACACCAGGAATTCTTCACATTGCCAAAATAACAGATCCTTCACATAGCCTTGCTTTGCCCATAACTAGCTAATCACATGAGGTCATTATATAATGAAAAGAATGCATGACACCTATATCGATAGCTGCTTTGCAAGCTGTGTGCCACCAATCCATCCCCACTCTAATTATCCAACAAATATTTATGGAGCTTTGACTGTATAGTCAGCACTGTTAGGTGCTTAGGGTGGGATGGGGGGGGGGATCCATTCAAAAAACAAGGTGGCCCCTGCCCTTTAAGAGCCTGAAGTCTAACTGATGAGTGATGCTCATGCAACAGTGAGTGATACATGGGAATGTGTAATTAGATACTAATTTATGTGGTTTGGTTGTTCTGTTATTTCATTCCTGTCTTACTTTTCCATTTGAGGTTTTCTAGGCAAAGATACTGGAATGGTTTGTCATTTCCTTCTCCAGCTCATTATACAAATGAGGGAACTAAGCCAAACAGGGTTAAGTTACTTGCCCAGGGTCACACAGTTAGTAAGTGTCTGAGGCCAGATTTGAGCACTTGAATATGAGTCTTCCTGACTCCAAGCCCAGTGCTGTATCTACTGCACCACCTAGATGCCTCCAAATTACGTGGTACTTTACGTAAAGAAGAGGAACTTCGGCCAGGGAGAGAAAACCAGCCTTGGAGCCAGGGAGAACTGGGTTCAAGTCTTGCCTGTGACACATGATGACTGTATGGGATCAAAAGTTCCAGAGCAGCTGCTGATAGGTGTTGTTAGAGGGAGTTTCCACATCCCGAGTTCTTTGAAGTCTTCCCATCCATTATGTGACTACCTCTTTTCCTCTCCATACCCCTACCTCTCACTTTAGTAATAGGATCCAAATGAATGCTACCATTGTTTCTGTTAAGGGTCTATCATTCAGTTATCCTATAGCTCCACCTCACAGCATTATGCCCCTCCCCCGAAAAAAAACCCCACAACAAAACAAAAAAAAACCCAACAAAAAACCAAAGTGATACAATCTTTTGTATCATAAGGGAATAAGGGAAAGTTAAACATTAGTTTTCAACTGAGTATCTGGGAATTTGTATTTTAACTAACTCTATCAGTTCTGATTATTTAAGAAAGGAGTGGAGGTAAAAGAGGACTGGATATCTGAGAGGCCAAAGTGAATGCTTTAGTAAGTTTAGCTGTTCTCTACATTTTTATCCTAGCTCTTTACTGCTCTTGTCTGTCAACACCTCCAGCACCATTATACATTACTTACATACTTGTGAGGTCCTCAATGGAAGAGATGATCTTTTGCCTTTCTTTGTATCCCCAGTGCTTAGAACCATGCCTGGCATCTAGGAGGTGCTTAATTAATGCTTGTTACCTGACTGGCTCCAAAAAGTAATCTGAAACACACACAGGCTCCATTACCTTCTACATCTTCCACACTCCCAAACCTCACCCATATATTTACTTTCAATAGATCTTCAAATCCCTGGATGCCTGAAACTTTATACAGGTAACTGTTCCTTTTTTTTTTTTAACCTATTCTTTTATCCTTATCCAGTCAAGGTCATTTCACCACTTCCATTAGTAACACCATAGGTCATCTAAACCTACTTCTAACCCTTGATGGCCCACAATATATGTTCCATTACTCCACCCAGGCTGTGGAAAATCATGGTAGTAGGCTGACCTAACCCATCACAAATGCTAGCCATACAATCATTTCTGTAATTTCTTATTCATCACTTGTTGATTCCCTGGGAGTCTCTCCACAACAATTATTCCAAAGCTTCTCAAGCTCCTGAACTCTTGATGGATGATGTTAAAACCATAAAGCAAAATCTCCCTCCCACTGTCCCTTCTGTAACACATCACCATAGCAATATCACATATCTTCTCTATCCTTCCTATCTTTTCAAAGGAGATCTCACCTCCTTTTTTAGTCAACAGATTATGAAACCCTCAAGGGCAGGGACTATCTTTTACCTTTCTTTGTATTCTCTAGCAGTTAGCACAGTGCCTGCCACAAATCAGTTGTATTTTCAGTCATGTCCAACTCTTCACAACCCCATTTGGGTTTGTTTGTTTGTTATTGTTGTTGTTGTGTGGTAGAAATACTGGAGTGGTCTGTCATTTCCTTTTTCAACTCATTTTACAAATGAGGAAATGAAGGTAAGTGGGCGAAGTGACTTGCCCAATGTCACATAGCTAGTGTCTGAGGCCGGATTTGAGCTTATGAAGATGAGTCTTCCTGACTCCAGACCAGACAATCTATCCACTGCACTACCTAGCTGCCTGACACAAATAGGCATTTAATAAATATTTACTGATTGACTGACGTTCCTTGTCTTTGCAAAAGAGATACTTCTCATTATTTAAAAAAGCAAAGTTATTTTAAAAAGCGAACTCCTCAACCTACCACTCCCCATTGCCCTGTTCCCATGAGCTTTCTTCAATTCACATGACTTCAACAACCCCATGTTGGATGACTCCAACTATAATTCTAATTTTTTCTCATGACATAAGATTACACATTTCTGACTTGTCTCAAAATAGCTGCTAGCTATTTCTACCTATCTTAACTGAACCTCAAATTCAACATATTTAAAATCAAAGTGATTCAATGTCTCTATAAAACCAGGTTCTAATGCTCTATGGTAACACCATTCTCTAATCCTCCAAGCTTGAAATCTCAAATTTATCATTGAAACTTCTCTCTTCTTTGATCCTAACAAAATTTCTCCTGCATGCCATACTACATTTGCATGAGTGTATTATACAATGTCAGTCCTCAACAAATATTTGTTAAATAAAATACATATATGAGATGTCTTTTGGAGGAAAGTCCCCCACCACCTAAAACTTGGGAAGATAGACTGGGTTGCATGTTTCAATCAGCCTAATAATAAAATTAAACTTAACATTTTTGTTTCATTGGTAGCAAAGATGGTCAAGAGAATGATATTTCATAGAATGAGATATTCATGAAACTTTAAAACTGAAAGACATATCAAAGACTAGACAAAAAAGACTAAACAAAAACTGTTAAATTATCCAGTTTTACCAATGATGAAATTTAGAACCAGAGGGGAAGGCTTCATCTTGGCAAGAAAACAGGCTACTTCTTTGACCAAAACTAGAGAAAAGAAAGGGAGAATAAAGCATGATGATAAAGGTTTTTGCGATGTAGAATAAAGGAAAAGATGAAATTCATAAAAAGTAGAGATTTCTGTGGTAAAGTAAGAAGCAAAGTCCTCTCTTCAGAGAAAAAGGTGGAGGGGCATGGTGTAAGAGAAAAGAGAGGATTTAGAAAAACTAGTGTAGAGAATGTCATAGATTTCCAAACAAGAAAGAATAGATTGCCATGCAACAGTGAGGGCCCAGTTAACATAAAGCAATATTAGTTTGTGGTGGATTCAGTTGCCCCTAGTTTTAGGATTTCCTCTAGAAGCATAGTTAGCTGTTGACAGAAGCAAAATAAGAAGACATGCCTCCTGACTTTCATTCCTGTGCTCCTATATTGCTTCTCCAATTACTGCTGAGAAGTTAGAGTTCATTTTTTTTCTACATGACTAATGAACAAACCAGCCTTTCAACTAGCTAACTCTCAGAAGACCTGGGCTCTTCTGTTATTCTAGGTAATTGTGGGAAAAAAATTTCAGCTATAAATTCTGTGTTTTTGTCATCATTTCATGCCTTGTCTGTTCAGATACCACAATTCACCACTTTTTTCTTTCATCAACTTATCCTGTGCCCCAAGGATATCTGCATTTAAATCAAATCTGATTGGGACAGAAAACATTCCATAGTCTATCACATTCCCACAGTCCCAACCCCAAATGCTCCAGGGACTCCCTGTCACACATCTAGATGTAGCCCCATAGGCGATGTATACATTTGTATTTTGTAAGGATCTGTAAAGAAGATGTACCTGTCCAATAATCAAAAGATTTGAGAATTTCAATAGGAGAAAGATGGCATAAAATGTAGAAAGTGGAAAGATTTCTAGGGTTTGTGAGAACTCAGCAATCTTGCCAAGCATCATGAAAACCAGGTAGTCAGTGATACAAGGAAGAATGTGTTAATTAGGGACACTGGGTTTTTGCTGCAAAAATCTGATTTCAGAATTTTGATTGTACTTGTGTTATAAAGTGCAAAGGCTGTCCACTAATAACATAGAAGGGCTTAAGGTAAGGGGAAATAAAAAATACCTGAAATTTATTTTCTCCTTTCTCACCCAACTCATTAGACATCATGCCATGCAGGTAGAGGCCCTCTACAACATGGTTACTATCTTTATTTCCAACTGTATGCCCCTTCATTTTATTCATAAACTTCCCATTCTGATTAAGTTTGACCAGTCTTCTAATGTGTTTTGCTCCTGCCATTCAACCCACCAATCCAATATAATAACCACTTATTAAGCTTCTATTTTACATAAGAAACTGTGCTGGCTTGTAGGGAATTCAAGAACAAAATGAAAAACAGTCTTTGCCTTCAAGAAACTTCTTTTTCACTAAGGTCATATAACATGTAAACCACTAAGCAACAGCATAAAAATTTGAGGAAGAAAAGAATACCAATGACCGAAAAGAAAGGCTATTGGCACTAGGACAGACCACTGAATGAAGTTAGATGATGCTAAAAGGAGGAGGTAAGGAAAGCTGCAGTCATGTGCCTGTTCAATAGCACAAAGAAGAGACTGAATGCCTTGTTCGGGAAACAAAAAGTAGGTCAGTATGGCAAGTACGTAAAATATATGAAAGAAATTAGCACATAATAAACCTGGAAAGGCAGGCCAAAATTTGACAGATGTTAAATTCCAACATGAAAACTCCTACTTTATTTTAGAAACAAAAGGGAATCAGTGGATTTGCTTCAACCACAAAGTGACATAGTCAGACATGCTTTAGGAAGATTATTTAAGGAGGAGAGTTACAGAGGAGAAAGACTTGAAAACATGGAGTCCAAATAGGAGATTTTTGTATCAGTCCAAGTCAAAGGAAATGAGCGCCCAGTTTAAGGGATGCCCATGTGATCTGATATATAGGGGCAGCCTTGAAACATGTAGTGGATGTAGAAGTAGCATGACTCAGAAACTGATTAGATATTGGGGGAAGGAGAGGATAGAGGCAAGATTGATTCCAAGATTTTGAGCCTGAGATAGGAAGAATGGGGAAGGGGATGTTCTCAAAATAGAGAAATGTGGAAGAAAGAAGGATTTAGCTGCAAAGAGAATAAGTCCATTTTGAATATGTTCAGTTAAAGATGCATTACAGACAAATGATTGAAGATGTAAACCAAGTGATTGGTGCTATAGATCTAAAGGCTATGAGCACCTAAGGATAGATTTATAGATCTGTAAATCATTTGTACAGAGATAAGAATTGAATCCATGGGAACCAATGACATTACCAAGAGGTGTGCATAGAAAGAGAAGAAAAAAGTCTGAAGAGATTCCCATCTTTGGTAGAGGGCACATGGATGATGATTTTGCAACAAAGATCAGAGACAGATCAAACAAGTATGAAGAGAACTAGAGAATGCCACACACTGAAAATCCAGATAATAGAGAGTATCCAGAAGAAGGGGGTATTCAGCAATAAAATGCTGGTAAGAAGACAAGAGTGAGGACTGAGAAAAGGCCATAAAATTTAGTAATAGCTAAACTGGTTACCTTGGAGAGAGCATTTTCAGGTGAGTAATAATGTTGGAGGTTAAGCTACAAGGAGTAGAGAAGTGAGTGGGAAAAGAGGACATGGAGGCTTTTTCTAGTATTTTAAGTACTAAAAAGAAAAGAGATATAGAATGATAACTTGAGGAGATGATAGGGTCATTTGCACTACTTTTAATCATGGTACAATTAGACATGCCTGTAGGAAGACAACATTTCCAATCCTATCTATTCAAATTTGATCTTACCTTCAAGATCTAATTTCAATACTAATCAAAAATTCTGTTAAGGCATCTGTCAAAGCTCTCCAGTCTGCTCCAATCCAGATTTATCCCTCTGTCCTCTTACTATATATTACTGCCATCTACTGTCAGGCACTAGGGATGGGGAATTGAACCAGTCTTTCAGCTGGTACAATTCTGATAGGGAACTTGTAGATGAATTTGACCATGACATTCATGATAACTGACATTTTGATTCTGGTACACACTCTGTATGGGCTCTGGAGCAACTTGAACCAATTCTTTAGAATGACACAGATAGCTATGATCATCTCCTCATCACCATTAATGAAGCAAGGGGTGAAAAATCAAGGACAGAACACCATGGGTGCTTGTAGCTCCATTTCCCAACATCAACCAGTTTCACTCACTGTTTCCACTCTACTCACTGTCACCATCCACTTTTTCTTACTACTGTAAAGAGATAAGTTTGATCCAAGATACAGAAGTCTGCTTCTCCTTACCTGGCTCCACCAAAATATTTTGGCTGAAGCACAATTACTAGTTTCTTGAACTGCAACTTGCTGGTGGGAATAATTAAGGGCAAACAATCTTACACCTCTGAATTCATAACTCAGATTGTCTGTGCTCACTTAGTTCTTAACCATATACTAGCTTTTAGTAACAGTCACACTGTCATTTTGTACTTGAAAAGAGATCGTGATTTGGGTGTGGATGCATGAATTTAGCGGAAAGATTGCCAGCTCTGCCATAACCACCTAGTGTGACTAAATGAAGCTCCAGAGTAATCTACATGGCATTGGCCTAATGGGAGTAGAAAGAAATTTATTCCTTCTAATCCAAATGTAAAGCTGGACTGGGAATATTCCTTCTGAATGGTAAGTGAAGTAGTAAAAGAAAGAGATTTAACCTGAAGAAAAACATAAGTTGAGCTAGCTAGGTAAATCATTGGAGTATGATTCACAAAAGAGTTGAAATAGTCTTGAGTTTATGGGCAGACTCACAAAAAAATGCTATTAATACTAGTCAATGACCATACTACCCCATCGGGGGCCAGATAGAAGTTGATGAATGCAAGCAGCCACAGTAAAGAGGTCAAAGTTGAAAAACCAAATTGATCACATGGTTACATTTCCCATCCCCTATCCAGGTACTGATGTGCCAGCATAGTCATAAGAAGGATCTGCCAAACATTACTCTAACTTATTACCCTGGTCAGACCATGGGTTCATGTGGTAACAAGAAAATATTGGGCATAATCATCTGTGAAAAATGTAAATTCACCTTTGTTACTGACTCCCTTCCATCTACTTATATATTTCCAGTTAGTAAGCAAGCCAGAAATATACCTATGGATACTTGGGCATGGGGGGGGGGTGAAGAGATGGAAGTTCTCAGTATGCATATGTACACATATAAAATATATACGCATATCTTACTCCAGACCTGTGATTTCAACCCAATGGGAAATTCTAGGTATGGAAGTTCCCTACCTTAATTCATCATAGATGGAAAATAGAAGAGACTTTCAAGCATATCTCTGTCAAATACCCTCGTATTCTAGATAAAGAATCTGAGGCCTGGGAAATTATATGATTTGCCAAAGGTCACATAGGTTGGAATTATCAGAGGCGAGGTGTGAACTCAGAATCTCGGATTCAAGAGCCAATGTTCTTTCCACCAAACTATCATCAAGTCTCTCATAATTCATAGTTTTAAAGAGCTACCTGGGCCACTAAAAAGTTAAGTAATTATGCCCAAAGTCACCCAACTAATAATGATTAGAAAGAGGACTTGGGCTCAGCTTTTCTTGATTTTAAGACTAGTTGTCTATCCACATTATTATGTTGTCTCTCTGTGCATGTATGTAGGTACACGCATACAGCAGATCCTACATTTCAAAAGCCCAAATAGACACATAATACACAAAAAAGAGGTTGCCTTGTACAGTGGAGTTAACACTTGAAATCAGAGTTCCTGAATTACAGTCCTCACAGTGCCATTTATATAACCTTAATCAAGTCATTAAACTTTTCTATTCCTCAGTTTCTTAACCTATCAAATAAAGGAGTTGGACTAGATGATCACCGAAGAAAAACTAATTATATTGTGAACCTATGTATATAAATGGTATAAGCGCATGTGTGTATAGAGTGAGAGAAGGGGAGAGGGAGGGAGGGGAAGGTTAGGGAGCAGGGAATGGGGAGAGAGAGAGAGAGAGAGAGAGAGGAAGAGAAAGAAAGAGAGAGAGGGAGAGGGAGAGGGAGGGAGGAAGAGAGTGAGAATATATCATATACAAAGGAAGTGGAAAGGTTATATATATGAGTCAGGTAATGTTAAATTACCTGAGAAGATGGCAGTAGGAAAGTAAAAACAAAACAAAACATCATTTTTCCCATATCCTTTAATGTTTTGACCTTCTTATTTCCCATTTTAAAACTTTTTTAAACCTAAGCTACAACTTATAATTATTAAGAACTGTTTAGTCTAACTTGCAAACTCAAACTCTCAGAAAGGAGACTCTAGTACCTATTAAAGACTTTTTTTTAATCTGTAGACCCACATAAGGTCAGTGAGGTAGAGCGAATTTTAAAAGACTTAGTTGTTGGCTTAAACGTTGGCTGTTAACATATCTTTTTTCCTAACCAATTTGTTAGTGAAAAACATAATTTGAAAGCTAAAGAGAAAATATCATGGCAAATTCTTCACATATGACTTCTTTTAGTCAATTTCTTTCATAATTTTCCAACTGGAAACTAAAGGGATTATCTTTATGTTATTTCGTTTCTTGAAAGAGGTTAGAAAAAAGGCAATCCAAATTGTTTTATTTTCTTCAGATTTAACTGGGATATAAACAACTATTTCTTCTCAATGAGTGGGCGTCAGATAAAGTCCTATACTACCAGATTATTCCTCATTTGGGTAGGGGCAGATAATGGTATATTTTAGCTGATCTGACAGAACTAGCTCAGAATCCATGACTCTATGGTATTACAACAGTCCCAAATTGTACCTCAAGGATGTGTTTTGTATAAAAATGATGCTTACTGCCCAGTGGTTGTGATGAACCAGCAAAGGTGAAGCACTGATTGGGCCAAAAAAGGGTCATTTGAAGGGCACTAGCCAATAAAACAGAAAGATAGGGTCATATGATTTGAAGGTGAGTTTGGGGGGCCTGGAGAGAGGGGAGAGCTTGGTGTGCCCAGTCCAGTTCTGACGATGAAAATAGCCAATAAATAATATCAAAGAATTCGAGTTATGGAGGATATTTTTGTAGTGAGAATGAGGACAGTGGTTAGGGTGTGTAATTTTGGAAGCCAAGGAAGAGAGACATTAGGAGGTGAGCTTATAACTCAAACAACGATGAATCACAAATTACTGGTGTGGTGGGGGAAAGAACCTGGGCTCTAGTCTGGTGGTAGTCAATTTGCATGCTCAGAATTTTATTGTCCACGGCTGTTTTTACGCACAAATAGTACTGCCCTGGGCCTGCACCTATGCAGTCCTCAACCCCTACCAGATGGTGGGATACAGATAATGTTTAAAGCATAAATAACATCTAGGTTTGGAGAAGGTAGGAGTGAAAGCACTTGGTCTGTACTCCCTAAGAGGTCTCTGAAAGAATATTTTTCTTTCCTAAATCAGAGGATGAGAACTAACACTGCCAACTGTGAGCTATTGTCCAAGTCTAGCTTGGCTAGAGAACAAGCCTGGTCAACATGAACAATTAAGCCATCTGTAATGGGATCAGTTTTTCTCCCCTCAAATGAATGAGTTTTCTGGGATTCTTTTGGCAGCCACAATGTGGAAGCAGAGGCAGTGCGTCCTCAATCTCTGTTTATCCCAGTTGTAGCCTCTTCCCTGGCCTCTTTTGTCAGGCCTTTTGGCCCCAAAGCTTTTCTCTCTGTCCAAGTACCGGACGACCAGTGGCAGTGAGTTACCAAACTCTGAACCTCCTTGGACTGACAGCTTGAGATAGCACAACTGCTCTTCCTTGCTCCTTCTCCATCTCCTGTCCCCAAGGCTTTAACATACATATTTCCTTCCTCCTTACTATTTAGAAATTGCAAGGGAAGCTTCAGATATACCACTGTTTCTTTTTTTCTTTCTTCCCACCCCAACTTTTTTTTTTTTCCACTGTAAGGCTCTAAAGGGAAGCTTTTATAGTGCGCAGAGACCAAGTCAGAGTAGGTCAGTCACAACAGATTGTGGAAGACAGTTTGGGAGATAGGAAATGTTATGCCTGTGGAGACTAAACCTTGAGACTACTAAAATCTCATAATGAAAAGACCATGAACTGAATTTTGATTGGGATCTGGGACAGTGGCAACAAGAGTCCTGTCGGTGGAATGGCTCCGGAAATACACTGATATTCTATTTTGTTTGGTAAAGGAGGGGGGGGAATGCAGCAGTGACTAGCCGTAGGGTTCATGCTGTTTCCAGAGGAACGAGTACGGCTGTTGCCTCAGTTGGCAGGCTAGGAAAAGGATGATAGGCAGCAATTTTAGAGGAGATGGTCATGACACACACCTCCCCCCTCACCCCCACTACTACCACCACCCTCGTTCAAGGAATTTCAATGACTCTCTACTACCTTCAGGATAAAAATACACGCTCCTGCTTTCTTCCCTTTCTACCTCACCAGGTTTCTTACACTTTACCCCTCTCCACTTACGGCGAGACCTGCTTGCTCTTCCTTGAATACAGCATTCTCTCTCTCCTGTTTTTGGCCTTTGTGCTCCCTGTTCCCCATGCCTAGATTACTTTGCCCCCTTCGCTTCCCTCTCAGGTGTCCCGGCTTACTTCAAGATAGCTCAAATCTCACTTTCCACCAGAGGCCTTTCCTGGTCCTCCCAACCGGTAAGGCCTTCGCCTCTCAGATTACCTTCCTATATTCCATATATATTTTGGATGTACTGAGATATTTATAGGTTGTCTCCATCAGAATATATGCTCTTTGAATAACACACACAATAACAATAATACTGTAAAAAATAGTAACTTTGAAAGGCTTAGGAACTTTGATCAACACAATGGAAACTACCACAGTTCCAGAGGATTATGATGCAACATGTTTTTGTCGTTGTCTGACTCTTCACGACCCCATTTGGTGTTTTCTTGACTGAGATACTGGAGTGTTTTTGCCATTTACTTCTCCAGCTCATTTTACAGATGAAGGAACTGAGGCAAACAGGGTGAAGTGGCTTGGCCACGGTTATATAGCTTTGAAGTATCTGAGGTCAGATTTGAACTCAGGAAAATGAGCCTTCCTGACTCTAGGCCCAGCCTTCAATGCACTACACTACCTAGCTGCCCCCGCTGCAACATGCTACTCATCTCCACTTTATCTCTGATAAAGTCAGAGTGCAAACTAAATTTTATACATACATGCATGCATGCACACATGCATATGTACACACACATGTATACATATACATGTATGTATATATGCGTGTGTATATAGATAGATATAGATATAGAATAGATATGGGTAATGCAAAAATTTATTTGCTTGACTATATATATTTGAATGGGTTTTATTTTTCTAGTTTTCTTAATAGGGAGGAGAAGTCACAGAAGGGAGTAAACTGAAAATAAAATAAAACTGAATGTTAAAAAATAAATACACAATATATACTTCTTGATAGAAGGTATAGTTTTTTCCCCTTTCTTTTTATCTCTAGGGCTTAGCACACTGCCTGACACATATTAAGCGTTTAATAAATATTTGTTGACTGAGAAGATAAAGAACACACGTGTTAGCTTTTCTGGGTGCTTTAAGGACTCGGAAAAGTGTAAATCAGATCATGACTTCATAAGATTGATGTTGAAAACAAGCTTCCCACCTCTTGGCAGACTAGAGGTGTAGAATAAGACAAACATTTTCAGATAGGACCAAAATATTAATTTGTTTTTCATTATTCTTATATATTATAAGAGAAGACTTCAAGGAGAGGAGGGTAGAAAGAGCTTGTGGTTAGTTACAGTGATGTAAAAACATCAGCAGAAGAAGACAGCAGAAGGAATAAAGAACAGAAGAGCAGTTTTGCTCGTTACACTAAATTCAGTATACAGTTAAATGCATCAATCTGTATGAATAAGAAATTCAGTTTTTATATAATCCCCTTTGCTGTTTTTCTATATTGAAATGTTGATGCTTGTTGATGTTTGTTAAATTCACAATACAAAAAGATTTTTTTAAAAAGAAAGATAAAGTTAAGTCTGGGGTTAGAGTAGAAGGAAGGGGACAGAAGAGGCAGATGTTGATGCTGGTAGTTAGAAGACTACCAAGTAGAAAATAAATTATTCTATTCTATCAATGTTTACATGTATAAACCCCAAAGTCTAGGAAAATAAAAGTGTTAACACCATAAAAAAGAGAGAAATTATTGTAACATCCATAATCCAGCTCTGAAGAATCAGCCCATAAGGCCAAAAAGTAGAAGGTAAAGTGACCATGGGCCATGAAAGAAATGAGGAACTTCGCCTTGATCCAAAGAAAATGGGAGTGACAGAAATAAAATGAGGTTGGGAGCATCTCTTAGATTTTCTTTCTTCCTCGCTAGAGATGGAGATGTACAGACCTTCAATGGGATGGAGGAAAAAAGATAAGACCTTGTTGTTCCAGCTGGATGGAGAGTTATGTCAATGGTTTCCTTGACTACACTCCCTTAGTGACTTTCCCTGTGATTGTCATCTTGGTCAAAGTGCCCTAGGCAAAGTCCTCACTTGGAAGCCTTCTCAGGATTGAATATTAACCTTTCAATGGGAGTTCCATTTATTTTAGTAAGTGCATTATATATCAGAAGTCTATTTTGGCTAAAATAAGACAAGTAGGAAAACGTATTGAAAAATTAAAAGTGCTACGTAAAATCAAGATATTGTGATCACACACAAGGTAGGAATATAGGCTACTCATATGCAAAATGGTGGCATGCCCATAGCTGGATGACTACATACAGTGGTAGTTACTCCTCCTTGAGACAAATATAATGGAGTTAATGAAGTTGCAGAGAAACACTAGACAGAAGATCAGAATGGAGAAGTTTTGATATGAAGATGACCTAAGATGTGGGCTCTTCATTGTCAAAGGATGATGGATGAGGGGGGAATATGATGAGAGGGATGGCAAGGAGGAGCATGGCCATATTTGCCAGTTCTAGGAACACTATAACCAGGTGAACTTCTTAAAGCTTAAAAGGCATAAATGTAATATAAATGAAAGGGAACACTACATTCCACTGTGGATAACAAATTTCTGAAGTATATTATCCCAGTAAATGCACAGGCCTAAAGAAATTCTTTAAAAAGTTCAGGTCCATAATGCAGTGCCAGTAGAATAGACCTAATTGTTAGGTTCATGTCATGTAACTCTATGTGTCTTTGCTCCCATGACCAGGTACAGAATATGGGGGTGGATGGACCGTGGATCTGACCCAGAATAGGAATTCTTATATATTTTGCAGATACATGAAGGTGTGGTAAAAAACAGTGAATTCAGAATCAGTGGACCAGGGTTACAGATTTAGAGCCTAGGAAGGGACCTTAGAGTACAACCTCCTCCCTTTGCAAACGAGGAAACTAAGAACCAAGAAAGTTTAAGTGACTTCAAATCTTGGCTTCATTACCTACTAGTTTTGGAACCTTAGGCAAGTTATTCTCTGAGCCTCATTCTCTTCATAAGGGAAAGTAGCTAGACTAGAAACTAGATGATTCCAGAAATAGAAAATTAAATGATCCTTTTTTTTTACTCTTTAAAATTAATTTATTTTTAATTTCCAACATTCACTTCTATAAGATTTTGAGTTCTAAATATTCTCACCCTTCCTCTCCTCCCTCCTCCCCAAGATGGTGTGCACTCTGATCTAGGCTATTCATGTACAATTCTATTAAACACATTTCCACATTAGAAATGATCTTTTATAACATACACATACACCCCCCCCCACACACACATACCTCCCTAAATAGGAAAGCCACTCACTGCTGTAATTTCTTTCAAATTGAGCATCAGGTTTAGACCAGGAGAATAAGAGGGTTGGAGGTAGGGGAAAGGAGATTATAGGGAAATTGGAAGAAATATGGCTGAAGGGACATCTCTTCTAAAGAATATCTGTGTAGTCCAAAGAACAAGGCCATGTCTATACAAAGGCATATCTATAAGGGGACAACTGGGTTTTTGTCCCTATGCCCTATAAATTAGGAAGATACTGGGAAACACAAAAAGCACTGGGAGCTTTTATAACCTGCCTGCAGCTGCACTTGGCAGAGCCTGTACAGTAGATTTGCAGGAATGGTTCATGTGGTGACATTAGGTTGGAAATTAGGGGAGAGTGGCAGTAGAGACCAATGAAGTGTGAACATTTACTCTAGCTAATTGCTGCTTATTCAATCTTGTTCCCCTACCCTTTCTTCCATAGGTATCATTTTTTTTTCCTTTTGGAATTTCTACTGACTTCTCAAAGATCCCTGGGGGACATCCAGGATTACCAGGAGGGTGAGGAGGCGAGAAAATTAGGCCCTTGGGGGGGAATCTTTTTAAAAATATATTTTGGCTTCACTATTAGCTATGAAATAAAGTGTGAGTGTTGGGTACAAGAATAAGAAATATGCTGCTGTGGTTTCATGCAGCATTATATTTCATTTCTGTTTTTCTAGGTTTAAAAAGGTTTGAACTGGTTACAGGAAGCTGCACTGTTAAAAGATAGGACAGTGAATAAAGTACATAGTTTCAGCTTCAAGAAACAACAGGTTACTTAGTAGTGACCCTTAGGTAGGATGAAGAGTATTCCTTGAGAGAATAAATAGGGACTTTGGAAATACTCACTGTGAATACCAAAAAAAAAAATTGACTGGTTTTTACTATTCCCATTAAATTTTATTTCTTGCTATATGTGATCAGTTATTAGATATCATTCTTGCTCACTCTAGTGGTCTAAGTTAAATCTTGATGATATGTTAAGAATGATAGCAGGCCAGGAAGTCAGTATGACTTAATTTTCCATGATGATTGAGTATTTTTAAGCTCTTTCCAGTCATCTGGGACATGTTACGCTAAGAAAATTTCTGGGTACACAAGATATGAACTTGAATAGGGCCTGTACCTCAAAGTGTAAGGGGTGATCTAAGAATGGACTATGTGACCCTTGAAAGAAAACACAAGCTTGGAATGGCCCTAGGAGAAGAAGCTTGAGTGCCAATTGTATGGATATATAAATGAGACAACACATGCAGAAATACTAAGAAATGGTAAGACTAACATCCACATCCACATTAATTAAAGGAGTGATAGATTTACAGCCCAAAGCAAAATAGTCTGTGAAATGGTATCGTATAGGCTGGTACCATACTTGTTTCATAGCCACCGATCATTCACCCCTGCCATCTCCTTACCAATTTAGCTGCTACTACTCCTTCTGGATTAATCAATCACCTGAGAACTAAGTGACTAATCTACTCCATTTTTGAACCCTCTGCTCGAGACCATGTTATCCTGATCGGTAAGTCCTCCAGCACAAACACAAAGAGTCCACTGCATCTAACTTGTGAACATCATGCTTCATATCACATCTGATCATCTGCTTTGGTCCCCTGGCTACTCACCCTTCACACTCACCCTCACAATTTCCCTACTACCACCCCTTTCACTTTCCATCTTTTGCTCTGAGAACAGTAATCACTTCAATAATGCCATCGCTTCCAGAAAGGACATGTCTATTGACTCTTCTATAGCCCCACTCACTCTCTCTTTTTTCTTTTTTCTTTTTTTTTTTTTGTAAAGCAATTGGGGTTAAGTGACTTGCCCCGAGTCATACAGTTAGTGAGTGTTATGTGCCGGAGGTGGGATTTGAACTCAAGTCTTCCTGACACTAATGCCAGTGCTCTATCCACTGTGCCACCGAGCTGCCCAGCCCCACTCACTCTTGTTGAGACTCCCCAAACCAAAACACTCTTCCCAGGTTACCTCTACCCTCACATTTGCTATTTCCCCTATTTGTGTTGGCAAGGACTATCTTGCTTTTGCATTTCTAGTCCTATAACTTAGGGCAATACTTGTCACAGCATAAGGCCTTAATAAATGCTTTAGATTCCTTTTCATATAATCTCATTTCTACAGTCAATCCGATCTTTTCACTATGGCACATGGGCCTACATATTTCTAATTCCATGACTTTGCTCAGTCTGTTTTCCTCGTAGGGAATGCCCTCGCTTCATCCCAAAATTTATCTGAATACTATTTGTCTATTGAGGCCAACTCTTCAAGAAAGTCTTCTCCGACTACTGAAGTCCACGATAATTATCTCTCTTCAGAGGCTCATGAGTTTAGACTAGAAGGGACTTTGCTGTTGAGTCGTTTTCAATCAAGTCTGACTCTTTTTTTACACGTGACAAAGATACTGAAGTGGTTTGTCATTTCCTTCTTCAGACCATTTTAAGGATGAGGAAACTGTGGCAAACAGGGTTAAGTGATTGGGGTTAAGTGATTTGCCCACAAGCTAATAAAGTGTCTGAGGCCAGATTTGAACTCAGGAAGATGAGTCTTCCCTATTCTCAAACCAGTGCTCTGTCCACTGCACCACCTAGTTGCCCTGAAGGGACTTTATGGGTCATCTAATCTAGTCAAAAACTCAAGCCTGGAGAATTTACATGACTTCCCTAAAATCATAGAGAGTAAATGGCAGTCAGAATCTGAGCCCTAATCCTCTGACTACAAATCCAATTTTCTTGTATTCTAGACAGTATCATAACATTTATTTTTATTTAATTATTCCCTATTTGTTTTACACTACACACACACAATCTCACTCAGAAGAAAGTAAATTTCACAGGAAAAGGGATCATTTGTCATATATATAATATGTAAATATGTTTGTATACACATATCTACATTATATACACATGGGTATGTGCACCTATATCATAATTTATATGTGCATGTTTGTATGCATACATATGTATGCACACACATATTTGTACAGCATTTTCCAGAGCAATTAGCCCAATGATGGAGAGAGAAGATGGTTTCAGAAAGTATTTGTTTATCTTCTAATTTATCGATTGATTGACTCATGGACCATATGTCTTATTTCTCTGCTTTTTAAAAGCAAAAGAGGGCAGCTTACTCAAGTAGAAAGCCATCCAAAGTGGCACTGGGAGTTGTAAGTTCTTGTTCTTCCTTTGATACCTAACAGATGTGTTGTCTAATTGTATGTTTCCTGTCCTTTTTAAAAAAAAATCTGTAAAATCAGAGCAATTTAATAGTTACCCTAATCTTAATAATAGCTAATATTTATATAGCACTTTAAAGTTTGCAAAGTGCTTTAAATTTATTATCTTACTTGATCCTTTCAATAATCCTATAAAGTAGGTCCTATTATTACCCACATTTTTACGGGGATATCAATTCCTTATCATCCTCACCATAATCTTATAATACAACCTTGCATGTAACTACCAAAATTTACCAGCCTGGGATGTTTTTTAATCAACTTGTCTGTTTTCACATGCTAAATATTCTAGACTACATAAGCAGTCATATGCTTTACGGTTCGCCCGTTATAAATTGTTTCAAGCTTCAGGTAGGGGGTACAAATAGCTCCCCACAAGGCTGATTGTCCACACACAATGAATGGAACAAATAAGATGGTGCTGATTGCACACAAAATGAGCATGCAGCTCCTTCTATTTTATTTTTAAAATACACAGCTATCATCTATCATTTCATGCTCTGAACTTCCTTAGAAAGCAGTTGGAGTTAATCTCAAAAATCAATAACAGGATACAGCACGTACAATTTTATCTGTCTATCTGTGACAGCTGTCACCCTCATTACCTGGACACCTAATGCAGCCACAGGAGGAAGATAGACACTAGCACTTTAAGCAGGTCAGGGCCAAGGCCAAGTATACAGAGGAGGGCTCTTAGCTCTGAGTCTAAAAGTTTAGCTAGTTGAGACTTTCAGAAAATATTTTCTAAAGTATATGACACCATTGTTTTACAGTCTTTCAGACCCCAAGTACAGCATCCAACCAAAACTACTACCTCCTTACTGTTTAATGTCTCTCAATAATGATGTAATTAACAGAGGTAAGAGAGCCAAAAATTGTGAAGTCATTTTAAAATATGTGTATATACCCATTAACTCCCCACGTCCAGTAATGTGGGTAAGTATCCAAAAGAGAGTAATTTAAGGAGATATAGTTATCAGAAAAAATACTATAAAGAAATTAAGCTCAATTGTTGCAGAGACAAGAAGATCAAGGAATAACAAGCCTAAGGCTTTGTATCTGAGATGTTCTATCCCAATAACTTTTTAATCATAGCAGGACTCATCCAGGCCATTTCTTTAAAATTCCCATAACACTAACTTTTTTGTGGTGTATCTTCAAAATATAATCTGAATTTTATTTCTGCTCCACAGTTTTATTGCCTCATTGCTTTTATTTTTTGCTTCATGGGTCAAGTAAAATCAAATTGAAGGCTAGACCTGCTAGACCCATGAGACAGCAGTTTCCCAGCCTGACCTTCCAATTTAGAGATATACATATTTAGTTAATACCGTATTATTCAGAAATCGATCTCAAATAGGTTCTCTTTCCTTTTCTTTTCATTCCCCACCTTTCAGATACTTCACTCTTCACTAGTTCCTCCACCACGAGATGGGAAACAAAACAGATGGAAAGAAACTCAAGTCAGTCAACTTTGCTACTGGTAAAACTTCTGAAGAAGGAGATGGTTGAAGCTAATGGTTAAAATTAAGTTTTTCTTATGCTTCAGTTACATCAGTTATCTCGTTTATCCTTCTATCCTAAGGTTAAAAAAAATAATGGGGACATTAACTTCAAACAATATTTTCCACCTGGGAACTGTGTGTTAAAAATCTACTAGACCACAATATTTTCCACCCGTTAATTTTCTACTCTTGAAGGGAGGGTAATTGTGAATCTGACAGGAGTGAATCTAGGAGGCCCAAAGAATGGTTATACTTTCAGGTTGAGGAAAATGTCTTCCTTTTAGCTGATTCTCAAGCCAGGGACAATTTCATTCACAACTTGAGTCACTGGGCCTATCTGTTGTTGTTATTGTTATTGTTGTTTTGCTTACCCAAGCTGAAGTTTGCTAGCTCCAGTTCCACAGCCGCCAAATACATTTAAATTCATGGAGGCTCCAACAGTATTCAATAATTTTTACTAATCAAGACAATATGTTCACAGCATAACCCACTATTAACCTCTCTTCATTGATAGAAGCAACAGTGTATGATAATTCACTGTATCCTCTCAAGTAATTTTCTAAAAAATCCATGACAAGACTACATCCCTCATTCATGTTTAAGCTATTTATTTTCTCCGGTGATTTTTTTCTGACAATCTTTATCAAAAGCTTTTTTCCCCCCTAAAAAATGAAAGTAAATAATATTCATATGCTCACCTTTGACTACTGTTTAATTAAATAAGCCAGTAAATTAAAGAATCTTTTCCCTTCCCTCCTTACCCCTCCTTCCTTCTATTAGAATCTTTCCTCTGGGATTGCCTTCCATTTATTACTTTTATTTATATATTTATTATATATAGTTATTTGCATGTTGCCTCTTCCATTAGAATATGAGCTCCATGATGGGCAGGGAATATGTTTTGTCTTTTTTTTTGTGCCCCCAGGGTTTAGTACAGTGCTTGGCACATAGTATGTGCTTAAATGTTGAAGCTGACTGACTCAGAATAATGCAAAGCTATGGTCAAATAGCTTTCCCTGAAATGGTAGAGCATTGACGGATATGTTTTATGAGGTGGGTAGATGGTGCAGTGAAAAGAGAGCTGAGCCTTGAGTCCAAAAGATCTGAGTTCAATCTTGTTTCGTTCTCCAGCTAGGGTAGCATTATAATAAAATAGAAAACAAATGAGGCTCTGAAACAATGCAATTACATGCAGTATGAGTAGAAAAGAATGTAAGGATGCAAGGGATATGGGAGAGGTATAATCAATAGGACCAAACCTTCCTGCCTCCTCTAGCTCCCAATACCTCCATGATCCCACTCTCTCTGCAAATATCCTCATCTCCAACTTTACTGAGAAATTAAAAGGCTTGTGTTAACCCCAAATATCCAGATCTTGTCATTGCTTTCTCTGTGTTATCTCTTGCATTCAACTGCTTCTCTCCTTTCACAGTTACAACCATAGTTCAGGTCTATCTTCTCTCACTGAGATTCTTGAAACAACAGCCTTGTAAATGGGGCCCCAGACTCTAGTTTCTCCCTACTGCCATATATATGAAAACTGCTGCCAAAGGCACTGTCCTTCTCAATCAACTCCAGGGGCTCCCTATTGCCTATGGTACAAAATATAAACTCCTCTTTGCAGATTTTAAGGCCCTTCACAACCTGACCCCAACATATATTTCCAGCCTCACAGGAAGATAAGAGAAGGGAAGAGGGGCATTTATTAAGTACCTACTATGTACCAGGAACTGTGCTAAATGCTTTACAAATATCTCATTTGATCTTCACAATACCTTTAGGAATTAGGTGCTATTATTACCTCTATTTTATAAGGGAGGAAACTGAGGTAAAGAGATGTTAAGCAACTTGCCCAGGGTCACATAAGCTATTAAGTGTCTAAGGCCATATTTGAATCGAGGTCTTTGTGACTCCAGGCCCAATGTTCTATCCACTATGCAACCTAGCTTGCTCTCACTGGACATTATTCCCCCTTTTGCACTTTGCAATTTAGCCGCTCTGACTTTTTCTCTACTCCTCAAACAAAGTATTTGCTCTCTTGTCTCCATGCCTTTACACTGGTCACTCCTGGAATGCATGCATTCCTCCCTCCGCTTCACAGAATATCTCCCTCTCTTCAAGACACAGCTCAAGCACCATCTTTGACAGGAAGCCTTGCTTGATCCCTGAGGAAGCTGGTTGCTGCTGTCCACAGAAAGCTTGGAATCAGGAAAACCTGAGTTCAAATCTAGCCTCAGACACTTACCATCTATGTGATCCTGGACAAGTCTCTTAACCTCTATTTACCTCAATTTCCTCATCTGTAAAAAGCAGATAATAACATCTATTTTCAAGGGTCTTTATGAGGATTACATGAGATAATATTTGTAAAGCACTCTATAAAGCTCAAAATGCTCTCCAAATGCTAGTTCTCATTATTAGCTCTTCTACTTCTTCTTCTTCTCCTTCTAATTGACATGATTTTCCATAACAAACTAGCTGATGCTTAAATATTTGATCTTTATTTGTATTTATTTTATGTATACATATGTGCCATTAGCATTATCCTTAAATGAGCCACCCTTTCCTCTAAATACCCTTTTTAGTGATCTCACAAGCTTCAATTATCATTTCTATGTAGATGACTTCCAAAATTATATATTTGTTTTAATCTCTCTCATTAATTCCAATTATATGTCATCAAGTGCCTGCTGGACATTTCTTCCTCTCTGCCCCATGGGCATCTCATGTTTGTTATATCCAAAAGAGAATTCATTATCTTTCACCCAATGCCTACCTTCTTCCAAACTTCCCTATTTCTACTGAGTCAACCTTAATTCTTAGTTTTGGTATTATTATCTCCATTTTATAGATGAGGAAACTGAGGCAGAGAGTGTTATAACCACTGAGTTATCCCAAACTATTCCTTCTCCCATACCACTGCCTTTGCTAATCCAGTCAGTTGGAAAGTCTTGTCAATTCTATTTCGACAACATTGCTCACATCTTTCCCTTTCTCTCCAAGTACAGAATTGCTATCCTTGATCAGGCTTATTACCTTTCACCTAGACTACCTCAATAGCCTCCTAATTAATTCACATATTTTCAGTCTCTTCTCTCTCTACTACATCATTTACCCATACACCTGCCAAAATAATGTTGCTAAGGCACATATATGATCATGTTATTTTCATACTCTAAAACATTCCATAGCTCACTAGTATCTATAGGATAAAATGCAAGCTCCTTTGCCTGATTTTTAAGGTCCTTCACAATATGGCTCCCACTTACCTTCCCAACTTTATTTCATACTACTCCCTTTCATCAGCTTTACATTCCAGCCAACCTGGAGTACTAGATGTTCCTCAAATTTGACATTTCATCTCCCATCTCCATATTCTTGGAGCAAACTAACCTATATGTCTAAAACACACTTCAACTCAGATGCTACCTTCTCTATGAAGTCTTTCCTCCTCTCCCCAGTTGTAAGTAGTCTTTCCCCCCTCAATTGCCATTGTATTATATTTATTGGGTACATTTCCTCTCACCTACCTCCACCGCTAAATATCATGTGAGCTTCTTGAGGACACAGTCTCTTTAATTTTTGTATGTTTCCCCCCAGGCACAATGCCTTGCACAGAGCAAGAGCTTAGAAAATGTATGTTGAGTTAAACAGTCAAATGATTCACTATATGGACCAAAGAAGAGAGAAGAGTCAAATATGAATCTAAGGTTTGGAGACTGTGTCAAGGAAAAAATAGTGATACAGTCAACAGAAATAATGAAGTTAGGAGAGAGAGAAGAGATGAAATAGGCATTTATTAAGCATCTATTATCTGCCAGGCACTATGCTAAGCACTTTTTTACAAATATTTCTTTTGAGTTTCACAACAATGCTGGAAGTTATGTGGTGTTATCATCTCTATTTTCTAGATGAGGAAACTGAGTCAGACCATGTTTTAAGTGACTTGCCCAGGGTCACACAGTCATTAAGTGCTATATTTGAACTCATGTGTTTCTGACTTTGGGGCTTGTACTCTATTCACTGAGCTTCCTCAGTTAGGAGAAAGGACAGGTTTTGGGTTGATGATAAGTTCAATTTTAGACATGGTGAATTTGAGCTGTAGCCAGGACATACAGGTAGAGATAGGTGTTAGGTAATTGAAAATAAAGAACTATAGATCTGGAATGAGATGTGGTCTAGAACTTAAATATAGAGGTTTGGAGCTTAAAAATCTGACAGACTCTTTAAATCTTTCTGCATCTAGTCATATTTTAACTGTCTTCAATTTCAGTTCCCATAACTCACTAACATATTCCTGTTCTTCCACTCAGAAAGATCTACTTACTGATCCCTCCTCACATAATGTGCTCATCTCCCCACCACATCTGTTTTTAATTTCCCTATAATTTAGAATGGATTCTCTATTCCTCTTCATCTGCACAAACCGTACCTTCTTTGAAGGGCCAACTCAAATTTCATGTCCTCAATGAAGCTTTCCCCAATTTCCACTAGGATTGATTATCTTTTTCCTTTCTAACCTCTTATCTAAAGCTGGCATGGGGTGCCCTGAGGGATCATGAATTCTCCATAGGTAGAGATTTTCAAGTGAAGGCTAGATGTCTCCCCTTCACATATTTGGTATCAGAGAACCTGGGATCAACTCCTGGTTCTGCCAGTTACTACCTGGGTGACCTCAGGCAAGTCAGTCTACTTCTCTTGGCTTCAGTTTCCTCATCTGTTAAATGAGAGAGTTGGACCTGAGGTCTCAAAGGTCCCTTACAGCTCTGAGATTCTTTGTTTGTTTTTGTTTTTGGTTTTATTTTGTTTTGTTTTGTTTTTGGTGAGGTAATTGGGGTTATGTGACTTGCCCAGAGTCACACAGCTAGTGAGTGTTATGTGTCTGAGGCCGGATTTGAACTCAGGTCCTTCTGACTCTAGGGCTGGTGCTCTATTCACTGTGCCACCTAGCTGCTCCAGCTCTGAAATTCTTTAAAAAAAATCTAATCCTGATAAAAGATGATATATTTCATGACAATAACTTCCTTAATTCCAAGTCTTGCAATGCAACCTTTCAATGATGCATGTTGTTCTAAGGGGGGCATCTTTGCATACAAATTGGGTTAGATCTATTTTTCTGACTAAAGAGGACTGTAGTATTGCTCCATGACTCTACTTGGCTTGGGTTCCATTAACTAATGAACTCATCTAGGGAAAGAGTATCTGAAGCCACCATTCATTTCTGCTGTCTTGTATAAATACAGTGCGGATGTTTTAAATCTTCCAAATATCCCCCAGAGGTAGGGAAGTGCTTTCATCTCATTTTATCAATGGAAACTTTTTACCTCTCATTTGGCATAAGTAACACACTCCACAGTGCTACATATAAAATAAGACATAATGGTAAGAAACTCTCAGGGAAGTCAATTTCCAAAGCCTTTCACTTTCAGATAATTTGTGATCACAGAGAGTTCCTATTATAAAGACTGGAGAGATTTGCTATTTGCTATTAGCTATTATGGATTTTGACACACTTGATAAATACTAAACAATCACTGAAGGAATGTAATTTAAGTTTATATCACTAAGAGATTCTTACTCAATTTGGATGAAATATTTTCTAGGCTCAATCTCAAATTCTGCTAAAAGAGTAATACATGTTAATCTAAGACTTGAAGCCATTATTTTACAAAATGACTCACATTTAATTAGGATCTGTGAGCACATACAGTAACTCAGTAATACCTAGGTTAGCTTTTCCAGGAGAATCTAATATTTTTTAACACCCCAAGTAAGCCAATACTAATGATTTTTAAAACTCCATAGTTGAACTATATCAAGTTACAATCCATTTAAAAAATTCTTCTCTCTTGCCTTATTATCTATTCAGTGTTCATACACTGAACTCCTATTTTGACAGTATAGACAATCTCTACTTTCCACATTTTTCTTTCTCTTCTTCTCCTCCTCTTACCCCAAAGGTGTGAAATTTAAACCTCTTAAATTAAACAGATTTAAGTCCAGACCAATTTATAACGCAGATGACACTTCGCAAAAAATCAATTTCAGTAGTTGGGAGATGAAGGTCATTGGAGATTACTACAGCATAAAAGATAGTAAAACTAAAAAGGAAGCAAATCTCTCCAGAGCTATTACGCAAATATACCAAACTATGCTGTCTTCCAAAAACATATACCATACCCCACACATATCTCTGCATGGCTAAAATAGGAAAGTCACAGTGTTGCTAAGAACTTCTAAAAACCCAAATATTTCAGACCACCTAAGCTAAAAAATATAGAGTATTACCTTTAGAAATTGAGTTGAGATATTGTCAACTGCCTTAAGATTGGATATAAATGTGGTTTGAGTGTCAGCTTCCTGATCTGCACTCAACTTTTGGAAATGGAGAGAACATTTTAAATCATCTCTTCATGTCACTATTTTATCACTATATCAGTCCATTCCTCTGACTACCAAGTATAGCTAAGGGGTTATAGAAACTTTTAAAAGACTAAACAAAAATTCCAGAACCTGGACAGAAGAAATGAGTAGAGTAGAATATGGTATGGGTGAAATGGTGTTATAGAAAGTATATTGGATTTGAAGGCAGAGGACCTTAGTGTACATCCCTTCTCTTGTGACTTCTCTCCCTCTTGGCTTTTAATTAAGTCTTTTTATCTCTCTGGGCCTCAAGTTGCCTCATCATTAAAATGAAGGGAAGGGTGGTGATGGGGATTTGGGGGAACCATTCCAACCTTATCCCTTTAGATATCCTGAGAACAATACTAAAGGTAGGATCCTACACTGTGTACATTATATGTAATATAAATTATAATGAGAAACTTCATCAGATTTCTTTTAAGACTCTGAGCACCATTTCCAAATGTGTGAGGTAACTTAAATATTAGTTTACAAAGCCTGCATTAAATCTCATGTTAAACTCTGAGTATTACTTCCAAAACATGTGAAGCAATTTATATGTTAGTTTATAAGGCCAGGCATGAATGGAGGAAGGAAATTTCAGGGACAGGGTTCAGTCAACACACACTTGTCTGAAAGGCGCATTTTCTATTTTGACTGCTTCAAACAGAAAGTAAAATCCAGAGAGGCAACATTTAAAAAGAGAATTGGATTTGCAATCAAAAGAAGTCCCTCCTTCTACTCAAATATCACCTCCTCGACTTACTGGTTGTGTGATCCTGGGAAGTCTTTCAACTTCTTTTTAGACATCTATAAAAATGAGGATATTCACAACACTCACCTCACAAGGTTGCTGTGAGGATCAAATGACATTTCATATATATATATATTTATGTTTATATATATTTATAAGTTTAAAGCCCTATGCAAATGTCAGCAATTATGATAATGAAATCTGTTGAATTTTAATGAGGGAGGGGTTGGATTAGGGGAGGAAGGTAAATTTTCAGTACATAGTCTAAAGCAACAGTTCTCAAATTTTTTTTTATTTTCAGGACCCTTTTGTATTGTTAAAAAATATTGAGAATCCCACAGAACTTTTGCTATCTGTGGACTGTATCTATCAATATTTACTATATTGGAAATTAAAACTGATAAATACTAAAAATATTAATTCATTTAAAGTAAAAATAATGCTGTTAGATATCAGCATAATGAACTGTTTTATGAAAAATTACATTTTCCAAGACAAAAAAAATTCTGAGGAAAATGGCAAATCTGCTTCTGCATATAATCTGTTGCAATATGTTGTTTTCGGTGAAGTGTATGAAGAAAGTAGAACCTCACAAAGATAGGTAGTTGGAAAAAGCAAATTGTATCTTACTATTATTACAAAAATATTTTTAACTTTGCAAACTCCCTGAAAGAGTCTTAGGGGCCCCTAGGGATCTGAAGAACACACTTTTGAAACTAGTAGTCTCAAGACAAAAGATGAAGGCTGCTGGACAGAATCACTTTATCTCGAGTTGAAATGCTTCAGCAAAGAAAGTTCCTAATACAGGTTGAGAAAAGCTTTAATACATTGTCTTCCTGAAAACACACAAGCAGACTATTCTTCTCTTTTCTGTGTCCCAAAAAGAATACACAAACCTGTAAATGCATTTATCACCCAGGCTTCAAGGCCTAATTCATCTTTCATTTCCTCCACAAAGCATTCCCAGACTTCTCATAATGATTTCTCCTCCCTATGAACCTTTACAGAACTAAAAAGTCTGTACTACATAAATTAGCCCTAAATCACATAGATACTTTTGCATTGTTTGTACTGTTTCATCCCATTCTTTTAGATACTACACAGAAATAAGGGATTTGGAGAAATTAAAAAAAAAGACAACTGAATTAAAGTCTTGTCTTGCCAACAAAGTTCCAAATGCCAAGTGTGGAGGGACTAGGTCTTATACATCTTCTATACTCTTTATGGTGCTCAGTATTGATAAGTATATAATAAAGGTTCAATGCTTTTCTATTTGAATGATTAAAGAGGAAAAGAATAGAACTCCAGAATAAAAATCAGTAAGAAGGCTGACTTGAGCAAAATATTGGCCCCACTATCAATCATATAATTTTCAAGGCAAGTCTATTTCTGATCAGAATTTCTCCCAGTGGGCTAACAAATAGAAACATTTGTTTTCTGTTTACAGTTATATTCTCATAAGTTCTCTGTTGGTTATTCACCAAACAACCCTTCAGCTTTCCAAACTTTGTAGCTTTTTTCATACTTTTCTTCTGCCTAAAAATACTGGCTTTACATGATTGGCACCTTTGCAAATTCTATACATCCTTCAAGGCCTAAAGTATCAACATTTTCATGAATCCTCAATAAGCAATAGTCTCCCATCTTGTCATAGTTTTCCTTTCTCAGTGATTCTGAATCCACAGATAATACTGTACAAACCCCATTCTCTGCTTCCCATTGCCTATTTCCTGAATTAAGGTTCATTTAATCCATATTCATCATCCAATCAAAATTCTGGTAACTGTTATCTATTGACCTCCAGGATACTCTCCATTTCTCAATTATTTCAATACCTGGCTCATAGTCTTTCTCTTCTTCTTGCCCTCATATTAGCATATGTGAACATACATATTGATACTCCCTCAAATACCCTATCTTCCTGGTTCCTTTACTCACTTTCCATGACCTTTTTCTCCACTCTGCTTCAGCTACACACACACAGATGTCATTCCCTTGATCTTGCCACTACATACTTCTATCTTCATGAATCCTGAAATTGCTTTGTTTGATCATAACTGTTGTATTTCCACATTGTCTTCTGCCTTGCAACCTCTGTCCTGTTCTTTGTCTTCACCATGACTTTCAATCCTGTATCTCTTTACAGGCTATACAAACTGTACCGGCTGTATGTTCCTCCGTTCCCCATATAGACCCCTTGGTGAACTACTTCAGCTCTACACTATCCTTTTCTATTGAGTCCCTTGCCCTCATATCTTATTACTGATTTTGTTTTAACAAGACTCAGACTTAAATTATTCCCAACATCTGCTGCCATGGTTCCTATTTGCATGTTGCTGAATAAGGCTGGAGAAAATTGCAAAATTATGCTGACAGGATTCACTGCAAATGTATTTTATATACTCTCAACTGGGCCTTCCCGGTGGCAAGGCAAGCTTTTTACATCTCCCTAACTGATTCACTACTTTAGCTTTTCTAAACTTCTTTATTCCTTCTCAAGTCTTCCATTACTCCTGCTCTCCTATGCTCTCAGCTGAGAATCTCGCCACACATTTCACTGAAAAAAAATGAGATCATTCAGCTAGAGCTCCCTCTTATCCACTCCTTACTTCATATCATGCAGAAGCCTTCCACCATTATCTCTTCCTTCACCCTTGTCTCTCAAGAAGATGTAGCCCTTCTCCTTGCCCAGGCAAACCTTTATTTACACAAGTAATTGCACTCCAACCCACCTTCTCCAGCACAATGACCCCTTTATTTTTAATATCTCCCTATCTACTAGTTGCCTCCCTAATGTCTACAAAGACACCCATGCCTCCAGCCTCAAAACATTCTCACTTGTTCCATCTAACTCCCATAACTATCATCCTTTATCTTTCCTCCCTTTTGTAGCTTTGTTGCCTCCACTTCCTTTCCTCTCACTTTCTTCTGAATTCTTTTCAGTTTGGCTTCCATCCTTATCATTCAACTGAAACTGCTCTTTCCAAAATTATGAACAATCTCTTAACTGCCATATCTAAGGGCCTTTTCACAATCCTTATCTTACTTGACTTCTCTGTGGCCTTTGACACTATTAATCACTCTCTTCAATTTGATACTACCCTCTCTAGGTTTACTTTACAATACTATTTCCTGGTTTGCTTCCTACCTACCTGCCTCCTTTGTTGGATCTTCATCCAGATTGTATCTCAACCCAGGAGATGCCCTCCAAGGCACTGTCCCAGGTCTTTTTTCTCTTATCCTTTTACACTATTTTGCTTGATAATTTCATCAGCTCCTGAGAATTCAAGTATAATCTCTATGCAGATGTTACTCACAACTAATCATTTAGCCCTAACCTCTCTTGTAAACTTCCAGTCTTGCATTTTCAATGGCCCATTGCACATCTCAAACTGGATGTCCTAAGACACCTTAAGCTCAACATGTTCAAAACTGAACTCATTATCTTTTTCTCAAAACCTTCCCTTCTTCCTAATTTCCCTGGAGTTGCTGCATGATTTTTTGTTGGCAAATGATTACACATTCAATGCAGCCTCTGAAGCTGAGATACAACAAAGTATGGATTGACTTTCTGTTGTTTGTGCTAATTTTGGCTTAACAATTAACATCAAGAAAACATAGGTGCTTCACCAGGCAGCACCACACCATTCATATATGGAACCACTGTTTATAGCAAATGGAAAAGTTTTGAATACTGTGGATAAGTTCACTTACCTTGGTGGTATACTTTCTGGGGATGTACACAATGACAATGAGGTTGACACACAAATTGCCAGAGCTAGCTCAGTGTTTGGGAGGCTCCAAAGGAAAGTGTGGGAGAAAGGAGGTATTAGACTGACTACCAAACTCAAGGTCTACAGAACCATTATGCTGGCCTCATTGTTGTATGCCTGTGAAACCTGGACAGCACCATGCCAGGAAACTCAATCACGTCCACTTGAATTGTCTTAGGAAGATTCTGAAGATCACCTGTCAGGCTAAGATACCAGACACTGAGGTTCATTCTCAAACTAAGTGGTCAAGCAGTCATACTCTGCTGCAGAGAGTGCTACTCTGATAGGCTAGCCACATTGTTCAAATTCCAAACATACACTGTGTAAAAGACTATTTCATGGAGAACTCACACAAGTCAAATGCTTCCAAGGTAGTTAGAAGAAGTGATACAAGGACAGTCTCAAGGTTTCTCTTAAGAACTTTGGAATTGATTGCATGAAATGAGAGACATTGGCACAGGACCACCCAGCATGGCACACCCCCATCAGAGAAAGTGCTGTGCTCTATGAGCAAAGCAAAACTGAAATAGCTTAAAAGAAATGCAAGATATGCAACCCCAAATGTTCACATAGGCTATCTGTGCCTGACCTGTGGTAGAGCATTCCAAGCTTATATTGGTATGATCAGCCATAGTCGGACACACTGTAACTTGACTCTAACATACTGATGTCATTTTGGTCCTCTTCAAGAACGAAATATAACAATCAACTGTTACTGTCCAGGACTCCACGATCCTTGTAATCACTCAGGCTCAAAATCTATATGTCATTCTCTACTTCTCACCCTCTCTCATTCCCAATATCCAATTAGTTACCAAGTTTTGTCAAAATTCTACCTGCTGAGCATCCCTCTTATATGTCCCCTTCTCTCCTCTGATACTGCATCATCTCAGTACAGTTCCTCCTAACTTCTCATTTGGATTGTTGCAATAGCCTGCTGGTTCTTAAGTCTCTCCTTATTTTAGCACAACCTCCACTCAGTTATCAAAGTGACAAGTCTAAACATGTCACAGTGTTATTCAATTATCTCTAGTGGCTCCACAATCAAATATAAAGTCATCTGTTTGGCTTTTAAATAGCTTTGTAAGTTGGCCTTTTCCTACCTTTACAAGTCTTTTTACACTTTACTTGCCTCCATGATCTAGTTACACTGACCTCCTCGTGTTCTTTGCAGATAACATACAAGCTTCCAACAGAATAATGGTGGTAGTCTCAACAGAAAGAGGAAAATTTGGAGAGGTGATAGGTTTAGCAAGCAAGATCATGAATTCTGTTGTTTAGATATTTTGAGTTTGAAGTGCAGATGGAATTTACAAAAGGGTATGACCAGCAATATGGGAAAATCAAGTTGAAGACAGAAATCATGGCTAGAATACATGGATTTATGAGTCATTTGTGAAGAAATCATAACAGAACTCCTGTGAGCCATGAAAGTCCCTCAGCATAAAATTCAGACTGTGATGCTAATAGAATAATCAGCTACACATATTTGTAAAAACAGAAAGGGATGGTGATTATTTATCCCCAACTATACAAATCTATATGCATGGATGGATTTGGGCTATTCTGACACTGAGTTGTTGGATAAACTTATCTCTGCCTTCTCAGATTGGGCTGGGTTGTACTCAGTGAGGTGATTAACATGTGTTGGTCTGGCATGATAGAGGACAGAACCTCAGGAGACAAGGGAGAGAGTTTGGGCAGTAACAAATCTCATACTTGCATGGAATATATTCCTCCTCAATCATATATTTTTTTTTAAAAACTTGATTTCCATTTGCAAGGAAAGGAAGGATACAATTAAAATGTAATACAATACTGCTTTACTTTTATGCAACATCCATAACGACTTTTATTCTCCAGAAGTGCTTTCACATTATGTCCCCATGAGGCAGAAGAGAAGGTATCCTTGTCACCACTTTTCAGATGAGAATATCATAGGGAGGCCCAGACTTTCCCAAGGTCATTCAGCAAGTTAGTGTCAGAGGCAGGGAAAGGACCTAGGCCTCCTAGATGAGTTTGCTTTCTATTATAGTACATTGGCTTCCGCGAAAGGACATTTTTCTAGCCCTTTCCTTATGGCAATGGTTATTAAATTTTATAATGGATAACTAAGGCAGGTTCTGCAATCTTCTTCCCTAGAGGACTTTAAAAATAGGATAGATTCTCATCTGTCCAGATAGCTTAAGTGCAATTTTGCCTGGAGGTAGGAGAATGGACAGGGCAATTTTTGAAGTCCCTTTTAAACCTTTTGATTCTACTTGCTGAAGTGATGAATACTAAGAATATGCCTGATATTTGATAGTAACATTTCTCTAAATTATGTATTCTGACTAAATTCCCATAAAATATAGTGCTGTCAAAGATGACGACAGTAATGACATATTTGTAAGGCTAGTCATACACTAAATAAATAAATGATAATTAGGGAGGCAAATGTATGATTTGCAAATTAACTGATTGACTTTTCTGAGGTGGAAGAAAACTTAGTTGACATGAAGAAAAAGAAGGAAGGGAATTTATAATTAATTTCCTAGTTGTAGAACAGTGAAAGGCATCTGTTGGCAGGGCTCGATCTAGGGGAAAACTATGAAAGGGATAAAGTTTGCTTCAGTATCTTCCCTTACCATTTCCCCAGGGATATGCTAGAGTAGACTCTGACAATGAACCCATTTTTAAATTTTCATTGTAAACGTTTATACCTCAGAAGCCAGTAATTGCTATAAATAAGGCTTAATTTATTGCTTTGTTGATTTTCTAGACTTAATAAAGTGTTCATAATGCAGATCAAACTTCAAAGTTGTGTGCATATATTTTCTTTCATCCCCTGGAGAGTCGGTTGTTAAACATTTGTCAACACATCCCTGTATTATGCTATAAACATTGCTTGAGCTCATCAGGCTCAGGGAATGAAGTCAACATCAGAATGAAGGCCTAGTGATTGTAGGTTGCTGCTGCTGCTGACGATGATGATGATGAAGAAAAAGAGGAGAAGAAGCAGAAGCAGGAAAAGGAGGAAGAGAAGGACAAGGGAAAACACATCTATTGTACTTTAAGGTTTGCAAAGTGTTTTAAATCCATTATTTCATTTGACCCTCATAACACCACTGTCTTTCACACTCCTCCTTGACTTTCCTTGGGTTCCTCTGCAAGACTTTTTTCTCAGTTTTCCCTTCCAACAGACTCCCTTGTTCTTGATCTTTCCAAATACTCCTATTCCCAGCTAACTGAAAGTACAAACCCTCCCCTCAAGTACAAACATCCACTGCAGATGAATAACGACCTGGGCTCAGGAATGAGCTGGTGGAAAAGAGCCAGCAGGATTGCATTTGGGAAATATGTAAAGACAGGGATGACTGGAAAAGTGGGTGGACCAGACATGCCTCACGACGGAGCAACAACAAATGGACAGCTCCTCTGCTGCGCTGCTGTACTAGTAATGTTCTGACATGGGGAAGAAGGTGTCCAGCAGGTGGGGTTGACCCCTCTATGAAGGATTCACAGGAAGACCCCACTACTGGCACAAAGGAAAATTCAGACTGTAAGAAGACCACTTATTCAATAACTCATTTTATCTACACATGTAGCTGGTCTATCTGAGGATGACCAATGGATCCCTTCAACATGACTGATCTTGCTTGTCTTATATAATATTAGAAGGATAGCGCTTGTAAGAAACTTTAGACATGATCTTATTTAACCCCTTCAGTGACATGAGTGAATTATTATCAATAAAAATATTAATGATTACTACTAATTATTATAGCTAACATCTATAAGTCACTTTATGGTTTGCAAAGTGCTTTGCAAACATTATCTCATTTAATTTTCACAACAGCCCTGGGAGATGGGTGCAATTATTTTTCCCTCTTTACAGATGAGGAAACTGAGACAGATAGAAATTAAGCGACTTGCCCAGGGTTTCACAACTGGTAAGCAATTGAGGGCTGATATGAACTCAGATCTTCCAGACTCCAGGCCCAGTGTTATATTTCAGCTGCCTCAGCTTAAGTAACTTGGTTTTATCCATCCAGTCATTCAGCCAGTCATCCAAACCTATATCTTATTGAATTATTGAATGCCTATTATGTTCAAAATACCATACTCCCTGTTTTTTTTTCTGTCTTGACCTCACTCTTTTGAAGCTCAGGGTTTTAGTAATTATGTGTTTCACTTTTCCGAAGTAAATTCAACTGACCAGTTCAACATCGTTCTATTCAGATGTACCAGAAGAAACAGGACTACATCTTTTGATCTGAGTGGGATATCTGTCATAGAACCAGAGGCTTTTGGAGGCAGGAGTTATTATAAGGTTACAGATTTGGAGCTCAAAGGAACACTAGAGGACACTGAGTCAAATCATTGCATTCAATAGATGAGAAAACTAAGACCCAGAGAACTAAAATGACTTGCTCATACATAAAGAAGTGGCTGTCAGAATTTCAACTGAGGCCCTCCTGACTACAAGAGCAGTGCCTTAGACCTACTGCCTCCAACCTTGGTGACTTTGGTGACCACTTGATCCAATCTTCAGTGAAGTGAAGTCGAGAGGTAAAGTAACTTCCATGGTCACAAAATAAGAACTAAGACTAAGGACTAAATATTCTGCTTTCAGCTCCAGTTGTCTTTCCACCATACTACATGACCTTCCTTCCAGCGCTAAGTTCCACAAGTCTATGTGTATAGTGTAATGGCCCTGCCATAGGCCTTTGGAGGATTTATTGAATCCAATTAAAAGTCAGTTTCTTTTTTGCTAAGAGGAAAGCAGGGCTTTGTTTGTTTTCTTATAAGCTTTAAAACACATTTCTACCCTGTGATCGCTTCTTCTCACCCTAAGATTAAATGGTTCAAACATAGGCTGATAAAATATTCCTTCTTGGAGCATAAGGCCTGCTCTTTACTCAGTCTTGACTAAACCTTCCAGTTCATGAAGAGGATAAAAGTGAAAATGACTAATCATTAAACCGAACAGCAAGTCATTAAGTCATATCCTATCATATCAGAAAATGCTAAAAGCAAAATGATGCTCCGGCAAAAATGAGACACATTCTTCTGCCAAATGAATTTCAATGGAAAAATACAGAACATGCCAGTGACCAGGTCACAATCTACTCTAAGGCCAGTCTAGATCTGATGTTCTTAATCTCTAATGTGTGTGTCATAGATCCCTTTGGTAGGCTGGTAAAACCTATGAACCCCTTTCCAGAATTTTTTTTTTAACTAATAACTGAAGAAAGTGCTACATTTTAGTTAGAGGCTAGTGAAAACAAAGATATAATCTATTTTCCCATAAATATTCCCCTTGTAATCAATCCTTGAATTCCAGGTTTAGAACCTCTTTGTTAGTGATTCTGGCTGGAATCACCAAATATGCAAATAAGTAAAATAGGGATAATGGCAGCAACTACCTTCTAAGGGTGCTGTGAGAATTAAATGAGATAATAATAGTAAAGCATTTAGCATAATGCTTGGCACATAGTAAGCACTACATAAATGTTAGATATTATTATTACTACTATTGTTATGATTATTATTATATTAAGTATGGTCCTGATTACTTTTCTTTTTGAAGGACCAGATTACCTTTCATTCTTAGAGACATTTCCAAATCACTTCTATCCACAACTCTCCCCCCACCCCAAATTGTTAAAACAATCCATTACTTGATCCACATAATTTTAAATTGAACTCCTGGGTCTCTCTTGCCCAACTGAAAATATGAATTTGTTGACTGCCAAGCAATCTGTCAATAAAGGCAACACTCTCTAGGCCTCATTGATGGGAAAACATCAGTTGTAGCACTATCCTTTGCCAACAACAGAAGAATTGTGGAAGTAAAGCTTATATTCTCTTCACTGTGAATCTAGCAAACAAATGAAAAGGCAAAGGAGAAATGAACAGAAGTAAACCAATGTAATCTAAATGATAGCTTGCTGACTGACTCTAAATCACATTTTTAATGTAAAATATGCAGGTCTAAGGTCCATTTCCTCTGTGGGAACAGAGGAACGTGCTGAAATCCTCATCCTAACAACAGTTTCATTTTCTACTAGAAAGTCACCAGCAGCCAACAGCAAATGGTCCATTTCGACAGGTTTCTCTCCATCAGAAAGTGCTGAGGCAGCACCTGAGAGGCTTTCCTAGACAATTGCCTCCACTGAAACTGTCATTTCACTAGTGAGATTAGCCCTGATGTATGGTATGGATTGGTATGGATTGCCTTGCTCTAAGCTTCTGAAAGGTCACTAGACAAACAGCAGGAGTCATCTATTGTTCTCCCCGTTGACAAGTCAGCTGCCATTTTGACAAGTCTTTAAAATGATCAGAAATCTGTTTCATTAAGATTTACATGGAGATGTTCATCTCTACTTTGAGGCACCATTAAAACCCAGCATCTCAGCAGTAAAGCCTGCAGTTCCAGCCATCTCAAGCTGCATATGCAAAGCCGGGGCAGCCGGAGATTCTAATATAGTGAATGAATCACTGCTGACATCTGTCAACCATCCCACTGAGTACAATCTCTAGAGGAACATAGAAAGGCAGAAAGTAACAAGCTTCAAGCCCTGGAATATGAATACAGGAGGCTTCTTAGCCCAATCACTACAGGTTGTAGCTGCAAAACAGAAGCTCTATCACTATCACAACAGGACAATAAAAACAAAAACAATCAAATCAATAGGAAGTGTAAAGTGTCATTTTCAAGAGGCAAACAGATCTGTTATCCAAAGGCTTTTCTTTATAAAAAAACAAGAGAGTGATGTTTAAAATGAATACAATGATATTCCATACTGATTATCACACATAATCACATGAGCACCTACCTCTGCTTTAATAGCTCATAACAGTCATTAGCAGCTTATTAAGTATCCACCTGACTCAGCTACTGTCAAATGAAAATGAATGGCAAGGTGCCTGTATTAGCCATGTTCCATGCCTAGAATGCTCTTCCTACTCATCTCTTCCTCATGGATGCCCTAGCTTCCTTCAAGGATTAAATCAAGAGCTATCTCTTGTCAGGAACTTTTCCAAGTATTGCTTCTGTTGCCCTAAAAAAATTACTTTGTATTTTATGCACATGTTGTATATTGCCTTACACATGTATATGTTTTGTCCCCACCATGGAATGTAAGCTCCCTGAGGATACGGAATATTTAGTTTCTTGTTTCATATACCCAGTGTCTAACAGTGCCAGGAACATGATAGATGCTTAATAAATACTCAATATATCAATAAATGCTCAATAAATCGATTTGAATAGAATTGAATTGCATGACACTTCTATAATAAAGACCACAAGGACAGAGACAAATGACCAAATAAACACATGTATTTTGAACAAAAGAGAAGAAAACAGAGCTGGCTCGATGAAAGATCCTGTTGGGAAAAATAAGTCAACGTGTTTTCTAATATAAGATTGAACATTTCAACCGCTAGAACTTACCCCCAAAATACAATCAACAAAAACTAAAAATAGTCTTGAATTTCAAGCCTATCAACATTCAGGCAAAAGCTGTCATCTCACCATGTGGTACAAACCCAAACCACAACAAATATTCTATTCAGTTCTGGTATGGAACTGTTTTCTCTACTAATGATATTACTGATAGCTGGAATGTGGCAAGAACTAACACATGCTGGTAGATTTAAACTCTTGTTGGGAATAATGAGAAGAGGGAAAAATGTTTGAAATTATCATTGCCAGAAAGAAAAATTCAGATTTCACATAAACTTTTTTCCTCATTTCTCAAAACCATTGAAAAGTCAATGACTTCTGCATTCCTTTTTATCTACCCTAATGCCAATATGATGATCAACCTTAACCAAAGTGCAATCTACTTTTTAAAGGGAAAGAAAAAAAAATGAATGACTGAACTACTTAATGTATTTTTTTTTTTTACTTTGAAATACTGCTTTGGTTGTTTGGAGGGAAATAGCATATTTTTTAAATAAAGTATAGCATCAAATGTCAGATTCATTAGTGATATAACCTGCAAAAATGGGGTCCACTGCTTCTAGCTTGTTGGGTTCATGGTGTTTGGATTCCTATTCATGTTACTTTCAGATCAAAATGAGACAGAGGAAGGAACACTTTGTTCCTGGGAATCTTTTCTCCCCTGGTGCATGACTCACATCCTGCTATTTGGGATACTTTGATGTCAAATATTTAAAGCTTGTCATCTTCTAATGGAGGGAAAGAAACTAATACATAGCATACGTTATTTGAACATCACACACCAGAACTCTAGAGAGTTTAGCCAAAAGGAACCCAGAACCTAGCCGTAACAGAATAATGAAGTCTTCTATTTCCATTCTACCTGAAGCAAACTTCCAGCAAGACAAAAGCTAGTGTTGAATTCAGAAATAGAAACTGTATCATCTTGAATATTGACATTCCTACTGCGCTAGCATCAGTCACTACATTTTTTTTCCCAACTGAAACTAAGTATGATAGCCAGTATCCAAACAAACTCCATATTGTGGAGCACCCAGGGGACAGTAACCTGGAGGTGGCCAGAGCAGCAGGATGGAACCCCAAGAAGTGAAACATTGCAGATGTGAGACGGTAGGACAAAGTGCCTTGTTCAAGAATCTCAGGTATGGGGGGGGGGGAAGGTGGAACCAAGATGGCAGAGGGAAAGCAGTGACTTGCTTGAGCTCTTCCCCAAACCCCTCCAAATACCTGTAAAAAATGGCTCTAAACAAATTCTAAAGCAGCAGAACCCACAAAAAGACAGAGGGAAACAAATTTCCAGCCCAAGACAACCTGGATGGTTGATCAGAAAGGTATATTGTGCTGGGCGGGGAGAGGAGCGCAGTTTGGCGTGGGCACGCAGGTTGCAGTAAACCTGGAGCAGGCCTCAGAGGACTGAATCATGGGCAGCTGTGGCAGTTTCCAGACTTCTCAGCCCATGAACGCCAAAGACAAGTCAGAAGGTCAGTAGGAAAAGTCTGTGACTGTGGTGAGAGAGAGGCTAGGTCTCAGCCGCAAGTCCTGAGCACAGCCTGGGGAAGTGGCTGCTTCCTGAGCTTCTGGCCCACAGACTGAGGGGGAATCAAGTGGCTGATCACAGGGGAATTGCAGAGATCTTTTTGCCAGTGCTGAGGCAGGAATCTCTTGCTTTGCCCGTGCTTGGATCTGAGTCACAGTTCTGACAGGTGGTCCTGGGGCAAGGAGGACCACTGGCATGGTAGACCTTGTTGTGGCAGTGCAGAGGAAACACCTCACTCCTTATCATACCACCTTGGAAGAACTGAAATTTTACAGGTCCCTAGAAGCATCTCTGAAAACAGATGCACAAAACCCTCAAAGCTTGGGACAGTGCATTCTCCACATTGGAAACAGACTCTTACCTTAACAAAGAGTTTAAAACTTAAATAATCGTCCAGGATCATGAGTAAGCAGCGCAAAAAGAGTCAGACTATATTACCTTACTTTGGTGACGAAGAAGATCAAAACTTACAACCAGAAGAAGACAACAAAGTCAAAGCTCCTACATCCAAAGCCTCTAAGAAAAAATATGAATCAGTCCCAGGCCTTGGAAGAGCTCAAAAGGGATTTTGAAAAGCAAGTAAGAGAAGCAGAGGAAAAACTGGGAAGAGAAATGAGAGTGATGCAAGAAAATCATGAAAAACAAGTCAACAGCTTGCTAAAGGAGACCCAAAAAAATACTGAAGAAAATGACATCTTAAAAAATAGCCTAACCCAAATGGCAAAAGAGGTCCAAAAAGCCAATGAGGAGAATGCCCTAAAAAGCAAAATTGGCCAAATGAAAAAGGAAGTTCAAAAGATTACTGAAGAAAATACTTCCTTAAAAATCAGAATAGAGCAATTGGAAGCTAGTGACTTTATGAGAAATCAAGACACTGTAAAACAAATCCAAAATAATGAAAAATTAGAAAACAATGTGAAATAGCTCATTGGAGAAAACAACTGACCTGGAAAATAGATCCAGGAGAGAGAATTTAAAAATTATTGGACTATCTGAAAGCCATGATCAAAAAAAGAGCCTAGACATCATCTTTCAAGAAATGATCAAGGAAAACTGCCCTGATACTTTAGAGCCAGAGGGCAAAATAGAAATTGAAAGAATCCACCTATCTCCTCCTGAAAGAGATTCCCAAAGGAAAACTCCTAGAAATATTGTAGCCAAATTCCAGAGTTCCCAGTTCAAGAAGAAAATATCACAAGCAGCCAGAAAGAAACAATTCAAGTGTTGTGGAAACACAATCAGGATAACACAAGATTTAGCAGCTTCTACATTAAGGCACTGCAGGGCATGAAATATAATATTCTGGAGGGCAACGGAGATAGGATTAAAACCAAGAATCACCTACCCAGCAGAACTGAGTATAATCCTTCAGGGGAAAAAATGGTCATTCAGTGACATAGAGGACTTTCAAGCATTCTTGATGAAAAGACCAGAGCTGAATACAAAATTTGACTTTCAAATACAAGACTGAAGTGGAACATGAAGAGTTAACAGGAAAGAGAAATCATAAGAGACTTATTAAGGTTGAACTGTTTACATTCCTGCATGGAAAGATGATATTTGTAACTCATGAGACCTTTGTCAGTATTAGGGTAGTTGGAGGAAAAAATTATATGTATGTATGGATAGGTAGATACATAGAGGGCTCAAGGTGAGTTGAAGATGAAGGGATCATATCTGGAGAATAAAATAAGGGGTGAGAAAAGATTATACTAGGAAAAGGAGAAAGGGAGAGGTAGAATGGGGTAATTTATCTCACAAAAAACCAGAAAAGGCTCTTACAGTGGAGGGGAAATGGGGGAAGGTGAGAGGGAATGAGTGAATCTTATTCTCCTAGGATTTGACTTAAGGAGGGAATAACATACACACTCAATTGAGTATGGAAATCTGTCACCCTACAGTACAATGGGGGGGGAAGGGGACAAGAGAGTAGGGGGATGATAGAGAGGAGGGCAGATTGGGAAAGGGGGTAATCAGAAGCAAATACTTCTGAGGAGGGACATGGTCAAAAGAAAGAATAGAATAAATGGGGGGCAGGATAGGATTAAGGGAAATAGAGTTAGTTTTTTACAGCATGTCTACTATGGAAGTGTTTTGCATAACTCCACATGTATAACTTATATTGAGTTGCTTGCCTTTTCAATGAGGGTGGATGGGGAGGGAGGAAGGGAGAAAATTTGGAACCCAAAGTTTTAAAAACACATGTTTAAAAAAATGTTTTCACATGCAACTGGGAAATAAGAAATACAGGAAATGGGTATAGAAATCTATCCTGCCCTATAGGAAAATAGAAGGGGAAGGGAATAAGAGAAGGGGGGGAGAGATAAAAGGGAAGGCAGACTAGGGGAAGGGATATTCAGAATGTATGCCATCTTGGGGTGGGGGGAGGGGTGAGATGGGGTGAAAATTTGGAACTCAAAATCTTGTGGAAGTCAATGTTGAAAACTAAAAATAAATAAATTTATTAATTTAAAAAAAAGAATCTCAGGTATGGGGCTTCACAGCAGGGCTTTGCCACTCAGTAGCTGTGGGACCTTGGCTTGTGGCTAAATCTCTCTGACTCTCATATTCTCCTCTGTAAATGAGAGGAATAGACTTTAGTCTTCCAGTGCTAACATTCTGTGATTTTATGATTCTAGGTAAAGGAAATGATCTCTTAAATCTGTTCCCTTCTCTCAGCTTCCACCCTAGTTTAGACCTTCTTTGCCTCTGGCCTGGATTACTGCAAAAGCCTCTCATGGGACCTCCCTGTCTCTGGTCTCTCCCTCCTCCAATATATTCTTCATGTAGTTGTGAAATCGATATCTCTAAAACATGGTTTTGAACAGTATCATTCCTCTGCTCCAGAAGCTTCAGGGGCTCCCTCTTGCCTCTGGGATAAAATAACTCCTCTCTTTGCTATTTAAAATTCTTAGCAGTCTCATTCCCATCTATTTTTCCAATCTGATTTCACATTCATCTTTCATATACTCTAGACAAACTCTTCGGACTTGTTGTTCCCCATAAACATCCTTGGAGTGTTCTTCCCTCCCCACCTCTACTTTGTGTAACCCTTAACTCCCTTCAAGCTAAGGTTCAAACACCATCTCCTACAGAAGGCCTTTCCTGATCTCGCTGGTTGTTGGGGTTCATTTCCTCCTTAGGTCACTGACTAAAACCAACAGACTCTACCAATTATTTTAAATTATCCTGCATATATTTTGGATTTACTTATCTGTGTAAATATTGCTTTCTTCTTAACCCTGCCTCTCAGAATATGAGTTTTTGATGGTTGGAGACCATTTATCAGTGGTCTTTTTATCCCCAGCAATTAGCACAGTGCCTGCTAAGCAATGGATTTTTAATAAATAAATGCTTGTTGAAGTGAAATGACTTGAGTTCCCTAAACTCTACTCCAAAGATACAGCTCAAATGTCTTCATATAACAATCGCAAAATTTGTTATAATGCATTCTTACTATAGATTATGTAACATATATATATATACCTGCATATACGTATGCATACGCACACATATATATGTATGTGCATGTATAGATATATGTCTATACATAAACACACATATATGTAATTTGGAGTTTTCTACTTACTCTTTTTCAGTCACAATGTAGCCATATTCTTCCTCATCAGAAGACTTCACTTCTAATTGTAGGCCTTCCCCAGGAATTTTGGGAGGTCCTTCAGAGAGCTTTTCATCTTGTTTCAGAGTACCCTGCATCCAGTCCTGAAACTTCACAAATTCATTGACATCAGGGTCAGCATTTGGTTTCTTCTCTGCTGTCAGTTCTTGGGAATAGGTCTCACTTTTCACATTTTCAACCCCGGCATTCTCTTCAGAGGATAAGGAAGATTCGGTATCTTCTGATTTCTTGGTCTCTGTTTTAAAGGGCTTTTCAGAAGGGGGTCCTTCAGGCAGGTGTTGAGTCTCCTGCTCATTCTCAAGGCCCACCAGTTGGGTATCCAAACCTTTTACCTGTAGAAATGAAGGAAAATCCAATTGTAAAGCAAGTTCCTGAAGGAGAACAGGCCACTGTGGCCAAGGAAACTTGTAATAAAATCTTTCATTTGGAATTAATTAGGAATGAAAATACAAACAGAAAGGAGACGTAATTAAAATAACAATAGTAAGAGTTAGCATTTAGAGAATGCTTTAAAATTAACAAAGAGCTTTATAAATATTATCCCATTTTATCCTTACAATAATAATAACTCACAATAAATATCTCATTTTAAGCTACAATAAACCTGAAAGGTAAGTGTTATTATTATCTCCATTATGCAGATGAGGAAATAGAGGCTCCCTTAGCATCTTAATCTAGAGGCTAAAGAAAACATCAGGAAAAAGATAAAAGTCCATCCAAAGAATATGTATAGCTGTTTTTGATTAAATAACTGTCCATCTTTAACTCTAGCTGTGATGACACCACCACCTGGCTAATGACAGCAGTCAGAATGACACATAATGCTGGATTTGAAGTTAGAGAATTTGGATATAGCCCATCAATTGGGGAATGGCTAAGCAAGTTGTGGTATATGAATATAATGGAATATTATTGTGCTATACGAAATGATGAACACGCTGACTTCAGAAAAACCTGGAAAGACATGTATGGTCTGATGCTGAGTGAAGTGAACAGGACCAAGAGAACATTGTATACAATAACAGCTGCATTGTGCGATGACTAATATTGACAAACTTAACCCTTCCCAGCAACACAAGGATCTAAGACATCTCCAGAGGCCTCATGATGGAAAATGCTATCCAAATCCAAAGAAAGAACTATGGAAGTTGAATTGCTATTTTTTTCTCTTCTGTTGAGTTTTGTTTCCTCTTTCTGATGGTTCATCCTATTGGTTTTAATTTTTATTTACAACATCACTAATGTGAAAATATGTTTAATAGGAATGTAAATGTATAGCCTATATCAGATTGTGCGCCATCTTGGGGAGGGTGGTAGGGAGGAAGGGGGAGAAAAATTTTAAACTTAAAAGCATATGGAAGTGACTATTGATAAATCAAAATAAATTTTAAAAAATTTAAAAAAAAGAAGGAAAAGAGAATTTGGATCTACCATGGCAACTTACTGTTTGACCTTGGGCAAATCCCTAAACCTCTCTGGGCATAAGCTTCTACATCCTGGACTCTAAGGTCCCTTTTAGCTGAGTCTATAATCTTATATCAGTTTCCTCAAAGAAGATTAGAGGACATTTTATTAACAGCCTGAATACATAGGATCAGAGAGCTAGAGTTCAGAATGCCCTCAAAGGTCATCTAACCCAACCCACTCATTTTATAGATTAGGAACTGAAGCCCAGGAAAACCAAGTAACATATCACATCAAATAGGTAGTGAATTTGAACTCAGTTCTTCTGACTCTAGAACTAGTTCTCTTTATATTAGAGAATAAAAGACCTTGAATGTCCTACTGGTATATGATGATATCATAGGTCACAAGGCTGGCTACCATTTTGACTCATTTGAAGAAAAAAGAATAACTCAGTATATCCCTTGCTTTACATTATTTTTAACATGATAACACATTTCCCTTAATATAAGTGAAACACTGGGATTTGGTTTATAGCCATATGTGCTACATCACATTTATTGTGTAAAACTAGAGAAAAATACAATACAAATAATGGATTTTCAAATTGTTTGGACAATTAAGCAGAAGGATCATCCTGATATAAACACTTGCTCAAATTAGGATCCAGGGTGGAGCCAACATATAACATTTAAGGTACCATATTACATATATTTAAATTTAAACCAACAATTCAGACATGCTTTTAGAACTCATCCAATGTGTCTATCACATTTCCTTACCTTTTGTAATATTTCAGTTTATTTAATATATGCTAACTCATTGCAATACTTCCCTCAGATAAAGACAACACATTTTCTATTATCTGACCAAATACAGCGGCTGAAGATTTCCCTCAAGGAAAAAAATGTTGAACTACCTTCTTGAGAATATCAAAAGCGAAAGGAAAAAAAATGAATGCATTATGTTCAAATCAACTTCAACTCATAAAGTCCTGAACAAATTCCAAAGTCAACACGAGTTCTGTGTAAATGATGCATTCTTTTTACTGGTCACATGTTTTTAAAATGAGTTTCCTTTGAGGTTTTATGAACTGATAACTGCAGCATTAATTTGTTCTACCGATTTGCTTCTGAGGAGAATTGTTATATCATTTGCCGCCATAACCCAGGATTAATAAACCTCCCCATGACATGTAATATTACGATGAAAAAAAGAGATTTTACCTTCTCATCAACTCCATCATCACTTTCCTGTAATCTGTTACCTGCAAAAGATATGAATTTCTTATCAACATTCTCATCATTCTCATATCACTGCAATGTGTCATATCATATTTAAATCAGATAATCATACAGCATACCCCCTTACAGTGTAGATTGGCAATGAACTGTTCTAATTAAAAAGATAAACTAAATCCATTTGGAATGCAGGAAATAGTGTTCTTATTCATTCAAGTGGGATAGAAGCTGAGGGATGTACATTCAGTTCAGTCATACATCATTGCCCGACTTAGTATCTTAACTCTTCTTGCCCAAACCAACAAGAAACCCAGAGTGCCTGGAAGTCATTCATATTTATGCGATAATAAAATAAAGCCCCAAGCACAAGCATACAGCACTTAAACTGACTTTTCAGAATTAAAAACCTCCAGATGGACAGCTTTAAAATTACTTGTTGAAATTATCACGTACTTTTTTAAAAAAGCAAGCTGTACATAATGGAGATTTGAAATTCCATGCGTAATTTTTTGCTGTTGTTGTTGTTTTTCTACTATGTATATAGAGGCTTGTCTTAATTGATGTTCATGTTAACATCAGAGTAGTAAAATAATTAAATGATTATGAGGCTGTTACTGCGGTGGGAAAACTCCTTATTTTCTCTCTACTTAAATATCAAAAACAACATGCAGATGTTTAATGAATGACCAATAGGTGAAAAGAACAGTGCTAACTCTTCAAGTGCAGGGGGCAGCTAGGTGGTACAGTGGATAAAATGCCAGGCCCAGGGCCAGGAAAACTCCTCTTCCAGATTTCAAATTCAACCTCAGACTAATGGTGTGACCCTGGGCAAGTCGCTTAACCCTATTTGTTTCCATTTCCTTATCTGTAAAATGAGTTGGAGACAGAAATGGCAAACTACTTTAGTGTCTTTGTCAAAACAAACAAACAAACAAACCAACCAACCAACCCAAATGGGGTCAGGAAGAGTCAGACATGATTAAAAAATGACTGAAAAACAACAAAACTCTTCAAGGCTGACTATAAGCTATTTAAGGATAGGACCACATCTTATGAGTTCCTTTGTATCATTCATCATTTAGAGAGTAGGTATTCATTCAACATTTGTTGATCAATGGAAATTTATGCCAATGGATCTGACTTTGCCAATAATGAAAATATATTCTCTCTGAAGCCAAGCCAGGCTTTATTAACTAGCCAGGCCCATGGATGCTTCTCAGACCTTTACCCTCATCAAAAAAGATGTCAAGGAGAGCAATGGTGGAAAAAGATACCAATCCTCAATAAATCTAAGTAATGACCAGCTTATCAGGAAGCTCAGTCCTGAAAAAAGAAGGCCAGGAAAATCTCATTTGACCTTCTCAGTCAAGTGGAATGCCATTGTCTGGGGAATGATCTTTGACTTCTTCTTCATGGAGCCATAGCATAAGACCAAAGCTAAAGTAATTTCTTTTTTCATTTTATTGTTCCCATATATGAAAACATCCACCTTCAGAATCCAAAACACTTGCTATTATTATTTTTTTTAAATCTCATTCTTGTGCACCAAGGAATTACACATCCTCAGAGACAGTAATTTGCCTTTCAACATAATTGCCTGGGTAGATTTAGCCTGTTCAGAGAGCTTGTACCAGCAAAGTTCAAATGGATAAAAATCATTACCACAAATCCCTGTCTCCCCAGTAGAAACCATATTTCAGGTTTCAGATAACCCTTATATCTCTCAGCGGCACCTTCACTCCATCCCCACCCCCACCCCGAAGCGGTATACAAAATCTAATTGACCATGGATGGGGTTTTATTTCATGAGGCAATCCAAGAAGCAAGGTCTCTCACCTTGTAAATTATCTTCAACCATCAAGCCATTCTGGTAGTCATTTGATTCTGGACTGTTGATCCCTCTCATTTCTTGTTCCCTTTCTTCTCCTTCAGTCTCAACTCCCACAATTCCTGGCACTTCTTCTGTATTTGAACTTTGCATGGCATCTGTGATCACATCAGCTATCTTTTCCAGTTCCAAGGGACTCAGATTGTCCACATTTCCCTGTTGCTTCCTCAGGTCTTTCAGGACATTCTGGATCAAGGTTTCTGTGTTAGCAAAAGAACACAAATAAAACACTAGTTTACATGTTAATAGAAGAAAAAAGTCCTAGATTTCAAGGTGAGGATAGAGAATAGGTGGTGGGAGGGGGGTTGCCCAATCTTCAGGATATAAAGATAGAGGCTGAAGGATCAGAGTCTATTGAATCATGGAGAATTGGACATGAAATTAGCATAAAATCTTCATTCTAATTCTGGCTCTGCCGTTTAGCTTGCTCAGGGGACCTTGAGGAAATGATGTCCCCTCTCTCGGCCCCAGACATGGTTTTGCATCTCAGTTATTCTGGATGGATGACCCTGGACAAGTTTCTAACATCTCTGGGCCTCAGTTTCTCATCTGTTAAATGAGGGAGCTGTCCTGATTGGAGGATGCCTCAGCAATGCCCCTATATTTAGACCAGGCCTCCAGTTATGCTTCACTTCAATCCCTGGATTTTTTAGCCTGGCAGATGGCACCCTTATCCCTCTCATCTCCCATACTCTTCCAATTCAACAACTGAATCAAATAAACTCTTGTTAATGTTCCTGGAAAGAGTGTGCCATTCTATTTCCTTACGACTCCAGTTGACATCCCCGTAATTTTCCAAACAAATATATCCCCTCCTTGACCACCACTTCCCAACGTATGTGTTGTCTTTCCTAATTAGAAAGTAAACTCCTTGAGGTCAGAGACTGGCTTTTCTTTTGTATTTGCTTACCTGGTGTTTAACATAGCAGTACTTGGCACATATTTAATTGTTTAATACATATTTTATTTTTCATTCATTCACTGTACTGAATGGCCTCTAACATCCTTTCCTGCTCTAAATCTATGTTTTTTGATCATTTGATTCTATCCTTGGCATTTTGACATTATCTTCCACCGTACTGAACAGCAATCTTTCTATGTAAGACCTATAGAGAATTCAGAAGAACATCATAAAATATTTTCTTCCCTTTCTGGCCAAGGGTTGGAGGTGGGAGGGGAAGGGTCATATTCTGCACCTGTGGTTTCATTGGTATAAGGAATTCTCAGTATGGAAACTCCATGCTTAGATGTAGATGGTGAACTCATCTATAACTTAAGTCTTATGAAATTGTCTGGAGCACTGACGGCTTAATGGCTTTCCCTTCTTTACACAGCATGTGTCAGAGACAAGATATGAACACAGATCCTCCCGATTCTAAAGCCAGTTCTCTATGCACTACACCATGGTGCCATTCAAAATGTGATTAACAAGTCAGAAAAAGGAACCTTTGGGATATTAGAGGAATTTCAATAGGGTGTGATTCAAGACTTGTCTCACAAATACTGGAAGACTGCTATTCAGAGAAAGACTGTTTCTGCCTTCACTGAGAAGAGAAAGAAAAAGGACTTAAGCAGTAGTATCAGGAATATTAGATGACATAACAGTGTGATGGATTCAAAAAGGCAAATAAAAATATTTCATTACAAAAAAAAATTCATTACATTAAAATGAAGTAGTTGAAAATCTGGCTGAAGATGAGTAAGTGTAACGATTTCAATAAACATTTATGAAGTTGGTGAACTATGCAGCAGGTTCTATGCTAAATGCCAACAATATAAAGACAAAAATGAAAACCAGTATCTGTTCTCAAGGATCTTACATTCTACTGGGAACTAAAACATGTACAAAGATAAGTAAATAAAAATAATTTGGAGATGGAGAAAGCACTAGCAACTCAGGAGATAAAGAACAGTTTCTTGTAAGAGATGGCACTTGAGCTCAACTTTGAAGGTATCAACAGGTTCTAAGAGGACCATGGAGACAAGAAATGCGATATACATGTGTGTGTGTGTGTGTGTGTGTGTGTGTGTGTATACACAGACAGAGAGAAAAAGTATTTCAGTGCTCAATATTGGCTCAGATACCAAGGCCTGTTAAATAGCTGTACTGTTTCAAGAAAGGTAGAGATGAATCAGAAACCATTCATATCTTTCAAATTCAAGCTCAGGACACTTTTAGTCAATCAACAGACACTCATTAAGCATCAGCTATGGGCCAGGCATTGTGCTAAGTGCTGGGGATACAAAAACATGAATGAAATAGCCGTTGCCTTCAAGAAGCTTGCATTCCTTCAGTTGAGAGAACATGAATATAAATAAGTTTTATTTAAAAAATACAAGGGGGAAGGAGGGAAAGGGAAGGAAGAGAGGCACTTAGCAGCTGATCAGATCCCGAAAGGTTTCAAGTAGAAACCGGCCCTGGAACTCAGTTTTAAATTAAATAAGCAATTTTAAGAGGCAGAAGGGAGTACTTACTTTTCACTGTAAACTTCCACCAGCTGTAACAGAAGTAAGCCTAAGGGAGATACTTTCACTAACACGAACAATGCACTCTCCTTTTACGTGATGATCAAATAATTCCCCAATTTATAAGTAGGCTGTGGTTCCTTTTCCTTGATTTTTTTTTATCTGAATTTTTTGTTTTGTTTTGAGACTGGTTCCCCCTGTCTTACCTGATCCATCCTCATATTTTTCCACATGGAAATTTTGACCTACTCTATTTTTCTGACCTAGTCTGATTAACCTCTTCTTAGGAAGCCTAGTGGTCCTCTTCTCCTACAGGCTCATCATCTTGGTACTAGACTTAGTGTAGACACTCAATGGGCTTTAGCCCTATTGGAACTCAGAACACTTGAGCTCAAGCAATCCACTAGCTTCAACCTTCCTAGCAGCAGAGACTACAGGTATGTGCCACCACGTTCTACAATCAGACTCATTTCTAAACCTCTACGTTAAGTTATCTATGCACTATCTATGGCAAATTTTCCTATAGTAAAAAATTTGATAGTAGTTAGATTCCTAAGATAGAACAGAAAAAGCTATTTAAGCATTAGTAAAGAACTTAATATCAAAGTAAGCTAGGACCTCAAATGTTACCTAGTCAAGCCTGAACTGAAGGTGGTACCAGCTAGGTGGTACAGTGGATAGATCACTGAGCCTGGAGTTAGGGAGATCTAAGTTCAAATCCAACTTCAGACACTTACTAGCTGCTTGAACTGCAGCAAGCCACTTAAATCTCTGTTTGCCTCAGTTTCCACAACTGTAAAATGGGAATAGTAATAGCGCTTACCTCCCAGGATTGGTATAAGGATCAAATGAGATAATTGTAAAGTGTTTAGCAGAGTGCCCAGAACATAGAAGATGCTTAATAACACTCATTTCCTTCTTTTTTTTCCTTGTCCTCTACAACAGCTCTGACAGGTGGTCATTTGCTTGATGTTCTCTAGTGAACAAGAACCTACCACCTATCATCTTTCCAGGGATTGCATGTAACTTTTAGATAGTTCTAATTATTATTTTTTTTTCTTTGCATGGAGCTAAAAATCTGTCTCTCAGAAACGTCCAGCCACTGTTCCAAGTTTTGTCCTCCAGTACTCAAAAGAACACATCTAATTTTTCTTCTGCATAACAACCTTTCAGGTCCTTGATAAAATTTTTCTTCTCCCAATTAAAAAGCCCTATTTCTTTCAACTCATTTGTCTATGGCATTTTCTGGAAGCTCTTTACCATCTTAGGTTACCCTCTTCCAGATACCCTCTAGTTTATAAAGTGCTTCTCAAAATATGACACCCAAAACTGAACACAATACCCACAGTGGTCTAACTAGGGCACAGTACCAAGACCTCATTCATTCTGGACACCACAACTTTTTTAATGTCATATTCCATTGAACTGATTTTTTTTGCTATTTTGTCTCACTGTTAATTCTTATTAAGCTTGTAGTCTACTAAGACCCTAAGATTATTTTTCAGATGACTTATAATCTAGCCATACATCTTCATTTCCTAATTTTCCCCTGAACCAGCCAAAAACTAATTGGAGTATTTGGGCAAAATTCTAAAAAAAAAAGTAGCAAGCACAGAGATGAATGGGAATATTTAGACTTTAAATAGACACCAGTTACAAAAACTACTATTTATAGAGCATTCACTCTCTGGTTTGCAAAATGTTTTACACGTGTTATTGCATTTGATTCTCACAACAACTCTGTCTAGTATGTGCTAATAGGGAAGGGGAATGGAATAAGCATTCATTAAGCATCTTATATATGCCAGGCACTGTGGCAAATGCTTTACAAATATTATTTCATTTCACAATGACCTCATGAAGTAGGCGCTATTATTATACACATTTAACAGATGAATAAACAGAATGAGAGAGATTTAGTGACTTGCCCAGAGATATACAACTGCTATCTGAGGTCATATTTGAATTCAGATCTTCTTGATTTCAAAAGCAGATCTCTGTCCACTGTGCCACCTAGCTGCCAATAGAGAAATAGAGGATGCTTTCCAATACTTTGATTACAGTAAGAGTGTTATGTCTCTCTCTCTCTCTCTGTGTATATATATATATGTGTGTGTGTGTGTGTGTGTGTGTGTACGTATGTACATTTTTATGCACATATGGAAATTCACCTTTTCCAATTTTTTTATCTATCATTTCTGAGCCTCATAATAAGTTTGTGAAATAAGCACTCCAACTATTATCTCCATTTTAAAGGTGAAGAAATCGGCTGTCAGAAGAGTTAAGTGACTGCTCATGGTCACACAGCTGGAAAGTATCTAAGAAGCATATTTGAACCCAAATCACCCTGACTTCAGGTCCTTTATTACCCCACATTTCCTCTTGGATGCACATTATCATTCTGGGATGGCAAGGACAAGAATCAGGACATATTATAATGAGCCAGAACCATCTAAAATGGCAGTGACAATCTCTCTAGTGAATCTAAGATAAAAAAAAACCACATACTAACTAAACAGGACTTAGAAATCCTCTATTACGCTACATGGTAGGGGGAAAAAAACCAGTTCTGTCTTTTATACTCTCCTCCTATCAACCAGGGACAGTGCCAGACTCTGAAACTGCTTTTTGTAGCCAAGTGACAATCTTGCCTGGTCAATAAAAGCTTTATTCACAGAATAATGGATGACAAGAAAACAGAGTTTGAGGTTATCTAGACACCTTACAGATTTTTACAAAGATAAGCAGCTAGAACATCATTACGACTTCTGTGAGGACACATTCACACGTCTTTACCCTTTAGCTAAGAAAGAGGTTCACTTTTCAGAAAGATTTTTGCCTGAATGTAAAAGAAGAACATTTAAAAATATTATTTTGCCTCCATTTCTGAAAAAAAAATCTTTTCACAGGAGAAACACAGCCCACCCCTAAACAATACTCTGGCTTATTTGAAAGGACTTATTCATATATCTCTGCTTATGGCTACCTATTGATCTTTAAAGTCCCACTCAGCTTTAAAATGCTATAATTGTATATTAGAGCCATTTTCTAAGCATAACATAATGGATTGTTACCATAGACACATACATATCATGGTCCAAACTCTTTCCCTCAAAACATAACAAACTATAAGAGAGGAACAAAATCAGATTATTAACCAACTTATTAAGTCAGTTAGTTAAGAAGCAGTCTGGTGTAACAAGTAGAGGGCCAGTCTCCAAGTCATGACCTCAGCTTCATTCAATCAACAAATATTTATCAAATGTTCTAGGCACTATATTAAATGATGGAAAGACATCCAAAAATAAAATTGAAAAACAATCATTACTCTCAAGGAGTTTACATTGTTTTGGTGGAGATAACATGTATAGATGTAATTATACACATAATAAATCTAAAAAAACCCAAGTATGTGGAGATGGAGAGTGCTAAAGTTGGTGGAACAGGAAAGGCTTCATGTAGAAGGTGATGTTTGAGATACAACTTGGAGGAAGTGAGGAATTCTATGAAGGCCAGTTAAAGAACAATTGCATATCAGGGATGGGGATTGCCTGAGCGTTGGCAGACAGAGAGAGAGACAGGAGATGGGCTACTATATGTGAAGGATAGAGAGAAGGTCAATTTGGCTGGAACATAGGGTGCAGGAAGTGGGATAGTGTATAATGAGGCTGGAAAGATAGATTGGAACCAGACTGTGAAAGAACCAAACAGAGAAGGTTATACTTAATCCTTGTGCCAACAGAGAACCACTAGAGTTTATCAAGTAGGACAGCGATATGGTCAGATCAGAGCTTAAGGAGAATTATTTTGGCAGCTCTGCAGAGGATGAACTGAAATGGGGAAAGACTTGAAGCAAGGAGATCAATTAGAAGACCAATGTAATAATCTAGGTGAGAGATGATAGGGCTCAAACAAAGGTGGTTAGCTGTGTGTTTAGAGAGAAGAGGCCGGATTCAAGAGATGTTAATAGAAGTAAAAATGTCAAGGTTTGGCAACTAATTGGACACATGGGGTGAAGGAGAGTGAAGAGTTGAAGATAACACTGAAGCCACAAGCCTGGGAGACTAGAAGGTTAGGAATATCTTCAACAAAAATATGGAGGTTTGGTAAAGGGTTGGATTTTAGGGGGAAGATAATGAGTTCTGTTTGGGATATGGTGCGTGTTTCATTTAAGATACCCAATGGGCATTTGGTGATGGACGATTGAAGCTCAGAAAAATGATGAAGGCTGGATACACAGATCTGTGAGGCTTCTGAATAGAAGTGATAATTAGTTCCACCTGCCTCCTTCATTTTATAGGAGAGGTTAAGTAACTTGCCCAAGATCACATAGATGAACCCAGGACCTCTGCCTCCAAATCCTGCTCTTTCTTCTGTTCCAAGGAAAAGGATTTTGACAAGGACATGGAAAAGAATTCCTGCTGGAGAACAGCAACTACTTTCCTCCCTAAACCTGGCAATTGAGCAAAGAAGGCCTTAACAGTACTATGGAAACAATATCATTATTGCTGTTTTCTCTGTGCTGCCATACAAGGGCTGGCTGCTTTACAGAAAACATAAAAGATACACTTTGAAAATTAAAGGTGCTTCCTTGCTGTAGTCACCATTGCTGTTGTTTTGGCCATTCATTGTTCATTCTCGGGAAAATCTCCCATCAGGACAAGCCCCATAATTGAGTGGCTTACAATACAACCTTTTCATTTCTATTTCTCTCGTATCCCTTAACCAAAAACAGAAAGCAAGCTCTTTTCTTTTCCCATGAGTCTATTATATCAGGAAAGTCTTATCTCCATCTCTGCAGGTTCAGTGCCTGCAACAAAGAATGAGTTGGCTCTCAAATGAAATGGAAATAAGAAGGGAAAAACGCTCACACTGGGGTGGGGGTGGGGAAAGGCAAATGGCCACAGGTGCTCTTGGGGACTCTCTTCTACCAAGGCCTGCAGGTTCTCCTGGTTTATTAAGCAAACCAGAGTGGGAGCAGCACCTTGCTTCCTCAGCAGCTGCTCTGGCTCAAGCACCCAGAGTCACTGGAGAACTGGCCATCAAACATACCTTTAAGAGGCTAAAGGCCAACCTGGGGGAAACATGGTCATAGATACTGAACTGCACCAGTTCAGAAAAGTACTTATAGTTCCATATTTGCTAGAGGAGATGTAAGCATATGCAGAGGCATCCTGAGTGGAATGATACTGAGCATGGGACCCTATCCACTGCAGAGGAGCAGTTATCCCAGGCTCAGTCATGACATTCACAGTAGGTGTCAGACGTCTGAAGCAGGCAGATATTGAAGCGTGGATAGTGAAGTGCAGCTTTTAAGGTAGAGAAAGTGCTTTCTGCAGAGCATTAAAAGAATGTAGCCATGTAGCACAACAGCTAAGTTTTATCTGGGGGTAAGCAAAAGATTGGGTATGTGGGATGGACATCTCATTAAGTGGTCCCCTTTCTCTTGCAACATTTGCCTTCTCTCTTTCTGCATCATATCCCAGGAAAAGTTAGAGGTTCATTTCTTATGAAATCAATGAAAGCATACAATGTGGTCTAGTAAAAAAAAAAAGAAGACATTGGATTTGGAGTCCAAAGACCTGCATCTGAGTCCTGGCTGAGTGGTCTTAAGCAAATCACTTAATTTGTGCTTTAGTTTGTTCATCTGTAAAATACAAGGGGTTGACTGGGTGATGTCAAATGTCCCTTCTAGTGCTAAATCTGTGACAAGGAAACAATATCAACCTGCACAAGAAGGCCTAAAGCAATGAGCTATGTTTAAAAGTCACCTCTCACCTATCCAAAGAGAAAATAAAAACTGCCTTTCTAAACGGTCATCAGACCCAAAATGAGCTTAAAATCACTGCCTTTCAGGGGGAACTCCTCAATACATGTGAGTAGGAGCTACGGTTGTCCATTTGCCATACCAATTGAAGATGTGGCCTGGCAGAATTACCAGCTGTGCTTTAGGGAGGTCTGTTCCTAATTCCCAAATCCTATCAATCTCACTTTGTACCTGCTTGTAGAGAGACCATCTATGGCTCCAAAAAAGCAAAAGAGAACTTTTTTTGGGGGGGTGTGGATGGGGGAGTCAGTCAATGACTCTTAACTACAGCATAAAGACAATTGGCATCTTACTGCTTGAAGCAGGCTTTCCCTCAGTTTCAGCCTATAAATTTTTAGCTCATTGGGTTTATTTCTACTCTCCATTTGCCTGCCAGACTTGATCCTGGCTCTGTCTTCAAGGACCACTTTCTGTGAAACTTCTAGGCTCCTAACCAGAGGCTCTGAACTTTCATCTTTTTTATCACTTACTGGCTTCTACTTTCCTTCCCGTTCTGGACTCTCTTTTCAACTTGAAATTTCATTTTCCATTTCCGAGTGAGGTGCTAACGTCAGTGAGAAAAGCAGGAGAGTGCCCTGAATATTGGTAGGTGGCAGTGACAAGGATTTGGAACAAGTTGATATCATCAGATGACAGGATTCTACACAATATGATAAAAGAGGTGATATCTCATTGCATTTAGTTCTTAGCACCACGTTTTAGCAAAGACAGAGACAAACACACATTCAGAGGCTGGAATCCTGGATGGTGAAAGGACTTGAAACTATGCCACAAGAAGATAGGGGGGATATTCTGCTTGAAGAAAAGAAGACTGGGATAGGGTACAACATGAAAACTACCTTTAGTCATTGAAGGTCTATCAAGAACCACTGTTTTTTTTTTTCTAGTGAGGTAATAGAGGTTAAGTGACTGGCCCAGGGTCACACAGCTAGTAAGTGTCAAGTGTCTGAGGCCAGATTTGAACTCAGGTCCTCCTGACTCCAAGGCTGGAGCTCTATCCACTGTGCCACCTAGCTGCCCCACAAACCCCTAAGTCTTGATTGGAAGATGGGAGGGCAAAGCGACAGGGCTATAAATGCCTCCCAAACCCTTCCTTTATAGAGCACTCAGAACTTTATGGGTAACTCTTCATTTGATGTCAGTGATTTTCTTGGCTTCAACATGAGCGTGAAACATCACATTCCCACACTAGTTATCTTCTAGTCCCCTGCCTCTTTTCAGTTTCCTTTTATGTGTTCTCTTTCCCCATTGGATTGCAAGCTTCTTGAAGGAAAGAACTGTTTTTCTTTTTCTTTTCTTTTTTCTTTTGTATCTCAGGTGCTTAGCACAATGTTAGGCTTAATAAATGTTTATTGAATTGAATTGAATTAAAGTGATTAATTCAAATAATGAATCTCCTGAAGTGGTCACATTATTTACAAACATCCTAATTAGTGCAAGTAATAAATCCTCTGAAGTGCTTGTATATATTTGAATTCACACTATTCAAAGTCATAATTATGTAAACTATGGTAATTGGTTTCAACTCAATGGAAATATATGGAGGGGGGATTTAAATAATGTGACCACTTCATGGGATTCATCATTTGCACTAATCAGGATTTAGCTGTATTAAAAGGATTAGACTTGCTTTGTTTGGACCAAGATTGAAGATGCAATGGAAAGAGTGTTGGATTTGGAGTCAGAGGACTTCCTTCGAGTCTTGTTTCTGCTATTCACTACCTCAGTTACATTGAGCAAGTGACTGAATTTTTTTGTACTTCAGTTTCCTCATTTAAGCAACTAGGGAGATAGCCGCATCTTTCAGGATCCCTTTGATCTCTAGAGCTATGATTCTGTGATCCCAAGATCCTAACTGGGATCCACAAGAGGAAGTTGTAGAGGTGCATATTTTGGTATAACTAAAAAACTTTTTAACAGTTAGAGTGATTCAAAAAGTTGACTGGCCTATCTTGAAGGTAATTAGATCTCCATCAGTTGAGATCTTTAAGCAAAGACTTAAGGATCAATTAGGAAGATTCCTGCTGAAGGAGAGAGCTCTAAATGACTAGCATTAGAAAAGTAAGAGAAAAGGTTGGAGCTTTTTTTTTTTTTTAAATAGCAAGGGAAATACCAAGTAGAATGAAGCTTATACGATAAACCCTTCCAAAGGTTCTAATTAGACTGTTGGTGAGATGCAGCTTTCATAGGTCTGCCTCCCAAGTAATTTAGCAGGCTTGGTGGCAGCACGGAAGGACCAGAAGTTATTCTAATGGGAGAGGCCAAGGGAAGGAAGTCTTCACAGGTGGTTTTTGCTGGTTTGATTAGAACAGGGAAGGTCTGGAAAGGGGATGACTATGGAAGGTCTCCAAGCCCAGCGTTCATTCCTCTCTAGCAAACTATGGCAAATACTATATTTTAATCATGATAAAACAAAAGAAGAACATGCATTTGCCTGTGACTCCTTAGATGCTCATTTGTTAGCAAACTGGGATTATGTAAGTACAGTCAGCTTTAGGCACAACTGTGGAGTGCACCAAATTGTCTTTGATACCTTCCTTCTTGCTCTGCTTGGCCCCAGAGGGCAGAAGTGAGAGTACAGCATGGATCTGAAGAAGGAAAAAATATTTCCTAGCAATGAGAGGTATCCCAAAGAGAAGGAAGCTCCTGCTTTGGACCTATTCCTTATATTCTGGATGGCTCTACTGCTGTCTCATCCTAGACAGTCCCTCAGTGCCTGGGGCCTCCCTGCTCTGAAACAGCCTAACATTCCCACAGCATGTTCCACTAGGCCCACACTGCTTCTCCCACTGACTCTTGATACCTTCGTCCCTTCCCCCAAACCCCAGTTTCTTCAGCTCCCCTCTCTGAGTTGTCTTCCCCTGCTCGAATACAAGCTCTTTGAAGGCAGGCACTGTCTTCCTTTTTGCTTGTATTTGTATCCTCAGCACTTATCAAAGTGTGTGGCATAAAGTACATAATCAATAAATCCTTGCGTCCTTCCTCTCTCCCTTCCTACATTCCTTCCTCTCTGCTTTTCCTCCCTCCTTTCTTCCTTCTTTTCTTCTTTCCTTCTTTCTCTTCTTCTTTCCTTACTTCTTCCCTCCCTTCCTACTTTCCTTGTCTTACCTCCCTCCCTTTTCCCTTCTTTCCTTTCTTTTCTTTTTTCCTCTTTTCCTTCCTTCTTCTTTTCTTTCTTTCCCTCCTCCCTCTTCCTACTTCCTTCCTCTCTTTTCTTCCCTCCTTCCTTCTTTCTTTCCTTCCTTTCTTTTTTATTGGCTTCTTTCCTTTCTCCCTCTCTCCCTTTTTACTTTCCTTCCTTTCCTTCCTTCTTTGATAGGTAACAAGTTCCCCATCATTGAAGCTATTAAGTGAAGGTTTGATGACTGCCTGTTGGGAATAAATTAAAAGGGAATTTCTGTTCAGCTATGGATTGGCATAGATGATCTCTAAGACTATGATTCTCTGCCAACCATAAGATAGAAAATAATTGGCCAATGCATTGTCCTCCTGAAGGCACTTAGATTCTGAAAGGACACTTCCTGAGATGGAATATCTTGGGCCAAAGTAATAAATCTCTACTGGTGGAACTTTCAGGCACTGTGCTGGGACAGTCAGGGAGGGAACCCCCTCAGATTACACCTGCTTTGATTAGAGATGATACTGACCCTGTGAGAGCATGATATACAGTCCTCTCATTTGATAAAGCCAAAATAGGACATAGGAATGCCTAACCAGGTAGCCTGTTGTCAGAGATCTACAACAAAGGTTCATTACCACCTTCAATCCATTCTAGTATTAAATGACCCCACAATAAACTCTTATGTTAATCCACCAAGAATCACTCTTCCTCCACTTACCTCTTTCTTTATCCTTACTATATAGAAAAGAGCAGGAAGACAGTGCCTCACAATCAGCATAAATGTTTAGCAACTGGCTGCTGCACGTACTTTTAAGTTGAATATGCACTATTAACATTCTCTCTATCACTTTCTTAAGTCTAGACAATCAACAAAGCATTAAATCAATTCCTGATTTGTAGTGTATGCCAATTTCGAAGGTGTAATGTTCACACTTAAAATTTGACAGAGCCTGAAACAAGATGGCTTTACTTACCTCTGCTCATAAACATTTTTTATATTCATAAAAACATTCCAAATCAGAGGTCACCTGCATTTTGTAGTTCCTTTTAAAGAAATGCTATTTGAAATTTTTGTTTAAAAAATATGACCATAGAAGCTAACCCTGGAAATGATTTCAATACAAAGAATCAGTAATAAAAAAAATCACATGTTGGAGAAGGGGTTAGTGCATAACTATTCTGGGTCAATGATAAGTTTGTGGTGACTGTAATTACTAAATGTATGATCATAGATTTAGTTCTAGAAGGGATCTCAGATGCCATCAAATCCAACCTCGTAACTTTATAGATGAGGAAACTGAGGCACGAGAAGTTAAGTGACTTACCCAGGATCCCACAGCTATTAAGTGTTCTATGCACAGTATTTGTACTCAGGTCTTCATGACTTCAAGTTCAGCAAGCCATCCATCATACCACCTAGTTGCTTAACCACACTGCATTTCCTCAAAAAATGTTCTCCTCACCTCTTCCATGTACTACTTCTGTGACTTTGGGCATTTCCCTTAATCTCTTTGGGTTTCACTTTCCTTATTTGCCATTAAATTTAAAAAAATGCCTACTATGTGGCAGGAACTGTGCTAACCACTGGGGATAGAAAGAAAGACAAAATAAGGAAGGTGGGCTAGATACTTTCTAAAGTCCCTTTCTGTTCTGAACTGACAAGCCTGTGAAAGATGAAGAGAAATAAGAAGCTACACATTATCAAATCCTCAGAGCCCTGATGGAACAGATGGGGAACATGAAATGGGAACACAATCGAAAATCAAAAGGATCAAAATGGGCAATTCTTTTGTTCCATTAAGCACACTACATAAACCTGAGACTCTGACTCGCTTAGGATGACATTTTAAGTAGCTTTCAGCGTTCCAAGGGTGATATTGCAAGGCAATTACGTAAAATGTCAAATATCAAATATGTAAGGATTGGAAAAAGAGATCAACTTGCAATGACTCCTGGTGAACAACAACTGTAGGCTTGCCCTACCAAGAATGGGCACTTCTATAGGGATCTTCAAATGACAACCTGATGAGTTTCAAAAAGGGAGCTTTCTTAGTAAGACTCCTAATCTCCACATCAATTTCATCAAGAAGGATGCAAATCACATTCAGTTTCATTTGTCTTAAGTACCATGAATCTATAGGAGTATGAAATTATCCAACTTGAGATGGATCAATGTAACCATGTGGTTCTTTCTAGTTCTCAAAGTTCTAGGATTCTTCATCAAATTAGGCTATGACTGTCATCATCAAGCAAGTACTGAATATCAGTTTAGATAAATGAGAGGGTATGGAATGGAAAGAATGTAGTTTGAATCAGAGGTCCTGGGTTCAAATCTTGTATCCCCATTAGAAGTCATTTGTGAGGTCTTTGAGAACTTCTGGGAGCCAAGATGGCAGAGTAAGCAGTAAATCACTGTAACTCTCCCATATTCACCTCTAAACAACCATAAAATAGCACCCCCAAACAAATCTTAGAACAAGAGAACCAGCAAAAAGATGAGGTGAAACAATCTTTGAGCCCAAAAAACTTGAAAGATAGACAGGAGAAGTTTATCTCACTCAGGTAAAAAGGGAGCACAGTCCAGGACAGGAAGTATCCCAGCAAGCCAGCAGCAAGCCCCACCTCAGCAAACCAGCTGTAGATCCTGAGGCCCAGTGTGGTGAAGCAGGTAAACATCAACACCAGGATTCCCCACATGCCTCTACATAGCAATGCTGGAGCAAGATTCCAGCTCTGAGAACGGCCACGTGCTTCAGTATAACCCCAGACAAACAGGCAACCTCCAGACTGCAAGACCTCTGTGTGCTTCAGTGTATCTGTGGAAAATGCAGAAACATCCCACTGGCTTCAGCACACCCCAGACACCAGCACCAGGATCCTGGCTCAGCATCAGGTAAGATGCCAGACCCCTATGACCTCTAGTAGCACCAGTTATCTCACCCCCCACCTCCTCAGCACAGCACCAGACACGAGGGTCCCCCTTGAGACTCAGGGCAACATTACTGCAGCACCAGGTAAACAGCCAGGGCAAAAGAATCCTGAGACAATGCCCCTTCCACCCTGGGAGCAAATATCAAATTTGAAAGAAAGGAAGAAGGCCAAAAATGATGAACAAAAACAGCAACAAAAAAAGAATCTGACCATAGAATGTTATTATGATGACAGGAAAGATCAAGACATAAACTCAGAAGAGGACAACAATGTCAAAACACCTATGGGCAAAACCCCAAAGAAAAATGGAAAGTGGTCTTAAGTCCAGAAAGAACTCAGGGAAGAGCTCAAAAAGGAGCTTTAAAATAATATGAGAGGTAGAAGAAACACTTGGAGAAGAAATGGAAGTGATACAAGAGAATTATAAAAAAAAAAGAGTCAACCACTTGGAAAAAGAAAACAATGGCTTAAAAAGTAAAATTGAGCAAATGGAAAAGGAGATACAAAAATCCAGTAAAGAAAACAACTCCTTATAAAGTACAATTGAGAAAGTACAAAAGCTAATTGAGGAAAACAAATCCTTAAAAATTAGAATTGGTCAAGTGGAAGCTAATGACTCCATGAGACATCAAGAATCAATCAAACAAATTCAAAAGAATGAAAAAGAGGGAAGAAAATGTAAAATATCTCATGGGAAAAACAACTGACCTGGAAAACTGATCCAGGAGAAACAATATCAGAATCACTGGACTACTTGAAAGTGATAATCAAAAGGAGGATCTGGACAGCATCTTTTGATTCAGCAATATAAGTACTAGGTTTGTATCCCAAAGAGATCATGAAAAAGGGGAAAGGACCTACATGTGCAAAAACATTTATAGCAGCCCTTTTCATGATGGCAAAATACTGGAAATTAAGAGGATGCCATCAACTAGGGAAAGACTGAATAAGCTGTATATGAATGTAATGGAATACTATTGTGCAATAAGAAATGATGAACAGGCAGATTTCAGGAAAACCTGGAAAGACTTGTATGAACTGATACAAAGTGAAATGAGCAGAACCAGGGAAACATTGTACACAGTATTGGCAACATTGTGTGATGATCAAACTATGAATGACGCAGCTCTTCTCAGCAACACAATGATCCAAGACAAGTAGAAAGGACTTAGGAAGGAAAATGCTATCCACATCCAGATAAAGAACGGATGGACTCTGAAGAATATTTTTTCACATTATTCTTTTTCATGTTTTTTTCTTTAGATTTATTTCTTCTTTCATATCTGATTAATACAGAAATTTGTTTTACAAGATAGCGCACGTATAACCTATATAAAATTGCCAACTATTCTCAGAAGAGGGGAGGAGGAAGAGGGAAAGAAAAATATGTTAACTCAAAATCTTGTGAAAATGAATGCTAAAAACTGTCTTGACATGTAATTGGGGAAAAATACTATTAAAAAAAGAAATAATTTGTGAGATCTTGACCAAATCACTTTATCTCAATGGATGGACCTTATTTGTAAAATGTGAGACATCATCTAGCTCAGAATTCTTACTTTGGATCCATAATTTTCTAACATATATTTTGATAACTGTTTCAATATGATTGGTTCCCTTTGTAATGCTATATATTTTATCTTACGCATTTAAAAACATGATTCTAATAAGGGGTCCATAGGCTGCACTAAATTGCCAGAGTTCACAACAGTAAAAGTTAAGAAGCCTTGTTGTAGGTAATCTCCTTGGTCCCTTTAAGTTTGGACATTATGGTCCCATGAATACTGCTCAGGAAATTATTTAAGGGAGGGAAAAATTTAGAGCAAAATAGAAGAAATTATGGATATTTCCTATGCTGAAAAATGAATGCATGGACTATTTTTGATATACACATAACTTCATATTTCATATTTTAGAGAGAAAATTATCACTGTCATTAAAATCATCTGCCAAGAAAACCCCAAATAGGGTCACAGAGGAGTCAGACTTGACTGGAATAACTGAACAACAACAACAAACAAATAGTGTCAGGCCTTGGGGACTTTTGTGGTATAGCATGGATGCTCTGTTGATCTGATATTGCACATTAAATGATACCTAAAATTTTGATTGGGCTCAGTTTACCCGTGCCTTAAAAGCACAAAGTTTTAAGTGAGAGAGAGTGACCTCACCTCTAGGATCTGACCCATTCTCCAGGTAACACTTAGAACAGGAAATTCTTATGCTAGATTCCCACATTTTATGGATATTGTGGAGCTGGGGTGAAGTGATATTCTCTCTGGGTAAAATGAAAAAGAAAAATAGAATCTAGCACCTTTGATTTCCGAATCCCAGTGAGCTGAATCAGACTATATTGTTTTGTGCTTCCTGCCTTTGAAGACCCTTCCACTTCTCACTCTAGCATTATGAATTTTGTATGCATAGGGCTTATGTGCCAAGAAGAGTAGAACGTTCCTTTCCCTCCAGGTATGCCAGGGGACTCTTCGTCTGTATAAAAGGCAGAAGCTGCTTCTGTACAAGAGGAGTCATGTGGGTTTCAGAGGAAAGAAAGAGAAAGAGAAATATAATGTGGGCCTAAAGACATGGACAAGCAGATGGGAATCAATACAAGATGGAGACTTTCAGATCCATGCAAACTTAAAGAAAAGCCTGCAGTCAGCCAGTCAATAAGCATTTATTAAGTACTTACTATGCATCAGGTACTAAGTGCTGGAGATACCAAGGTAAGAACATGGTTCCTGCCCTCAAAGGGTTTATATTCTAATGGGGAAGGTCACATATAAACAACTATATAAACAAGATACAGATGTAGTGCAAATGGGAGGTAATCTCAGAAGATATTAGTAGCAAGTGGGTAGGGGCTGGAAAAGATCAGTGAAGAAGTTGAGATTTGAGCTGAGTCTTGAAGAAAGTGAAGCCAGCAAGAGGAGATGAGGAGGAAGAGTACTACATGAATGGGGGACAGTCAACGAAGAGACCCAAAGTTAGGAGATAGAGTATTATATACAAGGAAGAGCAAGAAGGTCAACGAAGCTGGAATGTAGAGTACAGAGAGGGGAGTGAGGCATGAGAAGATTGGGGAAGTGGGAAGAGATCAGCAAAGATTCTTGCATTCACACAGACCTGAAGAGAAGTACCATATGGCAGATGTGTAGGGTGAACTGGCAGCAGAAAATAGAGTGCCAGAGGCCAAACAAATGGCAGCAGACCAGGGACTTGCAGAATGGAGAACTACAGGATGGTCCCGAACTGAGGAGCAACGAGGCAAAGACTTTCAACATTGAGGAACAAACTTGAACTTTTCTCTATGCTGTTACTATGAGTCACATGGACTGCGCAGGTTCTGGGGGGATCGAGGTTGATCAGCTTCCTAGTTAGCCCAAACCACAAAAAGGAGTATTATAAGTTGGACACATTATATGGAGCCCTGTGGGAAAAGGTTAGGGTATTTTCTTAAATGTCAGTGGACCTGGGTGTGAGTCCTTTTTGCATATTGTATTAGTAAATCCTTTTTAATTTGTAATGTTCTTGCTACCGTCAATATTTTCAGGGGAGCTTAAGGGACTTTGGGAAAAGCAAAATGCATCACATGCTGAAATTCCTAGGGATTCCTTGGGTGGCAATGAACCTTAGAGATTTTATTTTTGTGAGAGGTACTCCAAAATCATTACTGGGTTCTGAGATCTGGAGCACTGCTCCAACACCAGGGCCATACCTTTAACTTTCAGTTATCTGCAATATGGAGTAAGGGTAGAGGAGGTGGGGGTATAATCAAAAAAATCTATCTGGCTTTGCAATTTATCTTGTTATTCACTTTTTTTGGTTTAAAAGCATCTGACATTTCTTAATGGTGCTTTGTTTAGGATAATATGAAAATTAATTGGCATGCTCTCAATGCACATCAACTTATGCCAAGGGGAGTATGACCAGGAAACATGCTGGGTGGCGGATATAACTCTAGGATTTAAAGTCAGTATGCAAATGGGAAAAGTGAAAGGTGCTTGAGGTCTGCTTCTGAATATGTTACTGATCACTAATACTCCTTGAGTGAACAACTCCCCATTGTAGAGCTTCAATTTTCTCACCTGTAAAATGAGACAGTTAGACAAAAGCAGGGATTCTTAACTTGGACTCCATGGATTGCCAAGGGGTTCAGGGAAAGATTTCAATGTGATACCAGAAGTTGGATGGGGGAAAATACATCCTTATTTTGACTAACCTTCACTTTCCTTTGCAAGCCTGGCTATTTCATTTTATACTTTTAAAAGCATTATTCTGAGAAGGGGTCCATATTTCTGAGAAGGGCCTTCATCAGATTTCCAGAGAGGTCCAGGACACAAAAAAAGTTAAGAACCCCTAGACAAGAAGTTCTATAGCCCTCCACGGTTTTCTCATTCTGGGTGTATAACCTGCAGTTACATATGGAAACAAAAGGACACATATGTTCCTAGGATACTGGATGAGAACTTTGTTGTCTTAAATTATAAAGTTTTAAGAACACAGATGGCTCCTTTGCTTCATTCTGTTGAATTTCCCTAGCATGCAGAGGGGAGCTTATATTCAAGGGTTTGCTGAAACCAAACTGATAAATCATTCAATTCAATAGGAACCTGGGCTGCTTTGGCTTGGAAAACATACTGGGAAGCCTCCTGCACATGGCGATTCATGTGAACAAGGCACAATCCATTGAAAACAACCCCTGCTCCAGAGATCAGGTGGATGAGAGAGTAGATGGAACTCTTTGCCAAAAGGTATAATTAGATTTCAAACAGGGCACGACATTTGTCTACACTCAAATCTGAATGGCCTTCTCTAAGTATTATAGAGGCAGCAGGTGTTTCCTTTCAAGTGAAAATGACCTCAAAATGGCCAGATTTTCTTTAGAGCAAATGTCTGTGTTTCAATGAAGTTTTCTGATTCAAAAATTAAAATCATCTTCATTATCAAAGGGACATTGATTAGATGCCCTTCTATGAATGGTGAGCAGGCTTTGTTCTCTGACAGTTTTCAGTCTAAATGGGTGATGCTGACAGACAGATATGGATGAGGACAAGCTGACACACAAACTGTGTAAACACAGGCAAATCAAATTAAGGCTCACAGAAGAGCCCAATGGTCAAGGCAGAACATCTAGCTCAACAATTCATTTTACAGTAGCATATGCAGTACTAAGATATTATAATACTACTACATAGATCAATAGAGCAGGGAGAGATCTTAGCTATCTGACCTCGTCACTCCTAAGGAAGAGACCTTAGAGAGCTGACCTTGCCACTCCCCTACCCACAAATCTTCAATGGTTCCCTATTTCTCCCAGGCTAAAACACAGAATCATGAGCTTAACACTTAAGGGACCTTTGCTATTGGGTTTCCATCTACCTTTGCAATCTTATTTCATAGCATTCCCTTTCTATTATCTCTGTTCCAGTTGTGGCACATACTAAGTACTTAATAAATATTGATTGATTGGCTGATTGATTGATTCCAGTCCAACTGTCCCGTTGTATCTTCACCATGTTTAATTTTCCATCTTCTTCCTTCTTGCTTTTGTCCTGGATGTTTTCCCATGTCTGAAATGCACTCCCTCCTCAGCACCACAGTGCAGAGTCCTGAGCATCCTTCAAAGTCAGGCAATCAGTCAGTCAGTCAATAAACATTTATTAAGGGCCAACTCTGTGCCAGGCACCCTGTTAAGTGCTGGGAATACAAAGAAAGGTTAAAAATAGCCTGTGTCCTCAAGGAGCTCAATCACCATGCAGATATCACCTCTTCCATGAGACTTCTCCTGATCTACCCAGTTATGATCACCCTCTCCTACCTGAAATTACATTTGACTTTTAAAATATACACTTTGAATTTACTTATTTGAGAATATATTGTAATTCCTCCCTTAACATAAAGAATGTAAGCTCCTTGAGGCCAGTTACTACATAGTTTTTGTCTTTATATCACCAACACTTAGTACAGTGATTTATACATCAAAGATGCTTAATAATTTTTAATTGAATTGACTGAATCATATAGTTCGATCTTCTCATATTATAAGTTTAAAAATTGGGACAAAGAAGCAGGGAAATAATTTACCCAGGGTCATACAGTGAGCAACATATTCTCACTGTATGGGTGAGCATACAGGGGAGACAGGACCACATCTAGACTATCTGATCCCCCCACCCCATTCATAATTCTTGTATATTAGAGACAGGTAGAAGCAACATAGCAGATAGAGGGCTGGCTCTGGGAGTCAGGAAGACAGATAAAAAGTGACCCATAATGGCTATTTGACCCTTTTTAAATCTATAAGTTGCAGAAAAGGTACAGATATGAAATGGTGGAGGAAATTTCTCAATGGGAGATCTGGGCACCAATGAAGTCATAAGTCTAGTCAAAAAGGTGAGAAGGAGAGCATGAGAAAGATGGAGATGGAGAGAGGGTGTTTCATTGTCAATAGGTACATAAGGGACAGTATTTAATCTAGAGAATAACTAAGTCTCCAGTACATGGAGGCACTTCAAGAGAGGCAGTGTTGCATAATGGGAAACACACTGAACTGAGCATCAAGGGACCTGAGCTCTAGTCTCAAGTCTGACGCTATGTGACCAAGGAAAAAGCACTTGCTGCTTGTGTTTCAGATTCTTCAGCTAGAAAAGGAGAAGGGTGGACTAAATATGACCTCTAAGGTTCTTTCAAGTTGTCTGATTCTTTGAGGGACCCTTATATACTATATTTGTATTTGTTATAAGTGTGTGAGTGAGGGAAAGGTATGTTGTGGTGTTATCTTATTTAGTTCTATTAGAAAAATATACCTGAGAATTTATGGAGTGTAAAACAGAAATCACAATTCCTGCCCTCAAAGTAGTTTCCATTTCTAGTAAAAACAGGATGCAGACTAGTGACCAGCTAAATTATAAGGGAAGGGAGTTCTTTTTTCTTTCTGAAATCAAGGGTTTTATTCTTTTTCTTGTACCACTCCCAGCACTAAGGAGCACTCTTCGTGGTCTAGATCAGTGCTTCTTAAACTATGGGTCACAAACCCATATGGGGTCGTGAAAAATTTGGCAACAGTAAAAGATTTATGAATGTGCAATGACCAAAAATTAATTAAAAATCAAAAGCATAATGAATCCAAGATGTTTCTGGCAGTGCTTGCCCATGTTGCATCATGCATCTTCACTGCAGACTTGGTTCTGAACACAAAGTATATGCATTTTGCACTGTGCATGCCCTCAGGCCATGCAATGCCAATTAAGGGTGCAGAAATACGAAAAGGGGTCACACTGGAAAAAGTTCAAGAAGCCATGATCTAGCTGGACTGTCCATAGGAACGATATCTGATTCCAGCTCCTTGTGAAGTCTGAAAGATTGTAGGTCACTGAGCCAGCAGCAGAGAAAAAGAGGAAGGTCCCTGCATACCAGCTTGCAGATTGTAGCCACTCTGATACTTGCCATTTTAAAGTCCCTTGCAGAGTTGATATCAATGTGTACCCTACCTCTTCACAAAGGAATCTGGAGATGAGGTAAACTGTTTCATTTAATCAATCTTGGTTTTACACCAGTGGCCCTCTGGCTGTTGCACCTAATGGTATTGTCAGTTTTTGCAGAGGCTGGTATGAAAAATGGTCTTACTGTGAGGGTTTGAAATTGTTGAATATTGATCAAATCCCCAAAGTGCTCAAAGTATGGGACATGGTATTGAGAAAAAGACCCTAAACTAAAAGTTTGGAGAAAAGTGTGAACGTGTGTTACTTTTCCATTGATTATTGGGTCAGGAAATTTTTATTCAATCTTCCCTAACCATCCCAGCTGAAAGTAGTCTCTTCTCTGCCCTCTTCACATGGCACTTCCCATTTGCTAGTTTATCTTGTAATTTAACTGGTCACTAGTATGTATCTTGCTATTACTAGGAATGGAAACTGCTTAAGGGCAGGAACTGTGACTTCTGTTTTGCTTTACATAAGCCATAACAAACACAGCTAGGCCCACAAACATGGCAACATTCCCTAATGCAGCTGAAACAGAATAATTGGGAAGCATTTACGAAAATAAATAAAAAGATAATAGAAAAAGATAATGTTAATATGTAGTTTTCTGAGTCAATATTAGTGGTTCTTGCTTTTTATCTGAGTTTGATATCAGTGTACTACATGACTCCTTGAATTAAGCAGATGCTCAAAATAAATCCTGGAATCACAGAATCACTGAATTTCAGAACCTGATGTTGATTTTTGTAAAGGATCCAAGGCCAGATTACCTAAATTAGAGGTTCCTAACCTATGGCCCACGACCTTGGTTTTTTTTTTTTATTTTGACAAATTCATTTCAACATAGTTTCCTTTGTAATGCAATATATTTTATTTTAGGCATTTAAGAACATTATACTGAGAAGGGATCCATAGAATGACCATTGTGATGGTTTATGCGAATTGAAGTTGGTGATGAGGTTAGAGCTATAGTTAGGTCTTTGAATGACAGAAGTTTAGACTTCATTTTTTGAACTAACGCTCTATCGGCTTTTCCCCAGGAGAGAACTCATGCATATGTGTATATCTTCAACTATCTGAGCTCCCAAGTCTACATTCCTAGCCCTTATCTCTTTCCTACACTTCAAATTCCTAATAGGTATGTTTATAAGGATATCCTGTTATAACCTCAAGGAATATCCTATCCAAAGAAATCATCAAGTTTCCTTCAAGACATAAAAATATGAATAAGATCACATCTTCAAGGAATTTACAATCACTTTAGTGTTATGAGAATAACAACAATAACAACCACCCACATTTTTATTGTTTTCAAATGCTTTGCACACATCTCATTTAGTTTTATAATAAACCAGCAATTTAAGAACTGAAGTTATTATTATTCCCATTTTAAAGATGAGGAAACTGAGTGCCCTACCCATGCTCACACAACTAATAAATGTGAAAGGTGGGATTTGAATTGAACATTCTCCTGACTACAGGTCTAGGGTTCTTTCCACTAGACTGTCATGTTGCAGTTGTTATCTGGTCATATGCTTTGGGAAGATTGAAGCTCCCGTGATATAATTTACTATGTCCTAACGCAAGTAATGGAAGATGGGTCACATATTGATCCTCTAGCAGGGATGGGGAACTTGCAGCTTTTAGGACACATGTGGCCCTCTAGGTCCTCAAGTACAGCCCTTTGACTGAATCCAAACTCCACAGAACAAATCCCCTTAATAAAAAGGATTTGTTCTGTAAAACTTGAACTCAGTCAAAAGGCTGCATCCAAGGACCGAGAAGACCACATGTATCCTCGAGGCCACAGGTTCCCCACCCCTGAGGGACAGTACAGAAAAATGATTTGAAAACTTCTTTAACAGAACATTCTAAGACTATAGCAACAACAATAAAAAATCGATACCCAGTTGAACTGCACCTCTGACCTAGGAAAGTGTCCTACTCCATAGGAAAGTGCTGCCCTAAAACCTAATAAGGTACTCAGGACTCAATGACTGCTTGGGGCCTAGTGACAATGACTATGGGCCAGGGCTCAGCAGTGAACACCTTGGTTCTAGGGAAGGAAGTGAATGAAGATACTTTACCATCCAGTGTCCTCAGAGAGTCCTTGGCATCTCCAGGCATAGACACTAATTTTTGAACTGACATTCCAGCGCTGGGTCTTAGCTCTCTCAATCCAGTTTGCAGGAGGAAAAGTGGCTTTGCCTTCACGTCCATTTCCTCCTCTTTGGAGAAGGCTTCGTTGTATGGTGAGAGAAATCGATTACTGAAATGAGGGCCATCTCTAGTCCTGCCACTGGAGCCTTTGTCAGGGTTCTCTACCACATTCTGGGTCATGTAGGCCTTGAGAGCAGCAACCAGATTCTGTTTGTCAAAATCTGGGTCCAGGTTGTAGGAGAACGTGTCCGGCTGGATTTGGCTGAAGGCCATCAGGGAGGGATTATCAGGATAATTTGGACGAGATACGGGAACATAGGCCAACTCAGGACTACTTCCTCTGGCCTTCTGAACAAGATAGTTTAGTAGATGTTCAGGGAAGATATTGTTCTGGAGGAGACAGGGAAAAAAAAAAAAACAACAAAGTCAAATTACTACAACAAGTCAGCAAGAATCTGCACTTAAGTTTTAGCTCTTCTCTCTTTTGGGGGCTATGTCTGGCACTGAAGCTTGCATTACCATCTTCACCCACGCACACAAAACAAAACAAAAAAATGACTGCTTGGCCTGATTCTTATCCTACTGATCTCATTCCCCATTTCATGGCAATTATTTACAATTTGTTTTCTTGATCTAAAATCAGTTCTCCCCCAAATGGTTGCCTGTCAACTCTAGGCACGTTTGGGGGAAGGACTCATAGGATTTTGTCTCAGAGTCCCCACTGGATTCCTGCATCTTTTGTCTGCCAATGAATTATTTCAAAAGTATCATTCTTTTTAAAAACATTATTCTACATCAGAGTAATTGCAAGGACCTCTCATTTCATGGCAAAAAGCTCCCCAATAAATAAGCTATCTTCTGGCCAAAATTGGTTTTTAAAGCTTGTACCCAACTTTCGATTTTCCCTCACTCTGACTTGATTAGTAATTCTCTTCAGATGGATTGGCTCATACACTCTGAATCTGCTCTAAGAAAAGCAGGCCTCTGAAGACATTCCTACTTTTGGGGTCGGCTGACTTGATCAGAACATAAGAATATTATGTTGGAGTAGACCCATGTTCTATTCTGCCCAGATTTTTGCCCGTGATGGTAACCCCAAGAAATCAACCATGGGAACTTGACTAAAACAGTCTGGGTTGATTCTTAAACATCCTTAACATTCCATTAATAGTGTGATATGAATAGATTAACACCAACAACCTGCATTTCTAGAGTGCTTTAAGATTGACAAAGCACTTTACATATGGTGTCTCATTTGATCGTCACAACAGTGCTATCGTTGTAGAGTTGGTTGTTAGTAGTAGGTAGACGCTATCATTATTTCCTTTTTTACAGATGAGGAAACTGAGGCTGAGAGAGGCAAGTAACTTATCCAGCTATTAATTGTCTGAGGAAGGATTCAAAATTAGATCTTCCTGACTCCATTCTAATCACATTGTACTCCCTAGGTGCCTCATGATCAACCATGAATTTATGAAATAAAAACAACAAGAAGAAAAAAAAGACCCTCAAAATCTATTTATGTATTCCATCTCTAATCACACTGCAGGGAGTGGAGAGAGGGCTGGATTTCGAGTCACAGGAACTAGGCTCAAATCCCTTCTCCAGCACTTAGTAGCTGTGTGACTATGGACAGTTTGTTTAGTCTTTCTGAGCCTCCATTTTCTTATCCATAAAGAGGGGATGGCAACATAATTAGACTGCAGGAAACCTGGCGTTCATATGCTAGTCCTGACACATATTCATTATGCTGCCAATGGCAAATCACTCAGTCTTTCAGTGCTCCAGCCAGCTCCAGGATTCTATAACTAACAGAGGAGTCACTGATATGCACCGGTGGAAGGCATCTCCATGGACCCTGGGAAATCACAGGCGTGGAATTGCCCTTTCTCCTCAAAAAATACATACTACCATCTTCATGGGCATGTAAGGAAAGAGCTTTGTAATCCTAAAAGCTACAGATATGTTATTACTATTACTACTGGATTGTGTATATGTATGAAAATGTTTTGGGAGAAGGTGATAATTATTCAAGGAAGCTTTATTTCTCCTTAGTTTAACTCCAAGACTTGAAATTTACAAAGGATTTAGATTTAGCTCAGTGTTGGATTCTACAAAAAATTGTATGTAAAAAATGGATGTTACTAAAGTAACAGTGTGATTCAAACAGAGGTTGGATGCTGCCAAAGCGTTTTCATGAAAGTTAGGCCTGGATGATCTCTGAAACAACTAGAAAATTCGATGATTCTCTGTATTATGGTGAAAAGAAGGTTGAACTGGGTATAAGGAGACCTGGGTTCTATTCCTTGTTCTGGCACTAATTATCTGTGTGACTTTGAGCAATCTATTTAACCTCTCTGAGCTTCAGTTTTTTCATTTGTCAAAGGAAGGGACTGAATGATAGCTAATATGCCTTCAAATTCTCAGACTATGTTTTTGGCTGCTCTTCAACATATTTAAATACTTCTGAAAGCTGGCTCATTCAACTGTTTTGGCTGCAAAATAAATAAATAAAAGAAAGGCAAGATTCATTAGAAACAGAGAAAAATCTGAAATGCTACAACAAAATAAACCCTCGAGCAATTTCCAACAAATTGGATATAAGTGTCAATCTTGAGCTCAGACCTGAACTTACATTGAGAAGGGACAGTCTCTGAGCACCTAGTCAGGTCACTGCCCTGGCAGCTTGGGATCCAAAGCAAAAAGATCTCATTAAAGTGCCTATGTTATTCCTTTCTTCCCTGAGAGTATGTTCAAGCCTGGCAGGCCCACTCAAAAGGCCTTTAATTATAGTCAGGGTTGGAGAGTTTATACTGGGTGGGCAAAACCAGGCTTAAAACAGTTCATTTAAAAGAGCAAGGTGAAATGAAATCCATACAGTAATAGACTGGGCTAAATAATTCATACAGAGTTTGCTTTTAGGAGCCAATTGAAGTAAAAAAAGAAAGAATTTTTAAGGGGTAGAATGCTCCATTGGTGCCACTCATATGGTCTTCACCAATCAATCAATCAATCAATCAATGTTTATTAATTTCACATCTCTGAGGTTCAGTATTTTCATCTGTAAAATGAGGAGTCTGGTCCAGATAACCTCAAAAGTCTTTTTCATTTTTAAGGGATAACTCTTCCCCTAGTAGAGCATCATAGATACTGAACTTGCTTCCCAAAGTTACACTCACACAATAACTCCAAATATGACTCATATCGTTACATCAAAGGCTTTCAGGCATGATTTGTTGGAGTAACATTCTGATCCCTATCTTGGTGACCATACAATCTCATGCCCCACCCCATTTCAAATGGAACATCACTCAGCTTTCCTACTCTCTATTTTCCTTTCCCTTATTTTCAGTCAACAAAGTTGCTCAATTAAAAAAAAATTAAGTATCTACTACGTGTCAGGCACTGTGCTTAACACTGGGAATGCAAAGAAAGGTAAAGCATTCTCTATTCTCATGAACCACCACTCCCCTTTCTCCTATTGTATTTTCTTTCAATGAATAAAGGATTCATAGTCAGAGGTAAAGAGGAGTCATTCTTGCTTCTTTTTCCTGTGTTTCCTTTTTCCTCCTTTTTCAGATAATATGGCCTGTCTTTGAGTTCAATGATGTTTGAGATGCCACAACTTTGAAATACCAATTCTTATATTTTGCTAACAATTTCTTAAAGATGATGCTAAAGTTTTTTTTAATGTACTTAGATCACACCCAAATATAAGGAATTTTCAAAAATGTTTTCTTACCAATTTCTAACTTTTGGTTGGCATCTATTTTTATGATATAGACCCTTCAAGCTACATCTTAGAGACATTTGGCTTGGGCATCCTGCATAAAGTTTATCTTTAAATTGCATAAAGCTTTTGAATACATCTGTCATAATATGCTACACTAGAGCAGTCTCCCTCTAGAAACTGCCTCCAAGTTTACCCAGTGTTGTCATTAAAGCAGCATCTACTTACAGAATTAGCTGATGTATATTCAGCAGAATACACATGAAATCCAGTTAGCTTTCCACAGTAGTCATATATAAGAAAACAGATGTAGGGTCACTATCAGTTTTCTTCCTTACTTGGATTTTCAGGGCAAGGTTGGGGCAATAAGAGACTACAGTCAGATTAGCTTTTCTTTTGAAAATATACTATCTCTTAGCAATCTATTTGTCTCATTCCACAATTGGGAAATTAACTATTAATTCCCTCTGAAAGAAATGCTCAGGAAGCCAGTTCACAGTAAGTACTTTAATTGGTCTGAGCTACAAATGAATACAAGCCATTGGTATTGGCACCTTCCTCACTTCACTACCCCATAGCTTGTACAGAGGTGTCAAAAGAAACTAGCAACCAAAATTTGGATTCTCTCCCTGATCAGTTTGGAGCATGATCAAACATTCTGGTCTGTCAAACTGAAAGTCCTCAGGCAGTTTGCAAGCACACTTAATTCAGGAGATGCCTATGGCTGGCATGACAAAGCATGCCCCTACTGGACTGTCCCCACACTTCCTAATGAGACAATATCGACAATACCATCAAATTGGTGTAAGACTTGAGAGCACAGAGGGGAGTCTCAGGAAGTCCAAATCTCACTCTACAGACAATGTGACTTCAATGTCATATTTCAGATCTCAGTCCTTAAAAATCATGCTGCTTTTACTTTGCCATATACAGGTTCTTGTTTCTCTCTCTCTCCTCCTCCTCTTCCTCCTCCTCCTCCTTCTCCCTCCCTTCTCTCCTTCCCTCCCTCCCTCTTTCACTCCCTCTGTCCCTCTCTCCCTCTCTGTCCCCTTCTCTCAGTGTGTAATAGCCTTCACAATGAAAGTGCCATATGTGAGCTGTGAAGGAGAGAAAGGAGGGTGGGGAGGGCTTGCTTTTAACTGGATCTGGCATTGTTTTGACAAGAATTTTATCTCATGCAGAGGAACACATATTTGGTATACTGGTTTACACCATGATAGCATCACAGAAGAAATATAGAGCTTTCACGTTAAGACTAAATTTCAGAAAAAAGATTTTATGGTGTTAATAGAATCCAAAGAGTTGAAAAAGTATGAAGTTCTATAAGATGGGGCATTTTCAGGGTCCTAAGGCATATGTATGTATGTACATATATGCTATATAATTACATATGTGTACACATATGCAATATAAAGTATAAGTGTGCATATACACATATATTAAGTAAGTACTTAAATGCTGCTCAAATGACTGATTTTGGTTTGAGCCTTCTGTATAGTCTACAAGTCTTGGTCCTCTCTTGTTTCTTATTTTTGAAAAACGATTCCAAAAAATTAAAGCAACTTAATTTGTTTCCAACAAATTCAATTGAATTAGGTCTTAACTAGTTCTTCATAGACTTTCTCTCACCCCTCACTCTCTATAACCTATGTTAGTAAATAAACTGCTGACCCTTAGCAAGTCACTTAACCTTTGTTTGCCTCAGTTGGCTCATCCAAAAAATCAGGATAATAATAGAGTCTACCTTTCCAGGGTTTTTGTGAGGATCAAATGAGATAATAATTGTAAAGCGCTTAGCACAGTGCCTGGCACATAGCAGGTGCTATACAAATGTTAGTTATCACCACCCCCGCCCCCACCATCATCATCATCATGATGGTATTTTTGGAAATGCTTATCATGAATACTACAAAATGAGATGGTTGTGTCCTACGAAGTTGTTTCTTGCAGCCTTTGAGTACAAGATAAAACCAACTTGTCCAAATTCTTCATTTACCTGTTCTAGGGAAAACTGTGATACATACTTTCATAGAGTTACAACCTGCTTTTGTCTTCTCTTTCTGTTTTTGGTGAGCCCACAGGTACTGATAGGATTAATTTTTTTCTCATAGCATGTCCAGTGGACTGCTGAATGAAGATCTCCCATTTACACCACCACCAGTAAAGTTACTGTTTAGAGACAATCTAAAGAACTGTATGGTTTTTAGCGTGCTCTAACCTTCCTTTTCTGTTACACTCCAGAAGCAGATAACAGCCACCAAGGACTAAGGGCCATTTTGTAGTTTTCTTTGCTTTATAGATTGCTGAGGCCATGTGACTCACTGTCAAGGGGACAACCTAATATCGATAAGTTGCTCCATATATAGACAGGCTAGTCTTTGGAATGCAGGCACAGCATGCAGTCTACACAGTATATGAACACTTTCAAGAGTAGTAGAATGGGCCAGAGTTTGTGCTCCCTTAGCATAGCCTTTGAGGATACCAGGTCACCTCCCTATCGTAATGAAACAGTGCTACAGGCCTTTGTGGATGATAAAATTGTGTATATATCAAACTGTTTATTATGGACAGCAATTTTTCTTAGTATCAAAAGATCTTGGTATCAAGATCTTTAGCCATTCTCTTTGCCTTTATGCCTAACTTCAAGGAGGAGATAGTTATCTCTTTACCAAGCTCAATCCCTCTCTCTGCCTCTGCTCTCAATCCCATCCCTTCCATTCTTTTGGGAGTTTGTTTCCCTTTCTTTCAACGTTAATATTGCCCTATCTACTACTAATTCTATCCAATCACCTACAATCATGCTCAGCTTTGTCCAAGAATTAAAAAAAAAAAACAATCTTTCACTCGACTCTACCACCCCTTAACTTTCTTTTGCTTCCAAATTCCTAGATTCATCTTCACTTACTGCCTTCACTCCTTTACCTTCCACTCATATCTCCATTGCTCATGTTTTGACTTTAAATTCCACCACTCAATTGACACTGCTTTTTCCAAGTGTGAAAGCAACATCTAAGCTAATCTGGTGGCCTTTTCTCAGTCTTAATTCTCTTTGACTTCAATGTGATGTTTGACCTTGCTGCCCACCCTCACTTCCTACTTAGCCTCTCTCCTTCTCTTGGTTTTCATGGCAGTGGCCTCTCATCACTCTTCTCTTACTTACCTGATGGCTACTTCTTAGTCTCCTTGGCTCCATCATGAATCATCTCTCACATACTTAGCGGTACTCATCAGGTCCCTGAACTGAGCCTTCTCTTCTCATTGATCTCATCAGCTCCCATGGGTCCAACTATTATCTTCATGACTCTCAAATCTAGACAATCCTGCCTTAATCTCATCCCTAAACTCCAGTCCTGAATCATTAACTGTCTGAGGGACAGTTTCTGGGTCTCCTATAGGCATCTTATATTCAATAAATTCAAAACCAAACTCATTTTCTTTCCTCTCAAACCTTTTTCTCCTTCAAATGTCTTTATTAATCCCAAGAGATTAAATCACTTGCCAAAGTACATGTAGCTAGTAAGTGACAGGGCTAAGAGGAGGAAGAAGGATTCCCAGGTTCAGCATTCCTTCAACTGGCTCTCTTTCCTTAGCTCCATCTCTGATTGCCACAGGCCAAATTTCCATCCTGATATTCTTCCCTTTCTCAGCTATCTCACAGCTTGAACTCAAAATCTTATTTTCTTAGATCCTTACAGATCCTCTTTGGTTTGCTCTACTTACATTTACCAGGCAGTAGCTAGCTGCTTGTACATCCTGATGTTGTCAATTCATTTAGCAAAGTAAAACTATATTTCAATGAACTTAGCTTGACTGAGGACCAGCCCAGATTGAGGGCCTCAGCAGTGGTGAATTCAGGTCGTGATGTTGCTACTTAATAATTGGTTCTCTGGCACATAAGGAATTAGTGCTAAGGAAAGAAGGCTGTGAGATCACAAAATCTTAACACCGGAATAAATCTAAGAGCTCATCTGGTCCAATCCATACCTGAACAGAGACCTTTTCTACAGTCCCCTAGACAAGTACTCATCAAGCCTGCATGTCATTGGCACATCCACATCTCAACATCACTTAGACGTTTGAACACTAATGCTTCTGCTGGGCTTGGTTTAGAGTTGGTGCCATGAGATTAGTTTCTTAGGGAACATGTCACCTACAAGGTTCATCAAAGCAGCAGGATATAGTGGATAGAGCACTAAAATTGGAGTTAGAAAAATTGAGGTTCAAATCCTACTTCAGACTCGTACAAAATTTGTGATGCTGGTCTAGGTGATAACCTCTGTGAGTATTAGTTTCCTCATCTATAAAACTGGAAAAGTAATAACTCACCTTAAACAGTTATTATGAATATCAAATGACAGGAATCAAATTTTAAAGGACAATTTAAATGTAAGCAGTATGGCATGGTGGAGAAAGAACCAGTCTTGAATCCAGGAAGACCCAAATCCAAGTTCCATCTCTGATACATACTGGCTGTGGGGCCCTGGGCAAATCACCTTACTATCTCAGACTCTATGTTGTAGAGAAGGTCATGACCTGTACTGATAGAAGATATTTCCTTTCCTGGAAGTTCCTCTTTCTGATGAAATCACAGGTCTATTCCCAATAATAATAATAATAATAAGAAGAAGAAGAAGAAGAAGAAGAAGAAGAAGAATTAATAATAAGAAAAGGGTGATGATGATGAAGTCATTATTACCAATGTGCTGTTGATCATGATGTTATTATTGTTAATAGTTATAATTTATTAGTTTACCCACAGTCAATTTATTTCTTAGGTATTAGTATTACCTATTTCTTAGGTATTATTTGCAACAGATTGCAACACATGGGTATTGCTGATAAAAAAAACTTTATTATACTAAGATTTAGCTATACAGTCAAATTCTAGGGAGATGCCTGAATTACACTGAAATTGGGCAGCTTCAGACACATAGAAAGATAATGATTGAAATGCAGAAATCTGTTTTTCTGTTGTTATACAGAAATGTTGTTATAATGGCATTTTTTGTAGCAGAATTTGTCCTGTAAGTAAACTTTTCTCAATGCAAGCCGACAAATGACTTCAGACCTCAGTCCATAAATCTATACTAAACACAATTTGCACATCTTAGTTTGTGAAGATTTTCACAGCACAACAATTACCATGCAGGACCCTGGGAATGACTGGGAGAAGAGCTTTGGATTATGCTCAACATCTATTAGATGTGAAGATTTTCTAGCAAACCGGAAGTACATTTCAGTGTCCATTCCTCAAGTGGCCAATATACTCAAGTACAAATTAATACAGCTTAATCCATTAGATTGTCATTGGCGGTAAGGAAAACATGGCAGCAACATGAAATGTGAAAAAGATACGGATATCTTAGCTTGCTGTAACATCACTGGGAGTACAACAGTGCAGTCTGTCAAAGAAATCTTGCAATGCAAACTTCACTACAAAAAGTATACAAAAGGCATTGTGCCATGGTGGCTAGAAGTCTGGACTTGAAATCAGGAAGAATGGCATTTAATTCTCCCCTCTCAAACTGGCTGTGCGGCCCTGGACAAGTCACTTCACTCCTCCATATCCCCAGGCATTTCTCTAAAACTCTAAGCTACAAAACAGTTGCCTGTCTACATTGGTGAAAAGGGTTTCTACACCATTGGTCCCCTGCACTGATGAAAGCAGTGGGTCCAGACCCACTCCCAAAGCATCTAGAAGCAAAATCCTCTTCCAGGGCCTCACTGTGGCATGGAGATGACCCTGTATTCTTGAAGGCTATGCCAACAAAGAGTAAACTTTGACATATTCTACCTACTTGAAAAAGCTTTGGATGTAAGTCCAGTGATGGACAAATGTATACCTATTGTCTGAGGGCCAGTTGCACTAAGTTGAGAGAGACTCATCATTGGGTTGACTATATGGTGATGGATTTTTTTGGCTACAGTGCCTCTCAAAGCCTAAGTACTAAATTATCCCCAGGTTGAGATAGGCAAAAGTGATATAAGTACCCACATTAACAAAGTGGCAGATCATCTGAGCATTAAAGCAGTGAAGTATACTGAAGAAAGAAGGTAACAGACCTACTGTACTTCATCCTAGTGAGAGAATACATGGAGCACTATGCTTATTCCTAATTACCACATTTTTGAGCGAAATTATCAAACCTTTGGAGGAATATTGTCAGGATGTAAAATGTACTGAAGCCAAGTAATAAGAGAATCAATTTAAGAAACAGGGTATATTTACCCTGGAAGAGAGAACACATGGTAGGAGCAGAGTAATGTTGATGACTTCAAGTATTTGAAGAGTTGCCACCTGAGATAAGAATTAGATTCAGCCTGTTTGACTCCAATGAATGGGAGTTACAGAGAGCTAGATGATGGCTCAGTATTAGAAAGAGTAAGTAGGTTATTTTTTTAAATGAGCTGTTTCATAAGGTAGCAAGTTAACTGCCAACTGGAGATTATTTAGCAAAAAAAGGATGGGCATTTGTTGAGGGTGATGTAGAAGGAATTCATACAAAATATTGGAGTAGATGACCTCTAATTTCCCTTTGAAATACTAAGATTTTAGGATTTTATTATCTAACAATGGGGAAAGGACATACTTCATGACATAGTCATCATGGATTAAGGTTAAAATTAACTGCCTTTCTCAAACACAGCTTTGATCATGCTCAAAACCCACAAATGGCTTCCCATTACCTGAAGAATCAAGTCCAAATCCTTAATCTTGCCTTTCAAATGTTGGTTCCACCTCTCTGCTTAGGCTTATCTCCAATATCTCTTCTAGATTTCTTCACTGTAGTCAGTATGTTTAACTCATTGACCCCTAAATATGCCCTGACTTTTCCTACTTCCATGTTTTTCCTTTTCCTTTTGCCATTGCTTAGAATGTCTCCCCTCCCTCTCTTTGATACCTACTTTTTTTTCCCAAGAACCAATTCAAGTCTTCCCACTTTCTTATAATTTCCCCATTCCACAGTGATTTCTCCTCCCCTTCAACTCCAAAGATACGTATTGTCTCTGCTGTCTTGTGACATCTTTCCAAACGTTGTACTGAACTATCTCATTATATAACATACCACATTTATATTCTCTCTCCAACTAGTTTGTATTGTTGGTGCAAATAGAGACTATCTTATATTTTTGTGTAGTCTACAGTGCTGAGCACTGTGACTTGTACATTGAAGATACTTAATAATTGTTTTCTAAGTAAAATCTTGGGGAACTCACATGAACTATTAAACCAGTTTAATCACTGCCAGAGTCTATCTGATTCTTTGTAAAGGTTATTAAATAGTGTAAAGTTCTTGCCCCGTATCTGTAACAGAAAAATAGTGTCCATCATCTCACATTGTAGTTTAAAGTCATATATTAACATCAGGAATGCATATTTTATACTTTTGTGGAAAAGCCACAGCCTAGGTGGTAGTGATAAAGTGCCATCATTGTCTCAACTCCCCTCCATCAGAGGTGGTAGTTTTGTAAATTGATAACATGCTCTTCCAGTTCCATAAGATGCAAAGCCAGTTAAGAGAACTAATCATCTTCCTTACTTACTATGCCAGAAAACCTTAGATGGTCTGCTATTGAATATGAGGGCTGGATCCTGCTCCCCAATTCTGCTGAAAAGGCTGCCTTCTTCAAATTGTTAGCCAAATCCACAGTGTTATATGATTCTCTTATTCAGACTTTATTAAAACTTAAGGATCTATCTTAATAGAGGTTGCCCTCATCTACAGACTGACTTGTGATATCACAAGTACACTGAATAATTGGGATGGAATGTAACAAGCACTAATAATGCTTAGAAAAGAAATCTTTTGTATTGATTCTTAAAGATGCAGTCCTCCAGATCTGTTATAATTTCCACAACTGCCCTTCATGCTTTTACTAGCCCTCAAACATCTCAAGCGGTATATCAACTTGAGATTAAACCAGCCCTGATTCTACCCCAAATCAGAAGATACTACTGTGGAACATATATGTTTCTTTTTATTTTTTTTAAATTAAATTTTTGTTACATCTTGTTTTTATGTCATCTACATTTTCTCTTTATCCTCACCCCTCTCCACTTCCAGAGAGCCATCATTTACTACACAGAATAAAAAAAAAATTAAAAATGAAAGAAAAAGAGGGGAGAAATCAGCAAAACCAAACAACATGTTAGAAAGTATAATAGTATATACAGTTTTCTACACCTGCAGACCCCATATCTTCTAAAGAACTAGAGGAAGTATGTTCTCATATCTATTCCAAGCTTGATCATTCTTATTTCACAACATTCAATTTTGGCTGTCTTGTGGTGGTTGTTCTTTCCACTTTCATTATTGTAAAAACAGTTCCTTTCATATAAGATAAAGTACCTTCGGGCCCAGGCCCAAACATAAAGCTAGGTACCACCACAAAGGAACAATCAGAAAACACTGGGCTTGCAGATTCTATTTCCATTACTAGGCTTTAGGCAAGTCAGTAAGCCTCCCTATGCCTCAGTTTCCTTTCCTTCTCCAAGGATGAAAGGACATTAACCTTTGTTAGCCTCCTAGAACTTTAGAGCTGGAAGTAACCTTAAAGATGATTTATTTTCACACTCTCATCTTCCAGATGATGAAAGGAGGCCCGGAGAGGTACAGTGAACATTAAGAGAAAAGAGGGATTATATTCAGGTAGATTTGAAGAAAAAGAAAAGAAATTCTCATGAAGAACTTTTCAAAGTCAAATACTATTGAAATGCTAAATGGAGATGCTTAGATTTCAAAATATTGAAATGGTGCAGTGTGAGGAGAGCATTCAAACTTTATTATGTAATATAATTTAGGTGCCAAAGGATTTTCAGGCAACAATAAAAGGTCTGTGCTCTATAGCCAAAGGAAACTGTTTGCTACCATCAGCAGTTCAGATAGACGCCTTACTAACATTTTGATTTAGTGATCAATAACAGTTCAATTAGGGTGCCACAGCTTTTGAGTTAGTTGGTCTGATTTAAAAAGAGTAGTGATTTTATTCCCCATGGCTTCTTTTATCAAGTAATCAGTGCTAAGACCTCCTAGGAGAATAAATTCAGAATACTCCCCAGATTGTCTATAGTGGATTTAGATTTTCGATGACAGAGGAATTAGAAGGGGATGATTTATAAAAGCATCCACTGGTAATTGCTTTGCACCCCAGAAAAGTCAGCAGCATGTAAAGCCCAAACTTGCAACTGAGGAATTTCATCAGCCAAGGGAAGAAAGAAAGCAGAAAAGCAGCCAAATAGAGTCCAAGTTATTTAATGTGGCCAAAAAGAGCCTAAATGACAGCTCTGGCCACAGTCACTTGTGAAGAACCTGCAAGAGGCATTTCTCTAGTTCAAAAGAGAATGTCTAATTTCAAGAATCCACAATGCATTATAGGAAGAGGCTATACAGCTCTCTGGAACTTGGAATGTGGACTTGAAAATGAATATTGTAGCTGAACAATTAACCATCCTATAGCCAAGCTGGGAGAGAAGGACTTCCCTCCAGCTTAAACTTTTCCTCAGGCAAGAGAAATCAGATCCTTGTCACATCCATTCATGAAGCCTTTCCCCTTAGTAGAGCTGGACAAAGATCACATTAGATGATGTGTAATCAAGAACTGAGGGTCATCTCTACAACAAAATGGGACCCCAAAGTAGGAATTTAAAAGGGAAGATACATAAGAAAGACCTTTTCTTCATTCCTTACTTAAAAAAATAAACCTCTTATCTTTGGGGATAAGGATGCTGGTGTTGTTGCTCAGTTGTTTTTCAGTTGTGTCTGACTCTTCCTGATGCCATTTGGTCTGCCATTTCCTTCTCCAGCTCATTTTGTTGTTGCTGTTCAACCATTTTGTGTTTTCCTGGCAAAGATACTGGAGTGGTTTGCCATTTCCTTATCCAGTTAATTTTACAGATGAGGAAACTGAGGCAAACAGGGTTAAGTTACTTGCCCAGAGTCACACAGCTAGTAAGTGTCTGAGGCTGAATTTGAACTTAGGTCTTCTTGACTTTAGGCTCAGTACTCTATCCACTGTGCCACCTATCTGCCCCCAAGGGCAGGGATAGAAAACTGTTAGGTAATAGAATCCTGTATCTAGAACTTTAAGAGATCTCAGAGGTCCACCCCCTTGCTTTGCAGATAAGGAAACTAAATCCCAGGAAGGTTACACAGTCACTAAGTGACAGAGGTGGGATTCTGAAGCCAGTATTCTTTCCATCATGCCATAATTCTATCTTCAGTAACACCAGGGGTAGCATCTCAGCAATGACACTTCCTCCACAAATAGCCAAACCCTCTTAAAGGTCCTAAATTCAGAGACTGTGATGTTATGAAAGCAAGGCTCAGAAGGAAGAGCCATTCATGTACTGACTGTATTGTTTACTTGTTATGTAACATTAGGCAAGTGACAGCGACCTTTCTGAATCTCAGTTTCCCCCTTGGTACAGTAGTCACAATACTTGCCCTTCCTAATTCACAAGGTATCTGAAAAGATGAAAAGATAATGTACTTCTGCTAGGTCAATATCCAAAACACATTGGGAAAAAAGGGTACAAAAATATTTGTACAAAAATATTTATAGCAGCTCTTTTTGTAGTGGCTAAGAATTGGTAATGGAGAGGATGCTTGTCAATTGGGGAATGACTAAACAAGCTGTGGTATAAGATTGTGATGACATATTATTGTGCTATAAAAAATGACAAGCAGGAAGACTTCAGAAAAACCTGGAAAGATTTACATGAATTGACACAAAGTGAAGTGAACAGAATCAGGATAACGTTGTATAAAGTAACAGCAATATTGTAGATGAAGAGCTGTGAATGACTTAGCATTCTCAGCAATACTATGATCCAAGGCAATCCCAATAGACTAATGATGAAGTATGCTATCTGCCTCCAGAGAAAGAATGATCCTACCTGAATACAGACTAAAGAATGCTGTTTTTCACTTTCTTCCATTCTTTCTTTTTTAATTCAAGTCTTATTGTACAAAATGACTAATATGGAAATGGTTCACACGATTGCATATGTATAACCTATATATTGGATTGTTTACCTTCTGGGGGGGGTAGGAGGGTAAAATTTGGAACTCAAAACTTTAAAAAAAGTTAAAAATTGTCTCTTAATATGTAATTGGGAAAATAAAATATTAAATTAAAATTTTCTGAGAAAAGGTTAATGTCTCTGTTGAATTTATTTTATACTTACAAGGAAAAGATGTACAGAATATAGATGTGTAGTTTTATATGTTATCCTTTTTTCTGTTCTTTTTTATATGGAAATGCTAATTTTATTTGTTGTCTTTTTAGAGCAGAAAAAAAAAAGATGAAAACTACAATTCTTGGAATGCTCCCAACAAATTACAAGCTTCTTGAGGAAAAGGACTGTTTCATTTTTGCCTTTGTCTTCCTAGTGCCTAGCACAGTGCATGGTACATAGTAGGCACTTGAAGAATGCCTTTTAATTCGTTGGTTGATTGATTGATCTATGATTTCATCAAAGCATCTACTCCTTAGAATTATAGGATTAAAAGAATATCAATGTAGTTTGCTAGCCCTCTACACTTATTTACCTTATGCGCTTCTTTTTTTTAATTTTTAACATTTTTATTTGAAGTTTTTAATTCCAAATTCTATGCTTCCCTCCTCTCCTCCCTCTTTTAGATGGTAAGCAATCAGATCTAGGTTATATAGGTGCAATTATGTAAAACATTTCCATATCAGTCATTTTGTACAAGAAGACTCAATTAAAAGGAAAAAAAATGAAAGAAAGTGAAAAATAGCATACTTCAGTCAGTATTCAAACAATATCAATTCTTTCTCTGGAGGCAAATTGTATGCTTCATCTTTAGTCCTTTGGAATTGTCTTGGATCATTGTATTGCTGAGAACAGCTAAGCCATTTACAATTCTTCATCAAACACTATTGATGTTACTGTGTACAATGTTCTCCTGGCTCTGTTCACTTAACTATGCATCAGTTCACGTAAGTCTTTCCAGGTTTTTCTGAAATCATCCTGTTTGTCATTTCTTATAGCACAATAATTTCATTACAATCATATACCACAGCTTGTTTAGGCATTCCCCAACTGATGGGCATCCCTTTGATTTCCAATTCTTAGCCTCCATGAAAAGACCTGCTATAAATATTTTTTGAAAAATGGGTCCTTTCCCCTTCTTTGTATGTCTTTTGGATATAGATCTAGCAGTGGTATTGCTGGATCAAAGGGTATACACAGTTTTATAGCACTGTGGACAGAGTTCCAAATTGCTCTCCAAAGTCGTGGTTGGATCAGTTCACAACCCCACCAACAGTGCATTAGTGTCCCAGTTTGCCCACAACCACTCCAATATTCAACATTTTCCTTTTTTATGGTATTAGCCACTCTGATAAGTGTAAGGTGATATCTCAGAGTTGCTTTAACTTGCATTTCTCTGATCAATAGTCATTTAGAACACTTTTTCATATGACTATAAATAGTTTTGATTTCTTTGTTGGGGAATGACTTGTACTTTTTTATAAATTTGACTCAGTTCTCTATATATTTGAGAAATGAGGCCTTTATCAGCAATACTTGTTGCAAATTTTTTCCCATTTTCTGCTTTCCTTATAATTTTGGTTGCGTTGGTTTAATTTGTCCAAAAACTTTTAAATTTTATATATTCAAAATTATCTGTTTCATATTTCGTAATGCTCTTTATAGCTTCTTTGGTTCTAAATTCTTACCTTATCCATAAATCTGACAGATAAACTATTCCATACTCTTTTAATTTGCTTATGGTATCAACCTCTATGTGTAAATCATATATCCATTTTCACCTTATATTGGCATATGTTGTGAGATCTTCATCTATACCTAGTTTCTGCCATACTGTCTTGTAGTTTTCTTACCAATTTTTGTCAAATAATGAGTTTCTTCATTTTCTATTCTAATTCTTCTCATTTATTTTTCTTCTCTTATTGCCATAGCTAACATTCCTTGTACAATATTAAATAATAGAGGTGATAATGGGCATCCTTGCTTTACCCCTGATTGTACTGGAGAGGCTTCTGGCTTAGTCCCATTACTGACAATGCTTTTTAGTGGATTTAGATAAATATTACCTATCATTTTAAGGGAAGCTCCATTTATCCTTATGTTCTCAAGTGTTTTCAATAGAAATGGGTGCTGTATTTTGTCAAAGACTTTTTCACTATCTATTGAGATAATCATATGATTTCTGTTGGTTTTGTTATTGATATGGTCAATTATGCTGATAGTTTTCTTAATATTGAAGCAGCCCTGCATTCCTGCTATAAATCCCACCTGGTCATGGTATATGATCCTGCTGTAATCTCTTTGTTAGTATTTTATTTAAAATTTTTGCATTAATATTCATTAGGAAAATCAGTCTATAATTTTCTTTCCCTGTTTTGGCTCTTCCTGCTCCATCAGCACCATATTTATGTCATGAAAGGAATTTGGTATGACTCCTTCTTAACCTATTTTTCTGAATAGTTTACATAATGTTGGGATTAATTGTTCTTTAAATGTTGAGTAGAATTCACCTGTAAATCCATGTGGTCCTGGGGATTTTTTTCTTAGGAAGTTCATTGATGGTTTGTTAAATTTCTTTTTCTAAGATTAGGTTATTTTATTTCTTCTTCTACTAATCTGGATAATTTATATTTTTTGTAGTTATTCATCCATTTCATTTAGGTTGTCAAATTTATTGGCATATAATTGTTCAAAAGAGCTCCTAACAATTGTCTTAATTTCCTCTTCATTGGTGGTAAATTCACCTCTTTCATTTTTGATACTAGTAATTTTGTACTCTTTCCATTCTTTAATTACATTAGTCAATGGTTTATCTGTTTTATTTTTTTTTCATAAAACCAGCTTCTAGTTTTATTTATTAGTTCAATGGTTTTCTTACTTTCAATTTTATTAGTCTTTCCTTTGATTTTCAAGATGTCCTATTTGGTGTTTAATTAGGGATTTTTAATTTGTTGTTTTTCTAGTCTTTTTAGTTGCATGCCCAATTCATTGATTTGCTTTCTCTCTACTTTATTGATGTGAGCAATTAGAGATATAAATTTTCCCCTAAGTACTGCTTTGGCTGCATCCCATAAATTTTGGTATGTTGCCTCATTGTTATCATTTTCTTTAATGAAATTATTATTTCTATGATTTGTTCTTTGATCCCTTGTTTTTTTAGGATTATATTATTTAATTTCCAATTACTTTTTAATCTTTTTCTATTGTCCTTTATTAGATGTAATTTTTATTGCGTTATGATCTGAAAAGGATGCATTTACTATTTCTGCTTTTCTGTATTTGATTGTGAGGTTTTTAATGTCCTGATACATGGTCAATTTTTCCTTAGATGACCTGTACTGCTGAGAAAAAAGTATATTCCTTTCTATTCCCATTCAATTTTCTCCATAAATCTATATATCTAGCTTTTCCAGAATTGTATTCACCTCCTTAACTTAACTAAGTTGAGGTTCCCCAGTAGTATAGTTTTGTTATCTATTTCCTCCCATAACTCATTCAACTTCTTAAAAAATTTAGATGCTGTACCATTTGGTGCATATATGTTTAGTATTGATATGACTTCATTGTCTATGCTACCTTTCAGCAAGATATAGTTCCCTTCTTTATCTCTTTTAATTAAATATATTTTTGCTTTTGCTTTGTCCAAGACCATGATTGCTACCCCTGCTTTCTTTGCTTCAGCTGAAACATAATAGATTCTGTTTCAGCCCCTTATCTTTAACCCATGTGTTTCTCTCTGCTTCAGATGTGTTTCTTGTAAACAATATATTGTAGGATTCTGCTTTTTAATCCATTCTGCTATCCACTTCCATTTTATGTGTGTGTTCATCCCATTCACATTTATAATTAAGATAACTAACTGTATTTCTCTCCATGCTGTTTTTTGTTTATTTATCTATCCCCTTCTCTCTCTCTTACCCAACACCATTTCACTCCTCACAAGTGTTTTACTTCTGATCACAATCTTCCCCAATCTACCCTCCATTTTATCAGTCTCCCCCCCCTTCTATTATCACCATCTGTTTTTTTTTTACTTCCTCATAGGGTAAGATAGATTTCTATATCCAACTGAATGTGTATGTTATACCCTCCTTGAGCTAATTTTGATGAGAATTAAGCTTTGCCTGCTGCCCTCCCCCCATCTTCCCCTCCATTATGATAGTTCTTTCATTCCTTTTCTATGTGTGATAATTTACCCCATTCAATCTCCCCCATCCTTCTTCTTTTAGTGCAATTTTCTTTCTCTTTATTTTGTTTTTTTTGGGGAGGGGTATCATCCCATGAAAGTCACCTTATATCCACACCCTCTGTCTACATATATTCTTTCTAATTACTCTTACAGTAATAAAGTTAAGAGTTACAAATATCTTGCCATATAGAAATATAAACAGTTTAACCTTATTGAATGTCTTACGTTTTTTCTTTCTTGCTTTTGTTTTTTGTTTTGTTGTTTGTTTGTTTTTTTATCTTTTTATGTTTCCCTTGAGTCTTGCATTTGGAAGTCAAATTTTTTATTGAGCTCTGGTCTTTTAATTAGAAATACTTGAAAGATATCTATTTCATTAAATATCCATTTTTCCCCCCTGAAAGATTATACTCAATTTTGCTTGGTAGGTGATTCTTGGTTTGTAATCTTAAGTCCTTTGCTTTCTGGTATATCATATTTCAAACCCTCCAGTTCTTTAATGTAGAAGCAACCAAATCCAGTGTAAGCCAGACTGCAGTTTCACAATATTTGAGTTGTTTCTTTTTGGCTGCTTGTTATACTTTCTCTTTGATCTGTGAGCTCTGGAATTTGGCTATGATGTTTCTGGGAGTTTTAATTGTGGAATCTCTTTCAGGTGGTGATCAATTGATTCTTTCAATTTCTACTTTGTCCTCTAGTTTAAGCTAGCAGGGCAGTTTTCTTTGATAATTTCTTGAAAATGTTGTCCAGGCTTACACACACACACACACACACACACCCACACACACACACACACACACACACACACATATGATTTTGAGGTAGTCCAATAATTTTCTAGGTCAGTTGTTTTTCCAATGAGAAATTTCACATTTTCTTCTATTTTTTTTTGCTTTTTTGATTTCATTTTATCATATCTTGATGTCTCATACAGTCATGAGTTTCCACTTGTTCAATTCTAAATTTTAAGACATTATTTTCTTCAGTGAGCTTTTGAACTTCCTTTTCTATTTGGCCAAATCTGTTTTTAGGGAGTTATTTTCCTCAGTAAATTTTTGTATATCTTTTCCCATACTATTGACTTTTTTTTTCATGATTTCCTGGCATTATTCTCATTTCTTTTCCTGATTTTTCTTCTATTTCTCTAATTTGCTTTTAAAAATCCTTATTAAGCTCTTCCAGGAATTTTTTTTGGGACCTAAGATCAAATTGCATTTTTCTTCAAGGCTTCACATGTAGCCATTTTGACACCATTGTCCTCTTCTAAGTTCATGCCTTAACCAGCTCTATCACCATAGTAACTTTCTATAGTCAGAGTCTTTTTTTTTTTTGCTCATTCTTTTCTGCCTTTTTTGTGATTTGATATTTTTATGTGAGAGTTGGACTCTGCTCCTGTACTGTCCTGAGCTTTCTGTGCTGGGGCTCTGGGTCTTACTTCTAGCTTTCACTGGTCTTCAGGACTTAGCTGCTTGCTTTGTCTACAGTATATGATTCCCTTCTGGCTTGGACTACTGGGGTGCATGGGGGAAAACACCTCCCTATTGGCCTCCCCTGGGTGTGAGCTTTAGCTGCTGGCCTACTCCAGCGGCGGGGCCTGCTTCTGGGTTGCTATGGAAATAGGACCTCTCTGCTGGTGGGCTCCATGGGCAGCTTCTTGTTGCTGGCCAGCCCCAGGGCAGGGCTTCAATACTGACCAGCAATGGGGTCATGGCTTTACTGGTGGCTTGTGCTGGAGTGGGGCCTTGCTGCACTGCACAGATTGCTCACTTGTCTAGGGGGCTGCTGGTTTTCAGGAGGGTTGGGCCTCACTGGTGGATTGCCTCAGGCTTGGAACCCTGCTGCAGGCCTCCTACTGTGAGCAGCTGCCTCTGCTGCTCTTAGATCTTGCTATCTTCCCACCCCAGTGAGACAGACCTTTCCTGCTGTTTCCCTGCTCCTAGATCAATTCTGAGGTGGCTTTCTAGTTATCTGGAGGGGAATTTGGGAGGGCTTCAGAGGGTTCCTTCCTCACTCCACCATCTTGGCACCAGAAGTCCCTGTGACATTTTAGACATGAAATTCCTATGTGATTCTTAATCCATATTTTCCTATAAGCCTTCCTTAGTGGCTAAGATGATCTATCTATCAATCTATCAATCTATCTATCTATCTATCTGTTTATCTATCTATCAATCAATCTATTTGTCTATCAATCTATTGTACTCTGTATGTCAGTTGCAATCATTACTATTACTGGACCCTTTTTTCAAGTTGGTGGAAGTAGGAGAAGGAGCATTACTATGACAGAAGCTTCCTTTATGGACCCAGTGTAGCTCAATGTACTATTCTCCTGTTCTAACAAACAGGCTGGCACCTTCCCTGAATTTGGAAGGTTGTTTTGAAGCATATTGTACCTATTTAATAAATTCCTTAGGTCACACACATTTTCCAGTTAATATCATGAACACTGTCTTCTTCCTGCACCCTATAAATGAGCAACAGATACTGAGCTAATGAAATTCTAGGTTCTATATTAGGAGCCCCATAGGGTCACTCAGAATATCATAAGGGACAACTTGAAGGAGCCCCTTCTGTCAATTGAGGTAATTTACTTTTCCCCATGAGAGCAGCTGTTCACTATTCCACTTTGGCATTGTATACAATGCCTCCTGATGACTCATAGCATGAAATACTCAATGTTCTACCACTGATTTCCACTTTCTGCAAGATTTTACCATTGACTATAGCTTATTTTTTTTAATAGCTGACTGTCACACTTGCTCTAAGGACCTTTCACCCTGTTGCTAACAGTGAGACAATAAGGCAAAGAATAAACAGAGGTCTCTTTAAACACATCTTTCAGATGTTTCGTCTGCCTAACATTGGGAAGAGCCTGAGGGTGGAGCCAATTTTAAGGAGAATTCCCTGCCTAGTTGGAAAATTCCAGGCCATGTGGCTTTTTTTTCCTATTTTGATAAATAAGACTATAGACAGCAACACATGGCAAGGCTGAGTGAAGAACTCATATGTTCCATGTGCTTCTGGAACTTGCTCACCTGAAAATGGTTTCAAAATATCATTGGGTGAATCACAGATTTAGAGCTGGAAGGAACTTTTGAGGCCATCAAATCCTACTCTCTCATTTTATAGGTGAGGAAACTAAAGTACAGGTGCTCAGGATCACACAGCTAGTAAGTATCTGAGGCAGAATTTGAACTCAAGTCTTCCTGACTCCAAATTCAGCACTCTGTCGTAGGATCAGGGAGAAATGGAGTCTTTTTGCAAAATCCAGTGGCTCTTTCCTGTCAGCCTTAGTTAAATGCTCCTGTTTGAAGTAAATTAGATGCCCCTAGTAAGGTGGAAGGAAGGGTGGCATTATGGATATCATGCTGAACTGGGGATTCAGCAAGACCTGAGTTCAAACTAATTAAATTAAATTAAATTATTATAAATTATTATATTATACATAATATAATTATTTTAATAATTCCATTAAATCCACTAATTAGTTGTATGACTCTTTGCAAGTCATTTGCTCTCTCCTCAGTTTCCTCATTTGTAAAATGGAGAGAATAGCAGCATCTGACCCATTGGGTTGCTATGAGGATCAAATGAAATATTGCATAGAAAGTGCTTTGGAAAACTTGAAGCACTATTTAAATGCCAGCTATGATTATTACTGTTCTAGGTCATTCTGTAGAGAATAAGGCAAATGAGGTTAAATTACAGATGAACTTAAGTTCACCTTTTAGCTGGAGTTGGGGAGGAGTGGGAAACTCCTTTTACTGTGACACTTCTGCTGATTTCCCCTCCTTCCTACTTCTCCTGAGTCATTGCCACTTTTAATGAATATGCTCTCTCTCCCTGCTAAAGGAGGCTTGGCCTGCTAAAAACATCACTTGGCTGCAGCCTGGTTAGTGGCTATTGATTACACATAAACACTGGAAGGACATGATGTAATGTGTCCATTTAAAGCATCCAGAAATCCAGTTGCAATAACTAGGATTGAGCACAGAGTTACTCATCCCTCATGATGAAGAAAAAATAGAAAACAAAGGAGAGGCCAACTCTGACAAAAGATTGTCTATTTGTACATATTTAAATTACCAATATTCAAGACACTTGGCAGAAATGCTGGTTATCACTGTGCTGTGAACCAAACAAACGAAATCCTTCTTTCTTGACAGTACAATTCACATAGGAGCAAGCTGCTTCATGGGATCCTAAGCTGCTAAGCCACACTGACTAAATATACCTCATGCTCAGAGTGCCCTCCTTTCTTTTCCCTCTCCTTTTTCCTTCCCTTTCATTTTTAAGTTAGACGACTAAACTCAGAAGCTATAGAAAGACTTTCAAGCACATACCAGCTTATTTCATTGGGGGTGGATCATTCATTTGAAAATGGAAAGGTCTCCAATAGACATACAGACATTAGGGAGGAGAATGATAGTGCCCTCCATTGCCCTTTCAGGCAGGTGCACTGGAAGGCCCTGGCATCATCAAGGTGGTTTCCTTCAGGAGGAAGCATGAAGTTCTGGAAAGAACACTGGACTAGGAATTAGGAGACCCAGATGCCTTGTAATTCAAGCTGTTCTACTTGGTGGCTTTGAGACTGAATAAAGCATAATGTCACTAAACTCAGTTTCCTCATGCACAAAACAGGAATGATAATACCTGCTCCGCCTACCTTGCAAATGCAGTTGAGAGGCTAAAATGAGATGAAGCATTTTCCCACTAATGGGTTATAGAAATATGAAGCTCCTTGTATTAAGAGTGGAAGGCCATGATAGAGAGCAGTGAGAAAGCAGATCCATATGACCTCTAAGACTTCAGTATCCTAGAAAACAGCCACTCAGGTCAAGAAGGAAATAGCAGGTAAGGAGGTACTTATTTCCTCCCCAGGCTTTTCTTCCTACTCCTACCTTCCTTACAGTCACTGGCATGTGCTAGTGGGAGACTATTATCTGCAGACCACTTGGATGTAGACATAGTGATTTGGAGGTTCTGAAAGCTTTTGAAAGCTTTGTCTCTACCTTTAAATTTTAAAGAGATAAAAACTGTCCTTGAGAACATTATGAAAAGGGTCATGTGAGTGGGGCCTTTCTGGGACATCATGTGTATTCTTTATCCATTTAAAAAGATATTTGATCCCTAGGAATAGCAGCCGGGTCTAAAACCTGCTCTGAAAATGCATTACACCAGAACAGAATCTACTTCAAGCCCTTACTTCACATGTCTGGGTCTTTCTGCCAGGCCAAATACTTCTCAGGGCTACCCTCAATAATAACATAGAGATTTTCCCTCCTAGCCTTACTATTTCAACAACCTCACTAATGTGCTGTCTTAAACTGGGATGACCCTAACTCTCAAGAAGAAGGGTAACAATTATAATAAGAGATACCAAACGCAGAACCCCAACTCCTGAGTGCTGCTCAGAACCAGATTAAAATGAATTGGGAAATATTTAACAAAATAAATCAAAATACAATACAACTTAGCTAGTTAACTTGTAGCTTTCTAAGTCAATACACAGTCTGTGGGGATCTGTTTCTATTTGACTTTGACATAACTAGTGTAGCTCACTGAAAATGTGCTTAAAAGTTGTTTAAGAAGAAAACAATGTGGACAAGTAGAAAGAATGGGAGTCTAGGTGTCAGGAGACCTGCTTCAGTCAGTCATTTTCTTTCTCGGGTCTCAGTTTTCTCATCTGTAAAATGAATTAGTCAAACCAAAATTTCCAGAAAATAAATGATGAAACATACTGCCCACTTCCTGACAAAGAGGTGATGGGCTCGGTGTGCAGAAGGAGACATGCACATTTTCAGATTTGGAAAATATAGAAATTTTTTTTTAAAAAATACATATTTGTTACAAGAGTTTTGCTTTTTTGTTTCTAATGGGGAAGGGAAGAGAGTAGCACTAGTAATAGGGACTTATCAAAAAGAAAGAAAAGAAAAAAGTCATTGATGATTAAAAAAAAATCCACAAAAGATAATAGAAGCAAAGCCAGAAGGATATGCAGATGACTAGGACAGCTCTGAAATTTACATAATGAAGTTAGAATATACTGAAATGGGAAATATAATTTAAATGCAATAAAGATGTGCAGTTTCAGGTACAGTCCTATTTTTCTGTCTACTTTGCATAAAAATTTTATTTGTTATTAAAGTCCTAAATAAAATGCTTTTTTTTACGAAAAAAAAAAAAAAGATCATTGGCCTAGATCCTCTTCAGGGTCCCTTCCAGTCTGAGTTCTAAGTAGTGCCACCCAGACGAATCATATAGAGAGCAAAGTTGAGTATTTATTAGGCAGTAACTATATGTTAGGCACCATGCTAAGTGCTAGGGGATACAAATCCAAAAAGCAAGGCAGTCCTTACCCTTCATCCTTCTTTTTCAAAGAGGACTAATGACAATACGAGGGTTATGTCTTGACTTGAGAATGAATTGGATTTAAGTAAGGCAGAGTTGCCCAAAGTCGGCAACCTCACTCTTTCTTCCAGAATCATTAAGTCCAGTGGCAGGACAAATGACAAGACATTGGCAATGGCTCTGCTTTAATACCTGGCCAAGTCACTTGCAGCCACACATGACTACAGCCTCTTGCTGCATATGGTCCCTTTCTCCACTTGGGGCACCATATCCTTCTATGTGGGTGCTCTGTTCATAAGATTATAATTTTTGGTTGCTTATATTTTATAAGATATTTTGGGGTTTAAGGCTAGATTTTTTTTTCTAAAAGCTGGGACAATTCACTTTTTGTCCTGTGCTGCTTTAGTATATTTTTTCTGGACCAACTCATTGTGTTACAAATAGAACTACATGTAGTGAAATATAAAGGGAAGTTGGAAGGGGGTAGACAGAGTGTAGTGCAGGGTGTAGAAATGGGCTGATGGTGGCTTGAAAGCCTGGCTCTAGGAAACATATGGCGAGAGCTTAACTCTCCAAGCTAAGGGAGGAGGCTAAGGTTCAGGTGGGAAAAAATGAGAATGACTGCTAAGTACAAGCCATATGCATGCCCTCTCTTTGCATGAGCCATTACAGGCAAGGATCATGGTTCAGAGAAAAATGCACAATGAAGATACTTTAAACTAGGTTAAATGCATTTAAGTTATAACATTTATCAAATTTTCACATATACTGCTCAATAAAGTTGTCTTCTCCCTAGGGGTCTTCCATTCAATCCAAACCAGCAGATCCTTATTAAGCACTTAGATGTGGAAAGCAGGATGAAGGGTGCTGGGCATACAAACAAAAAGCAGTCTCTATTCTTAACGAATCACATTCTATTGTCTAAGCCTAGAATTGTTAACAGAATATGTTATGCTCTGCTACAAGGCACAGCAAAGCTCCCTGTACCAAATCTCTGTCCTAAGTACTGTTTTAGTTGTTCCAAGATGGATTTGGGACACAGTTCCTACAATGCCTACAACCATAGACCAGAATATCTCTAGGAAACCAGCCACACTAATTCCCATGATGTCAGGCTGCTAGGCAGAGTTTCTGAGGGCACAGTGGCACCACCACTTCTCCTTCTTCAAGGGAAACTTATAAAGTTTAAGGGCTCTGATCTCACAATACTGTGAGAGGTCTAATTTCCCCCTGAAAGAGTCTAATCCTGCCTGCCATCTCTGCTAACTCCTCTAGAGCCTGACCTCCCACTGCTCCAGTCAATGACTTTGGGCCTCAGCAGGGTTCTTTATTTGAATAGTATGGAAGCAGTACAGCTTCCCATTACTAAATACATAATTTCTACCTAATCAATCAGCAGGCCAAATTCAGAGACTGCTCCAGAAACAATTAAATACAAACTACCTTTGCAAACAAGACATTTCTCATTCTTGCATATGACTTTACTCCAGTGATATTTGAAATGGTGAGGTCTTCTTGCCTGGCCCATCCTGTACTTCACTTCTAATGGCAGGACTTTAGGAGCTATAATCCGGTAGAAAGTACAAGATTTAAATTTAGGAGGAGATCTGGGTCCAAATAATTTTTTAAAAGTTACTGCCGGGGGACAGCTAGGTAGCACAGAGGATAGAGCATCAGCCCTGGAGTTAGAAGGACCTGAGTTCAAATCCAGCCTCAGACACCTGACACTTACTAGCTGTCTGACCCTGGACAAGTCACTTAACCCAATTTCCTAGTTTAAAAAAGAGAAAAGAAAAAAAAATAAATGAAAAAAAGTTATTGCCTATATGATCTTGGGAAAACCACTTATTATCACTAGACCTCATTTTCCTCATTTGAAAAATTACAGAGTTGGACAAGATAGCCCTGAAAGTCCCTTCTAAGTTAAAATCTATGATCAAATGACTAAATGATCTAAAATTTCCTTTTTAGCTCTAAATCTCATTCTCCTATTAAAGTCTTATGTTCTGCTCTTCAGACACCAAGAACAAAATTTCCTTGGAATCCTAGGCAAAAGTCCTTTTAAGCAAAATTTCCTATCAGGATACCATGAATTGAAGGAGCATGGTATTTTTGTTAGTCAAAAAAATTAATAAGAAAAAAAAAACAAAAAAATGAGCAAAACCAGGAGAACAGTATACATACAATAACAACAACACTGTAAAGACAAACAACTTTGAGAGATTTACGAATGTTGATCAGTGCAGTGACAAATCACAACTCCAGAAGACCCACTATGAAAAATGCTGCCCACCTCCTGACAGGGATTTGATGAACTCAGGATGCAAAATGGGACATTCTATTTTGGTCATGAATGCAGGACTTTCTTTTGCCTGTGTCTATTTGTCACAAGGGTTTTGTTTTTCTTGTTCTTTTCCAGTGGGAGAGGGTAATTGGAGGGAAAGAAAATAAATTTTCATTATGAGAAAAATCATTTTTAATGAACTGAAGGAGGATTTCATGAGTTGACAATGCTTAACTCAAATGGCCCTTCCACTTATTAATCCCAAGACATCAGGACACTGGTTTAAATAGCTCTGAATCTATAATCTTGTGAAACACTTTGGGCTTCATAAGATTATGAATTCAGAGCTAGAAAGAATCTTATAGTCTAACCAATCACATTTTAAAGGTGAGGATCCTGAGGCATAGAAAGATTCAGAGACTTCCTCAAGGTCACACCATTAACAAGTAGGAAAGCTCAAATTTGAACCAAGGTCCCCTAACTTCAAATTCAGTGCTCTTTCTAGTGACTTGACCAGGGTCACACAGCTATTAACTATGTGAAGCAGGATTTGAGCTCAGATCTCCTTGACTCTAGTTCTAGTACACTGTCCACAGTCACACCAAGCTGCCTACATGGTATTGGCAAATTACCTTACCTTTCTTTACCTCAATTCTCTTATCAGTGTGTCACAGATGTCTGCAATGACATTCTGTACTGAATAATACTAACTGTAACACCTCAGTAAATACCCCTTTCTAAAAAAATATTTAGGCTGACTGCCTAAATGATTCTACATTGATAATCTTGTATACTGATGGGGGCTTACGCCACTGGCATTAGCAAATCACCTCTGAGCACTTAGGGGTACTACTGATGGGAAGACATAGTCAACTTTGCTCTAGACACTCAGTGGGAGCAGGAATTGAGATGAGGATGTGTCTGAACTTACACTGGCTACATATTAAATGAACTTGTTGGACCAAATAGTTCTGAGATCCCTTCCAGTTTAGTATCTAGAGCTGGGCTGGAATCTGATTAGCAATAGCCTAGTTTAAGTCTTAGTATCAAGAAAGAAAATTTGTCAAATTGATGTTTCTCAGAAGCAATGTCAAAGACTAGAGCAGGAGAGGGAGGTCCGATGCCCAGAACACCAAGGAACATACTGTATTTCACTGTCTTGTCCTATTTTTGATTGTCAGGATGTATAACAGTTTCACATCTGATTGTGCCCAGACTACTGTTGCTCAGTTAGCAAACAACTGTCTTTCCTCCCAAGTCCGGTCAGAATGCATTTTGTGTTCCCCAAAACACAATCTAGCAGCTTGAGAGCAACAAAGTATCACAATGGCTATGTATTTATTTTTAAGTGCATTGCTTTTATTTTCCTTCTTTAAAATGTTCTTTGGGATCCACCGACCTCTCTAAGATGGTTGACACTTGCAAGGTATGAAATTCTAGGCGCGATGATGAAAATAGCCAAGGACTGGCACTAGGTAACATGGCAACGTAATTGAAGTTTGTCATGAAAATTGTGTCTGCCATCTCTCTCCTCCTTTCCGTACCCTCTTGTTATTTATTAGCACCTATCCTTCTCAAGCCCAGCAGGGAGCCAGTGATGTCTCCTGCTCTTTCCTGGCTGCCCATGGCCTTCTACTGGAGTGTCTCTGTTTTGCTTACTCTCATTAGATAGCACTCAAGATTTTTCAAACATCTTCCCCTTCAAAACTCAGATGTCCTTGGTATCATTCCCTCAGGCCCCACTCTTTATTAAGTGACAGCTAGCAAACTTGCACTAATGGACTCAGGGACTGCTGATATTAAAATGTGATCCCAATCAGATGGCATGTGTATACGTTTACAAGGGTCTTTCCAGAGACACAATGCCTTGTTCCAAAGGAAATCCTGGAGAATTTATGGGGGAGGCAGTATAGAGGAGTGGGGGAGGAGCCATTTCCTTCCAAACCGTTCTGATCTTCAATATAAGTGAGAGCAGCCCTTCCACATCAAATCATACCATATGGGCAGCTGCTTACTCTAGCCTTTGGGTAACTTCTTAAATTCTCAAAATGACACCAAGACATCATAAGACTCAACTTCTTAAGAGCAGGGACAGGCTCCTGCTAGTCTTCATATCCCCGGTACTTAGCATATTATCTGACTCATTATAAAAACTTACTTAATAAATGCTTATTTAATGATTGAAAGACCAAGAATTATGTCATTAATACTCCCTTTCAGCTGTGCCTCACTTCTTCATTTAATTGAATGACCAGAAATGAACATGCATTGGTCCATGCAAATACTGGAAGGATTTATGATTTCATCCAAAGGGACATTGCCTCCACCAAAGCAAATTAAAACCTATTCATGATTTTGTAGATAAGTCCTAAGAAGTTTCCTGGTAACCCAAGAAGTTACATGCCTTGCCCAGAGTTGCTTAAGTAATAAGTTTCAGCAACAGGATTTAAACCCAGGTCTTTGGGGCTCTGCATCTACTACATCATTTTTTTTTTTGCCCCTGGTGTATGACAGAAAGCATCAAAAATCATAAGGGTTCCCAAGGGTGAGGAATCTCTAAAAGAAAAGTACCAGGAATCTAGAGAAAACTAAGTAAGATAAGTTTGTTGCAAAAGAGAACAGGTAAGAGAAGACAGAATGGATGAGAGGACAGTCAGAAAGACAAAGTCACAAGTTACAACCTGAATGGCAGTTTTGTCACTCTTAATCCAGGGATATACATCGGCAGTCGAGGCACGGGTGAGAATCCTCAGGTATGTGAGATACTGCTGAAGACTCTTGGCCAAGTTGATATCCTTTTCGAGTGCGGATGGCCTTTTATTATCAACTTTTGACTTTGAAGTCCTATACAGCAAAAGATAAACAAAAGAAAAGTCAATTAACTGACAAAAAGGCATTAATTATTATATGCCCAGCACTATCCTTGGTACTGTTAAGAATGCAATCTGACACAGACCAAAACCACAAAGAACTCATACTCTAGCTGAACATGAATTACAAAATTAAGTATGTTAAATTGTGACACCAGGTACAGCAGATATTCTGAGACTATAGCCAAGGAATTACCTTCAGTCTAGTCACCCAGATTCACAACCTCAGAGTCAGCCTCAATTCCTCCTTCTCACTCAACTCCCATATCCAATCCATTTCCAAGTCTTGGACATCTCCAAGACATTTCCAAGTCTTCCAACATCTCTCTATTTGTTCCTCTCTCTTTAATAAAAAGGCCCTAAACACCTCTCACCTTGACTAATATAAAAACCTCCTAATTGATCCCCTTTTTATCATCCTCTTCCCTCTCTATTTCATTCTCTACTAAGATTTGAAAATAATGTTCCTTAATTATAAGTCTGGTCATATAACTCAGTTGCACAAGAATCTTCAGGGGCTGGGGCAGGTAAGAGGCACAGTAGATAGAGCACCAGCTCTGGAATCAGGAGGACCTGAGTTCAAATCCAGACTGAGACCAGACACTTGACACTTACTAGCTATGTGACCTTGGGCAAGTCACTTAACCCCAATTGCTTGCAAAAAAAAAAAGAAAAAGAAAAAAGAAAAGAATCTTCAGGGGCAATCCATTGTCTCAGGGAAAAAATATTCCTGTTTGGGACTTACTGTCCTTCCAAGTCAGAGTTCCAACCTACATAACTGGTTCCAATAATTCACCTCAACATACTCTAAGAGTTAGTTAAACCAGACTCCATGTTGTTCCATTTTCTGCCTCCATACATTTTCAAAGGCTGTCTCCCCTGCTAGGAATGATTTCTTTTTCACTTCTACCTCTTGGAATCCCTTGCTCCCTTCAAGGCTCCAATCAAGTACTGCCTCCATCAAAAGGCCCTTCTTGATTGCCCTAGCTGATAGCTCCACCCCCCCCAATTATGTGGTATTTACCTATCTGAATACATTTTCTTCCTCTCTCTTCTATCCCCTCTCTACCTCCAACAGAAGGTGAGGGTCTTCAGTACTTTATTCTTGTTCCTTGGAAGGAAAGCTATGGCAAATATGGACACAGAGATGTCACCTTGTGGTCAAAGGCCCATATGGTCAAAACTATAGTTTTTTCCATTAGTAATTTATGACTGTGAGAATTGGACTATAAGGAAAGCTGAGTGCCACAGAATTGATGTTTTTAAATTGTGGTGCTGGAGAAGACTTTGGGGAGTCCCTTGGATAGCAAAGAGATCAAATAAGTCAATACTTAAAGAAATTAATTCAGGCTATTCACTGGAAGGTCAAATACTGAAACTGAAGTTTAAAAATTTTAGCCACTAATGAGAAGACAGTACTCATTGGAAAAGACCATGATGCTGGGAAAGATTGAAGGCAAAAAGAAAAGAGGACAACAGAGAATGAGATGGATAGATAGTGTCATGGAAGCAGAGGTAGAGAGGGGATGGAAGAGAGAGGAAGAAAATGTACACAGATAGGTAAATACCACATAATTGGGGCAGGGTGGAGCTATCAGCTAGGGCAATCAAGAAGGGCCTTTTGATGGAGGCAGCACTTGATTGGAGCCTTGAAGGGAGCAAGGGATTCCCAGAGGTAGAAGTGAAAAAGAAATCATTCCTAGCAGGGGAGACAGCCTTTGAAAATGTGTGGAGGTATGAACTTGGACAGACTTCAAGAGACAGTGGAGGATAACAGGACCTGACATGCTATGATCCTTGGGACCACAAAGAGGTGAGAACAATTGAACAACATATGTTGCCTTTTGTTTTGTTTTGTTTAACTTTTGTCTCAGTATCCCCAGCTCCTAGTGAAGTGCCTGGTACACAGTATGGAGTTAATAAGTACTTAATGAATAGAATCTAAACTGAAAGAGTTGTCGCTATGTGGCTATAGTCACAGAACATTTTATGTAGGTGTTAGGACTTGAAATTTGAGTAATATAATTGCAGGCAGAGTTTTAGGTAAAGTTTTATAGTCATTTCATATGTCTTTCTTTCAGAAAAGTGCAGTGGAAGAGGGAGAGTATTCCAGTGGAGAGACAGAATGAGCAAAAACACAGAGACAGTAATGCTAATTAGAAAAGCATGTTTGGAGATTGTGAATGGATATTGATATCCAAAGCAAATGCTTCAAGTTGAGCAATAGTAAGAGATGAGTTTGGTTAGAGAAGGTGAGGCCAAATCATGGAAAACCTAGAAAGACAAACAGAGGAGTATGACTAAGATGGATGCAGATGACAATAAAGTAACATCAATTATCCAGCAGAACATAAGCTCTGTAAGAAAAAGAACTTTTTTTTAAACTTTTTTTATGTCTTGTCATTCCCAGCACCTAGGACAGCACCTGACATTCAGTAGCTTAATAAATGTTTGTGGAATTAAACAGAGCCATAGGTTCTTAAACAGGAAAGTTATGTGATGGAAGTGGTATTTTGGAGGATAATTACATTTATGTAATTACTTGAAAAATATCATTAGCTCACATTTATGTAGCAATTGAAAGTTTTCTAGGTACTTTTTTCATGCAACCCAATGAGGTAAGTGGTGAAAATATTATTCTTGTTTTACAGATGAGGAAACTGAGGCTCAGAGAGGTTGTAACTTGACTAAGGTCACAAATCCTATGAGTAGAATCTAAGTCTTCTGACTAGAAATCCAATATTCTTTTCACAACACTGTAATAATGGCAGCAGTATACTGAATGGTCCAGAAGGACCAAGGAAATGCAGCCAGCTGGTAGGAGATAGGCAGTGCTGTAGTCAGGAGTTGATAAGGTATTGAATCACAGCAGTGACAGTGGGAATGAAAAGGAAAGGGGCAATCTGGGAGACATTTTAAAGGAAGAAATGGAATTTCCCTCTCCGTATAATGGCCCTAGTCAGCAAGCAAAGTTAATCAATTCTCATCTCCAACTGACTGGACTTGAAAACATTATCACCAGGCAAGTGTAGTTTAACAAAAGAAATTGAGAAAATGATCACAGACTAGTTCTTATGACTGGTGGAAATCCATTGCTGGAGTCATGGCAACATCAAGTGCTAATAATAAGCATCTGACTAAGCCATAAAGTCAAAACTCTTCAGCTGAACCATACTTTGTGGAGGGGAGGGGGAAGAAATAATTTCAAGGTGCTGCTTCCAATATAGATTGGATCTTTCCCCTTTGTTAACTATGGCTTGCCAAGAACCAGCCAGAAGCAATGGGACAGATTCCCAAAAGGCTTTGAAGAGAAATAACAGTCCTGATCATCTCAAAGACCCAAACCTCTCACTACATGAAGCTTTATGGTATCATGTCAGAAGATGAAGAGTTTATAACTTAAGTATATAATCACATCCCTCTCTCTCTTTTTTTCTTTTCATAGAGAAAAACACTGTTAGAAACATGGAACAGAGTAGAAAGAAAGCTAGACTTGGAAACATGAGAGCTCAGTTCAAATCCTGGCTTCAGCATTTACAAGATATATGATCATAGGCAAGTCATGTAACCTCCTTGAGCATCAGTTTCCTCATTTGTAAAATAGAGATGGTGATATTTCTGTTATTTGTACTTCAAAGAATTTTGAGGAAAATACATAAGCAATAGATCACCATGTTAAGTTATGATTACTGTCACTCAAGTACCAAGCAGTCATTGAGGACATATTTTATGTATCAAAGGAATTGGGGGAGACAAAGATAAAGGAATATCAAGAGATCAACGAAACAATAATAATGTTAGATGTAGCTAGGTGGCACCATGGATAGAGTACTGGTGCTAGAGTCAGGAAGATCTAAGTTCACATCCTGGTTCACACACTTACCTGTGCGACCCTGGGCATGACATTTAATCTCTTTCAATCTCAATTTTCTCATCTGTACCACAGATATAATACCACTTATCTGCCAGTATTGTAGTGAGGATCAAATGTGATAATATATTTGGAAAGCATTTTAGAAACTGTAAAATGCTACATAAATGATAACTACTATCATATTAATAAAAATAACATGTATATAGTACTTAAATATTTATTATTTCATTTGATCTTCACAATTATCCTGTGAGGTAAGTGCTATTATGATCTCCATTCTACAGAAGTGGAAACAGACCAAAAGAGAGTAAGTGATGATTTGCCCAAGTTCTCACAGCCTTGTCAGTATCTGAGAAGGGATTTATACTCAGGTCTTTGAGATATTAAGTCCACCTCTCCCTACACAATGCCTGTCTCTATAAAAATATAAAGTTACTCATCAAAGGTGCAGGGTTATTTGGATCTACTTCCTTGGTGGGATGAAAGCAAGGAGATAGACACCTAGTTTCGCATTCTTAGCACAGTTCCTGGCACTGTCTATATTTTCTTCTTTCTTGCCTATTACCTGCAGCTTGTCATTCCCTACTCCTTACCCCAACTGACTAGAGTGATGTCAGAGGTCTAGAAACCCTACTCATTCTGAAGCTCTGCAATAGGTAAATTTCAATCCCCAAAATGTTTCCTGATTATTGCCAGCTAAATTCCTCAGGTACAATTTAGAGACCTCACAGCAGAAGAAATAGGTCCTCTCTTCCTCAACAAGTTGCTGCCTCAAGGGCCTCATTCTTCCCAATTCTCAGTTTCTCCTGCTGCCCAGGAGTTCATCAGAATGGGTGTTCCCAGACACACACAAACACATACACACCCACACACCCCACCCCACACACACACCCACTACCCAAGAAAGCTCACCCTTTTGTCCATATTGTCAAGATTCTACTTAGAGAATTCTCTCCCACTCTCCAACTCCCCTCCACTTCTAATCTTTAAAAAAGAAATTCCCTATTTCCTTTTCCTGCAAACACTTGAGGCAGGAACCAGTCTTCCAGTCCTCTGAGATTACTCCTAAATCTTGAATAAGATGCAAATAGTATATTTCCTGATAAACCTTACTTTAATTAGGGGTCCTGTGGAAATTTTAGCTTTTGCCCAGAGGGTCAAATTCTGAGAGCCATCAATCAATATGCTTAGCATAAGTTCACAGTTTCCAGCTTCTTCAATTGACTCAATAGTTTCTATTTGTCTTAAAATCCAGGTGATAAAGGTCATAGAAGGGAAGACTATATAACCCAGGTTGGGTTTGAGGGGGGAGAATTACTGGGTTATGCAGTCAGGATGGCGACCTCACTGACTTCCTCTTGGACCATAAAGGACTTCCTAAAGATAAATAGCACAGGACAGAACTTCCCATTTTTTTTTCTTTTTTCTACCTTTGACTGAACTGTATGTTTGATGAAATTTCTGCAAGATTTTGTTTGTTTGATTTAGTCATCTAGTGTGACATAAAGAGTATTGGAGGATAGGTGACCTTTTCTCCATTCAGTCTGTAGCATTTAGAACTGGAAGGGTCAGTAAAGAGCAACTGGATTTATGCTCTCATATTATAGATAAGTAAACTAAAGTCTAGAAAGATGAAGTGATTTGGCCAAGGTCACACAATTAATAAAAAATAAAGTCAAGAGTGTAGCCTGAGTGTCTTGATGGCAAATTCCATACTCTTGGCACTGTACCACATTGATATTCAACAAACATTTATTAATTGATTACAGTTAACTTAGCATAGTGCCCAGTACATAGTAAGCACTTAATAAATGCTAGGTGGTACAGTGGTTAGAGCACAGGGCTAGGAGTCAGGCAGACCAGGGTTTAAATCTGGTCTTAGATACTTTCAAGAGGTATGACTCTGTATGTACATATACATACACATATATATGTATATATAATATATTTCATATATATGAAATAATAACACAATATTTACATAGCATTTTAAGTTTATCAAAGTACTTTTTCCACATCTGCATTATTATACCCATTTTGCAGATAAGGCAAATTAAACCAAGTTAATTAACTTGCTCAGAGGCACATAGTTAGTAATTGTCAGAGGCAGGATCTGAACCCACATAGGTTCATAGGATCACAGACTTAGAACTAGAAGGCACCTGAGAGTCTCTAAATCCAACCCCCTCCTTTTACAGGTGAGGAAACTGAGGCTCAAATACATTAAGTCACTTTCCCAGGGTCACAGGGCTAGCAACTGTTCAAAGCAATGTTTCCACTCAGATCTTTCAAGATCCAAGCCTAGCCTTCTAACAATTATTCTCTACTCTCTATGCTACTGTATACAAATGCCAGTTATTTTTGTTTCTCAAGTATTAAAATATCTTTATGACATCTGAGAGCTGATTACAATGAAAGGGATGATAGCAGAATAAAAATGCACTGCATGATGTAAATGAATTCATTCCTTTTAAATGTCAGTTTTTAATTTATTTGCAGGCAAAACAAAACATCTTCTTTGTCCTCATTCTTTTAAACATGGTAATGAAATGCAAAAGGTATTGCATTAAGACATAAACTTTAACATCCTCTTCAGCAATTCACAGTAGCACACTCAATTTATGACTGCTATGGGAATCATACCTACCTTTCTACAATATTCTACACCCAGTGGGTGCTCAAAAAATGTGTGGTGGACCAATTTTTTTTAATGGTGGTAATTGATGTTTCAGATTTGGTGAATATCAGTAGAAAACTGGTCATTGGACAGTTGTAAACCTAAACCCACTAGAGGGAGAGTGGAACCCAAACAATGTTTATGGTATGATGTAAATAAGGCAATTTTGAATTCATAGGCATTACAAAAGCAGAGAGTTCATAGGATCATAGATGTAGATTGGAATGAAGCTTAGAAGTTATCTAGTCCAATATGCTCATTTTATAGATGAAGACACTGAGCCCCAGCAAAATTAAGTGCTGGGTCAAAGGTCATGTAGTCAGTAAGGGCTAGAAGCAGATTTTGAACTGAGATCCTAGATTGTCCTTTTCTTAATTCTGTGGGGGGGGGGACCTTAACTAATATGGTTGTTGGGAGTGTATGCCTTTATTTTCCCTCCATTTTTGTTGGGTTTTGATTTAAATTGCATCATGTTTGAGTAGAATTTAGAAAATAGGCTATCTAAACTGATTGTTAAAATGGAGCTACCCCAACTTTCCCAATTCTATTTTTTATGAATGCAGGAGAAAAAGCCATGAAGGAAGCTCCATGCATCAAAGGGCTTGACCAGCAGAACCATGGAATTCCCAGCCCTATAGATATATATGCATGACTCCCCTGAATTCTCCAAAGGCACTTATTTCAGTTATTACCAATGACCAATGACCAAAAGAGTAGACAGGTGACAAAGTTTGGGAATTTTCCATCAAAAGGGTTCTTGTTTTGCTTCAGCAATCTATGGAAATCTCACCAGATTCCTCGACCATCAACATTATCAACAACAACAACAAAGTCTCTAAGGGAGTTCAGGAAGGGTAAGAAGCTGGTATTGGTTTAAGCCTTAGACATAAGACTTACTAAGGGTTACATCAACATGTACTAACCTGCCATAAACTCACTACCCATGCCTATGTCTTTTAAGTTTGAGAGTAATCATCTAGTTGTAGTTTGATGGAAGCTATATCTATGGCACATACTGAAAATTTACTTGTTATCCCTAGTTATACTGCTAACACAAGTAATTCAAAGGAATTCTTTTGGCAAAAATTAACCATTTGGACCTTTTACATTGATTGCATTTATTAGCTAATTAAGAGTTATTCATTTGGGAATCACAAATGTGTCAACAATTGCTTTGCATTTAAAATGCCTTTGACCGCAAATTTGCTTACACTGAAAGTGGGATTATTGATTTTAACCAACCTAGTGGGTAAATTATTTTCTAAACATCATTTATGGGTAAGGGTTAAGTAATGTTATTAGTGAGTTTATTTTTAATCTAAAACATTCAAAAAGATTCTGGCTAGGAAAAAAGAATGTCTTTTGTATACCATCTCCTTCCACCCAGGCTCATACTGATCAATTATGACATCATGAAAAGCAGTTTATAGGATCAGAAAACAGATCTAGGACAAGGAATATCTTTGTAGATCCATAGAATTTTAACCAGCTTTGCCTATATTTGCCAATTAACTAAATCATTTAAAATGTTTACTGTGTGTCAACTACTTAAAACTGTGGAAGTTAACTTTTATACCCAAATTGGTCCTCTTTTCCACAATAAACACAGTCATTCCAAAGGAATCTTCCCATTTCTCAACATCCTAAAAGTAAATAATGCTCAGCTCTTTTCCATTTAAACATGAAGAAATTACTGTTTTCAAATTCAGAATGTTCAGAACCAAACTTAAACTCTTTTCTCCAAACCCATCTCTTGATGACATCATCATCATCATCATCACATTTATATAGCACTTAAGTTTTGAAAAGCACTTTACAAGTATTTTTTCATTTGATTCTCACAACAGTGGTGGAAGGTACGTGTTATCTATATTTTACAGATGAAGAAAAAGAAGCAGGAAATGGGTAAGTGACTTGCTAAGGGGTAATATAGTTATTAAGTGTCTGAGACTGGATTTGAACTCAAGTCGTTCTGACTTGAGGTCAAGTGCTTTATCCACCATGTCACCTGTGTGACTTCTCTGTAGCTACTAATGGTAATAATAATAATAGCCAGGGGCAGCTAGGTGGCGCAGTGGATAGAGCACTGGCCCTGGATTCAGGAGGACCTGAGTTCAAATACAACCTCAGACACATAACACTTACTAGCTGTGTGACCCTGGGCAAGTCACTTAACCCCATTGCCTAGCCAAAACAAACAAACAAACAAAAATGATAATAATAGCCAGAATTTATATACCACTTTAAGGTTTGCAAAGTGCTTTACAAATATCATCTTATTTGATCCTTACAAAAACCCTAGTATATAAGGGATATAATTACCCCCATTTTACAAATGAGCAAATTGATGTAAACAGATGTTAAGTGATTTTTTGGAGGGCACACATATAAGTATATGAGGCAGGATTTGAACTCAGGTCTTCCTGACTCCAAGTCCAACATTTTACCCACCTTACTACCTGGCCATCACTTAGGCTAACAGTTTTCAAGTTACTAAGGTTTGCGGTTTGACTCCTCTCACTGCCTCATCCCTAAATTGATCAGTGTTCATGTCATTTCAGTTTTTCCTGGGATATCCTTCTTACAGAGGCAGTAGGGGAAAAAAAGTGAGAGATGTTGTGGAGATTGAAGGAGAGTTGAGTTTCTAATCCAGATGCTTTGATTCCCAACCCAGTGTTCTTTCTGCTGAACCACTCAACCCCTACGTTCCATGACTAGAAGACTTTACACCTTACAATCACTGCCCATATTAATTGGCTATTTCACAATGGATGAAATTTCATGTTCTATGTTTTCAGGGTGTAATTTAACTCAAGTTAATTTACCATTCTGGTATTTTGTCTCTTTTTCCTCACTAATTGCTAATCAATGCAGATAAAACCATCTCATAAATGTACCTTTAAATTGTCTTATTCATCTTCCTTGTGTCTTTGTTCATGCTCGTGGATTTGTTTGTGACACTGTAATATATTATGGGAACGGGAGTCATCATCATTATAGTGTGCAATGTCATAGCAATTAACTTGTAAGTTGACTTTCACCCAGTAATTCTGCCACGAGTAGATCAAATTGTTTTCAATATAATTTTTCTGCATCTTAAATATTTTAAAATATTTCCACTATGGTTTACCCTGCTTCATGTTTCCTAAAATGCTGTGTTTCATACTTTGAAAATTGGGGTTATAATGAAGGTTTAAAGTTGTCTCAGTTTCATAGCTCCCTGTGGAAAAAAATTCAAGCAAGCAAGAAAACACTTTGCAATCAATATAATAACTAATATCTAACATTTATGTAGCATCTTTTATGTGCCAGTAACTGGGTTAAATATTTCACAATGATTATTTCATTTGATCCTTGCAACTACCCTGAGAGGTAAGTGCTCTTACTCTCCTCATATTACAGATGAGGCTTGTTTGCTGAGACAAACAAAGGTTAAGTGACTTGCTCAAGGTCACACATTTAGTAAGGTCAGAGTTGAACTCAGGAATTTCTGAGTCCAGGCCCAGAACTCCATCCACTGCACCACCTAGCTGCCATATACAACTATCTATCCTCTCTGCTGATCTAAAACCCAGATTTCTTCAAGATCCATACCAAATTATGCTTCCACTTCCCAGATTACAGAATCAAAGAATTACAGAATCTCAGAGTTGAAAGGGAGCTCAAAGGTCATCTATTCTAAATTGTAATATGAGCAGCAATCCTCTCTCCAAAATGCGCCCCCCACTGGTCCATACAACATTTGATTAAAGACCTCTGTGAAATGTGTTGTTGAAATCCATGTGTTCTTTGCCCAGAGAATGTCTTAACCAACCTGTCAATAAAGTTAATGCAATTAATGTGTCCTGGCCATTTCAGGACAAACCCATGTTGGCCCTTGGTCATCACTTCCATTTCCAAATGCTCATAATCTATTCCTTTAATAATACCTTCTAGAATTTTGACAGCAATCAAAGACAAGTTTGTGGCTTCTAGTTTGAAGAATTCTTTTCATTCCCCTTAACTGTTTTGACATTTGTTTGTCTCCAGCCTTCTAGAAATTCCATGAAGCATTTTCCACAAACATGCCAGGCTAAAATGTTTTTTCCCTCCTCTGAACTGCTGTTGGACTAATTGTCTATGCCATTTACGTCTTGTCAGTTACCATATTCTCCTGGGTACTTTCTCCTTGCTGAGTTTTGAAGATAATGTTCTCTCCTGGTTCTTCTCCTACTTGTATGACCACTCTTTCTTTGCCCTTTGCAGAATCCAGGTCACCACTGCTAAGTATGGGAGGAACCCAAGGATTACCTCCCTTTATATATCACTTGATGATCTCATCAGCTCTCATGGATACAATTATCATCTCTATGCAGCTAATTCTTAGATATATTTAACCAGACTTAACTTCTCTCATCTTCCAGTCTTGCATCTCCAACTGCCTCTTGGACATATTGAATCACAGACATCTTCAACTCAACATACCCCAAACTGAACACAATTTTTTTCTCCAAACCTTCCCCTTTTACAAACTTCACTGTTATGAACAAGGGCACCAACACCCTTCCATTCACTCAGGTTTGTAACATAGGTTTTATATTCAACTTCTAACTTTCCTTCACCCCATATATACTAAGTTGTGCCAGACTTTGAAACATCTCTCGTATGCATCCCATTTTCTTCTCTGACACTGCTACCACTCTGGTGCAGGCCATCATCACTTCACACCTGGACTATTATAATAGCATTCTGGTTGGTCTAATTGGTTCAAGTCTCTCCCTACTCCAGTTAATTCTCTACCATGCTAGAGAAGGGATCTTCCTACAATTCTGGTCTGACCATGTTATTGTCTTATTCAATAAATTCCACAGGTTCCTTATTACCTACAAAATAAAGCTATTAAAGCTTTAAATTGCACTAAGACTTTTGGGACAACCTGAATAAAGTCTTCCATTTTTTGACTTTTAAAGCTTTTCACAAATTTCTCTCTTGCTGCCTGTCTAGTTTCCCCCCCTCATTTTCTGTAATCTAGTAATGCTAATCTTCTTCTGTTTCTCAAACACGAACCTCTATCTCCCAACTTTGTGATGTTTCACTGGCTGTTCCCTATAGCTGAAATGTTCTCCATCTGAGCTTCCCTTCTTTTTTAAAATTCAATCTTATTTTATTTTCAGTTTCACATTATCTCCTTCTCCCAACCACTTCCTCATTCATTAAGAAGGCAAGAAATTTAGAACCCATTAAAAATTTGTAGAAACATACAAAACAAACATTCATTTAACCATCGCCCCCCCCCCAAAAAAAAAACACAAGAAAAAGAAATAGAAGGAAATATGCTTCAACCTGCATTTGGAGTCCATCAATACTCTGTCTAGAGGTGGATAGCATGTTTTATCATGAGTCATTGTAATTATGGTTGGTCACTGTGTTTCTCAGAGTTTTCAAGTCTTTTAAGGTTGATTACCTTTATGCTATTGCTATAATTGTATAAACTGTTCTCTTAGTTCTGCTTATTTCACTCTATATCAGTTCATACAAGTCTTTGTAAGTTTTCTTAAAATCACCCCATTCATTATATCTTTTTTTCTTATTTTTTTTCTTTTTTTCTAAGGCAAATGAATTCTCTATGGTAAAAAAATGCAAGATCAGTTTTGTAAATATGTAGCAAAATGATAGACTGTTAGGAGAATTGAACTAGTATAGTGTAGAAAGTTCAAAATAATTAGAAGGAATAAATATATCATAAAATATTATCACTAATCAAAAAAGTAAAAATACACAGTAGAACAACATTTTGAGAGGAGAATTGAATTAGTTCATCAGTACATTTATCTTAGACATCAATCAGACAACGGAAATGAGGAACAGAATAAGCTAGGTCACAGCTGAAAAACAGTACAATGCTTTCAATAATACCAAAGCAGTCTCTGACACACACACCCATCTTTTAAATAACACTATTTTTCCAGGGATGTTATGTAACTATGAAGAATTGATGAAAAGGTCAATGGTACCAGCTATTGCAAAGACTGAGGCTGGGTGATCTCTTGAGAGATCTCTTGAGTTCTGAGCCAAAGTAGTCTGATTGGGGGTCTACACTAAGTTTGGCGTCATTATAGTGAATACCTGGGAGTTGGGGGCCACCATGTTGCTTAAAGAAGGGCAATTTAGCCAACATTACAAATGGATCAGTTCAAAATTCCTATGCTGATCAGTAGTGAGATTGGACTCATGAGTTGCCCTATACTTCTAGCCAAGGGGAAATGTGGAAACTCAGTCTTAAAAATGCACATTATGTATGGGAGAACATGAAAAAAAATCTCAGAAGATGAGAAGGCATGGATGGATTATGATCTCTACTGCTGGAGGGGTAACCACATCAGTGAGGTAATAGAACCCTTTAAGTATTTACATAAATTTTTTTTTCCTGTTACATTAATTTATTTATTTTTAGTTTTCAACATTCACTTCCACAAGACTTTGAGTTCCAAATTTTCTCCCCATCTTGCCCCTCTCCCCACCCTAAGACAGTGTGCATTCTGAATATTCCTTCTGCTAATCTGCCCTTTCTATTACCTCCTCCTTCTTTTATCCTCTTTCCCTTCTATTTTCCTATAGGGCAGGATAGATTTCTATACCCATTTCCATTATATCTTATTTCCTAATTGTGTGTGAAAACAATTTTTAACATTCGTTTTTAAAACTTTGGGTTCCAAATTTTCCCCCTTCCTCCCTTCCCACTCACCCTCATTGAGAAGGCAAGCAACTCAGTATAGGTTATACATACGGAGTCATGCAAAACACTTCCATAGTAGTCATGTTGTGAAAAACTAACTGTATTTCCCTTCATCTTATCCCACCTCCCATTTATTCTATTCTCTCTTTTGATCCTGTCCCTCCTCAGAAATATTTGCTTCTGATTACCCCCTCTCCCAATCTGCCCTCCATTCTATCATCCCCCTGCTCTCTTATCCCCTTTCCCCCTATTTTTCTGTAGGGTAAGATAGATTTCCATACCCAACTGAGTGTGTATGTTATTCCCTCCTTAAGCCAAATCCAATGAGAGTAAAATTCACTCATTCCCCCTCACCTTCACTCCATTTCCCCTCCACTGTAAAAGCTTTTTCTTGTCCGTCTATGTGAGATAATTTATGCCATTCTAACTCTCCTTTCTCCTCTCAGTATAATCCTCTCATCCCTTAATTTTATTTTTTAGATATCACTCCTTCATCTTCAACTCACCTTGAGTCCTCTCTCTCTCTCTCTCTCTCCCTCTCTCTCTCTTTCACTCTCTCTATCTATATATATATATAATTTTTTCCCTCCAACTACCCTAATACTGACAAAGGTCTCATGAATTACAAATGTCATCTTTCCATGTAGGAATGTAAACAGTTCAACATTAATAAATCCTTTATGATTTCTCTTTCTTGTTTGTCTTTTCATGCTTCTCTTGAGTCTTGTATTTAAAAGTTGAATTTTCTATTCAGCTCTGGTCTTTTTCATCAAGGATGCTTGAAAGTCCTCTATTTCACTGAATATCCATTTTTTCCCTGAAGGATTATACTCAGTTTTGCTGGGTAGGTAATTCTTGGTTGTCATCCTATTTCCTTTGACCTCTGGAATATTATATTCCAAGCCCTCCAGTCCCTTGATGTAGAAGCTGCTAAATCTTGTGTTATCCTGATTGTGTTTCCACAATACTTGAATTGTTTCTTTCTGGCTGCTTGCAATATTTTCTCCTTGATCTGGGAACTCTGGAATTTGGCTATAATATTCCTAGAACTTTTCCTTTGGGGATCTCTTTCAGGAGATAGTCAGTGGATTCTAAATTAGAATGGAGCAATTGGAAGCTAGTGACTTTATAAGAAATCAAGAAATTGTAAAACAAAAGCAAAAGAATGAAAAAATAGAAGAGAATGTGAAATATCTCATTGGAAAAACACCTGACCTAGAAAAGAAATCCAAGAGAGATAATTTAAAAATTATTGGACTATCTGAAAGCCATGATCTAAAAGGAGCGTAGATATCATCTTTCAAGAAATTATCAAGGAAAACTGCACTGATATTCTAAAACCAGAGGGTAAAATAGAAATTGAAAGAATCCAAATTCCCTTCCAAACAATTTTTAACATTTGTTTTTAAAACTTTGGGGTCCAAATTTTCTCCCTTCCTCCAAAAGCTCATTGACTTCCTTTTTCATTTGGTCAATTCTGCTTTTTAAGGCATTCTTCTCCTCATTGGCTTTTTGGACCTCTTTTGCCATTTGGGTTAGGCTATTTTTTAAGGTGTAATTTTCTTCAGTATTTTTTTTGGGTCTCCTTTAGCAAGCTGTTGACTTGTTTTTCATGATTTTCTTGCATCACTCTCATTTCTCTTCCCAGTTTTTCCTCTACTTCTCTTACTCAAAATCCTTTTTGAGCTATTCCATGACCTGGGACTGAGTCATATTTTTCTTGGAGGCTTTGGATATAGGAGCTTTGACTTTGTTGTCTTCTTATGGTTTTATTTTTTGATCTTCTTTGTCACCAAAGAAAAATTCTATGATCTGACATTTTTTGCAAAGTTTGCTCATGATCCCAGCCAATTATTTGAGTTTTAAACTCTTTGTTAAGGTAGGAGTCTGCTTCCAGTGTGAGAATATACTGTCCCAAGCTTTAGGGGTTTTGTGCAGTTGTTTTCAGCAATACTTCTAGGGACCTGTAAATTTTCAGTTCTTCCAAGTTGGTATGATCAAGGGTGAGATGTTTACTTCTTTCCTGGCCTGGGCTGTGGTCTATGAGTGACCACAAGCACTCTTTTCTGCTTTGGAACTATGAGAAGGATTCCCTCTCCATTGCCACCACAAACTCCACTACGCCACCACCCCTCCTTGCCTCAGGACCACCACCCAGGACTATGACCCAGATCTAAGTACAGGAAAAGCAAGAGAATCCTGTCTCAGAGCCAGCAAAGAGATCCTCCAATCCCCCTCTGATCATCTGCTTGATCCCCTTACCATCTGTGTCCCGAGAGCTCTACCACCCCAGGGCTGCACCAGGATGGGAGCCAGACTGAGCTCCTCTCTCACTGGGGTCCAACAGACCTTTCCTACTGAACTTCTAAATTCTTTGGTGTTTGTGGGTTAAGAAGTCTGGAAACCACCACAGCTACCCATGATTCAGTCCCCTGAGGCCTGCTCCAGATTTGCTGAGGCCTGGTCTTTTTTTGTGCCACCCACTCTGAACTGTGCTCCTGTCCCAGCCCGGCATGATAGACCTTTCTAATCAACCACCCAGGTTGTCTTGGGCTGGAAATTTGTTTCACTGTCTTTTTGTGAGCTCTACTGCTCTAGGATTTGTTTAGAGCCATTTTTTCCAGTATTTGGAGGGGTTTGGGGGAGAGCTCAATGCTTTTTCTCCTCCATCTTGGCTCCACCCCATTCATTATATCTTACAGCACAACTGTATTCCACTGTATTCATATACCACAACTTGTCCAGCTATTCCTCAATTGCTGGTCATCCCCTCAGTTTCCAGTTTTCTGTCACCATAAAATGAGATGTTATAAATATTGTTATACATATGGAAACTTTTTTCTCTTTCCTTGATCTACTTGGGATATTAGAGTATAGACCAAGTAGAAGTATCACTGGGTCAAAAGATATGCATAGTTTAATAGCTTCTTGGGCATAGTTCCAAAATGCTTCCCAGAATGGTTGGACTGGTTCACAGCCCCATTAATAGTGTATCAGTGTGCCTATTTTTTCACATTCTTTCCAGTATTTGGAATTTTTCTTTGTTATTTGATCCTATTTGATGGGCATGAGTTGTTCTACCTCAGAGCTTTTTTAATTTTTCATTTTGTTAATTAATAGTGATTTAGAGCATTTTTTTTGGCTAGGCAATGGGGTTAAGTGACTTGCCAGGGTCACACAGCTAGTAAGTGTTATGTGACTGAGGCTGGATTTGAACTCAGGTCCCCCTGGATCCAGGGCCAGTGCTCTATCCACTGCATCACTTAGCTGCCCCTAGAGCATTTTTTTCAAATAGATTTTTTTTTCAAAAAGTCTTTGATTTTTTTTTTTGCTTTGAACACTGTCTATTTATATCTCTTGACCAATTATCAAATGAGGAATGATTCTTAATCTTATAAATTTGGTTCAGTTCATTATATACTTTAGAAATGAGACCTTTATCAGAGAAAATTACTGCATGGATATTTTTTTTCAATTTCCTGCTTTTCTTCTAATATTAACTGCATTGGTTGCCTTTGCACAAAGTCTCTTTAATTTTATATAATTGAAATTATCTGTTTTAGTTCTGTGAACTTCTCTATTTCTTGTCATGAACTTTTCTCTTATACATAGATCTGGGAGGTAATTTCTTCCTGTTTTGTTTAATATATTATACTATGCTTTATATCTAAATCATGTCCCCTTTTGGAACTTATCTTGGTATACAGTATGAAAAACTGGCCTATGTCTAGTTTCTGCCAGACTTTTTTCCAATTTTCCCAACAATTTTTATCAAATAATGATTAGAGTTTTGTAATATAGTTTAAGATCTGGTATGACAGTCCTACTTCATTCCCACTTTTTTTTTGTTAAATGTCTTAATATTCTTGACTTTTTGTTCCTCCAGATGAATTATTTTATGATTTTTTAGCTCAAGAAATAATTCTTTGGTAGCTTGATTGGCATAGCACTAAATAAGTAAATTAATTTAGTTAATTTTGCTATTTTTTTTAATATTGGCTCAGCCTACCAATGAGCAATTAATATTTCTCCAATTACTCAGACCTGATTTTGTTTGAGGGAAGAATATTTTGTACCTATAATCATATAGTTCTAATGTATATCTTGGAAGAAAGAGTTCCAAGTATTTTATATTGTCTGTAGTTATATTAAATAGAATTTCCTTTTCTATCTCTTCCTGCCACATTTTGTTGGTAATATACAGAAATGCTGATCATTTGTGTAGTTTTATGTTATATCTTGCAAATTTGCTGAAGTTGTTAATTATTTTGATTAGTTTTTAAATTGACTCTATAGTTCTGTTAGTACACCATCATATCATCTCAAAGAGTGATAGTGTGGTTTCCTCAATATTTATGCTTATTCCTTTAATTTCTTTTTTCTTCTCTTATTATAATAGTTAGTATTTCCAATAAAATATTGAATAGTAATAGTGATAATAGACATCCTGGATTCACCCCTGATTTTATTTAAAAGGTCTCTAGATTATTTGAGATAATTCTTGTACTTGGTTTTAGAAAGACGCTAATGATTTTAAAGAAAATTCCATTCATTCCCATAATTTCTAGGGTGTTTAAAAAAAAGGAATTGGGTGATATTTTATCAAAAGCTTTCTGAATCTATTAAAATAATTGCATGATTTTTATTGGTTTTATTAGTAATATGATCAATTATAGTTTTCTTAATACTGAACCAATTCTTCCTTCCTGGTATAAATTCAGTCTGTCCATACGATACCTTCTTTCCTATATATTGCTATAATCTACTTTCTAGCATCTTATTTAAAGTTTTTGCATTAATATTCATTAGGGAAATTATTCTATGATTTTCTTTTTCTGTTTCGACTCTCCATGGTTTAGGTGTCAAGACTATGTCTTGTATATCTCTGGCATAGGAAGATTTTTTTTTAGGATTGCTTATTTGCCTATTTTTTCAAACAATTTATGTAGCATAGGAATAATTATTTTTAAATGTTTGGCAGTATTTGCTTGTCAATCCATCTGGTCCTACATTTGTTCATTTATGGCTTGTTCAATTACTTTTTCTAACATAGGGTTTTTAAAGTATTCTATTTCCTGTTCTGTTCATCTGAAAATATTTTAAAGTAATCATACATTTCATGTAGAATGTCAGTCTTAATTAGACAAAGTAGCTCCTAATAATTGCTTTTATTTCATCTTCACTGGCTGTGAATTTACCTTGTTTGTTTTTAATACTGGCAATACTGGTTTTCTTCTTTTTTTGAAAATTAAATTAGCCAATAGTTTATCTCCTGTATTGGGTCCTCCCCCTCCACCCACCCACCCCACAAAAAAACCTCCCAGTTTTATTTATTAGTCCAATGTTGTTTTTCTTTTTTACTTTCAATTTTGCTAATCTCTCATTTGATTTTTCAAGGATTACTATTTTGGTGTTTAACTAAGGGGTTTTAGTTTGTTAGTTTCTTACTTTTTTAATCACATGCCCAATTCATTGATCTGTCCTTTCTCTCTTTTACTTATGTAAGTATTAAGATGTATGGATTTTTCTCTAAGTACTGCACTGGCCACAAATTTTAGTATGTGTCATTGGATTGGCTTGTCATCTTCTTCTCCAGCTCATTTTACAGAAGAGGAAACTGAGGCAAACAGGGTTAACTGGCTTCCCCAGGGTCACACAGTTAGTAAATGTCTGAGGCCAGATTTTAACTCAGGTCTTCCTGACTCTAGGCCCACTGTGCCACCTAGTTGCCCTGCTTGCAAAAAGGAGGTACTTAAAAAAAAGGCTTCTTCACGGACAAATCTATGGCTTAGTCAGTGTGGATACTCCCTCAATTAATACAGGTCAGAACTCTTTCACTACTCCTTTATAATCAATGATATCCTTTCTCAAGTTTAGTGATAAATCCTCTAAATCAGATCCACCCACTTCCCATCATGACATGGGGTCTGTCTCTGATTGTGTCAATAAGTCAGAGATATGAGTATAGCACTTATGTTGCTCTCTCGACCCCATTCTCATTAAATGACTATCCCACAGCCTTTTCTTTTATATTTATTTCCTCTTTCATGTAATTTATGCCATTTCTCATTGTTAGTAGCATGCCAGAGTTTACTTATGCCTATCATGTATTTCCATTGCCTTTTGGGTTAATTATAATTGTGATTCCTTCCTATTGTTCTATAAGAAATGATGAGCAGGCAAATTTCAGAAAAACTTGCAAAGACTTAACATGAATTTATGCTGAGTGAAGTGAGCAGAATGAGGAGAGCATTGTACACAGGAACAGCAACATTGTGGAATGACTGACTTCGATAGACGTAGCTATTCTCAGCAATACAATGATCTTAGACAATTCCAAAAGACTCATTTTGGAAAATGGGTCTATCTACATCCAGAGAAAGAACCACAGAGTCTGAACAGAGATCAAAGCATACTACTTTCACTTTTTATTTTTTTCTCATGGTTTTTCCCTTTTGTTCTGATTCTTCTTTCACAACATGACTAATGTGGAGAAATGTTTAATATGATTGTACATGTATAGCCTATATCAGATTGCATACTGCTTTATGTAGGATAGAGAGGAGGGAGGGAGAAAAATTTGGAACTCAAAATCTTATAAATTTGAATGTTGAAAATTATTTTTACATGTAATTGGAAAAAAATTAAATACTATAATAATTGTGATTCTTCTAAATTTCAATAGTCTCCTTTTAAAATCTCATTTAGTACTTTATTTTTCCCAATTACTTGTAAAAATAATTGATATTATCATCTACAGATAATTTTATACAATAGGCTACACCTGTGAAACTCTGGGTGTTTCCTTCTCCTTTTTCTTCAAAGATACTTCAGTATCCTTTTTTATTCAGAATTCAGATATATTATTTTCATGAAGATTTTATACAGAACAAAAAAATAGGCAAATGGGTAGCAATAATAATAATTTATCTATGTGGCACTTCAGGATTCACAAAGCATTCTTTTCATAATTACCCTATAAAGTAGATTCAACCATAATCCAAGGAATCTGTGATCTTATCTCTGTGAACATCCCTTTCAGGGATACAGATGGCAGTCCATCATGAGCAAGCCTAATATGTATATCTTTTGTCTATGCCCTACCCTGAATTCATCAAAGATCCACTTGAAGACACTGTGCACACAAGCAGTTCTCCTCATCCATCTTCTCTGATCATTTGTTTCTTTGATGACATCATTTACACTATTTCTCATGCAAAATTCTTTGTTTATAATATATCACAGGTTGCACATGCACTACAAATGCCATTCTAATACCCTATCATTGGTTTTAACCATTAGTTCTTTGGAGACTATAGTATTCCATGGCTTGTCTCCACATAATATCTGTGGAAGTATATTGATGTTAGAGCACTCTCAGGATGTTCTAGCTTAACTACATCTCCTAGTAAGCTCTCTGCAGGTTCATTTTCTTCTCAACCACTTTTCACTCTCGTCTATAATATCCTGCCATGTTTTCACAAGTGAGCTTGTATTCTAGAAGTACAGTGTCCTTGGTTGCCACATTTCTTGGATTGGCCAGGAGGGTATGCAAGGTATGCTTATCAAATGTGCAAAGAGCATAAAGCTAGGCAGGATAACTATCATGTTGGATGACAGAATCACAATCCCTAAAGACTTGAACAATTAGAACAATGGGCTAAATTTACTGCAATTAAGTTTACTTCAATAATTCAGTGCAAATGTGATCTCATGGTTATTGATTCTATGTTCAAGAGAAGAGATAACGGATTATGCTTGCCTTCTCATGCTATGTACTCATTTTCTAGGTTCTCCCACAAATACTGCATAGAGGATCTATAGAACAGTATTAAGTTCTTTCTTTGAACATTCTGTGGGTACCAGTTTAGCATGAGAGGCGGACTACCCAGGTATCTGTTATATTTCACTCTTGCTGCTAGGTTACCCCCTTTTTGGGGGAATGGTCTTCTTTTACATCACTTCTTGCATGTAAGTCAGTATTGAAAATATGTGTTTTATATTATGTATGTAGACAGTGACAGAGAGATATAGATACAGAGAGATGCATATATATACATATAGATATATAACTATAGATACATACATATATAGATAGATATAACTATAGATACATACATGTGTTTAAACCCATATATATAATACATGTAGCAATATAATTCTGACTATACATATATATATATATACACATAACATGGCATATGATGCAACTCCATCTAACTGCATTTATAATTATTGTGCACAGTTATATACACATACATATTATATATTGTATATATTATATTCATTTCTGGGAGCCATACTTTAGGAAGGAAATTGACAAATATGAATATGACAAAAAGTAGAGCAATGAGGATGGTGAGGGGATGCCAAACCATGATACATAAAGCTGGATTGACACTGGGTCTGTTGGGTATGGAGAAGAGAAGATTTAAAGAGTAATAGTAATCTTTAAGTATTTAAGATATGTGAATGACCACAGTGCTGAAGATATATTGGATTGATTCTGCAGAGAGGCAATTTTAGGCTCAATGTAAAGGAAATTTTTCTAACAGAACTGTTCACAAATGCCTTGATAACTAATAGGTTTTTTCTCCCTGGAGGTCATCAAGGGAAGGCTATATATGACTACATGTTAAGGATGCTATAGAGGAGATTCTGGACCAAGTATACATTAGACTTCATCTCTGAGGTCTCTTTCACCTTTGAGATTCTGTGGTTCTGCTTGCAAAGGTTGCCTGCCATCACCCGTACTTTATACAGTGATTCCTCCAAGATATTGAACTCTGAAGTTCCTCTCTTTGCCCACCATCTTCTGTTCTCCTCCCCCTTGCATATCTGCTTTTTGCCTTCAGCCTTTCAGTCCTCTGGTTCTTCCCACTACAGCAAGTTTATTCATTTATTTCTGATCTTACTTTCTTCACTTCCCAGTTTTGACCCTGTGGTCAGTCATTTCCATTAGCTCATCTTCTCTACCTATGAATCTTTTGCTCACCCAGTCTCCCAGCCTTGGCAGTACTGCTGATACTCAACTCTAGGATATTCCTGATATCTATTTCCCATACTTCTCCTTCAGAGCTGCTGGAAGACATTATGAAACAGTGCTTATTGGGTTCACCTCAAATTTAAGCTATCTAATCTCAACTAATCTGCTACATCTCAATTACACAGCAATCCTTTCTTCTTTTATTATTTATTTATCTCTTACATTCCTTATAACTGTTCTCAATATTTTCTCCTTTCTTTAAACTCCTAACTGTATCATATCCTTCATCATTCAAAACATATAACCTCACATTTTTATTTGCTGAGACAAATTAGACACACAGATGTGAGCTCTATTAACTCCCTTCCTCCACTTCAATCCTCTCAGTCTACTCATCTTAGCCATCCTCTCCTTCCATCTCACCACAAAGGAAGGGCCATGCCTCTTCTTCACAGAATCTAACACCTTCAATTGTACCCTTCATCCTATTCTCTCCTGTTTCTTTCAAGGCCGTGTTCCATTAGTTATCACTCCTCTTTCATTACACGTTTTTCTCTTTAACATCTCACACTCTCAAATGTACAAATACATAGTCCCCAATCCTTTACAAAGAGATAAACTTTCCCTTGATCCAGTCATCCATTAAAACTATAATCTTCTTGCCTCCTCACTCCTGTTGAACTTTCAGCAAAAGGAAACTATACTCACTGCCTTCACTTTCTCATAACCTCCTCAACTTCCTGCAACCTAAACCTATTGTTTCTTCCCTACCTTACTGAAAAGTAGGAAGATATCAGGTTGTGAAAGGTTTTAAAAGTCAAGTAGAAAATTTCATATTTGATGTTGAAAATAATAGGGAGCCAATGGTGTTTACTGAGGGGGAGAGGGTGACAAAGTCAAATCTATACTTTAGGAAAACCACTGTGGCAAATGAGCAACAGGTAACAGGAATCATTAATATAATATTACTGTTACAAATCAAAATTAAAAAATTACACTGGTCAAGTTGTTTCTTGAATTAGGAATCCAAATCTAGAACATAAAGTTAAGTAGAAAAACTGAGAACTTAGTCCCAACAATAGAAAGGAGAAATTTACAGAAATAGACAGAAATTATAAACAGAAAAATAGAAAGGGAAAAAAGTAAAAATAAATAAAATAAAAAGAGGAAATAGAAAAAACAGAAAGAAAAAATAGAAAAGGTAGAAAATAAGATTGTTGAGTAAAAGATGAAAATAATGGATCAATTAGCCCAAAGAAGAGAAGGCTATAATGAACAATCTTCAAACATGGAAGAGCATATTTTGTTTGGATAAGACATTTATTCTCCCTACCCAGTACTGTAGAGGGCAGGGGGAGACAGAGCATTAAGCATAAACCAATAAAGAAAGAAGTTGGATATAAAGAAATCTCTACTAGTAAATAAACACTAGCATGGCATTCCAAAAAAAAAAAAAGAAAAGAAAAAGAAAAAAAGCCAATTATGTCATCACCTTTAAAAGGTTTGAGGGAGGTCAATAGCACCAAATATTAAACGAAATCTAAAAGAAAGTAATGTTTCACCATAGGACATAACAAGTACATTGACTAAAATCTCTTTTTACGCATTCCTGGCATTGTTTGTTTGTTTGGTTTTTCAGTTTCTCAGCCCCAAGATGCTCAAATATCCTAAAGGATCTGAGAATAGATCCTTGCTAACCTGCTTCTCCAACTTTAATTCTTCTTTATGTTTGCTTACATGTTATCCTTATATAACCCAGATTACCCCTCAACATTTCTTCCTGAATGTTACACCCAGGCTCAAGCTCTGTTTAAATCAGCATCTATTAAGAATCATAGCCTTAGAAGTGCCTATATGATAACTTTCTTGTGACAGACCAATGCAGAGGACACATTAACTCAAAGTAAAGATACATAATTAAATATAATAATAAAATCAGTGATAAGGAAATATTACTACCACCCCATAAACAAAGTGCATATTATCTTAAATATTCCCATAGTACCAGTGGGAGAAGAAATATCTGTTGATGGAACAATTCATTTTCCTTTGATTGTATACCAATTACAATACCTCTTTGCTTTGAAAGAACCTGCTTACTGCTTCTCTGAAGAGCAAATGATGTTCTCTGTAAGGTTATAAACTATTAATACCAACTCTTGGGCTGCTTTCTCTACTGAGCTGTGCCATCTGTGGGTTCCCCAATGAATTGTTACCAGCCTACTTTACCAATGAGCTTCTACTGACAACTGATGATTTGCTGAGGAATTGCTCTGCTAGGCTGCTTTTAAATAGTGAAGAGTCTATAGGCATTTTATGAACCAGTTCAAAGCTTTAGGGCTATTTTTTGCTCTTTTGTGAGTCAGAGTCATAGTCATACCCAGCCAGCATAGCAAAGAGTCTCTCAGGTCCAATCTGTCTTTTTGACTATGTGGCTTCACCCTCAGTGGCAAATCTTACAGGTATACTCAATATTTGGGTTGAGAAGAACATAACTTTGAAAAACCCATTGTGCTTCTGATCATTACCACCAATGCTATGAAGATTACTTTAGAACTTCACTTAGTTGCCCTGGAGAGTCAGGGTAGAACGAGCAAACTTTGTCCTATATTCCTACAGCTAACCAAAATGACTAACAACTACTCTGTATGAACCTTTACCTTAAAGAAGCAGGCCATGGGTTATATATTCTACAGGACAAAAAGATGTAGGTGATTTGTGATACACATTACTGGAAGGAGTACCCCTACAGATGAGATCACTAATCCATTTAATTATTGAGTAACCTATTTTTAGCACATCAAAAAGCCCTGCTCTATCTTTGATATAGTCACAAATAATAAGGGGTGTTTTTTTAACCTTGCCAATTTTTTTCTCATCTTACTTACTAATATAAACAAAATCCCTTATTGTAACTGTTTCCCCTTACTGCAAGTACCTCCCTTTCTATTCCATAGAGGAGGCATGGAAAATTGCAGAATTTGCCTAGAGACAATGCCAAATACAGGATTAGTTAGAACCTGGGACTTGATCAGAACCAGAATCAAAATGACTTATTATACAAATGGGGGATGGCAATAGTTCTCTTCATCAGCAGTAGGGGAACTGGGGAAATAACATCATAAAGAATTTACCTGATTGATTTGACTCCATCACTTGCTAAAGATTCAGGGTGCCACTGGTGGATTTTGGGGATATTTTCAAGTTCCTGGGCTACAGTGCCCTGAGTATAATCATCCTGCCAAGTGAAGCCTGTGAAATGAAAACACAGAAGATTTTCAGCCACTGCAAAAGTTTCAGTAAAGCTACTGGGTACCTGGATATGGGAGATGTAGTTGGGAAAAACATTTTTTAAACCACATCTGATTACCCTGTTAGTCCCAAGTGAGGACTATCTTCTGCTATAAGTCTTTTTATTAATCAGACTTTCCAGTATTCAAGTCTCAATGCCACAAAAGCATTCCTCTCAAATAAGACAGTGGGTGTTGTGTTGGGTCTAAAGAGACTGGACTCAATGGAATTTTACTACCACTAGACACCCAAGTGCCCTAAGCCAGACACACGATGCGGTTAAACAGAAAAACTATTTCTAGCCATTAGGAAAGATAATGAAGGAGCTTCTGAACTGGAGGATGACAATCATAGGAAAAAGTTACATCTCATGAGCAACTTGTACACTCCTACACACCACTCATCAGATGCACTGCCCAGTCTTTGAATCTCCAGGCCATTCCTCCTCCCCAACTCAATCTTGCTTAAGAGTCAAGCATGTGGAATGGAATAAGGGTATTGTTACTGTGAAAGTAATTATCATGGGGCTTAATGTACTGTATCTGGGAGCCAATTTACATTATATTTATACTCAAATGTTATGACAAAGAGGTTTATAACAAGGGTGAAGTGTAGTTATGAAGGCAAAATCCATGTGATTATACATTAATTACATGCACTGCAGATCACATGATAATTATGTTCAGAATTACCAAATAACTCCCAAGAATAATTATTATGCAATTTGTACATTTTAGATCTTATGGTAACACTTTAGCTCTTAGAACTACCCCCATGCAATTATCCATAATTATCTAATCACTAAATATCATGTAATTATAGAGATATATTTTTATGCCCTGTACGAAAACACATTACCAAAATCTTCAAATCAAGATCACTGAATGTGTGTGTGTGTGTGTGCAGCCTGAGCCCATTAGTGTACAAGCACAAATGTATATGTATGTGTGTGCACAGATGTGTGTGTGTGTGTGTGTGCACACGCACACACATGCGCACATGTACAAGTGTATGTGGTGGCTGTGTTCAGATATGGCAGCAATCTTGCTGAGAAACAGGCTCTCTGTAAGGACTCAGAAAAGAGGCTGGGAGATATAAGCTGCCTGCAGGACCCCACTTAAAGTCTTTTTCAAATGCAAATTTCACCTTTCTAAACATACAGGTAGCAGGATTCAAAGTGTTCATGCCTTTCAAAAATTTAGAGTGCACCCAAGAATTATCCAGGATGGAAGTTGGAGGAAAATGTCACCAATCAGAACAAGTTCCAGCAATAAGATGATCTAAGAAGTTTTGTTTGGTATAATACAACTCCTTGAAAACTTGTCACTGTAGACAGGCAGTCAAGGAACAACCCAAGTGTTGTAAATGACTCAGAGAGAGATGCTACTAAGCAAAGTGGGTCAATTTCACTTGACCTGGACTCTTTAAAAAAAAAAGACCAGAACAAAATAGCCCCCAAAGAAACTGATGTGTCTGTTAATATTCCCGATTCACTCAGAAAGGCAAACACATTTGTGCATGTGAACATCAGCGTCATACTTCACAAAATAATTTTAGATCTTTGGAAGGAACTTTGAAGGTCATCTTGTCCAACTGCTTTATTTTACTGATGAAAAAAAAAACTGAGGTCAGAAGACATTAATGACCCATCCAAGGTAACACAGGTGGTGTGGGACAGAGAGGGAATTCAAACTCAGGTCTTCTGACTTTAAATCAGGTGCACATGTAGCATGGGCTGGGAATGCCTCCATATCTGGACACACAGCCTATGCTCTGAGCATGTCTATGTCTCAAATCCAGAACTTGCTACTGTCCTATATTCGTTTATATTAATGCTTATTCAGAATCAACAATTCATCCAGAGAATGAAGTAGGCTTATTCTTCTTTAGTTGAAACTAATGATATTAAGACATAGAGAGACTGCAAAAAGGAAAATTAATTTTTCTCTGATCTGTGAAATTTCAGTTCTAAAAAGGAGAAACAATTAGACCTGTACTCTATGAATGGGATATCAGGGCTGGCCTCTGGAAAAGGAAATAGTTTACCACCCAACTGACTAATTATTGGTAATAGGCACCCTTAACTTGGCAATTGGTTTCTCCTAGGATAGACCACTAAATTTCACACCAGTTTGAAAGGTAGAGATGGGGAAAGGATATGACCACCTATAACCAACCACACAAATGCTTTCCCAGGGCAGAATTGATGAAGCAGAGTTCTGAGGCAGTGTAATAAGTGGAAAGAGTACTGGGTTTAGCATTAGAGGATTTGGGTTCAAATCCTGGCTCTTCCATTATCTGTGCAACCTTGGGTAAGTTAGTCATCCTCTCTGGGCCTCAGTTTCCTCATCTGTAAAATGAGAGCCAGAAGACACTTAAGAGCCCTTCTGGCTCTATAAAATCATATAAAATCTCCAGAATAGGGCTAAAAAGGGGAATGGCAAGAGTTAAGAGATCTTATGGCCCCTCCAAGAGGGAATCAGACATATCTGTTTTAAAGATATGCTACCAAAATTAAAATGTACTGAGAACTTGCCAATTCCTATTTGTTCATTTCTTTTTAAACAAGAACAAGCCACTTCTGTCTTAAAACCACTTGTATTCCTGTGGTGAAAGATAACCTGAAATGTTAGCTATTGTTGGAATGTAAGTTCCTTGAGAGTATGACTGTTTCATTCTCTGCATTTGTATCCCTAGTGGCCAACACAGTTCCTTGCACATAGAAGGTGCTTAAAAAATCCTTATTAATTGACTGATTCACTAAGTATAGGTATATTGATTATCATGAATCCATTGTGAGTGTGACCAAATCATTGACATTCCCTGGCCATCATATGGAAAGAGTGTAGCCTTGCTAATCCCATATATCTCCGTATAAACTTTGTGTGCTATAGTCGAAAAAGTACTGGCTCAAGACATGAAAATCTGGGTTCAAATCCCATTTCTGTTATGTCTACCTATATAGAATTATCACTTAACTCTTCTGGACATCAGTTTCCTCACCTGTGAATGGAGGGAAATGTAAAAGAACAGTATTTTTACCCTTTTATGGACCATGGATGCCCCTCCTTGGCAGTCTGGGGAAGCCTAGAGACCCCTTACCAAAAAAAAATTTCTAAATAATTGAGGAAAATCCTACATTTCAGTTATAGGAGGGGTTCGTAACATGGGGTTGGTGAATATTTAAAAAAATAGTTCAATGAAGATTTCAATATAATTAATTGTCTTAATATTCCTATGTACTTTATTTTACACATTTAAAAATGTGACTCTGAGATGAGATCTATTGGCTTTACCAGACTCCCCAAAGGGACCATCATACAGAGGGAGACAGACAGACAGAGACACAGAGAGGTAGAGACTAACCTCTTCTGATTAGAGGTTAATAAAGATAAAAATGGATTTTTTTCCCATCCAAGTTCATGAATCCATTGCAAGGTATCCTACTTCCTAAGAGGTCTGTGGACCCAAGATTGATAACCCCTACACTACATGATCCTTAAAATCATGTCCACCTCTAAATCTACAGTTCTATGATATATACCTTAAGTGTCATTGAAAACCATTAAAAATCCTAAATACCAATATAGAAATTTATTAGCTATATTTTTGTTTTAAGGTGTGAAATATGAACATAAATTTAAGTACATCTTGGTGCTCTTCAGGACTATTCCAAAGCTTATCAAACTCAAAAAACAGAGCCATATAAGATGCTGAATGGCAGCATTCAAATAGAAATCTCATTTGGTTCACCTAATGAGGTTCCCTGAAACTTGTTGCCATCCTGCCTCCATGTTCTATGAGAACTCAGCTCATATAAGGTATTTTTCCTTCCCCACAGGGCAGCCCATCTTCCCCACCCAAGATTGCCATACCATAAGATTGGCCCTACTGTTATTAAATTATACTTTTAAATTATCCAGATCCTTGTCGAGAGGATTCGTTCCACACCTCTTATTTTTCCTTCACATATTTCAGCTGCTATCTGAGTATCTTGAGGCTTATTAGACTTCTTTCAGAGGAGAATCAAGAAAAAGCAGAGGAGATAGAGTGCATATTAGTCAACTTTCTTCTTTCCAAATAGAACTTCATGAGGTAAGTGCAGAGGAGAAGACTAGAATTGTTAGTTAAAATGAAGTTACCGAATGGTGTGTGGATGTCACTGATCAACATTTTCCCTCTCCCTCTTTCTCTTCCTCCCTCCTTTTCTCCTTGCCTCAGTAGGTGAGTTAGTTGTATTCTTATTACTAAATTATATTCATCCCTACTCTCTCATTTGGTTCCAAGAGGGTGCCACCTTCCTGGGAATGAAGAAGACACAATCTGACCTATGCCTTTCCTTACTATTCTCTCTACTATAATACATGGCACTGGGAAGTGGAGGATAATGATAGCTTTTGTGTTCCTTAAGCTTTCTTGGAATCTATCAGTAATGTCATCTAGGTTTTAAAAATAAATATCAGGTATAAAAGACAGGAGAGAACAAAAAGAAGAGGAAAACAGAAGAATATTTCTCCATTGACTTTACCTATAAATTGGACTCCCTTTCCTGCACAACAATACTAACCTTTATTATTCTTCAACAAGGGACTTACAATGAAATAGACAACATAGGTCAATAAGCTTGTGGGAAAACCAAATGCATTCCTTACTTTGAAAACAGTCCACTTCTTTCTGGTCAGTATGACCATAATTCTTCACACTATCACCTACCCAGAAAGTGTAATTATGTCTAAAATATATCTTATATATATTCTTATAGGGAGGGAGGGAGGAATAAAGGGAGGAAGGAAGGAAGGAAGGAAGGAAGGAAGGAAGGAAGGAAGGAAGGAAGGAAGGAAGGAAGGAAGGAAGGAAGGAAGGAAGGAAGGAAGGGAGGGAGGGAGGAAAAGTGGGAGGAAGGAATGGAGAGAAAGAAGAGAGAGGTGGAAGAAAAAGAAGAGAAACAGAAGAGAGAGGAAGAAAAAAGAAAGAGAAAGAAAACATGAAAGAAAATGAAAGAGAGAAAAGAAGGGAGGAAGGAAAGGAGGGAGGGAGGAAAGGAGAGGCTCTCTCCTTACACAAAGCTCAACAAAGAGCCCATACATAGGAACTGTCATACCAAGCTGACAGCTGCGATCAAAATGAAAGGTTGCCAACGTCTTGTTTTCCCTTTGTCTCTGTCACCATACCTAGTGGATGTTCTTGGCTCACACCCCAATTATAACAATTTTGCTCTGCTGACTGCCCAGGATCACAGCAGGGCTGTAATGTACACACATTATTTCCATGTCACTTAAAGGGGCTGTATTGTAGAACATTGAGTTACCGATTGACCAACTCTGCTGGAGTTCTGACTAGGTTGTCTATTTTTTTTAGCTACGACCTCCCACAGATGGACAATGCCAACCCCCACATAGCTACAACCACAGCATCTGATAGGAAGGAATGATTCTTGTCAGTGATTAATGGGGAAGGGAGAGGTGGTGAGGAAGAATGGTCAAAGCAGAGTTGCAGGATGAGAGGGCCCAGTTAATAGTTTTTCCAAACCCTCTTTTTTTCTCTCACTCTCTTAAATTGAGATTGAATAGTAGTTCCAGATAACATGAAGATTATTTTCACAAATAAGAAAAACAATTTCTCTCCTTCTCTGCCTGGGCCAAGTAGGCAGGAAGCAAAGGGAACAGACTTCATGAGATTGTATCGGTTAATTTAAAATAAAGTGGATAGGTTATCTGGAACTGAGGGAAGGAAATGACAGAACCAGAGCCAAGCAGAGTAAGACCACAAGCTCCATGAGGCTCTTAGGGCTATGCTGCCCAGTTTTAACCTATCCCATAACATTTTGCAACAGCTCAGCAAGTGACTTCTTCACAAGTTCAAATTAACTCAGAGTATCAGTAACCTCAAAAGAGTCCTTTCGTTCACGGGATCATTGATTTAGAGGTGAAATTGACCTTTCAGGTCATCTAGTCAAACTTCATCATTTTATGAATGAGGAAATTTAGAGGTTAAGTGAACTACTCAAAGTCACTCAGGTAGTGAGTACAAGAAGGTGGGATTTAAAGCCAGGACTTTTGATTCCAAATGTGGAGCTCTCTCCACTGTACCATATTTTTTTTTTAAATCAGATTCCCAGACTTCCCCAATCCTTTTCTAGGTCCTTCCAATGGTAAGTTCTTCTAGTATGGAGGAGAACTGTTGCCAATTTACACCTATCTGGAGAAAGTAGATGGGTTGAGGAGCCCTAAGCCTTTAACGGTTTGATATTTCCTTCTCAGTTTTACTGTTAAGTTTTTTTCATTGTCTTGGGTCAATAGTTTCTCCATCTGAATGGACTATGAGTCCATATTATGTTAAAAAAACTGTTCAAGAGGTGAATAAGGGGTAGAGTACCCTAGTGGACAGACATCTGGCCTTGGTTCAAGTCTCACCTCTGACATATCCTGCCTATGTAGTCCTGGGCACTTAACCACTCAGTGCCCTAGGCCAATCGTGTCAAACTCAAATAAAAGTGGGGCCATTAAACTGTATATAAGGATCCCTACAGCCACATATTGCCTTTGAAAAACCACATATTAACCTTATAAAGTTTTGCTTTATCTTTATTTATTTTGTTAAATACTTTCCACTTGCATTTTAATCTGGCTTGGTTTGCACTCAGAAGTGCTGTGGGCCACATGTGGCTGCTCAGAGTTATTGTTTATAATAGTTGTATTCCTTACAATTATTAGTTGTAGAGAAGGTGGTGACATTGGCTAAGGAAGTTCCTCACTGGTAGCTCCTTAAACCAATTAAATAACAGGCCTAGTCACTTACTATTGATAGAGATAGATGATAGACAGTTACATATGTAGAAACAGACAAAAGATGAATATGGACATAGATACTGGGGGGAGAGAGGGAGGGAGAAAGGAGGAACAGGAGAGAGAGAGACATAGAGAAAGAGATATCTAAATACACACAAAGAGACAGATAATAGATATAGGTACATTTATATACATTAATATATATAGACAGAAAGATATAGAGATACATGTGATGTCTCAAAACAGTACAATTTTAAGCTTTAATAACTTCAAATGGATATATGTTACTAACTTACAAAGATATAATTAGAATATTCATTTCAATTTATTTTATTTTAATTTTGTGAATTGTGAATAATACACTTTTAATTTTAATTTGAAGAAGATTAGGCACTCTGTCATTATGCATGGTTTGTATGAGACTTTTTGGATGATACTTTGTCAGACTAATAGCTCTACAGAGGAGATCTTCTTGCTTGGCCAATTAGGTCACCTGATTTATCTATTAGAATTTTTCTTGGGGGATAATGTCAAAATTGTCAGGTATACACCAAAACCTCATTCTTTGGATGATTTTAAGACTAGGATTACAAATGTAATCGTTTCAGTCTCTGAGTAGCAACTAAAGAAAGTATTTACAAAGTTCAAAGAACAACTAGTGTGGTACAATCACATATTGATTTTTTAAAAAACTCAAATAATTAACCTTTTAAATGTTGAATTTTTATAAGTTTGTAGAATGTCTATTTCTGAAGTTATTAAAGCTTAAAAACTGTATGAAAACTTTGAGGACAAACTACATACATGTATATATACACACATACACAATATGCTTATATATGTGTGCATGTTTGTGCATACACACATGTTTGTATATATGAACATATGTTTACATGGGTGTATACATGTGTAGCCATATATTTTCTATCCATTAGCATGTGTATATATATGCATAGACCCACTCACGTATATGATAAAAGTATACTTTTAATTCTTCTACAGTAAAGGTCTTTTTCCCTTGTAACTTTGGTTCCTTTTGAGGGAGCAACCAGACAAACAAATCCAAATGACAGTTGATGGACTGGCTACCTTGTACCCAGACTTTAATATCAGTCTAGGTCAGCTTTTGCATGAGTTCAGTGCCACCAGGATTAATGACTTTTTTTCAAGAATCGTCATAATGAGTTTTTCCTATACCTATCTATAACAAATAGCAAGATGTATTAGAGGAGGCAAAAAAAAATTAAGATAAAAACAATTCAACTTTCTTGAGGCACCCTTAAAGCTTTGTTCCATGAAATCTGAGCCACAATTTTTACCTGAGGCCTAAATAGCTCCGGAGAACACATGGACAGGGGTGATTTCTGAGTTCCCTTTACTTCTTATGTTATTTCAGTCAGAAAATAATTTCTCTCCATTGCAGAGCCTGGCCCCCCATGCCATGTGTTGCAAATTGTTAATGCCTCCTTTAGCTGTCAGAATGCGCCCGGAATTGTGTGTGATTGGCTTTCTTCCCTATTTTCACAACAGATAGGTCAGGCCAGAGACGTGACTTTCTCCAGCTGTTGTTCCACAATCCCCAGAGTCACAGCACTCAGTCTCATCTCATACTTCCATTTTCAGAGCTCAAGGACACATCGAATGATGTCCGCATCATTTCATGTGTTTCTCCTTGCAACCACAGCAGTTAACGCAAAAATAAGATTGCTGTTACCAAATGCTCAGTGTGTTTCCCACTTCTGAATATGGTTAAAGGGAATATTGTCAGACGTTTCTTTGCACAAGGATAGCAAACTACAAGTTTTTGCATAGCTCTTCTGTAATAAGGCCCTTATAGATTATGGTAGATAATCAAAAAGGACACAATTTCCTACTGAATTAAGCATACTTATGAGATGTAAATAGATAGATAGATACAAAGAAAGATAGACATGATATAAATATATATGTGTGTGTATATAAATATATGTGTATATACATAAATGTGTACATACATGTGTAAATATATGTTTATATATGTGTGTATACTGATCTATCAATTAATCTATATTGATCTATCTGTCTATCTATCTCTCTATCCCAAGTCCTATGTGGCCCATATCTAAACTGAGAGTGGTAGAACTTATGGTATAAGCTATTTGATATTTTAAACATTTAGGAAAGAAATATTAAGTGTTCTTTATGTCAAAAGTCTAACAAAAAGAAAATACAGAACATTAACATTTAAAATTCCAGTTAGGAGTTAAATGTAATGAGGCAGCCAATGTTAAATTAAAATGGGGGAGAATAATGCACATTTTCTTTGCCAAAATGTAGATTCTTTTGGGGAGCCTTGGCTAATGGGCAAGAAACTGGTTGAGGATTTCATTACAACAAAATATCACTGAACCCCATCCCTTAGTCATGATACTTATAGACAAATAAAACCTTAACAGTTTTACATGAGGAAAAAAGTAAGGAAGGAGTTAGGGAGAGAGAGACAAGGGGGGAGGGATAGAGGGATAGAGAGAGAAAGTGTGAAAGAGAAAGGGAAAAGGGAGAAAAAGAAAAGCAAAAAGGGAAGGGGAAAAGGAAAGGAAGGAGAAGGGAAAAATTAAAGGGAAAGGAGAAAAAGACTGACAAATATTAAGCAGCCAATTTGTCTGAAAATTTTAAAATGACATTAGGAAAAATATATGTATTGAAACCATAGTTTAGATACTGCCATATTAGCAGTAGGATAAAGAGCTAAAGAAAAGGCTGCTTCTCGTCCCTGCTTCACATTTAGCTAGGTTATGATGTTGCACTGTGCATCAATTTAGTGGGGAAAGATATTTTCTAATAGTAAAAAAGAGGGAAAAATTAAGCAAATAAAACAAAATTCTCATTTTAAGGCAGTCAAAGTGTTCAGTTAACACAAAAAGGAAATGTATATTCTAATTGGATTTCCCAGCAGAAGTCCTTTGGTACACTCTCCATTTATTATCTTTCATCCCTTGCTTCACACGAAGGTAACCTAAATTGTCACTAATTCTGACATAGTGCTGCCTTAAGTGTGAAATTCCCTTATAATGAGGTCCTTAGGCTACCACAATAGCTAAACTCACCATGTCTAGTTCTATAATGAATATGACATTTCATGAACATACATGCTTTCTATTTGCAATTTTCATTAATTATGAAATTTTATTAATTCTTCTTATTCTCAGGTCCATTCCTTAGTGTAAAAATCTTCAGTTTTGCAGAGGTTCAACTACTTAATTTGTTTGTGGGAGATTTTTATTTAAGTTAGTAAACTTCCAACCCAATGCGATAGAAATTTTTAGAGCAAAACAATACCATCATCAACTATAGCTACAAGCAAGTATTTACCCCTCCCATATCCTTTTACTTAAGATGTCTATGGTAGGCCAAGATTAAAATAAAGTAACATGCCATGGTTGTTCAGAACCTGCTTGAAACTTATGATTTAATTTAATAGTAATATTTCATTATTCTTTTTTAGATAAATAGTATTTCATGATTTTAATGGAAAAGAATGTTGTTATAATTCTTTCCCAAAAGCTTGTCTTGATATCCTAGGGTCATAAGCTAACAAATTTATGGCCTTCTGTAGCACAATATTGGTTTAAAAAATGAAAGTGAGGCTTGAGTCTTCATTTCCATAGAATGCTCCTGTATACTTCAAAGTAAAACTAAAAACAGACACAAACTGTGTGAAGCATTCCTTTAGGAATTAAAATAAAATATTCTGGTATTGACTTTTGTTTGTTTCCTTTCCTGGATAATGAGGTACACCCATTCTTCCATTTTCTTTATTTTACTTTTTTTTTTTTTCAAAAAGCCCTAACCTTAGAAAAAACATTTTTAAAATGTGGCAGATTTGAGAATCCCATCAAATTAGAAATAAAGCATCGCAAACTTCAAGGCCAGGAATCAAGACATGTAAAAGGATGAGCAAAACGTCAGAGGTGACCCCTTTGGGCTTTCATTTTTTCTCATTTGTTTTTGTTTTCTTCCACTCAACACGTTAATACTGAGCTAGGCTGAGAACTTTTCGTGGGCACTTAGAAGAAATGAGCCTTAATTTCTCAGAATTAATCTCAGAACTAAATGAAGTCTCAGCTTCCACAGTGGTTTATCTAAGAGGATCCATGACAGCAGAGGAATGTCAAAAGTCAAAGGACAGAGCTCCTCAGTCTTTCAAAGTTGTTTGTCTTTATACTGTTGTTACTATATAAATCATTCTTTTTTGGTTTACTTCCCTCTGCCTCCGATCATAGGTCTTTCCCAGTTACTCTGAAACAATCCCCTGCATCATTTCTTACGGCACAAGAATATCCCATTATATTCATGCTCCATAATATGTTCAGCTATCCCCCAAACCCCTTTAGTTTCTAGTTCTTAGACACTACAAAACTGGACCATCTTATAAGTATTTTTGTACATAAGGGTTCTTTTCCCTTTTTGAAGTCTTTGGGGTTAACTGAAAAACAAAATAAAATTTAATTTAAAAAACAGAGAACAGAATTTTTGATAGAATATACAGACTTTTTCCTGACAATACAAGGATACAACTGAACATGATGCTGGGAGATTTTCACAGGCCCAATAAAGACTTAGTGAAATTCAGCAGAAGAAAATTTTCCTCAGGCGTGACTTCAGGAAGCCTGCCTAGCAGACACCTATTTAGAATAGGGATCATTTAATGGAAGGGGGTCTCTTCCAAACATATCACCCCATAAACAATACTTGACTAGGAATGCATGGTCTGCTGAATTTTATTGATTAGGCAATTAGAAGGCATCTACTTAACATGTACCTGGAACAGCCACATTATTCTCTCAGTGTTCTCTACTGAGAACTACACCAAGCTTTAATCAAAGCCTAGCTTCCATTCATTGAAATTTATCTCTTAAAATTCAGTGAAACATCCTTATTATCACACTAGGGTCTGAGAGGTAGTACTAATACCCATTTTAAAAATTGATTGGCTTGCATCAGTCACGTTTTAAGTATGTATTTTGTTTTGGGAAGACATGATGAAATTTGAGATGTAAGTCCAATTCCTGGTATAACAAGCTGAATTATAACAGTTCAATTCAGCAAGCATTTATCATGTCCTTACTTTGCACCAGGCACTGTGCTGGACACTAACGATGAAATACAAAAATAAAGCATTTCCTGTCCTCAAGGAGCTTACATTCTACCAATGAGTGAGATATAATATGGTCAAATACAAGATAATTTGACCATTTAAAATTGAAAAACACATTGATGCTTACATGTATTAAGCTCTAAAATGAATAAAGCTAGGGCTTTTTTTCTTCATGGAGTTAGGTGTGGGAATTGGGTTTAATGATAGGGTAATCAACCAGAAACATTTCTCTCAAGACAATGTCTTTATATGTCCTTTTTGGTGAAATTTTCCTCCAAATTCTGTGAATATTTTGGTTTTTTTTAAATATTATTATTATTATCCCATCTCTAAAATACAAAATATCTTATGTCCCATTTTATAGTATTACAGGTTTCTTCAATTACTGATACATGGAGACAGATAGAAAGGTGTTTTTTTTTCCAGAGAGCAATTCTTTTATATCTCTAATTTCCATGATTTTCCAGTTGATGTTGAGCTACAAGTCAGTGCACAGTTCACAGAAATATGATTTGCCAAAAAGTCATCTGTACTTGTGATAATAAATACTGCATGATGTTGCTCTCCAGTAATGACACTGGATTTTGTGATATCAAGGTTCATTAAAAATTAATGTTCTTGGCTGGGTTACATTTACTGATTAATTTATTTATTTATTAGACTTATTTAAAATATCCATTTCCCCAAGGCCTCTGGGCACATGTAACAAAATATAAATACTACTGATAAATTCAATTAAAAATCCCTTACCAAAGAGGAGGAAAGAGGGGATAAACAGACATTGTTGGGATGAGAATGACAAAGCCAAAAGTAGTGTTGTATCAGGCCCTGGTGACTTTGGGTAAGTCACATCCTTGCTCAAGGCCTCACTTTTCTGTACTTACACTTATCTGTAAAATGATTGGACTAGGTGATTGGTAAGGTTCCTTTCAACCTCACACACTTTGTGATTCAGTGACACAGAATGATATGTTTGTTCTTCCTTACACAGGACACTCCACTTCCTGTTTCTTTGAACTGGTTGTCCCCCAGGCCTAGCACTCTCTCCTCCACCCCTTCTGATCTCTGCCTTTTCACTTCCCTGACTTCCTTCAAGAGTCAACTCAAATGACACCTTCTGCAGGGCACCTGCGGTACCCCCACATGTTATTGCCTTTCTTTATGAGATGACCTCCCATCTACTCTACATATCTTGCATGTACATATTGATTTACATGTTGTCTCCCTCGTTATAATGTAATCTCCATGAGGGCAAGATATGTTTTTTTTTTCTTAGTATCCACAGCACTTAACACAGTGCCTCACACATAGTAAGTGCTTAATAAATTCTTGTTAACGGACTGTTAAGAAACTATGACAAAGGTCTTATTTTGAAAAATGAGAGCTAGAAAGAGACATAAAAAAGCTGTTTATGATTATTTGGGGGAGGGGTTGGGGATGTTGTTGAAATAATTATCTGTAAACACTTTTGAAGTTTGGCAAGGCATCTAGACTCATCTTCCTGAATTCAAATCTGGCCTCAGACACTTACTAGCTCTGTGATCCTGGGCAAGTTACTTAACTCTGTTTGCTTTAGTTTCCTCATTGGTAAAATAAGCTGGGGAAGGAAATGGCACACCACTCTAGCACCTTTGCCAAGAAAACCCTAAATGGAGTCATGAAGAGTCAGACGTGATTGAAAATGATGAAGCAACAAAAACAAATACTTTTGGAGGCAGCTAGATGGGCTCAGTGGATAAAGCACTAGGCCTGGAGTCAGGAAGACCTGAGCTCAAATCCAGCCTTAGAAACTTACTAATTGTGACCCTGGGGAAGTCATTTAACCTCTGCTGCCTTAATCCACTAGGAAAGGAAATAACAAACCACTTCTGAGTTATACAGGGATAAATGATGATACCAAGATATATACAGACAGTGATCAGAGGGAAAGTCAAGGGTAGAATGCATAGTACAAGACCAAAAGGTTACAATCATTGATGATTGGCATGTGTTTTTAAATGTAGCAAAAGATAAATACAGCGGGTGGAGCCATGACCAAGAGATGGACATAGGAAAGGGAAGCACTCTGAAAGGAAATTGGCAGAGGACATATCATTGAGTGGTTATCTTCCAGGCTTAACAGGGCATATGATGTAACAGACATCTCCCCTTTTTTTAAATAAATTTATTTATTTTTAATTTTCAACATTTACTTTCACAAGATTTTGAGTTCCAAATTTTTACCCCATCTTGCCCCTCCCCCCCAAGATGGCATACATTCTGAATACTCCTTCCCCTAGTCTGCCTTCCCTTCTATCTCTCCCCCTCTTCTCTTATCCCCTTCTCCTTCTACTTTACTGTAGGGCAGGATAGATTTCTGTACCCCATTTCTTTTATTTCTTATTTCCCAGTTGCTTGTGAAAACATTTTTTTTAGACATGTATTTTTAAAACTTTGGGTTCCAAATTTTCTCCCTTCCTCCCTCCCCACCCACCCTCATTGAAAAGGCAAGCAACTCAGTATAGTTATACATGTGCAGTTATGCAAAACACTTCCATAGTAGACATGCTGTGAAAAACTAACTCTATTTCCCTTAACCCTATCCTACCCCTACATTTATTCTATTCTTTCTTTTGAACCTGTCCCTCCTCAGAAGTATTTGTTTCTGATTACTTCCTTTCCCAATCTTCCCTTTTCCCTTTCCCTCTACTTTCTTGTCCCCTTCCCCCCCCATTTTCCTGTAGGCTAAGACAGATTTCCATATCCTATTGAGTGTGTATATTATTACCTCCTTAAGTCAAATCCTATGAGAATAAGATTCACTCATTCCCTCTCACCTTCCCCCATTTCCCCTACACTGTAAGAGCCTTTTTTTTTCTGGTTTTTTTTTTTGGTGAGATAATTTACCCCATTCTACCTCTCCCTTTCTCCTTCTCCTAGTATAATCTGCTCTCACCCCTTAATTTTATTCTCCAGATATGATTCATCTTCAACTTACCCTGTGCCCTCTATCTATCCATGTATTTATATGTATATTATATATATATATATATATATATATATATATATATATACACATACATATAATTTTTCCCTTCCACTACCCTAATACTGACAAAGGTCTCATGAGTTACAAATATCATCTTTCCATGCAGGAATGTAAACAGTTCAACCTTAATAAGTCTCTTATGATTTCTCTTTCCTGTTTACCTCTTCATGTTCCATTTCAGTCTTGTATTTGAAAGTCAAATTTTCTATTCAGCTCTGGTCTTTTCATCAAGAATGCTTGATGGGGCAGCTAGGTGGCACAGTGGATAGAGCACCAGCCCTGGATTCAGGAGGACCTGAGTTCAAATCCGGCCTCAGACACATAATACTTACTAACTGTGTGACCCTGGGCAAGTCACTTAACCCCATTGCCCAGTGAAAAAAAAAAGAATGCTTGAAAGTCCTCTATTTCACTGAATGACCATTTTTTCCCCTGAAGGATTACATCAGTCTTGCTGGGTAGGTGATTCTTGGTTGTAATCCTATCTCCTTTGACCTCCGGAATATTATATTCCATGCCCTGTCATCCCTTAATGTAGAAGCAGCTAAATCTTGTGTTATCCTGATTGTGTTTCCACAATACTTGAATTGTTTCTTTCTGGCTGCTTGTAATATTTTCTCCTTGACCTGGGAACTCTGGAATTTGGCTACAATATTCCTAGGAGTTTTCCTTTGGCGATCTCTTTCAAGAGGCGATCGGTGGATTCTTTTAATTTCTATTTTGCACTCTGGTTCTAAAATATCAGGGCAGTTTTCCTGGATAATTTCTTGAAAGATGATGTCTAGGGTCATTTTTTGATCATGGCTTTCAGATAGTCTAATAATTTTTAAGTTCTCTCTCCTGGATCTGTTTTCCAGGTCAGTTGTTTTTCCAAAGAGATATTTCACATTGTTTTCTAATTTTTCATTCTTTTCAATTTGTTTTACAGTGTCTTGATTTCTCATAAAGTCACTAGCTTCCAATTGCTCTATTCTAATTTTTAAGGAAATATTTTCTTCAGTAAGCTTTTGCACTTCCTTTTCCATTTGGCCAATTTTGCTTTTTAGGGCATTCTTCTCCTCATTGACTTTTTGGACCTCTTTTGCCATTTGGGTTAGACTATTTTAATAGCCTCTCCTTTAATGGAGGCAGGGAAGACAGGATTGACAGGTCAGCAAATTTATAGCCAGTCAACTTTGCATTGGTTATGTAACTCAGAAATAATTCAGTTATTGTATACAGCAGTCTTTTTTTTCAACAAATTTATTACTTTTCCCTTGTAGATAAACCCTTCTCAGTCATATATTGGCTCTAACACATGGCAAGAAGAAATGGGATGAAGAAAGCAAACTGAGCATTAACAAGTCATTGACATTCCCTGGGTATCAAACAGAAAGAGTGTAGCTTTGCTAACCCTATATATCTCTATATAAACTTTGTATGCTATAGTCGAAAAAGTACTGGCTCAAGAGATGAAAGTCTGGGTTCAAATCCCATTTCTGCTATGTTTACCTGTATAGAATTGTCACTTTACTCTTCTGGACATCCGTTTCCTCACCTGTGAATGGAGGGAAATGGAGGGAGCATTTTTACCCTTTTATGGACCAAGGAGGGCAGTCTGAAGAAGCCTGGAGATCCCTTCTCAGAACAATATTTCCAAATAATTGAGGAAAATCCTATATTTCATTTACAGGCAGGGTTCTTAACATAGGGTTGGTGAATATTTAAAAAAATAGTTTGAGTGTGTTTCTTGCATACAACATTTGGTGGTGTCTAGTTTCTAATCCATTGTGCTATCTGTTTCCATTTTATCAATGAGTTCATCTCATTTACATTTGCAGTTATAATTACTAACTGTGTATTTTCCTCTATCCTATTTTCTTCTGTTTAGCTCTTTCTCCCTCTTTTTACCCAGTTCCTCCTCAAAAGTCTGTTTTGCAGACTTATATCTATAGTCACATGAAAAAAATGCTCTAAATCACTATTGATTAGAGAAATGCAAATTAAAACTACCTCACATATTAGATTGACTAATATGACAAAAAAAAGGAAAATGTTGAATGTTAGAGGGGATGTGGGAAATTTGGGATATTAATGCACTGTTGGTGGAGGTGTGAACTCATACAACCATTCTGGAGAGCAATTTGGAACTATGTCCAAAGGGCTATAAAACTGTACATACCCTTAGATCCAGCAATACTACTGCTAGGTCTATAACCCAAGGACATCCAAAAAAGTAGAAAAGTATCTATTTGTACAAAAGTATTTATAGCACCTTTTTTTGTGGTGGCTAAGAATTGGAAATCAAAGGGATGCCCATCAATTGGGGAAAGGCTAAACAAGCTGTGGTATGTGATCATGATAGAATGTTATTGTGTTATAAGAAATGACAAGCAGGATGATTTCAGAAAAAACTTGGAAAACCTTACACAAACTGATGCATAGTGAAGTAAACAGAACCAGAAGAATGTTGTACACAGTAACTGCAATAGTGTTGGATGAAGAACCATGAATGGCTTAGCTATTTTCAGCAATATAATGATCTAAGACAATCCCACAGGACAAATGATACCTATCCACCTCCAGAGAAAGAACTGATACTGTTTGAATAGAGACTGAAGTATGCTATTTTTCACTTTCTTTCCTTTTTCCCTTTTGTTTGAGTCTTCCTGTACAAAATGACTAATATGGAAAGATTTTAAATAATTTTTATCACATTCCCCCTTTCTCTTATGCCCTTCCCTTTCTACTTTCCTGTTGGGTAAGATAGATTTTTATGTCCAACTGAGAGAGAGAGAGAGAGAGAGAGAGAGAGAGAGAGAGAGAGTGTTTGGTATATGATATATCTATCTATCTATCTATATATTATATATATAGTCTCCCCTCTTTAAACCAATTCTGATAAGAGTGAAGTTAAATTCAATGGTCCTGCCACCATTTTCCTTTCCACTATAAAATTCTTCCTTAAACATTTCTTTTATGTGAGATAATTTTCCTCATTTTTCTCTCTCTTATCCCTTTTCACAGTATATTCCTCTTTCTTTTTCCCTTCATTTTTTGAAATTATCTCAATATAGCTCAAACCCATGCCCTTTCTCTAGATTCTATCTAACTACCCTAACAATGATAAAGTTCTTAGGGGTTATATGCATCATCCTCCCATATAGGAATATAAACAATTTAACCTTAGTAGGTCCCTTATGATTTCTATTTCATGTTTACCTTTTAATTATTTTCTTGAAACTTGCATTTGAATGTCAGATTTTCTATTTATCTCTGGTATTTTCATCAGGAATACTTGAAAGTCCCTTATTTCATTAAAAATCCATTTTCCCCCTGAAGGATGATACTCAGTTTTGCAGGGTAAGTTATTCCTGATTGTATTCCTAGCACCTTTGCTTTCTGGAATATCATATGTCATGACCTCTGTTCCTTTCACATGGAAGCTGCTACATCTTGTATGATCCACAACATTTGTGGCTCCACGACATTTGAATGGTTTCTTTCTGACTGCTTATAATAGTTTCTCCTTGACCTAGAAGGTCTAGAATTTGGCTATCATATTCCTAGGATTTTGGGGATCTCTTTCAGGAAGATCAGTAGATTTAGTTTCTATTTTACCCTACTTTAATAGAAAGTTCCTTAGCCTTACCTCCTAGATGGGGTGCCATGAGTGAATTGCTTTCACAACTCCAATTAAATCACTAGCACCTAGTGCCCAGGGCATGCAAATTATTATGAAGTTTCCATAAAACAAAAGGACGCACTTAGCAGCTCAGGAGTATGAAGGACTGAGCTTTGCCCTGCTCTGCCACTCTTCAAAAGATCTTTGGCCTACTTTTAGTACCGCAAGGAAGCTTCCACCCATTGTTCCTAGTTTTGGTTTTTTTGGAGCCAAGAATAAAGGGTCTACTAGGGTTTTGTCTGCATGAAAGCCATTATGTATTTGAAGAGAGCTATTCTGTCTTCTTCTAAACATTTTTCTCCTCCTTCTAGGCTTCCTTCAATCCTTCCTTCCTCTCACTGCTGCTTACATGGCCTAGTCTTCAGGCCCCTCAAAATCCTGGCCATCTACTTTTGGATATGCTATAATCTGTTATTATTGTCTCTAAAATGTGAAATAAGCAAACTGTAGACAACTGTAAAACTGTTTTATACAATGCATACAAGGCAAGACAAACTACATGCCAAAAGTGTTCATATATTTTACCTTATTTTTGGAATAATAATAATAATTATTATTATTATTCCAGCTCACATTCATGTACTACTTTAAGGTTTGCAAAGTACTTTATACATATGACCTCACTTAATCCTCACAACAAACTTCAGAGGTTGCGGTTATTATTATCCTCATTTTATATATGAGGAAACTGAGGATCAAAGATATTTGCTCAGGGTCACATAGCTGAACCCTACCAAATGTGACTGCAGCCAAAAGAGTTAAATTTTAAGAGTAAGCTTATGCTTTTAAAGGAGAATGAGTTTTTTAATATTTTGTTTTTATAACATGATGTGAATAAAATTGTGAAGTTCATTTGGCTTGGGATTTCAGAAATCACAAGGCTGGAAATACCTTGACATGTCACATATTTCCAGTTGACCTGCAACTTTCATAAGACAACTATCTTGGAAATGAGATCATGGGGTGCAGTGGATAGATGGCTAAACTTGGACTCAGAAAGACCTCAGTTAAAATCCTGATTCTGACCCATACTACTTGTGAGGCCATGGGCAAGTCTGTAAATTTCTCCATCTTCTAGGCTACGGGAAGAATGCAGTTATAGAACAGATATCTATCTGCACTGGTAGAGGGAGTTCCTGCACAGTGTGCTGTTGAAACTAGGGATTCAGACCAAAAACAAAGACAGAGCAATACTAAAACTAACCTGGAAACAATATTATGAAAGGAGAAAACTTAAGAACTGGCATTCTGGAAATGTTGTAGCACAACGTAGCATATTTGTAGCACAATAATATTTCTTTTTAATGAAAAGTGGAAAACATTTTTGTCACCAAAGACATCACCCTAAAGTCAGATGCAGAGGGATTCAATGAAGAGTGAAGCAAGAGTAGATTGAGGCTTCAGGAAAGAAAACATTTAATCTATAAGATATAACTGCCAGTCTAACCCTGCATCTTCATTCAAACATACACACACACACACACACACACACACACATTTGTACAAAAATACACATACACACAAATCTTCCTTCCTCCATTGCATCACATATATTGCATGCAAGTAATTGGGGTGGAAGGGGAGCACTTTCAAATAGGTTCACAAACAAAGCAAACAGGGACTACTTAGAAAAACATTAATCTAAGTTTGCAGCTAAGGTTATCAGAAGTGTATCAGCAAAACCCAAAACTTCACTGATCCAGTAAGAAGTCTGAAATCCAAGAAAGATTTTTATAAACATAGAGAAGTTGCAAAAGGTAGGAAAGAGAAAATATTTACTAATGGTAAATCAAAGTACCTTATATATTAAGGCACTTTATATGTGCCAAAATGCAGCACATAGGACACAAAACAGTAAATAATGCCTCACTTAAAGTAAAGAGCAAGATGTGAGGAAGAGTCACATCACAGGATGAGTATTTATTATAATATATTTGTATTTTTATTATATCTTATTGTATCATATCATTTGATATTATGTTATATTCTTCTAAAACAAGATAATATCTTCTTTAGCAAATGTAACTTCAGTTCAGGAACTTGTCACAATGGAGAATTAGGGCTGCCATATTTGGGGAACAAATTCTTACTACAGAAGAGGGGAATCAAGTAAGGCAGACAGAGTATCCTCACTTTAATCCTTATGAGTTGGGGAAGAATGAGCCAAAAATTCGAAGATGGATGGAAACATTGGTGGGATGGATCAAAAGGTGACAAAATTCAGAAGACTGTTTTATGGTCACTTCAGACAGAAAATCCTCATACATAAGAGGGGTAACAAGGCACGAAATTGTCCTTGCCAATATCAGTGTTATTCTTCAGTCCAGTGAAAAAAGGAGCGTCCACAAGTAAGTTACATGTGAAGCAGACATATTAATTCTTCATGTTCCTTCCAAACAATTTCCTGAATGGCAGCATCCACTAGCAGATTTTTAAGACAACAAAACAACCACTGGCAGCAGAATAGCAGTCTACGTAGACAGTTGAGATCTCTGTGATAAGAAATTTTAGGAATGTTTATTTTATGTAATACTAATTAACACTCTCTTCCTCCAACACCCATCAACACCACTTGACATAAAAGAAAAAGGCTAGAGCATTGGATTTTGGAGTCAAGGAAAAGAGTTTCACTCCAGTGCAAATGATTTAACCAATTGGAGCATCTTAGTTTTTCTGGATTCCTTTAAGACTCAGATCAACTTCCACGCTCTGCAAGAGGTTTTTACAGGTTCCTCACCCTCACCACCACCACCCACCCACCCACCCACCCACATCTCTCTCTCTCTGTCTCTCTGTCTCTGTCTCTCTCTCTCTCTCTCTCTCTCACACACACACACACACACACACACACACACACCACCAACTGCTAATGCCTTCTTTTTTAGATTGTTTACATCTACTGTGCAAATATCACATATGTATCTCACTATTTATATGTTATCTCCCTTATTAGAACATCAGTTCCTTAAGTGCAGAAATTTTTCCCCTAGCCTTTCTTAAAATCCCTAAGTGCTTAGCATAGTGCCTGGTACTTATCTAAGTGCTTAATAAATGCTTTTTGACTAACTGACTTCAAATTCTTCTTCAGTAAAAATAAAGGGTTGGATTAAATGACCTTTAAGAGCCTAACTCTTTCAGCTCTAAATTCTACGATCCTCTCGTCTTAAGTGTTACCGTCCCCTTGCCACAAACCCCACCATTAATGATGCATATTAAAGGCTGGATATAAATTTGGTGAAAATCAGAAAACAGTCAAGGCAGAAAATCCAATCTGCAAGTGTTTTAAAACTCTTAAGCAGAGCCTGGCACACAGCTTTCAAGGTTGCCTTCAGCTAGCAGAGCCCATAACAATTAACATTTACCTAGCATATTTAGCCCAGGGGTCCTGCACATTAAGCCTTTCATCATTTGAACTCTACAAGCAAGATCACTATAAACCATCTCTAAAGAATGAGCACTTCTGAGGCAAAAGGGGAAGATGAGGGAATGTCACGAGGAGCTAGAGAGCCTGACCATTCAGGACAGATCTCAGCAGAGACCTTGCTCAAAGGCCCACTGCTTCTGGCCCCTTAATCAGTTTTAGCACACTGCCCTTCTCACTGGAGAAGGGTGGGTCGAAAGTAAAGGTCCCCCTGCCACTTGCCAATGCTAAGCAGCATGGCTCTCTGGTTACTATAGCAACCACAGGTCTAGCTCACTGTGCAACCCCCAGAATTCTCTGCCACTTAAGAGGGGGTAGAAATTTGATAAACACAGAGCACCCTGTGGCCTGACAGGTTTACCTCAGTCTCCTCTCACCTCTGCTGCAACAAGATCAGAGCAATAACAACAGAACTCAACCACACCACATGGGTAAACCTCCTAGTGCCAATTACTCAAAGAAAAACAAAATCATTGCTGTGCCTCTGGGTAACAAGTGGCATCATCATTTGGAGCCCTCAGCCTAAAACAGCTTGCTTGGTGGTAGAAACAGAATCTTAAGTAAGGATGTTGCTGATCATATTGCTGCAAAATTAGTGGTAGACTGTTGGGTGGTTTGTATCAGCCTCAGGCCAATTGGTCCTGTCATCACACTCCTGGCCATCTCCCAAGCTTATTCCTATCACTGCAGATCACAAGTGAACAAGAGACATGCTCTTCCAAAGAATAAGGGATAAATATGTGTGTATATGTATACACACACATATAAATATATATATATATATATTTATATACACATATATATGATAGAATCTGTACATTAATTTGTCTCCGGCCACTGCCTAACCATGAAAAAAGACAACCCAGAAGTGTTTTTGGCTGTAGAGACCAAGATGGATTAAGAAGGCTGACATTCCTAGAAACTCCACAGTCAGATCTCCAAAAAAGGGACAAATGTAGGGAGAGAAGGTAAGTGAGGGGTTTTTAGTGATATTCATAAACCAACAGGAAAAGGAGCAACTTTGCCTCTAGATTGACACTCTAATCTGCCAAAATTTACCTAAACAACATGATATGCAGATCAATTAGAGGAAATTCAATGTATCCTGAATCCAGAAATCACAAAATGCAAATTGCTTCCAGTTTGATCTAAACTCTACTTCTTCTCCTGACATATCTATTGATAGCATCACTTTGATCCTTATAATTCATGCTTGAAAATTCAGAGTTATCTCTGTAGGAGGAGGCAGCTGACCTAGTCTAGTGCTGGCTTTGGAGTCAGAAAGAACAGGGTTTGACTCTTACTGCTACCATGGACAAGTCACTTAGCCCTGTTGGGTCCCCATTTTCTCATTTGTGAAATGTGGTAATAAAATCCATGATACCTACACACAAGACACTTATGAGGCCCCTGAGAGGCCTACATACATGTAGTTTGTATTGTCTTTTACTCACCATCCACACACAGTAAAAAAAAAAAAGCTTATTTTTTTTTCCTTTTTAAAAATGTACCTTATGTCTATCACCTCCTTTATAGTTCCACTGCAAACATTGTAGTATAGAACCTTGTTATTTCTTATTTATGCCTATTTTTTATCTCCATCATGGCATAGTACATGGCACACAGTAGGCACTTCATAAAGGTTTATTGATTGACTGAATTTAGAGCATCAATCTTCAAAGTGGGGATAGGGGCAATGCCCTGATCCTAAATAATATTTGATCAACCAATGTGACAGCAACCCAACTTCATCTTGCTACAATCAATAATCTTGTCTCCAATAAAATTATACCTATCCTAATCTCCCACACACACACTCTTCCACTTTACCCTCTCCCTTTACTGTGCAAGCTCCCACCTTCCCAATTCTGATCCAAGAATCAGCCATTCAGGGAAAACATAAATCAATCATTACCCAGCACCCACACCAGTATCTGCACAGGTGACACTGGGAAAATCCCCTCTTCTCCCTGCATATAACTCCTTGTCTGCCAGATCATCTGGTGGCTGTTGTGATCAGTGGGCTTCTGGTGGTAACTATATCAACTCTGTGTCAGTGACCAGTGACAAAGAGCTCTATTGGTGCCCTTTTAATTTCAGGCAGTTCAGAATGACTCTAACAATATGGACAAGTATGGATGGATGGATTGTAAACCACACATTATTACATTTTCTTTCTCTTCCAAGCCCACTTCTCTTCTGAACTTCCTTGTTTCTGTCAAGGCTGTCATCATCTTTCTAATGACCTGAGTTCACAGGCTCAATATTATCTTCCACTCCTCTCCTTCATCAGTTGCCAAATATTGTAATTTCTTTCTTCACCTCTCTCATGTATGTCCCCTTCTCTCCACTCATATAGCCATTACCCTATTGTACCTATTGTCACCTCTTAACCTGGCCAGACTGATTTTTATTTTAAAAGCACAGGTCTGACTGTGGAATTCCATTACTCAAGAAATACCACTGGCTCCCTATTGCCTTCAAGAATAAATACATCATCTTTCTCTCATCTTTAATTTCTGTTTTTTTATTATTTTTTAAATAAATAAAAATTAGTACAACAGTACATGTATAGGGACAGGGACCAGAGGTGCAATTTCATTGATACAAGGAACTCCCAGAAAAAGAAACCACCTCTACTAATGCAGACCAGAATCTTCTCTGCCACTTATGCTCCTAAAGAGGTGCCTAGAACACTGAGAAGTCAAGTGACTTGCCTAAGGCCACACAACCAGTATGTGTCAAAGGCAGGATGTAAAACTCAGGTCTTCCTGATTCTGAGGCCAGCTCTCTATCAGCTACTCTACACTGCTTCTCAGCACATGTACATAATGTATAAACAATCAGACAATAATTAAATAAAATGGGTAGAGGTATATGTAGATAAATGGACAGAAAGCTATATATATCCACACATACATAAACACATATCAGAGCTATATGCCTAAATTTTCTTTTATTGATAAGTATGCTTGAACACAAAAAGTTTGAAAATCATTAATCTAGAAAGCTTCAATAACCTCTCAATCATGTCCCCTGTGTAGACTCTCTCTGCCTCCAACTCATCCTACACAATGCCGCCAGATTAATATTCCTAAAGCACTGTTCTAATGCTAGCACACCCCTGCTCACAAAGCTACAATGACTCCTTAGTCAATATAACTTTCTCTAACTTTTTTGAAATGGGTAAACTTTTAATTTTATGATTAATTCAAAAACCTTTTATTTTATTTTTAAATTATTTTTGTTTCATTAAATATTCCCCAATTACTTGTAAAAAATAATTTTAACAATCATTTTAAAAATTTTGAATCCCATAGAGCACTGGCCCTGGAGTCAGGAGGACCTGAGCTCAAATCTGGCCTCAGACACTTATGTGACCCTGGGCAAGCCACCATACCCCAATTGCCTTCCCCCAAAATAATAAATTTTAAACCCAACTTCTCTCCTTTCCCTTGCCCCTCCTTGAGAAGGAGAGCGATTTGATTTTGGTTATACATGTAAAGTCATGCAAACCATATTTCCATATTGGCCATGCTTCAAAAGAAAACATAAACATATAAAAGTTTCAATCTGCATTCAGAGTTCATAAGTTCTCTCTCTGGAGGTGGATAGCATCTTTCACCACAGGTCCTTTGGAATTGTCTTTGATCATTGTCTTGATCACAGTAGCTAAGTCTTTCACAATTGACCATCCTTACAATATTGCTGTTACTGTGTACAATGTTCTCCTGGTTCTGCTTACTTCACTTTGCACAAGTTTTTGTAAGTCCAGGTTTTTTCTGAAATTATTCTGCCCGTCATTTCTTATAGCACAATAGTATTCCATCATAATCATATACCATAACTCGTTCAGCCATTCCCCAATTGATGAGCATCCCCTCGATTTCCAATTCTCTGCCACCATAAAAAGATGCTATAAATACTTTCATACAAATAGGTCATTTTCCCTTTGCTTTTATCTCTTTCAGATATATTCCTAATAGTAGTATTGCTGGGTGAAAGGGCATGCACAGTTTTATAGCCTTTTAGACATAGTTCCAAATAGTTCTCCAGAAAGGTTGGACTCCACCAACTCCACCAACAGTGCAGTAGTGTCCCAATTTTTTCACATCCCCTCTAGCATTTGTTATTTTCCTTTTCTGTCATGTTAGCCAATTGGATAGGTATGAGGTGGTACCTCAGAGTTGTTTTAATTTGCATTCATCTAATCAGTAGTGATTGAGATAATGTTTTCACGTGACTTTTGATAACTTTGCTTTCTTCTTCTGAAATCTGCCTGTTCGTATCCTTTGACCATTTATCAACTGAGGAATGGCTCTTATTTTTTTTATAAATTTGGCTCAGTTTTCCACATATTTGAAAACAAGGTCTTTATCAGAGAAACAAGCTGCAAAAAAAAAATTCCCAGAGGGAAATCAGTGACTTGCTTGAGTGCTCCCCTCAAACCCCTCCAAATACCTATAAAAATGGCTCTAAACAAATTCTAAAGCAACAGAACCCACAAAAAGACAGAGTGAAACAAATTTCCAGCCAAAGACAGACTGGATGGTTGATCAGAAAGGTATATCGCACCAGGCAGGGAGAGGAGTGCAGTTCAGCCTGGGCGCGCAAGCCGCAGTGACCCTGGAGCAGGCCTCAGAGGACTGAATCGCAGGCTGCTGTGACGGTTTCCAGACTGCTCAACCCATGAATGCCAAAGACAACTTGGAAGGTTAGTGGGAAAAGTCTGTGACTGTGATGAGAGAGGAACTAGGTATCAGCCACAAGTCTCGAGTGCGGTGGCTGTTTCCTGAGCTTCCAGCCCACAGACTGAGGGGGAATCAAGTGGCTGATCAGAGGGGGATTGCAGGGTTCTCTTTGCCAGTGCTGAGGCAGGAATCTCTTGCTTTACCAGTGCTTGGATCTGGGTCAAAGTTCTGAGGGGTGGTCCTGGGGTGAGGAGGAATGCTGGTGTGGTAAAGCTTGTTGTGGTGGTAAAGCTTGTTGTGGTGGTGAAGAGAAAACACCTCACCCCTTATCATAGCACCTTAGAAGAACTGAAAATTTTCAGGTCCCTAGAAAATTTTCAGGTCCCTAGCTATTTTCCCTCTGGAAACAGCTGTACAAATCCCTGAAGCTCAGGACAGTATATTCTCCACATTGGAAGTAGACTTTTACCTTAACAAAAAGTTTAAAACTCAAATAATCGGCCAGGATCATGAGTAAGCAGCAAAAAGAGTCAGATTATATTATCTTACTTTGGTGACAAAGAAGATCAAAACATACAATCAGAAGAAGACAATGAAGCCAAAGCTCCTACATCCAAAGCCTCCAAGAAGAATATGAATCAGTCCCAGGCCTTGGAAGAGCTCAAAAGGGATTTTTAGAATCAAGTAAGAGAAGTACAGGAAAAACTGAGAGCGATGCAAGAAAATCATGAAAAACAAGTCAACAGCTTGCTAAAGGAGACCCAAAAAGATACTGAAGAAAATAACACCTTAAAAATTAGCCTAACCCAAATGGCAAAAGAGGTCCAAAAAGCCAATGAGGAGAAGAATGCCCTAAAAAGCAAAACTGGACAAATAGAAAAGGAAGTTCAAAAGATTACTGAAGAAAATACTTCCTTAAAAATTAGAATAGAGCAATTGAAAGCTAATGACTTTATGAGAAATCAAGACACTGTAAAACAAATCCAAAGGAATGAAAAATTAGAAAACAATGTGAAATATCTCATTGGAAAAACAATTGACCTGGAAAATAGATCCAGGAGAGAGAATTTAAAAATTATTGGATTATCTGAAAGCCATGATCAAAAAAAGAGCCTAGACATCATCTTTCAAGAAATTATCCAGGAAAACTGCCCTGATATTTTAGAAGCAGAGGGCAAAATAGAAATTGAAAGAATCCACCAATCACCTCCTGAAAGAGATCCCCAAAGGAAAACTCCTAGGAATATTGTAGCCAAATTCCAGAATTCCCAGGTCAAGGAGAAAATGTTACAAGCAGCCAGAAAGAAACAATTCAAGTACTGTGAAAACACAATCAAGATAACACAAGATTTAGCTGCTTCTACGTTAAGGGACCACAGGGCATGGAATATAATATTCCGGAGGTCAAAGGAGATAGGATTACAACCAGGAATCACCTACCTAGCAAAACTGAGTATAACCCTTCAGGCGAAAAAATCATCATTCAGTGAAATAGAGGACTTTCAAGCATTCTTGATGAAAAGACCAGAGCTGAAAAGAAAATTTGATTTTCAAATACAAGACTCGAGTGGAACATGAAGAGGTAAACAGGAAAGAGAAAATCATAAGAGACTTATTAAGGTTGAACTGTTTACATTCCTGCATGGAAAGATGATATTTGTAACTCATGAGACCTTTGTCAGTATTAGGGTAGTTGGAGGGGAAAAATTATATGTACGTATATATAAATATAGATAGATAGATAGATAGATAGATAGATAGATAGATAGATAGATA
>NW_020954630.1:10390456-10391144 GCF_900497805.2 Vombatus ursinus
ATAGATAGATAGATAGATAGATAGATAGATAGATAGATAGATAGATAGATAGATAGATAGATAGAGGGCACAGGATGAGTTGAAAATGAAGGGGTCATACCTGGAGAATAAAATTAAGGGGTAAGAGAGGATTATACTGGGAGAAGGAGAAAGGGAGAGATAGAACAGGGTAAATTATCTCAAAAAAAACAGAAAAGAAAAGGCTCTTGCAGTGGAGGGGAAATGGGGGAAGGTGAGAGGGAATGAGTGAATCTTATTCTCATACGATTTGACTTAAAGAGGGAATAACATACACACTCAATTGGGAATGGAAATCTGTCATTCCCTATAGGAAAATGGCAGGGGGAAGGGTAATGATAGAGAGGAGGTCAAATTGGGAAAAGGGGTAATCAGAAGCAAATAATTCTGAGGAGGGACAGGGTCAAAAGAAAGAATAGAATAAATGGCGGGGTGTGATAGGATTAAGGGAAATAGAGTTAGTTTTTCACAGCATGTCTACTATGGAAGTGTTTTGCATAATTGCACATATATAACCTATATTTAGTTACTTGCCTTATCAATGAGGGTGGGTGGGGAGAGAGGAAGGGAGAAAATTTGGAACCCAAAGTTTTAAAAACACATGTTTAAAAAAAATGTTTTCACATGCAACTGGAAAATAAGAAATACAGGAAATGGGGTACAGAAATCC